>NW_018743285.1:2059962-3259962 GCF_001683475.1 Chenopodium quinoa
AGACTCGCTACCCTCTACTCGAGAAAGTCGCTTTCGCGGTAGTAGTAGCTGCTCGGAAGCTGAGACCCTATTTTGATTGCCATCAGATAGTGGTCTTAACTGATCAGCCGTTGGAAAAAGTTCTCGGCAAGGTTGAAAAATCTGGTAGGCTAGCCAAGTGGGCTTTTGAGCTTACCGAATTCAGCATCAGTTACCGTCCGAGGGCTGCCATTAAGGCTCAAGCTCTAGCGGATTCTTGGCCGAATGCTCATACCAAGAAGCGCTAGACAATGAAAAGAAAGTCTGGACCGTGTTTACGGATGGATCTTCCACCGAAAACGGTTCGGGGGCAGGAGTAGTGATAACTTCTCCCGAAGGCAAAATCCTTTGAGTATGCACTAAAATTTTCTTTTAAGGCCTCGAATAACGAAGCCGAATATGAGGCAGCAATCGCTGGCCTAGAATTGTGCATCTCCCTGGAAGCTGATCATGTCTGCCTGAAAACAGACTCTCAGCTAGTTGCATATCAGATCAGCGGCAGCTACGAGGCCAAAGAGCCCTCCATGATAGCTTATCTCGCCAAGATCAAGTCAGTCATTGCAGAGCTGAAAACTTTTGAGGTTCAGCTGATCCCAAGGGGCCAGAATACTCAAGCCGATGCACTCTCCAAACTTGCCAGTTCATCTCTTACCGAGCTGAACAGATCTGTATATGTAGAAGTGCGTCGAGAGAGAAGTGTCGACGAAGCACCTGAAGTGTGCTGCGCTGACCCAGAGCCTAGTTGGATGGATCTCATCCTAGCTTTCAAACTTCGGGGAGAAACTCCCGAAGATAAAGCTTTGGCCTCCAAGATAAAAGAGAACCAGCTCTAGGTTCATTGTCTTTAGGGGGGAACTTCTGAAAAAGTCCTTCTCAGCCCCATTGCTGAAATGCGTGGGACCAACAGATGCAGATTATATCCTACGGGAGATTCATCTCGGCATCTGTGGGAACCACATTGGGGGAAGGACCTTAGCCCACAAGGCATTAAGGGCTGGATATTACTGGCCCACCATGATCGCAGATGCTAAGGAGCTGGTTCGGAAATGCGAAAAATGTCAAAAGTACGCTCCAGTTATCCATCAGCCAGCAAGGGATCTTCAGCCGATCCTTAATCCACTCCCGTTTTCCCAATGGGGACTGGATATACTAGGACCATTTCCAGAGGCTGTATACCAGAAAAAATGGCTGATAGTTGGTGTTGACTACTTCAGTAAATGGATCGAGGCCGAAGCAGCCTCGAACATTACAGAGCAAACTGTCAGAAAATTTATCTGGCAGAATATCATCACTCGATTTGGCATCCCGAGGGTATTTGTCTTCGATCATGGGAGGCAATTTGATAACTTACCGCTGAAGCGGTATACAGATCAGTTCGGCATCAAACTGGCATATTCAGCGGTATGCCACCCGCAAAGTAACGGACAAGCCGAAGCTGCAAATAAACAGATCCTAAATGCCCTCAAGAAGAGGGTGGAAGATCAAAAGTCCAAGTGGCTGGAGAGCTCCCTGGAACCCTTTGGTCCCTTCGGACAACTGAAAAAGAGGCAACGGGCTATTAACCTTTTGAATTGGTGTATGGTGCCGAAGCCGTCCTTCCGGTGGAAATTGGCTCTGAGAGCCTACGAGTGCACCACTTCTCGGCTGAGAATGAGCGACTGATGAGGGAATCTCTCGATTTCCTCGACGAAGTAAGAGACTCAGCCCGAGACAGGATGGCCGCTTATAAGCAGAAAATCAGCAAATTTTATAACCGAAGGGTCCATGCAAGGCCTCTCAAAATTGGAGACCTTGTCCTTCGGAATGCTGCTGCAGTTCAGAAAGGCCGAATCCATGGGAAACTCTCAGCTGCATGGGAAGGACCTTATGAAATCTATGATGAGCTTCAGCCAGGGACATACCGACTTCGGCAGTTGGATGGAACTGAGTTGAAAAATCACTGGAACGCTGATGCACTGAAAAAATATCATGTGTAAACCCATCGGGGCAGAACAATCTTTGTAAGTTTATTTTGAAATAATGAAAGGCCCTGGAGCCGCCATTTATATAAATGTTTACAACTTTTTATCCTTTCAAAGTTTTCTTCGTTCTATCTACTCATTAAGGGTTTTTTATTCAGCCTCGTCTGAAACCTTCGCCTTCGGGTAACTGGGTTTCAGATTGCTGACAAAACTCGTCTTTTTAAAGAACACTGGTCTTTCAGCTGAAGTCAAACTTCAGTAAGACTTGTTCTCCAAAGACATGAGTCCATGGACAATTCTGGATATTGCCTTAACTGAGCCTTGTATCCCAGAGAGCCATTATCCGAAACATTGCCTTAAGTTGGCCCTGTGTTTCGGGTATCCATTTTTCAAAGATAGACAGAAAATCAAGGATAACAGCCTCGTCTGAAACTTTCGCCTTCGGGTAACAGGGTTTCAAATTGCTAACAAAACTCGTCTTTTTAAAGAACACTGGTCTTTCAGCTGAAGTCTAACTTCAGTAAGACTTGTTCTCCGAAGACATGAGTCCATGTTTTAAAGAACTATAGTCTTTCAGCTGAAGTCAAGCTTCAGTAAGATTTGTTCTCCAAAGGCGTTATCCGAAGCACTGCCTTCAGTTGGCCCCGTGTTTCGGATACCCATTTTAAAGAAGTGAAGAAATTGTTTATTCAGCTGAAGCCATACTTCAATTTCTGGGGGGCAAGAAGCACTATCACTACAAGTTTATGTTCGACAGAATGAAAATGTTTGGCAGAATGAAAGAAACAGTAAAGCATTCAAAAACAAAGCAGTTGAAGAAAAGAGCATCAAATTAATAATTCATACTCAGAAATTGAGCTACAAGTTCAATTAAACTGAATCGGCAGCCGCCCACAAGCGGAAAATAACAGCTGCCGAAATACGTACATAAGCAAAGTTGTAAATAAACAGTTGTACGACAAGGCAAGCTGAAGCAAAAAACGAGGCAAAAAATTCAGAAAGCGGCAAGTCTAAAGTTAAGCGCATGATGAACCGCAAGATTCTGAAGACGACTGCCCGAGTTCCTATGCTTCAGCCCGAGGATCAGACTGATCAGCATTGTTGAGCCCCATGGTGGCCTCAACCCCAGCAGCAGAATAAGCAGGCTTTGCACTCTGCCGAGCCTCCCTTTCCCTCTGTTCAGCCTCCAACTCCATTCTCTCAGCTTCTTCTTCGGCTTCCTCAGCCTTAAGAATTTCAGCTTCGACTGGAGTTGCATACTTCATATGAGGGTCTTCGGGATTCTGGACCCATTCAGCACATTTGGACCAGTCCAGCTTCGGCTCAGCATGAAGGCAGACTCTTCGGCATACTCTGAACCCGTTTCTGAAACCCATTTCATATTCCTCCTGGGTATAGACACGGACTTTGAGTAGGGCCTCAGCATCAGCCAACTTCTTCTGGGTCTCCTCCAAGTCTTCCTTGGATTTCTTCAGCTCATCGGCGAGCTTGGAGGAGGAACCTTCCAGCTCATTCAGCTCCTGCTGAACTTGGGAAGCCTTCGTCTGAGCCTGGGCCACTTCAACTTTTTTGGCCATCAGTTGATCCTCAGCCTCATGGAGTTTAGCTCTCTGAGCTTCAGCAGCAGCGGCCTCTGAGAGTTGGACATCTCTGGCCTGGAGCAGCTCTTCAGCAGCCATTCGGCTGGCTTCAAGAGCTTCTAGTCGTTGCTGCACTTCAGCTTGTGCAGCAGCTCCTTCCTGAATACGGCTCTCAACGGCAGCCTTGAATTTGGAGACGTCCACTCCCATGTGCTCCTGGAGGAATTTTTCCCCTTCCATCAGTGGAGGAAAAATTTCCTTCTCCATAGCGTCGCAGAAGGTTTTGAGGGCTTCAGCAGCTTTTTTCTCGTACTCCTCACTTTTCTGCTGCTTCTCTTCAGCTGCTGCTTGCTTCAGCTTAGCAAGCTTTAATTCCTCTTCAGCTACCTTCTTGTCGTGCTCAGCAGCGTCTACCCTATCTTGTAGGGTATCTATCAGCTCTACAGTGAGAGTCTGATTGTGGACGAACTGAAAACAGGAAGACAAGTTTAAAAAAAAAAAAAAAATATATAATAAAAATAGAGCTGAATTTGAGAGGAAAGAAAGGCAAGGAAAATCACCTGCATCATCAGCAGTTGGTTAGACCTGGCTGGGTCAGGAACTGATCTGCTGGATTCGCCCATCCCAGCAGTGGCCTTCAGCGACCAGATTCTTGCCCTATCTACTTCGGACATGCCAGCAAAATCGCCAAAGTAGGCTGCAGCTCCTTCTCGGTTCTGACCCCATATGAGGTCCCAGATGTGATCTGGGATTGGAATTCGGGGGGCCGAGAAACCCATTTCTCCAGATTGCAGAGTCTGGAAGGAGGGAAAGGATGACGATGGAGCTTGTTTAGCTTTGGGTGGCTCAGCATCATCCTTCTCAGAGGAGTCAATTACTATGACCTCCTCTTCTTCAGTGGTGAGGACGAAAGCCTCAACCTCTCTTGCGATGTCTGCCGTGAAACCCTCAGCACTGGGCATCACGGCATCCCTATTTTTGTGCTCAGCAGCACTCTCCTTAATTTCTTCTTGGACCCCTCCCTTAGATTCGGGAGTTCTCTGATCCACCTCCATCTCAGGAGGTGGCGGAGGGGTCTTTGGAGGTGATTGGGGTGGTGGCCGGGGAACCCTCGGCGATCCATTGCCTTCCTCGGGTTCCCTTATTGCAACGCCGATGGTCATCGGCCTTCGCTGAAAGTCATGCGGCCCGATGATGGCCATCCTTCGGCGCCTTTTCTGAAGGGGCTGCTCATCCATATCTGAGTCTGAAGACTCTTCTTGTATTTGGTCTTCGGGACGAACAGGGGCTTTCCCTTCTCTGTGTCTGTTACTCTCTTCAGACTGTAACAGACAGGGGGGAGGAAGAATGTGAGTAAAAAAAAAAAAAAAAAAAAAAAGAAATAAAAACAGTTAAGTCCGAAAGCTCACCGAGGTCTTCAGCAAAGCCTCGTCTTCTTCAGCTGCCCTAGCTGCAGCTTCTTCTTCAGCAGCTCTGGAGGACCCTTCTCCTCCTTCGCAAGCTTCGAGAACCCGTGCAACCTCTTCGGCTGTACGGGCAGCTTCAGCTTCTTCGTCCAGCAGCTGAAACCAGGGGTCTCTCTTCTTCCACCAAGGCTTCTGCCTCTGATACAGAGCAACAGCCTCAATTTGGAAGTGGGAAGAGTCTAGATGAACTTCCCTATGCCTCGGTTCAGTGATAGACGGGGCCCGTTCAGTTACAACTCGTTCTCGGTTGACACCAAGACGAGCGTAGTTAATGCCAACGTTGGTCTCGTCCCGCTCTGAAAAAGAAAAGGGGAAAGGTCAGTTCAGATAGGTTGGCACAGTATAAAAAAGCGAAGCGAGAGAAAGATAATTTAAAAGCCTCGGCCCCAGCCGAAGAAGCTTACCATCCTTAAACTTTCGGCTGAGGCCAACAGCTGCTAGCATGTTCTCTTGGAAAACGTAATGCGTATCGGGGAGCCAAGTCTCCGGGATATGCTGCATTCGGCCACTGCCCCCCCGGTTCGGCAGCTTGCCGAAGATATGTTGCTGATCAAGGTTCGGATCCGCCCCGTTATCTGCGGGGGGACCTAGACTTCCCATTTCGGGATCAGGCTCAGCGAGGTACCGGGGAGCGCTGAAGACGCAAGGGTGGCCCGGATCTGTGGGTGCCCTAACCCAAATCCATTGACCTCTCCAGTCCTTGTCTGAAGAGTCGTTTGGCCACATGGTTAGGTATTGGGGCCGGGACTCAATCCGGTACCACCCAGAACCATGGCTTCCGTGCCCACTTTGAATATTTGGCACTAGCCGATGAAGCTTTTTGAAGCAGTGCAGGTTCGGCACATACTTGAAGAACTTGCAGACCCATAAGTATGTCATCACCCTTCGGATGCTGGTGGGAGTTAACTGACATAGGGAGATATTGTAATGGATCAGCAAGTCTCGGACGAATACGTCCAAAGGGAACCTCAGCCCATACTGAAGCTGTCTTGTATACACCCCCACATACCCCGGGGGTGGACGATGGATTCTATCGGATGCCGCGGGCATTCGGCACCAATACCCATCAGCTTCAAAAATGCCGTAATGCAACTCAATTTGCTCGGCAAACCGATATTGTTCGGCATTCTCTACCCACCATGAGTAGGGGCGGTTCTTTATCATGGCCGAAGCTACTTCGGCATTCTCCCACTCTGAAAACCCGGGGAGGATATCCCAAAGGACAGCGGGAACTTCATCGTCCCGTCCAGAAGCGCTCGGCCTCTCCGTTCTCTGAGGAGGAGCCGAAGAAATTGGAGTCGCCCTAATCCCTTCAGCAGGGTCAGACTCTGGCCTTTGTCCATTCCAGGTCCCAATCCTGTTCCTAGGATCGGGAATCGGCCTTGCTCTTCTTGGAGCACGGGCTCTACCTCTAACTCCTCTTGCCATTGATTATTTCGAAGAAAAAAGTCGAAAAAAAAGGGGAAGGAGTTCGAATTCGAAGAAAAATAAACTGAAATCAAAGGAATTTACCTTAATCGGAAGCGAAAGTTGCCGATTTACGAGTTCGTAGTGGCAAGTCTCAGTTTCTAAGCTTAATGCTCGGGGAATTTGCGAAGTTTTGATGCGGGTTCTTGGTTTCTCTCTCGAGAATTCTGGGTTTGTGTTGGTGAATAAGTGAGGAGAGATGACGCGCCTCTGTTTATATCTCCAGGAATGGGATTCGAGGAGTCTGCGTTTCAATTTCTCTTAAATACTCCACTAAGTAACCGTTAAACACATGATCTTGTGATTAAACTGCCCATTACCCGTCCAACTTCCACAATCATCCACCTTAACCGTTGTTATCTCATTAATTACGGTTTAAATTCAAATTTTTGGATTAATTAAATCATTTACTTCCCTCCTTTTCTGAATTAAATCAAACCCGACCCGTCATCCTTCCAAATCGGGTCTGGGGGGCAAGTTGTTTGGGTCCAATTTAGTCCAATTGGGCCTAGGCATTAAATGATCCAATTAAAAGCCCAAGGTCAAGGTTCAACTCTCCAATTGTGCTAAAGTCAAAGGTCAGCCCACAAAGCAAGTCAATTGGGCTAAGGCCCAACCTCTCCATTTATGAAGAGGTATAAAAGCCATCAATATTCATACATTCAGAGAGATTCATTCATTCACAAATCTACATTTTCTCATATACTCTCATATATTCTCATATACTCTCATATACTCTCGTATACTCTCATATATTCTCATATATTCAAGCAAAGCCTCAAGCAACTAATTCTCTTGCATAGTGTTCTCTTTCTACACATTGTACTGACTTTAGCATCGGAGGGGCCTTCCTCGGCAACACCCCCGAGGCTAGTTTACGTGTGTTTACTGTGCAGGAAACCTTCGGCTCAACATAACTAGGACCGAATCCAGTCTTCTCCGTTTCAGCGGACCTTCGGCAAGGTCCCATTGTTTTCACCCGAAACAACCCCTAAACAGCCTCCGAATTTTAGGTTGAAAAGGATAAAATAGCATAAAATTCATCTTCTCTATCGGATGATAATGTTTAAAGATATTATGGTTGAAGATGAAGATAGAAGGTGGAGCCTCGGTTTTGACGGAAGAAATTCTCTTGTTTCCTTCTTATCTTTATTTGCTTTTTCTTATTTTTCTCTGATTTCTTCACGTGATGTTGTTGATTTCTTTTTTTTTTTTTTTTTTATTTTATTTTCTTTGCTTTGATAACTTGATGTGTTGCCTTGCTGCCAGGATAGTAGTAACGTATTACTTGTCGCTAGTTTGCCACATTGCGTCAAATTTGGTCTTCAATTCCTAATTAACAAAATAAACATATTAAGTAATATTTATACTAACTTAAGAATAAAATTAATAAAAAATAAATATACGACTAAAATAATAAAAATTAGTTAAATCCCTAAAATAATAAATAAAAGACAATTATAAGACTAATATTAGGGGCTAAAAATATGGTATACTATGCACTTATCACTTATTCATTGGTATATAATTTTTTTTAAAAAATATGTTTTCTATTTATTGGTAGAAGAAGAAGGGGTGGAAATTAAATAAACTTTTAAGACATATTAACTTGGAGGAGAATGAACTAAACAACATTAATATGTATTGAATTATGGCTATTTTTTATTTTTATTTTTTATTATATGTTAGAAAGGGGGTTAAATAAGGTGACATGTGGCATTATTCAAGCAAAAAAAAAGGTGACACATGGCAATGAATGCATGAAGGTTTGTGTTTTTAAATACTAGGTATAGATGGTTATTTGTCCACTAAACACCAATAATTGGCAATTTATATTTATAAATAACTTTATAGGCTAAAAACAATTTGTTCTTTGGGCATAAGTTTACTTCGACTCCACCTCTTACTCTAAAGTGCCTTAGTATGAGAGTAGTGTCTAACCTTAGGGGACAATCCGACGATTACAATTGTGCACCCCGGTTGTACCGCAATTCGTTTTCAAAGGCAGTGATTTGTCACGTCACACCGAATTTCCTCTATTATATTGTTCTTGTTTATTTCCGTTGACTTTTGTATTAGACACTATTTTTACAACATAAGGTTTTCACTAGTTAAGAGAAATATGTAAAATTGAATAGAAATGTAAATCGAAGTATGGACATTTATAATTTGTAAAATTTTAAGATTTAAAATGGGATTTTAATAACTACTTGTATGTGGCAAAGGAACCAGTTTTCAACGCAATTCCCACTTCACGTGCATCTGGCTAAATTGCACCAACTAACAAAAAATAATCAAGTCCAACCAAAAAAGCCATCTAATATCCCCTCAACAACAAAAACGTGTGAATATATATTACTTGAGTACCCCCCATGCCACTAAATCCAGGATAACAAAATTGCACTTCTTGATAATCAATACTTGTTCATCTGCCTTATGGATTTGTATGTCCTCCTAAGAGGTTGTCGTTTTATCTTCTCTCCTGCTATTTCATTTCTTGAATAGAATAAATGCAAACTTATAAAAACCAATATGCGCGCCAACAAACTTATCATGTTAGTGCAACCCTAATCAACTCTTTCACTAACTAAATAACCAATAAATTGAAATTGTTTGCGGGTTGTCATGGGCCGTCTCCTTTGATCATCAATTTTAGGTGTCAAATGGATCACTAGAAAACCATATTTTAAACGTGGCTAGGGGCTGCCCATGGGTGTCTTGGTAGAATCTTCACCTATAGAGCTTTATTTTACATTGCATTTGCATTGACAACAACATAATAAATGGCCATTTAGAGGAGCAAATAAGCTCTAAATGGGCCCAAAATTTTAGGTCTATTGTATTTTGGGCTAAGCAATACCATGGTGGTAATGGGTTTCCAAGAGGAGGATGTCCAGAAATACGAGTTTGGTAATGAAAGGTACGGTTCTAAAAGCAATTAGGTTCACGGAAATATATAGGAGGTTCCTATGTAAAGTATTCTAGAGGGTATATATGTCTTTAGAATACTCAAGGTTGTTCTTGTACGAGGATTTCTCATCCTCTACTAGGTTGAGTCCACAAGGACCCAACTGAGGGGCAAAAAAGGAATTTGCTTGATTTAATTAAAAAGAAAACGAGAACAGCTGAAAAAGCTTGGGCCCCACATGGTCAGCTACCATTTCCAAATTCAAAAGTGGAACGCTAAACGTCGTCCTCAAATCTCCAATTAAAGCCCGCAAAATAAACTAAAATTACGTATTTATCCTAGTTATAAAAATAATTAATTTTACCTCAACTTAACAATTTTACTCTCCCCAAAATTTTGGACTGTTCTTTCTAATGGCTTATGAGCGTTATCCTCCATTGAAGCATTCTCCATTAAAGTGGGGTTCTGAGCTTGCTTATGAGTGTTCTCCTCCATTAAAGCATTCTCCAATAAAGTGGGTTTATGAGCTTTTTTCCCTCATTGATGCAGCTTCTGACATTATGAGCTTTCTCCACATGGACTCCACCATTGAAGCACCACCATTAACCGCACTGTCATTACTACCTCCTCGCCAACCACCACCACTAACACCAACATCCACAAGGCCCACCACCACAATAAGTGGCTTCTGAATTTATTTACTTTTTTTTTAAAAAAAAAAAAAACAAAACGCCCAAAATTCTCGTAACCTGTAGGTGGAAAAGCCTAGAATTTTCGTTCCCACCTACAGGTTACGAAATATCTAGGCGTTTCTAACAAACCGCCTGAAAATTTCGTAACTTTTAGGTAGCAATGAAACATCTAGGCGTTTTCACCTTGCGGAACTGCGGGTTACAATATATTCGGCCGTTTCTCAGCCACCAACAGAAACTCCATCACACCCCACTTAGCTTTTCTACTACCAATTCCTTAAACTTAAAACTCTTAATTTTGTTGTTAATTAAGGATTTCCAATTTAGAGGTCCAAATTTCTGTATTGTAATTGTTAAGCAATTAATTTTAATATTAATTTTTTATTTTATTATTTATATTTATATATATATATATATATATATATATATATATATATATATATATATATATATATATATATATATATATATATATATATATATATATATAATATATATATATATATATATATATTCAATGGATGAAAGGTCATAATGTCATTTTTTATTGTTACATGTGTATAATGTATTAGAATGATTGTGTGTTCTATGGATGAATGCTCATAAGACAACTTTAATGGAGAAGTCAGAGGTGATTCCTATGGATGAGAGTGAGGAGGAAAAGGGGCAAAATGGTCCTTTTAAGTTAAAATGCGGGCGTTAGTATGTAAAATGAGGGTGACGTTTAACATAGCCCATTCAAAATGAAAAGGGGATTTGAGGCGATTTTAGGAGAGAGAAAGCAATTTCATTTTCCCAAAACTTTCATATTCCCAAAAGTTTTTAGTGAGAGAGGAGAGCAAATTGGAACCCTAAAAATTGCGACCAAGTTCAGGCAAGGGTATTGGAGCACGAATTTGCTGACCAAGTTCCTGTCGTTGCAAGGAAGTCGTTGTAGGAAGTTCCCGGAGTAACGTATTTCATCTGAAGTAAGTTTCAGTGTTTCTTGTTTCATGTTGTGTTTATATTTTTGAAGTAAATTGTGTTCCATAAGTTTTTAGTATCAGTGAATGTCGATAATCTTGCAATTTATTTGTTGAATTTCGGTCAAGGTTCCAAATTCCGTCTTTTTTGGGTTCTAATTGAGTGATTTTGTCAAATTTCGCTGACTATTATTTGTCAAATTTCAATGTTGTTTTGTTTATTTAGGTTTGAGTAGGATTTGTTATGTTGAGATTGGAGAATTATGCGTTCTTGGAACTGTAAAGGTTTAATTCTCTTTAGTAACTGCCATGTGAAGTGGGGGTTTATAGGGGTGTCCTAATTATCTAATAATTTGTATGGTGTAGAACTAGTGGGAATGTTATTGATGCTGTTTTATGAAATTGGTGTGGTTTGGTGGAGGACTGGAATTTTGATATGAAGCAGGTAAGAAAATGGTATTTAGCTGATACCATCTTATGTCTTGTTGGTATTGTTATGATACCATCTTATGTATGTGCTACGCCTGAGATTTTGATAATTGGGTAAATATGAACATGTTAAATATGAACTTGTATGTGGTTTTGTGTTGTGTCCAATGAATTGGGAAATCATGTGGCTGGATTTGTGTTTAAACTGGTCTGGAGTGTGTGTTAAATTAAAGATTTGTTTTTTTTTTTTTTTTTTTTTTTTTTTTTTTTTTTTTTGTATGGTTGTAATGTAGTTAGTCATTGTGTCCGAGTAGTTCAATGACTCTTCAGTAGGCTGCAGAAGTAATTGGGGGGTATGTTACAAAATGTTTAAGAGGAATTTTTTATTAAGATTATATATTTCATGGATCATGAGTTTTGTTTTGTATAAGTGAATGTATATGTTGAATCATTTTGCGTTGTACCATTTACAGTCTAGTGTAAAAAAAATAATGAGGAATAGGAATGCTCCAGCTGCTTCATCTAGCAAACAGACTAACAATAAAAAGAAAATGAAAGATGTGGTTGTTGAGGATGTTGAGGAAGGAGAAGATTATAGCTTTGACGGAATGATTAGTGGATCAGATTCTAATGATGCTGACTATGTGGTGGCCGGAAGAAGAAGAAGAAGAAGACTATGCTGATGTTGATTTGAATATTGTTGACTATGAGTGTAATACTCCATATTTTTATAATATTTTTATTTATATAAATTATTTATTTTATTTATTAGAATGATTCATTTCATTTTAAAAAGAAATTAAATATTTAAATATTACGTAAGTGTGCATAAAATAATATGAGTCATTAATTGAGGCATTAAAAGTGTTTTGAATTTAGTCATCTTTATTTTAATAGTTGGATCAACTTGTTGGGGAATTGAGGACACTTAAAAGCCAAACAAGTTGGCCCCAAAGGAAGAAGTTAAGGGGGAGTAGGATTTAGTAATGGCAGTTTTGTAATTACGAGTTTTTGTTTTGAAAGGGGAGTATAAATACTTTAAGACCTCAAGATTTTTCATTCTAAAATCATAATTAATTGTCAGATTTCACAAAAATTTCAAAGGTTTTCACTTTATTTTCTCTCTCCTCTTTCCCCTTACTTTTTCCTCTCCTTCCCCGCGTCTATCTCCCTCTTCTCCTCCCCTCACGCTGGCAGCCACCGGCGCCACCACCACCACCGGCGGCAGCAACAGCAGCCAGCAGCCCGCCGGCCACCCTCTCCTTCTCTCTCTCCTTTTGTTTTTCGATTTTGGTATTATTTAACAAAAAAAAAAAAAAAGAAACTCTTTTCTCCCTTCCTAATTTAATTCTATTGTTTTTGTTAATTTAAAACATGATTTTGATTATGTTTTGGAATTGATTTTGGGTATTTGATGTTGTTAAATTATTTATATAATTTTTAGATTTTTTATTCAATCAAAAACCCCAATTTACATATCCTAGAAATTGGGAATTTAATGTTTATGGTTAGGGTTTGATCCTAGGTTGTTGTTGTTGTTTAATTAATGGTTTAAACATGTTTTAATTAATGAGTTAAAACCCTCAAATTAATGCTGAAATTTATCTATGCACACTACTTTTAATTATTAAGTCAGGGTTTGATTACCCATAAAGGGAAAAAGGTTTTAATGATTTAAGTATGATTTTCTAGTCTATTAGTGATGTTTTATATTAAATAAGTATGCTGGAATTTTATTTAAGTCATAAAAATTAAGTCTTTTTGAAAGGATTTGAAGTACCCACTTAAAGAAAAGGTTTTTATGGCTTTTATGTCATTAAATTGGGTTAATTAGTAAGGTTTAAAGAGTATTATAGTTGCTGGAAATTTGTGAGAATAGTAGATTAATTATAGTTATGTATTCTAATTTGTAGGAAGCTTCGAGCTAGGTGATTTCTAGAGAGTGTGGCCGAGTATAGGCATTATTCAAGGTACTTATGTGCACAAGAATATTTGTGTATGCGTAGTATCATGCTAGGATTTGTAAAGTATGATTTAAGTGATGAATTAGTAGCATGTTTGGTTGATTATATGCTTGGAATTGATGTTGGTTGAGCATGAATTTTTATGCAAACATGTGAATATATTATTTGAGGCATGATACAAGTTGAGTATGTATGAATCATGGAAGTATGTTTTATTTTCAAGTATCAAGAAAGCATGTATTTAATAAGCGAGGCTTATATATGAGTTAAAGAGCTAAAGTTAGAATTATTGAGCATGATTCATGAATTTATTTCTCACCCATTTATTATTGGTGTTGAGTCAAGAAGTTGGTTTATTTATTTACTCACTCAATTAAGTTGAGTTTGAGTCAAGGAAGTTTAGTAGTGCGTTTTGTGCACCAAGGTAGTAATCGTGCATTTTTGTGCACAAAACTAGGCAAGGAACCTTAATTAATATAAATAGTATGTGCTCATTAATTAATTCAAGAATGAATTGTAAGTATGTGTTGGTTGTTGTTATATTTGTTCTTGATTGATTGGTTTGAGTCATCACACGTTAAATTGGTAAATCACGTAAAGTGTAAGAGGATACGCACCATAACTCTTGGAACGTATATACCTTGAGTATGAACATATGGGGGGAATTATGTTGTTTTATATTTAGCCATAGCTTCTAAAGGGGTACAGGTTGATGTACTTTCTTTTATTATTATTACTGCGCAGGAATTTCGTCACCAAGTGTGACATACTAGGTGCCAATTAAGGTAGCTCCCCTTCAAGTAAGGAAACCCGTTCGATGCGTAATCCAAAATTATTATTAATTAATATTGCTAGTTATGAGTCAAAGGTAAGTTGACTTGTGATTGTGTGGCGAGCATGTTTTAATTATTATTTTTATTTTGATGCTAAGATATTCATGTTAGTGTGGTGCATATGTACTCAGCTTTGCTGATTCATGCTTTTGTGTTTGTGTTTGGCTTTCCTTTGGATTGGCCCTACTATGACCCATTTTTCTATTGCGAGTAGAGGGTTTAATAAAGAGGAAGTAACAGGTACTTGAAGCATGAAGAACATGATAGGATAGAGTGCAGAGAACTACTTGTTATGTTTCTTAGTTTTAATGTTTTTGAATTATTGGTTTGTTTATGGACTAACATTATTATGTTTATTTTTTATTGGTTTTTAAGAAGGGTCATATGTTTTGAATTGGTTCCAACTTGTGGATGTTTTATTCTACATTTGTTTTGAGGTTGTGAACTTGCTTTAAGTTTTATTTTTAAAAGTTGGTTTTTGTTTTAGACTTCCGTTGTGAGACTTTGGAAACTAGCCTTAGCCGTTATCACGTTAGCGGTAATATTTTGGTTATTTCCTAAAAAGGTTTTATTTAGAGTAGAAGGAGTGTTTTTAAAAGAAGGAAATTTCCAGGGTATTACAATGAGGTTGAGTCAGAGTACATTGTTACTCACACTAATATGTATAAGAAGCGTAAAGTTGTTCCGCCACCGCCAAAACCCCCAAGCAGACCTCCTTAGAAACAGCAGAGGATTGTGAGAAAGGTAAAGCGACCAGTAGTAACGTTGAACAAGAAGAGGTACATAAACAGTGAATTTCAAATGAGTTTGTTTGTTGAGTTTGTTGATTTAGAAAGGTTGTTGATAATAAATATTTATTTGACTATAGGTCGTTTTAGAACAACCCGGCCTAACGTTAGGGAAGAAGGTAAAAAAAAATGGTGTGATAGTTGCGACACAGTTGAGGAATTGCAGCTGGAAGGTAAATTGGGTGATTAAAGGTTTTTTTGCATCTTATTTTGTCATCAGCCAGCGAATTTCAACTGTCGTGTTGATGCATTTGTTGATATTGTTAAGGCGTTGAGGGTAGATGACGATAAAATAAAATTGTTGGAGGAAAGTGGTTTTGGAGGGTTGTTGACGTTGCAAGTAATGAAGTTGGATTGCAGGTTTTGTTACTGGCTTATGGCAAGGGTTGATCCTGAGAAGAAGATGTTAACTGGAGGAGATGGAAGGGAGTTACCTTTATGCCCTGAACAATGGAGGTGCATATTTGGTCTTCTTCGGGGTCCAAACCCCGTTCCTGTTAGAGTTCAGAATGCTGCTATGCAAGAAAAAGTTGATCGTATTGTTTAGGATTGTGGTCAGATGTCAAAAGACGACGTCTATCATATTGTGATTCAACAGGCAGTTTATGAGTTGCCTTTGATGCCAATCATAACAGACAATGAGAGGGACCAGTTATGAAGGCATTTCTGATAGTGATGTTGGGACTACTGTTATGTCCTACTATGAATGGTCAGAGCATGGCAACTGCCTTATTGCCCGCTGTTTCGCTTGGGGCTGCTGCAAGGGATTTCGATTGGTGTTCATGTGCACACGGTTGGTTGATGACCTGTGTGCGAGATTTTAGGAAGAAGCTTGAGAGCAAAGGGTATGCAGCTGGTGGTGGTGGATGCGTTCTATTCCTTCAGGTGATGTGTTACTCAACCTTATTGAAAGTTAATCATTCCCGTCTTTATATATTGCTTTTAAACAATATTTTATTTCTGTTTTCATTTCTTCCTTCTTTGTAAATATTATGGAGAGAGTGGCTTCAATTAGGCTGTTGATAAATATGAAATTTGTTCATCTATAAGGAATGATGAAGCTCTAACTAGATTGGTATGAAACTGTTTATTTTTTTTTATTTTTTTTTTGTTGTAGATAAGATATAGTTATAGTGAATTCACATATCTAAATTTGTTCAGTACTTGTGCCTTATTGCAAGCTATAGGCGATGAGATTTGAGCCATTTTTATGCATTTTTATGGGGTATTTGGCTAAATGGATAGGAAATCAGTGGTGTAGTTTATGTATGTGATTCAAAGTTGGATTCTTGTGAGTAAGTATTGGTTGTCATAGTTGGATTTTTTGTGTGTGAGATGATGCCAGATCAAATTGAGGTTTCTTAATCCGTTCCAAAATGTCTAAAGTCAGGCTGGAGCTCTTACAAACTGTATTGCAATAACTGAGTCGCTTATCAACAGGATCTAAGCTTACAAAATTACATATAATCTATCATGAGTACTCTTATTGTGCTCTTAACCATTAAAGCTACAAGTTAAATTAAAGTAGTTACACTTATTTGAATTATATTTTCTATAAAGGATGACTGACATTGAAATTTTGAGAGGGGGAAGGGGACTTGTGAAAGTGCTTTTATAAAATTCCTCTATGTATGCTTGTGTTTTATTTTGTCAAGGCTTTATATGCTTATGCCTTAATCTGTTTAGGTTGAAGGTTATCATTTTAAACTAGGGGGCTATCTGTGTTGTTTTTAAGCTTATGTTGATTGTGTTTGGTCATGCAGATTTTTTACTTGGACCACATTGCATTGCCTCCTTTGAGTTGGGGGCATATGCCAAGATTGGAGGTGTGGACTTAGAAGAAACTTGGTGTTGCTATTCAAGCTGATTTGCTCCTGTCATTAGACTGTGGGAAACTCAAAGTAAATGTGTAATTTGTGTGTTATAATTAGAGCTGGTTATTAGGTAGGGTAGCCCAATGATAATAGGGTCAGGGCCAAGGTTAAAGGGCTTTTAATAGACAGGGCCTTTAACGGATAAGGCCCTTATTGGGTAGGGTCAATATAGGGCCAAAATTTTTTTCCAATTTAATAGACAAACAAAATAGATAATGTAAAAATAATTACATAGATAAATTTGTATTCATATATACTTAATAATGGCTTTATTCAATATTTATTTTAATTGATATTTTGTTGGCCCACCCATTATCGACCCGTTATTGACCCGCGACCCACATGGGCCCGACCCATTATTGACCCTATAAAATATGATCTTCTTTGACCCAACCCACAATTGACCCGCACCGGCCCTGATCCGACCCGCCCAATAACCGGGTCTACTTATAATATATGTGGTTTCTGCTTATGTTGAAGATGTACCCATGTAATTCTTGATTGCTATTTGCAGACTCTTGATGTAGCTACGGGGAACGACATCCTTTGGTTGGAAGGGACCACTTCCAACTGTTGGAAGTGAGGATTGCAAATGAGGTAATGGATTAGGGGTTTGGTTGTATTGTGAGTGGTTGTTATTGTTAATGTTTCATGATTAAATAACTCAATGTTTTATTTTATATGCTTAGGTTGTGGAAATGATGAAGCCTATTCTGAAGCCTATGTTTGAGAATATGGAGAAGATGCTTAAAGATCGCAACAACATGCCTACTATGAGGAATGCGCCGAAGGAAAGGTCCCCTGTTCCTAGGAGTGGTGTTGTTACTTCTTCTAGCTCTAACTCAATCAAGGAGCGCGAGTTGGAGTCACCTAATGTGAACAGGACTTTGATGAGTCTATTATATATATACTTTTATTCCCCGTCCCATGGTCATATTTGTGCTTATTTGAGCTATACGGAGCTACTTTTATTACTAACATACGATTTGTAGTGTTTTTGTAGTGTTGGTATTATTTTGTAGGAATTTGCAGATTTATGACAACTTCGAGCTTATTAAACCACTACGAAGATATTAGAGTTTGGATAGTATTTTATGACCGTATGTGTAATGCCCAAAGTCGAGCTGATTTTAATTCGGTGACTGAGGGCTCGATTGATGAAAAGGTCCAAGTTTTACAAAGTAGTATCACGGACTAAGTAATAATCAAGTCAAGTCCAAAAGAAGAGATTGGGCAGGTTTGAATTAGCTCACTTGCAAGTTAAAAGATCCAATCTCGTGGAGCTGCTGGGCGAGAAGTAACGGGCCAGATCGGGAGGCCCAATGCCTGATCTGGGCGCGAGACTCTTCGTATTTGGGCTTCTGATTGATTAGTTTCCTTGTTTTAGTGGGAGTTGGGGATTTGGACTTTTCTTATAAATAGGAGGGAGTTACGTAGGCTGGGGTTAGGTTGGTAGTATTAGTTTTAGTTTAGTTTTTCATTAGTTTAGTTGTACGTTTATTGCTTTAGTATTAAAAATACTTATGTGTACTTTTGTTTAATTTACCGTTTTCATGTTTAGTCTTTCATTATTATTTCTAATATGCTTTATTTAATTGTTTTATTTAATTGCTTATTGATTTTAATCATGTTGAATTTAATTGCTTTGATTAGTTTAGATTTTATTATGTGCAAGTAGTTTAATTCTAGGGTTCTGGGGGATTCATAATTAATACGAAGGGATAAATTGTGTTGGTTGATTATTGATATTGCATAATAATTTCTGAATGGATTGTTTTAATTCTTTGCAATTGGATTATGAATCGAGCAGATGTGATTTGATTGTAAAAATATAGCAATATTGAATTGATGAATCGAGCTAATGTTAATTTGATATTAAAGACTATTTTCAATAGGAACTTAGATCTAGTAAATTGAGAGTCTGTTAGATCTATGTTGATTAATAAATTGCGAGAGCCTGTTAATCATGTTATGTTTGCATTATTAATCGTTGATTGTTATGTTTTATCCCGGAGTATTAATATTGGTGAACCTGTGACCCTAGGCCTTTTTTAATTGATTGTTCCCTTATTTAATTGTTGTCATAGTATAATTCCCACCAATCTTACTTGTTCTCTAATAATTTAGATTATAATAATTAATTAGGAATAGAAGAACGTTGTTTTCCTGTGGATTCGACCCTACTTCCCTATCTATTTTAGTTAGTGATTTTAAAAATTACTTTTGAGTAGGTGATACGACTTTAGCCTGTCAATATTTAGCGTCGTTGCCAGGGAAACAGTTTTATTTTTATTTCTAATTATTATTAGAGTCTATATTATTTATTTATTTATTTTTCTCTTATGAGTTGAAGATATACATGGCTTAGAGATGGATGATTTATTCTCACGCCTTGCATCTGACCGTTGTTCTTGTGGTTGTCTTTATCATGAAAATCCTGATTGCCCTTATAGTGAGTATTTTGTGCGAGCTCTGGATGATTTTAGAATCTTTCCGTTTATATATGATTATTCTAAAAAACGGTTGGTTTCAAATGAAATTTATTGGAAGATTCATGATGAATATTATCATAATTTGTATAATACGCCGGAGGAAGAATCATTCGTTGAAGAACCGATGGTTGAAGAGTTATTGGTTATAGAATCAGTGGTTGAGGTATCATTGGTTCCAATAGAAGAAGAATCATTAGTTGTAGAACCTTTGGTTGAAAAGTCATTGGTTGTAGAACCAATGGTTGAAAATTCTTTTTCTTTTGTTGATAAACTTATTCGTGAGCGTAAAATAATAGAGTCATTATTGGGTGATGATAAAGAACAAGACTACCTACATGTTAATTCTATTAATTCTAATTTTTTAGCAGAGGAAGTAGAAGGTAGTGTTATATTTTCACCTCTTTCTTTAAATTTCTCTTTTTGCCTTGAGTTATCTTTGTTATGTAAGGACTACTGTGCTTGCAATTAAGCCCTATATAGTGCTTAATGAAATGTGTGTAGGAGCGTTTGATAAGTTACTCAAGGCGTTAAATTCTTGCGATAGATAAAGAGTACGGTCATGCGAGTACTTGATAAACTAGTTCTTTGCGGGAGGTAACCCGTACTTTATTGCTTTGTTGTTTAGTTTTTTCTTCTTTTTGTGTGTTTTCGTTTTTTGGTTTTTAGAGAGGTAAGGAGAGCGTATCTTATACTTGTGGGAGTTTCTCTTTGTACAGATTTTGATCTAGAAGGCTTATTTAAAAGGAGAAGAATTCGCTGGACTACGTTCGAGTACGATCGGGAAGAGCTCGCCCGATCGAGCGCGCGTACGGATCAGCAAAACTGCTCAATGTTGACAGGCCATAACTTTTGCGTTTCTTATCCGATTGTTGCGTGTAACCTGTCGTTGGAAAGCTCTTCAAGTCTATTTTCCAACACAATTAGAATCACTGCTTTATCAACTATATATCAAAAATTATGATCAAAAGAGTGCACCTGACTCAATTTTGATCTTTTTTCCACTAACACCTTGTTTCATTCTTGCCCAATTTTGTTCCAAAGATGCATTGCAATCCTCGAGGCTTTGGTGACATTGATGTGGTGATGATGATGAGGAGTATTCGCGTTGAATACTAGCTTCCCTTTAAGACAATGAGAACATTGTCTAGTTTGGCTTGGGGGGAAGGCTTTCTTTTGAGGTATTCACTTCTCTCTGTTTTTTTTTTGGTGTGCTTAGGCTATTTTTTTTAGTTCTTTTTTAGGATAGATTTAATGCTTTAAATTTTTTTTAAAAAAATCTAAAAATACGTTCCAATGAATTATGAATCATGCTTCCCTGCGCCCCTTGATGAAAATTTTTCAAAATTGTTTTGATTCTTGGTAATTGATGATTAATTTTGTGGATTAGTTGATCATGATTTGATATTTGATTGCCTTCAAATCTTAACATGCGTTAGTTTTTCCCAACTACTTGTAGTGCTTGACTAGTTGATTTGGTGAGGAATGTGTGATTAGTTCCTAGTATGTCAATGAAGTTGAGTTTTGGTTTTTAACTTTGAGGAATGTTTGTATGATTCATTATTATGCACATTGAGGAGGACGAAGGCATTTGTTGTTTTAGGTAGCCTTCAGATACATTTGTTCCCTTCTTGCTACTCATGTTGTTGCTTGTGCCCTTTCATTGTTTATTTAGCCACATTACAAGCCTATTTAAGCCCCATTGGTTACTAGTCCCAAGCTTGGTTTGGGAGAGCTATTAGTAAGTGAGGTGAGGGAGTTATTGTGTGCACATAATTTGCACAATTTGGGTGGATTTGAGAAGTTATTTGTTTGTTCTTATTTTGTGGATTGGAAAAAACTAAAAATGTGTTCAAAAGTTGAAAAAAATTCCAATGTGAGATAAAAAAGAAAAAAAAAAGAGCAAAAGAAAAAACAAAGAATGTTTGAATGTTCAAGTGTTCTGATTGAAGGTTGCTCAAGAAAAAAAAAAATTCAAGTTCAAAAGAAAGAAAAAGGAGTTCAAAGTTTGTTCACTCAAGTTATATAATGTCATACTTTTAAGAGTGAAATTGTAAGTGTTGGAAAATTTGTGAAATATTAGATTGGTTGTTTGGTGAATTTTTGTAGAGTTGAGTTAAGTTATGTTGGAGATTTATGGTCATTATTTATTTTTGACCTTGGTTTTGTTGGTTAGGTTTTGGCTCCCTTAATCATGGCTTTGCTCTCACATTTTCCCAAATATTTCCTACCCTTTACCTAAGCCTTAAATTACAAGCTAAATTCATTGAAGAGCCCATTGTTAAATACATGGTCGGCTTGAGCGAAATGCATTTGACCTTGGTACGCGTTGCTGGTGAAATACCTAACTGCGTCACTGTGCTCATTCATGTGAATTCCACCAACTAATATCCTTCCGTTAAAGGCTGAAGGGCCACTCCCATTGCTTGGTACATCATATTGGCCCTAGTGGTGGACCTACAAATGCCAACATATACATGTAGCTTAGTACCTAAAACACTAGCCTTCAACATTAAAAACGCAGCTACATATGATAGTCACCTATTTATACTACAAGTACCTGATGGTGCCCATGCTGTTGAAAAAATGGGGGCATTTGTTGAGTAGCCAACATATTAGGAAAAGGAACCTGCAAATATTCAGTTACCGTTTATAAGAAACACATGAAAAATATACCATGACTACAAATCACATACTACACTTACCTGGTTTTCGAAGCTGAAGGGATGTACAGTCCCAATGTCATTATCTATATCAGTGTCATGCCCCGTACCCTGTTTCTTCTTACCGCCTATCTTGGCAACCTTGGCCTGTTTATTCGAACCCCCTTTTTTTGCGGGGATACAAACTGAGATCCTCTAGGTCTGCCCTTCTTATTATTACCCCGAGGTTCAGGATCTTTCACACATGTTGAATTCGGTGTTTCTTCTGGTTGTGCAATGCTACATTTGTTAACTGAGCTAGGGGTTTTTGGAGTTGGAGGCAGAGCCTGTTTCACCACTTCAAGATCACAACTAGGCCTTTCATCACCACCAAAGCCTAAGCTTGAACCTTGAGCCAACACACATAGTTCATCAACCTTAATGCTCATTAATTGAATCATATCCATTGGGACTTCAACAACTTCTTCCGATGATGAAGCACGCATACCAACAAGCTCAAGAGCTAACATCAACTTATCATATCTCATCACCTCTTCCGTTTTGGACGAATCATGATAACCAACTTTGGTAAGGGTATGTTTCTTACTAATATCCTTTCTCCACCTATCAAGAATGTATATGGGAGGGACCTCACTAACACCATTCATGTCTAAAACCTTTATTATGTGTCTACAAACAATCCCATGACATTCGAAGTGGCGACAATCACAATAAGCCTCTTTTTTCTTTGTGTTATACAAAACTGTATACTCCTTCAACCGATATTTTAGGGGAACTTCTCTCCTCTTTTTCTTGCAATATATCCATACACGGTCTGAGAAGACATGCTCCTCCTCTATATGTGACACTAACTTCTTTGGCCAAACAGGGGTCACATATGCCACACGGTTGCACTGATTTTGTACTTCAACAAATTTTGCATCCGTGTACAGTTTTTGAAATTTAAGTTCCAGCCAAAATTTTGATAATAAAGGCCTCACATAACGAGCTGAGTTCGCATCCGCATCCTTCTCATCATTTGCACGGCTTTCCATCGCCTTACAATAATTAGGAGCAAACTCAGATAGGCGAGTGTGCTTGTTAATATACCCATCAAAAGTTGTTTATGCTTTCAACCCTTTGAGTTGGCTGCATTCCTGCCCAAAAGACATCTTTAACATACGCAAGAATCCACATCTCTCGCTCCTCGAACAGGCCCTACCAACAAACACAAACATAAAAAGGCCAATCACCATCTACCATACCTAATAGTGCACTCAGCTAGTTATGGACACATCAGGGATAGTAAATCCCAAGGATGAGAGGGAACATAACACATCATGAACACATCAGGGATGAATTTTTATAATTTGCTTTTCATAATAAACTACCACAGGAATTAATTATCAGCTTGATTAACTCAAAAAAGTATCATCAAAAGTGCAAAATCATACTGAATATGGCATGGCAGCATGTGTCCACTACAAGTTAGGCAACTTCACAGCATTTCAACTAAGATACTGTCTATAAGATACTGTCTATGAGATACCATCAAGAATTTTGACATCATTTCAACTAAACATTAGTATTAAATGAAATACCATCCAAGCCCATGTTGGTACTGCCAAATATATAACATAACCAATCAAAACCAAATCAACCCAAAACCAAAGCAAGGACATTCACATTAATACAAACAATGAGAACACTGACCTTCCAGCCAATCGTAGCACTCAAAGTCTTCTAGCTTGAACTTTTTCACAACTTCCCACCAAGTATCAACAAACTCCTCCGAGGTAATGCTATTGTAGATCACATGCTGCAACTCCTCTTAGACATCCTGATAGTTAGACAGAGCACCAAGTATCTACCCAAACTTCTTCATTATATGCCACATACACCACCGATGGCGTGTTTAAGGCATTGGGAAAGCAGCTCTAATCGCCTTCCTCATCGCTGCATCCTGATTTGTCATGATAACTGTCGGGGCTTGCCTCTCATGCATGACATCCAAGTCTTGAATAACCACTCAAAGGTCTCGGCATTCTCATGTGAAACCAATGCACACCCAAGTAGGATTGTCTGACCATGGTGATTGACCCCTACAAAGTTCGAAAACAGTAGTTCATATTGGTTTGTTAGGTACGTCGAATTGAAACAAACAACATCCCCAAAATATTGATATGCCTCCCTACTCCGAGCATCAACCCACATTATGTCTTTCAATCTCCCCTTCTCATCAAGCTGACGCATGTGAAAAAAAATTTGATTATCGGCAGTCATTCTATCAAAATACTCCAACATAGCCGAGGCATCACTATTTTTAACTTCAACCTCCTTTTTCTATTCACCTAATTGTGCATATCTTTTTTCGTGAATCCCATATTGGCAACACCATTTCTTTGGCTTGCCATATTGTTGAAAATCTGCCCTACCGGAGCACCGGATCCATGGTTATTTTCAATCCTATGCTCCAAATGCTTTGTAATATTTTCCTTTCTAACATAGATATGTGTTTGGACAACTCTGGACTCACATTATGATTGTGCTCATTGACAGCCTTCTTTATCGTCCTTCCACCTTCATCATTACCTTGCCCATAAATCATAACTGGACAATTGCATTTTTTTGTATTCTTCTTCACAATTGGTTCTTCCTTAACCACAACCCTCTTCCCATTAACCCTCATACTGTATGTTGTCTTCCCATAGCACTCGCACTTCCAAACATAAGTGCGAAATGAATTTGACTTCCCCGCATTTTTTGAGACTGGCTTCCCACCACTTATACACACAACACCACGATAAAAACTTATTCATGTCATCCCTAGTGCCAAACACCATTCCCACTTCTGGTTGAGGTAATGAAGTACCCTCTCTACCTGACCCTGACTTATCTTATCCCCTCTCTGAGCCTGCACTATGTGAACCCACACTACAATCGTCATTCAAGTCAATAACCTCCCTCTCTCTAGTAATGGTACCATCCCCAATAATGGCACACTCAGCAGGAGGCTCCTTATTCAAGTCAATACCCTCCCATCCATCATCATTCAAGTCACTCTGTGAACTTTCATCACTGTCTGAACAATCTGAGCTACAAACTACTAACTGTCCCTCCATGACCCGGTACTCACAATCATTCTGCTTCCAAAAACTATAAAATAATAAATACCAACTCTGTCTTATTACTAATAGTCATTTCATAATACAACAGCAACAACAACAACACATGAACAACAACAACAAAAGAACAACATCAAATTGGAGAAATCCTCTAATAGGAATTTCTCATACTCTTATTGGAAGAATAACAATTAGGGAGAGCAATTAGGAAGAGCAAATAGGAACAACAACAATTAAGGAAAGCAAATTGGAAGTACAACAACTTGGAACAACAGAACTTTCTCATTCTCTTAATACTATAAGTTTTTAGGGAGAGCAAATTGGAATACAACAGGAATTTCATAGTACATGGACCAACAACAACAAAAGAACAACAATTTTATAATTTCACAGTTCGAACAACAATTTCATAATACAACAACAACAAAAGAACAACACCAACAACAATAACACCACAACATGAACATCACAAGAGGAGCAACACTCAACACTTAAGCATATTTTGAGAACAGTCATTTAATTGGATAAACATATATGGCATTTAATATAACACAAGTCAAATATAACAAAGATCTAAACAATTAAGTACGAATCCACAAAATTATAACCAGATCCAAATCCAAAACAATTACAAGTTCCTGCCTTTTCCAATTTTAAGTGCTTTTTATAAATTTAATTAAAGACTTAGTCTTCAATTTTTGACATATAACGATTATAAACCATAAATTAACATTTTAAACAATGACCAATTTCTGAAGAATTCACATTCATCAAACATAATTAACCACATGCAACAACTAAAGATTAACCTCAATGATCTTACTTACTTTGTTCACATACATTTACCATTTTCCATTTTCACCAACTCAGCCCAACTACAGATCTCTTGAATTGTCCGAGCTCATGTCGGGATGAGATTGTCGCCACTAATTTCAGCTTCAGTCTTTCACCATTAAAAATTTGGGAATATTGGAATATTTCCTTTTGTCCAGCTTCAATATTCAATTTTTGGGTCTTCTTCGAGGAATAGGTAGGAATTCCATAAATTTTTGGTGGAAATTTGGAAGGGAAAATTTTTGGGGATTTTTCTTCGCCATGATTTCTATGGTGATTTTGCTAATTTGCCTGTCAAAATTTGAGGATGAAAGGGATGGTGTTACTGACAGTGAGGTCCCCCCACTCCATTTACTTTTTTAATTTTTAATGTGCTTTTCCTAGTCCTTTTATTTTAATTAGTTAGTTGGGTCCATTATTCCTCAACTAAGTTGAGGACGAGAATTCCTCGTTCTTGTACATAGTAGGATTTATCTAGGCTCTTCCTTGTAAGTACACAAAGTAGCGTAACGTAGGACCTTCTAGGAGGTTAGTTTCTAGAGTTCTCCATTTAAGGAGGTTAGAGAACCTTCTAGATTTAGGTTGAAGGATGGGATGAATGTCTATAAATAAAAAATTCTCCTCACTTGTACAGTTGACCAACACCTTTAAACACTTATAATCGCTCTCCAAAGTATATTTTGAAAAGACATTATTGTCGACCATTGTTATTAAAATCCCGATTTCAATATTAGAATCTTACATTTTTACGATTCATGTAAGTCATATGATTCGATTTACGTATCTACCCGATTTTACATATTTCTCTTAACTAACGAAATCCTTACAAGTTTAAACATGTCTATATAGTTATTTATAAAAATATATATTTTCAATTATTAGTTGCATGCTTAATGGGTAAATAATTTTTTTCGATTAATAATTAGGTTTCAAACTCGTAATTATATATATTTAATCAAATTTAAATATGACATGCATCTTAATTTAAATATATTTTATGATTCGATTCTGAGAGCCTTTCTGATTCATAGAAAATCCCGATTTTAATAACTTTGTTGTCGACTAATAAGCTACGTGCAAGGGACTTAAGAAAATGAGTTGGAACATGATAGGATGCTCTAGAAATTTTATTTTGATCCATACTCGGGAATCCTCCCTTTTAAACCTCTACAGCGACAGCTGTAACCTCTGCCCTAGAACGGCTACAACAACCTCTTTGGCGGCTGCAGCAGGCTGCTCAACCTCTGCAGCAATGACATCTGGATGTACAAAAGCCGCCGGAATGCTGGCCTATGGAGGTATAACGGCGGGAGGAGCTTCAGCCACATGTTCCTAGACCCAACCAACCACCTCGTTGTACTGATAATCTCTAATGAACTCGATGTTCGAAATAGGCTCCATTTTCTTAAAAAAATAAATATATAAAATTGGCGCATTTGTTTGATTAAATTAATAAGCATCTCTACATTGTTAGGAAAACAGCTCAATGGCATTATATAATTCTGAAGAATTTGTGGAGTTAGAAAAAATACTAAATAAGGCACATTGACCTTTAATATATAACTAACTAGCTTAAATCTCGTGCATGCTAATTTTCATAACAAATTATATTTATTCTGTTTCGGGGTTTTTTGGAGTCCCTCGGGAGAGTTACAATTCCAAGAATGCGCGTCGACCGTCTGTACGTACAAAACCACGGAAACTCCAGTTGGGTGGAGTTCCTCCTTCGACGATCAAGTTAGAACGTTTCTAGATGTATTAAAGTACGGAATGTAAAGGTTTTTTTCTCGGATTCCGAGAGAATTCTACAATAATATTGCTCGAGTTTTGTGTGTATATTTATGAATGTATAATAAATGAGGATTTTCTTCTATTTATAGTGAGAGGAGATCAGTTATCCTTTCATAGGTTAGAGTGCCACGTGTCACTAGAGGACTGGTTCCATCAAAACCTCTCTGATGATGACACGTGTTAGCATGCAATTGGTCCACGTGGACAGGGGGTATTTTTACCCTAAACATTTGCCCCTCACAGGTGTGACGTGGCTTGCCACGTGGCACCTGTGACAAGTGTCATACTTTGAGAAGGTGACGTTTCGTCTCCTTCTCTCTGTTTTTTTTTTTTTTGGAATTCGAATTGGGAAGGTGACGGGTCGCCTTCTGGGTTTCTCTATAAGTAGAGACCCTCCCCCCCCTCATTTTCACACTTTGCATGTTTGAGAAATTTTCTGAGAGAGAAAAGAAAAGCTCTAAGACCGGTTGCTATTTTGTTCAAAACCCCCTGTCTCTTCTTCACTCAACGGCTACCGCCTGGGTACCCATTGCTCAAAACTCATAGGTACCGCCTGATCATACTCAAATGCCTGCCCTTTTCTCTGAGTATACCCTCATTCAGTCTACCGTCTAGGGTATCATCAAGCAAGATTTCAGAGAAATGGTTGGGATGCTCAACAATTCAGTTGCTATCGAAGAGGGTACATCTGGGCAACCATCTGGGTTTCTTCTCCAATTTTCAATTGCGCTTCAAGAGGATACATCTGAGCTACCGTCAGGGTATCTAGCAAGCAACAAAAAGATTTCTGGCTGCTGATCTGGATAGCCTACTTCCCCCTCACTCAAAGCATCTTCAAGGTACCGTCTTTACCCCTTGCAACTTTTTTGAGTTTTTTCGGTTATATAGCTTGTAATGAATAATGGACTCACCCAACACACACACGGCACGACCTAGGACAGTTGTCAGTCGGTCATCGGATACGGCTGAGGCTAGGACTGGGGATGTCGTCTGGGGGTGTTTGGACCACCCTTACTCTTCTGCGAATCCGACCGTCTCTGTTCATGTGCAGGACGGAATGGCTCGGACGAGACGAACGACTGTAGACCCCGAATACCAGTCAGACGGCTCAGCCGAAGCTCCGGCTGACATTGTACATTATGACCATCCGGGTCTACCTAGCATGCCCGGAGATGATATCTTGGACGATTCTGAGGATACAGGCGGTGAAGAGATCGTCCAGCAATCAGACTCCACAGAGTCTACCATGGAACCGGATGCCCCCCAAGAGGATGAGGAGCCATATAAATGGCCCTCCATCAATAACCCAACAGAGGCGCACATGACCGCTAGGGATATGGTCACTCGAAACACCACCTTACCCGGGTTTTTACAGAAGCGCCCGGTTGCGGCAGGATGGGAAATTGTTGTGCCGCCTGTAGAGGCAACCGTCATCTGGGATGACGACCTTGACCATGCCGACGATTATTTCGGCTGCTATGAGGCGGCATTCAAAGTCGGCCTCCGGTTCCCCCTTCATGATACAATAAAATCCATTCTAAGGGGTTACGACCTTGACGTTTAGCAGTTAACACCCAACTCAATATACTAGGATATATAGCCGCCTGTGAGATGCAAGACATAATGCCTAGCTGGGAGGCGTTTGCACATATGCAGTACCTCAGCCGTGCCCCAGGCGGCTGGAATGCTTGGTATACATTGACCACGCATCCGAAATACATGATGACGCTTGACAAGCCGTCAAAATGGAGTAGCTGGAAGAGCAAGTTTTACTTGGTTTCTTCCCCCTCGTTGCGTCATAACCACCGGCTGCGTCGCTACAATACACACCCGGCTCTCCTTGGAAAGAAATTTGCCCTTCTTAGAGTACCGGAAGGGGCTTGGACACAAATAATGGAGACGGGGCTCTTCAAGAAGACCACCCTGCCTTTGGATTAAGGGACAGAATTCATTGTCCCCAAGAACTGGGTCCCTCATCTGGACTGGCTAAAGGACGAGGCGTTCCTTTCCGCCTGCGGCCTTAGCACAATGTTTAGCAGACGTATGTTGACTGATAACCGGCACTTTATGCCGCCTGTATCATTCTTGAATGGCATTTGACTTTTTGATTTTCTTCTTTGCATAGAAAGGATTAAAGATGGTGCCTCCTAAGAAGACGCCTACTAAGTCTGCTGCACAGATTCGGAAGGATCAATTGGAAAAGAAAAGGGCCCAACTGGTGGCCAAGGATGATGGGGTAAGTGCCGGCTGAGCTTTATTACCGTTTGCATGGTTTGATGTTAATTCTGTTATTAACCGGCTGTTTTGTTTTCTTTTGCAGACGGGGAGCAAGAACGTTCCTCGCTCTTTAACAAAGATGTTAAAGAGAACGGGGGAGGAGCCCTCCCAGTCTGTTTCTAAATCCAGGAAAGTACCGACTGCCCCTACCTCTTCAAGGCCGCCTGTGCCTGAGAGGCCCACCTCAGCAGGCAAAAGCCTGAAAGACCTTAGCCTAAGCATAGGGCCGGATGAGGTTGAAACGAGGGAGCCTGAAATTCCCTTAGGCCGGCCGCTTTCTGTAGCATCCGGTTCCAATGCAGCTGGGGGTGGGATGACCCCTCAGCCTGAAAATGAAGGTATGGCTCTCACCTTTGATCCCCCCTGGTCGCTTGGGCCTATGCGAGTCAAGTCCCAAGCTACCCAATCAGGGGATTCTTCATGCAGCCGACACAATATAGGTGCCGCCTATGCTAAGTACTTAACAAATATATATGTTGATGTAGATGCCTCTTCTCATTGGCTTGACCTCCAACAGTACGCCAAGAGGATGTTGAGGACCCTCACCCGGTCCAAAAAGGAGGCGGTGCCGGGTGTACACCAGGTCAACATTGATCGTATCAACTCACTGCTGGCTTAGGTAATTGGCTAGTTGGGGTGCTTTTGTGCTATTTTATTCTTTTGCCGATTGTAGCGTAATTGAAAGACTAACCCCTTTCCGGCTGACTTTGCAGGTGACGCTAAGGGTGGACGACATGAAGGTCCCCTTGCGGAAGAAGCAGGAAGAGGTAAGGGATGCCAATAGAAGGGCAGCCGATCTCATAGATGTTACCCAATACAACACTTTAATGTATGAGATAAAAACTAAAACCGGGAGATGAAACAGGAGGAGCTTATCAAGGAGCTCACGGCTGTTGCTGAGTCGGCCAACAAGAAGGCAGCTGACTTCGAGCTTCAAGTTAAAAATCTCCAAGCTGATGTCAAAGCATTTGGGGAAGCTGACATGGAGAACGCTGAGTTGCAGTTAGACGTCAACCGCCTAAAGAATAAGCTGGCCCAGACCCAGGTGGACCATAAGGAGAAGCTGGCAGCTGAGCAAGACCGGCTGATCTCCAAGAATAAGTGCGACTGTGAAGAGCGTATGAAGATGGCCTGGTCTATGATCCACCCGGACACCGACTGAGGTGTTCGATGCCTAGGTCCTCGGAATGGAGAAGCAGGCTCCCTTTGAGGAATGGCCCGGCATTGCCAAGGAAGAAGAGGAGGAGCATGCGAAAGAACGAGCACCGGGTGAGACTAACGAAGCTCAAGCCCAGCAAACTCAAGACACTCCTCCTTCCGACCAGGACCAGACGTCTCAGCGTCAACAGCAACAGCAGTGACCTGATTGTTTTTCTTTTCTACCTCCGGCCTGCGAGCCGTGTACTTTTGATGTATCTACTTTCCCCGGACATATGTCCGGCTGACAATCATTTTCATTAATAGAACTTGCCGACTGAGTCGGTTTTGTCTGATAATTTGCCTCAATTTTTGCAATTTTTCTAATTTGCTTTGTTTCGATTTTTGCAATTTTACTTAGTACATGCGGTATGCCGGATGCATTGGCTCTGCCTGCCCCTGGACGGTTGTTTGCTTAATATTTCCCAACTGTAAGCAGACAGCCGTCCAAACAAGCATCCAGACGGATAGATAGGCGGTCATTAACCGTATTTAAAGAAGTAGAATTATTCTAAGTTGGATTAGCAGACGGTGCCGGCTAGGGCCAACCTAGACTATTCTTTTAACCGGCTGCGGGTTACCCTTTGGGTATCCGTTATTGCTGTTTGTTAGAATGCAGGCGGCCATTGGCCGTGCGTATGCACCATAACCAAGTTATGAATTAATTGCCAAGGTTTTGACCTTGCTTAATTTGGGTTTGTAACCGACTGTATTGCCTTTGGGCAAAGACCGGTTACATTCGACCAAGATTTTAGTTACGGTCTGTGTTGCTTTGAAGCAACGACCGGTTTTATCTAGGTTTCAATTGATTATTCAAACGGTCGTGAGTTATCTTTAACCTAGACAATTGGTTAAAGCCGCTTGAGTTATGATTTACAGAACAATGTAGCACCCAAATGGGAGATGCTCTCTTCGACGAATTCACCCAAATGGGCGTCGCCGGTTGCCTGCTCATGTTGGAGCAGGCGGTTTGAAAACTATCCGGCCATTGGCCTCTTAAATAGCTGCTAAGTCTGATACTTAGCGTATGTCTACTCAGTTTAGAGCAGACGGTTGCTCGGTTGTGCATTGCACAGATGGGACTTTGTACAAAAGACAATGAAAATAAAGCATTCTTTCATTAATATACTCTATTTACAAAGATTTACAAGTCTTTACAAGTAGTTATTCTTCAAGTTTTCTACATTTCAAGATCTGGCTAGCTGCCTGTCGTCTGGAGTTTTCAAGCGGTAGGTGCCGCCTCTAACTTCTTCAAAAATCCAGTAGGGGGCCTCCAAATTAGGGGTTAACTTCCCTTGCTCATTAGCCCTACCGGTTGCCTCCATTTTTCGAAACACAAAGGCCCCCACTTTTAGGGGTCGTTTGTGTACTCTTTTGTTGTAGGCCCTCGTCATTCTCAGACGGTATATCTCATGACGCAAGGCAGCATTGCCCCTTCTCTCCAGGAGTGAATCTTATGCTAGACACATGGCCTCCCAATTAGCCTATTCATCATAGAGCATGATTCGAAGTGTTGGCTCATAATGTTCAATAGGTAGGACGGCTTCAGTGTCGTATGTCATGAGAAACGGGGTTTCACCGGTTGCCCCTTTTTCAGTTGTTCTAATGGCCCATAGGACATGAGGTATTTCATCTGTCCATAGACCGCAAGCCCTTTCAATTTTCTTTTTAATGTCGTCTGAGTAAGCTTGTTGAAGGCTTCAACTTGGCCTTTGCTTGGGGACGGCCGACTAATGCAAAACAATGTGAAATCCCTTGATCTCCCAACCAGCTCTTGAGGGTAGGCGTTTCAAACTGAGGGTCATTGTCAAAGACCATGGACATAGGTACCCCAAACTGGGTGATGATGTTTCTCCAGATGAAAGAGATGACATCCTTTGTCTTAATGCCCTTGACCGCCTCTGCCTCAACCCATTTGGTGAATTAATCTACAGCCACCAAGATATACCTCCGACCTCTATAGCAGGCGTATATGGACCTAGGATGTCCATGCCCCATTTTGCAGCTGTAGATAGCCGTCAAATCAGTAGCCGGACGATGTATGAGCCAGCCGAATCTTTGACACTTATCGCACTTCATCACCATGTCCATGGCGTCTGTCTCAAGAGTGGGCCAAAAGTAGCATTACCGCCTGGCCCTTTTTGCTAGAGTTCTGCCGCCTATATGTGATGCACAAAAGCCCGAGTGCAGATCCTCTAGAACTTCTTTCCCCCTTTCAGGGATAACACATTTCAGCAGCGACTGTAGGTAACCCCTCCTGAAGAGTTCTCCCTTATAGATCAAAACTTGTGGCTCGCTTCTTCAATGCAGCCGCTTCTGAAGGGGCATCTGGCAAAGTGTCGTCTGCCAAGTAAGCCCGGATGACATCTATCCAGGTAGAGCTTCGGTCAAGAACTCCAATGGGATCATGTTCAATGCTCTTTTTTTCCATGACTTCCCAAAAGACTGACCTAGGCGTATCACAAGAGGCGGATGATGCCAACTTAGACAGTGCATCTGCCTGGTTATTTTCTGACCTGGGCACCTGACTTAGATGAAATTCGTCAAGTGTCCCGGCCTCGTCTTTGACCGCCTGCAGATATTTGATCATAGCCGGATGGGTGGCCTCGTAGTCACCATGGTATTGGCTAACGATCAACTGCGAATCAGAGCAGACGTCAACTTTCCTTGCCCCTGCCGCCTTACACATGCGGATACCGGCTAGCAGGGCCTCATACTCCGCCTCATTATTCGAGGCTTGAAACTTGAACCGTAGTGCGTATTCATACTTGTCCCCTTCCGGAGATTTACAAATTACGCCTGCATTTCAAAGAAGTATGGTTTCAACTTCTTGATTGCCATGAACAGGGCAAGGCCAAATTTTTCAACCAAGGGGTACCGCAGCTCAGCATTTCGAAGAGCATGGCTAATGAAATAGACCGGGAGATGAATGTCGTCTCTCTCAGCTAGGAGAACGGCACTGAGGGCATGATATGAGACAACCAAGTACATATAGAGAACCTCTCCTGCTAGAGGGCTGACCAGCCGTGGCAATGAGTGGAGGTGCTCTTTTAATTTCTGGAATGCCACCTCAGCATTTTCCCCCCATTCGAATCTAATCTTCTTTTTTATTGCCTGGAAGAAGTAGAGGCACTTGTCGCCTGACCGGCTGAGGAATCTCCCCAATGTCGCCAGACAACCGGTAAGTTTTTGGACTTCCTTGACAGTGCGGAGTGACCTCATATCAATTACCGCCTGTACTTTTTCGGGTTGGCCTCTATCCCCCTTTGATCAATCAAAAATCCGAGAAACTTCCCAGACTCAACACCAAAAACACACTTTTTGGGATTAAGCATGACCTTATTCCGCCTGAGGGTGGTGAAGGTTTCTCGGAGGTCAGCAAGGTGATTCGTTTGTAGCTTAGATTTGACTATCATGTCACTAATGTAAGCCTCTATATTCCTCACAATTTGATTAATGAAGACCGTATTAATCATTCGCTGGAAGGTAGCAGGCACATTTTTCAGCCCAAACGACATCACCGTATAACAGAATAACCCTTGATCAGTGACGAATGTCGTCTTCTCTTGATCTTTCTTCCACAAGGGTATCTGATGGAAGCCTGAATAGGCGTCCATGAAGCTCATCAAGGCATGACCGGCTGTAGAATCGACCAGACTGTCGATCTTTGGAAGTGGATAGCTATCCTTTGGGCATGCCTTGTTCAGATCTGTGTAATCAACACACATCCACCAGGTACCATTTGACTTTTTAACAAGGACCACGTTTGCTACCCAATCCAGGTAGTAGCATTGCCGAATGAACCCGGCATCCAGCAACTACTTGACCTCGGCGGCTGCCGCCTGAGATCTTTCCTCGCCGTGGTTCCTCTTCTTTTGCCTAACCGGCTTCTTTTTTAGATCCGCGGAGAGTTTGTGGACAGCAAGATCCAGGCTGACGCCTGGCATCTCTTCCACTTCAAAGGCAAAAATGTCTTTGAATTCTTTCAGCAGTTGGTGCAAATCTGCGCCCAACTTGGCAAAAGCAACCGTCTCCACTTTAACGGTTCGTTCCGGACGGCTGTCATCTAGAACAATGTCAATATTTTCAGCAGCCGGCTGGGGACGGAGATCATCAGACCGTTCCCCGGTCTGTGATTGCTATTGCTTCTCTTTTTTAACGGCCACTAGGTGGTCCGCCTTTCTCTTTTTTCCGGCTGCTTTGGGAGCAGGCGTAGCTTCCTTGAAGTCATCAAGGTCAATGGGCTCCTCGCCTTGGCTGGCTGCGGCCACAGTAGGCTTGACGTTTGAGAGATAACACTCCATTGCCGTCTTCTGATCCCCATTTAGGGAACCCACTGACCCATCATCCCTCTCAAATTTGATTAGCAAGAGGGATGGGATGATGACTGCCTTGGACTCTTTGAGGGTTGGACGGCCCAAAATCAGATCATAGGCGGTCAATTCCTCCACCACCATGAATTTGACGACCATGTGTCGTCCCTCCCCGTTTTCTCCTAGCCGGATGGGTAGGTCAATCCTCCCCACCGGATGCACTACTCCTCCCCCAAAACCAACTAAGGGGTGAGAGGCTTTGTGCATACTGTTAGGCTTGTACTTGAGCTTCGCCAAGCACCGATAGCTTATAAGGTCAGACGAGCTCCCGGTATCAATAAGGATCGAGCCCACTCATTGGTTGACAACCTTGCATTCGATGACTATGGGGTCATCATGAGGCCGCCTGACCCTGCCCCGGTCTTTCTCAGAGATGATGACCTCAGAGAATGTGTTTTTTGACGCCTGGCCCTCATCCACTGAGTTGACCTACAACTTTCTGATGTTGTCCTTGGTATCCTGAATGGTTGGACCCCCTCCGGCAAAGTCGCCTGCTATAGTAAAGATTTGCTCTTCATCAGTGTCAGAGCTTATAGCAAGGTTGTCAGGCTTCTTGGACGGCTGTCCATTGTTAGTTTTGGGGTTACCCTTGGACTTCAGCATATAGGACTTCAAAGCCCCCTTATCAGCGAGACATTCCAGTAACCGCCTGTGACTATAGCAGCCAATGGTGTCATGGCCTATATTCTCATGGAAATGACAGTACTTGCTCTTGTCCCGGCTTTTGATAAGACTTTTCATTGCAGCCGGTTTTTCAATGGTCAACCGGTCTTTGATCTCCATGAGGATGGAGGAGGAGTCCTTGTTGAACTCGAACTTGGGGACGTACGGCTTCAACTCTCTCTTTTTCTTCTGGAACGGCTTACCAGAATGATCCGCCACCTAGACTTCTTTTCTTTTCTTATTCTCTTCTTTTTTAGCTGGTTGAGCAAACTGGCTCTCCTTTTTGTCGGACTTTTTAGGGTCCGACGGCTGCTTGATGGCACAGAGCTCCGTCACCTGTATGTAGGCTTCGGCCTCCATCAATGCTTCTTGGAGGGTAGCAACCCTCTTTCTGACCAGGTCTAACTTAAAGGTCGACCCGTCCTTCAGACCCTTAAAGAAGTCTGTGTAGGCGACTTCGTCAGACAGTCCTTGAATCTGAATTCTCATCAGATTGAACCACCTGACATAGGACCTTAGTCCTTCTCTATCTCCCTGCTGAATAGCCCCCAAGTCGAGACTTGTCTTTTTGGCAGGGATGTTCATAGAGAAGTTGGACGCGAACAGGTATGCAAGCGTCTTGAAGTTGTTGATGCACCCGGCTGGCAGATTTTCAAACCATCGTTGGGCTATGCCCTTCAATGTCGCCGGGAAGCATCGGCACCAGGCAGCGTCATCCAACCCCTGTAAGTACATGAGGTTGGTGTAAGCCATTAGGTGGTCTTCCGGGTTGGTGGTACCGTCATAGGTACCAACCAACACGTTCTTAACCTTGGCCGACTGAGCCGCCTCGGTTATCTCCCTAGAGAACGCCGACGGCTGTTCCCCAAGGTTTAGCAGCCGGCGCTGCCAGTCCATGGGCTGGACATTTTGTGCCGCCTGACCCCCAAAGAGGGTCGACTGCATGTATGGTTATCCTTACGGCATGTATGGCTGTTGGGGCACATATGGAGCCGACTGGATAATCTGAGGGCCAGTACGTGCGAAAATGCCGCGTGACTGACTCTCTCGGTTTGTTTCCGAATAATTTATTGAAGTATTCTGGAAACTGTCTGGGTAAGTCGACGTTAAGGCCGACTCAGACAATTTTTTACTTCTCTTCTGCTGGATTAACATCCGGGCATCTAAGTAAGTCCTTTTTTATCCATCCGGTTGAACTTGCCGGATGGCTTTCCTTTACCCTGATTCAGGGAAACGGAGCTTTGGAAGGTCGATCATGGACCCATCCGCCCCCTTGGCTTAGGGTGTGGAGTAGGCACACGATCCTTAACGTGCTTCTTCCCGGAGAGAGAAGGCTTCTTGGCCGACTGACCCTTGTTGGTGCTAGTTGACTTGCTTATAAGGTCCTTGATGTCCCTTTTGAAACTCGTCATGAATTTCATGAGTTCGTCTCTAGTTACGGGGGCAGCACCCACCGCCGCCTGGGGTCACGCAGCCGGCTTGAAGGTTGGGCTGCTAGGACCAGCTTTGTCCTCGCCCCGTTCCCTTGTTTCCTTGGAACGGGTGCGTCTCGTTCTGAATGACCCGTCTGGGGCCACATAGGTGTCGACCTCAAAGTCGTCACCACTATCTTGGTCCGTGTGGACCTCAGCTTCGGCCATAGGCCGTTTGCCTTCAGCAGGCGGTACAGACTCTGATGCCATCTCAGAAGTACTCTCCCCACAGACGGCGCCAAATGTTTCGGGGTTTTTTGGAGTCCCTCGGGAGAGTTACAATTCCAAAAATGCGCGTTAACCGTCTGTACCTGAAAAACCACGAAAACTCCGGTTGGGCGAAGTTCGGCCTTCGACGATCAAGTTAGAACGTTTCCGGATGTATTAAAGTGCGGAATGTAAAGGTTTTTCTCTCGGATTTCGAGAGAATTCTGCAATTAATATTGCTCGGGTTTTGTGTGTATATTTATGAATGTGTAATAAATGAGAATTTTCCTCTATTTAGTGAGAGGAGATCAATTCTCCTTTCATAGGTTAGAGTGCCACGTGTCACTAGAGGAATGGTTCTATCAGAACCTCTCTTATGATGACACGTGTCAGCATGCGATTGGTCCACGTGGACAGGGGTATTTTTACCCTAAACAAATTCAATAATAACTTTTGTACCTAAAATAATAGGTTGGTGGTTGTTTAATGGTAAGATTAGATTATTTTTCCTTATTAAATAAGATTTTGTTGGTTATTTAAATGGTAAGATAAAATTACTTGATTTACATAAGATAAAAGGGTAACCAAAAAAAAAAAAAAAAAAAAAACCCAAAAAAAATGAAGCAAATTGGAGGGAAATTTTTTACTGTGACAATATCATATCAATACTACCTTACGAACTGAACAAAATTTTATAAGGAATTACAAATTTTAATTAGTTATAAACGAAGTATACAATAATTTATACAAAAAAGATGGATACAATTTTTTTAAATAAACAAAATAACTTGAATTTCATACTTGTACTTAACAATAATTTAAATATAATACGCATATAATAACTTAAATTTAATACCTAAACTATGCATTATAATTGAGACATCTAGGTGTAGGCGTCGCTCGAAGTATTTAGGTTACTCATGAAATTTTCTCTGTTAACTATTTAATTGACACACTTTGATTAGCACATGATTTAGGTAATAATATAATTGATTTTTTTTTTAAAATACTACGCTTTATTAAAGCATTGAATACTATTTTGATGGTATAAGTTGAAAATAAAGTGATGGAAATTTTGTACACCTATACGTATTTTATTTGTTTACATTAAAATAAAAAATGAAAATCACCAAAGAATTAAAGAAATATGCAAATGATAATATCATAGACATCTTAGTAATAACATTATTTTTATATGTAATCATTTTTGAAAAATAAGAATTACCTAATATGAAAGGTATAATATATATCAAATAAAAAAAATATGGAAGATATATATTAACTAAACATGGAAGTAATATCTTAGGTGATATTATATTGTTTAAGAAGATTTGACAAAAACAAAAAAAAATTTAAGAAAAAAAAACATTTTGGAGGGAAAATTTTTAACCAGATGATGACATGTGTCACTTCTGATCTCTCTTTTAGTATATACTGTAGTTATTATTGATTGATGATTCTCCATTTAATTTCACTTTAAAAATGTAAAGAAGAAGTTTGATCAAATTCCAATCTTCTCTTGAATGAAAATAGTTGATTATTGAATTTCTTCCTATTTCAGTTTTTTTTTTTTTTTTTTTTTTTCCCAAATTCTTATCCATATGCACTTGTCAAAAACATCTCTTGATTCAATTTTCAACACATGGATAACTTCCCCTTCAATTTCTATGGATTTATTTCATGGCAATATAGCATTTCCTATGTAGAACCTTCCCTTCATGCCCTCCATAAACCATATCTTAACAAGTTTGCTTCATTCTTTTTATTAATTTGTTCTGCCATATTTATTTTTTCTAGATACTATTGGTGATTGTGTTATACAGGGTACCAATGGTAGTAATTCATTTCATTAATGTCTGTTAATAAGATACCATTTGAAGTAAACAAAAAATATGTAAATGTTGTTCATGGTTAAGCTTTATGTTTAGGAAAAAATGCACTTTAACAATCCCAACTATGGGCAATTTAATTCTAATAATCCCAACTAAGGTTTATTATCTAATAATCCCAACTATGAGGTTAGTTTGCCTCTAGAAGTCCCAATGACCGGTAACCTGCTGAAAGGGTAAATTATTATTTATTTATTTTTTTTAAAAAAAAAACCCACGTGTCAGCATGTAATTGCTGTAAAATTTTTAAAAAAAAAATTATATATTAAAACAAAAAAAAAAAAAAAAAAAAAAAAAACCAAAACCCATTCAGCCACCTGCCTCCCCCCTTCCTTCCACCATGAAACCCTAGGGCCCAACCCCAGGCCACCAAAAATCCGGCCGACGACCTCCCCTAAACCCCCTGCAAATGGTCGGCCGACCCTCCCTACTCCCAAAACAGCCCAGCCAGTCCACCCCACCCCCTAAACCACCCTTTCCCATCCCTCCCCCTTGCCGGAAAATTAAAAAAAAAAAACCTTAAATGCTGCTTTCCCTCCCTTCCCCCACCCACGAAACCGCCCAGGGGACCATTTTCAGGGGTTGGGGAAGGGAGGAGGACCGGTTTCGACGATAAGGGAAGTGCGAGGAGTTGTTTTCGAGGGCCGTGAAAGGGAGATGGGTGGTTTGGGGGGTGCGGATCGGCTGGCTAAAGTGCTTTCGGGGGTTGGTAAGTGTCGGCCGACCATTTTCAAGGGTTAGGGAAGGCGGCCGGCCGATAGGCTAGGGTTGAGATTTGGTGTCATGATGGAAGAAGGAGAGGGTGAAGGTGGCTGTTGGGGTTTTTGGGTTTTTTTTTTTCTTTTTTAATTTTTTTTTTTTAATTTTAGACCAATTCATGTTAACACGTGTCTTGATAACCTATAATAAAAAGGTTATTGACCACTTGTTGACCGGTTGGGACTATTAGTGGCAAAGTGACCCCATAGTTGGGATTATTAAATAATAAACCTTAGTTGGGATTATTAGAAATAAATCGTCCATAGTTGGGATTATTTAAATGTATTTTTCCTTATGTTTATGGGTGATACGCTGGTTAAACATGTAAATGCTAGACAAAAATGAAATAATTAAATCCACCTTATCAGGAGATCTGTATGAGTACATGCCTGTATGTACATCATTCTATATTCCTGAATACTGTTAAAATTTATCTCTCTACACAAGGCATGAAGAAAAGCATTTAACTGGCATATAAATTCCTCTATACAGGCATAAAATGGAGTTGCCCACTTTGACGAGACAAACCCTAGCTAACTTATACATTTACAGAATCAAACAGGCTACTCCGAGAAAGACAACCTGAATTAACATAGGAGATGATAGGTCTCAGGCATCAGTTGCAAACTTGCAATTTGCTCAATCCCTAGTTCAATTGCTCAATGACCCTGCAGAGAAAAGATCAAATTATAAATTTTTATTTTTAAGAAAAAACTATAAAAAGTACAAGAATGGAAGACAAATCCTCATAAATCATAACGGCAAAAAACAGACAACATATTAGTCCAACTCCTTTGAAAATCCACCGCCTGAGTAACTTGTAAAAAAACCCTGCTGCCTTAGCCAACAAGAAGCTAAACAAGTTATCCTCTCCCATAGCTAAAAACTGCTTAAAGCGACCTGTGAAAATTCAGTCTGTTCTAAACACTTTAGGAGAAGATTAAAATCATAGCCGGATATATCTTGATTAACTAGCAGTGCTACTATTCTTCAATAGATAGGGTAAACTTAGCATGTTAACACATCTGAAAGCAGGTCTGCTAAAAAGATTCAATATGGGTATATACAATGCAGTAATAGCAACAGTAGAAAAAACAATATGTTACTGCAAGAAATATATAATAATACGTATTAAATTTAGGTTGTACTTGTAATAGTTATTGGTATCAAATCTGAAAAAATATTGGATTAATAGCGCATCTATATTCTAAAGGAACATGTAATAGTGCATTGATATCTACTTAACCATGATCCAATTACGAGGAAATATCTGGCCAGCAAATCAACCACTTCTATTGATCAAATTTCTCGCTGATACAGGTAGAGGTCCACCTGGGAGGAGGGTTTGAGGGGGATGGGAGCCCCTCAAAGTGGGATGAAAAATTTGAAACCCTCCACACAGCAGGAACATAAGAGAGAAACCAGCAGCTCACCTCCTGATCCTCTTTCTGTTGATATCATACTAGTAATATAAGAGTAGCATATCAAGTTCTAAGGACTAGAATACTGTCTCATTATTGTTATTGTATACTTCTGTACACTTTCACAATAGTATCTTTAATAATGAACTGCTAATTGACACAATTACCACCCCAGAGACAAACATCAACAGTAAGATAGATAACAACACAGTTTGGGGATTTCGTGTTATAAAAGTTGCATGACCTCCTGATCCTTTAAATAAGAGACCCCCTTTCCAACAGTTAATTGACTTAGATCCACATGCAGCTCATTCCCTAGTTGTTTCCACTTTTCTTAAACCAATTAGCATTATTGTAAGAACCAGACATTTCAGATTATGTGCTTAGTCATTCCCTTTATGATTTTCAGTAAATAAAAATTCGTCCTAATTCATCTAATTCATCAAGAGAGAAAAAAACAAATCAAAGAGCGAGCTTATCTATACCTGACATTTAAGAAGCTGTTAAATTATGTGTTTGTCCAAATCTCCAACTACAACCTGTCCTCAGGTCTAGAAAGTTTCTTGGACCGAAACTTTGATGATGACTTGATGACATCAATTAAAGTAGCATCCTCGTCTACTTCATCCTGCTCATCTTCCTCATTAGGAGCTTCCTGGTCTGATGAACTAATTCCATCCTCTTCCCCACTTGAACTCTGCTCATCAAATAACTTTTTCCCCTGGAGATTACGCTGCTTGGGTGGTCGGCCTTGACGTCTTAAAGAGGCTGCTTCTTTCTCTTCAGCACCTGAAATCACATTCCACGTCGTCAAGACCATGGATTAGCAAGCTTCTTCAATTACAATGACAGCAGTTCTATTTTACCAATTCAGCTGCAAGCTAACCTTGCTAGCTTTTTTTTTTTTTTTTTTTTTAAGGAAAACGTCACTATCATCTTTAATAGCTAATATAATGGAAAGCAGCATCATTCGACCTATCCAGGGGAACAGAAAAAAGATTTCAATTAACGGCCCGTAGATATTTCATACGACAATATTTTCATACTATTATGATATGTAATTTATTTAGTCATTGAACTTTTATTTATATAGAAAATTCCATCATGCAACATTTTGTCAATTTGACAAACTTAAATAGTTACATAACTAACAAGACAACAAAAGAAAGCGGACAAATAGTGAGTGCAAAAAGGAGGAAGGAGGGGGGAGGGGGGGTGGGGGATGATAGATTTGAGGGTTTAGCTAAAACAAGTCGACCTAGAACATGTTGGTTGACACATTAAATACCATGTTTATTTGGGTTAGGTATTGTGTAAGATTACAATTTGACTATTTGGGCAGGTTATCTAGTCAATTGAAACTTTTCCAGGGTACTTGCCTCAAACGAAATTTCCAGGATAAAAAAACATGGCAAAATGAATCAGCAAATACAAGAAAAAAAAAACTATCCAGGTTACATTTATTCTGGAAACAGTATGAAACAACTAATTCAAGTTAAATCCTAAAAATGGAAACAAGCTCTACAATGGTAAGGGGTAAGATTGAGCACATTCGATCTCCTCAGTGCAACCCATACTAGGTTATAGGTATTAATCGTACACTCAATTGATTTGGATTTATGGAAGCCGAGATCTCGCAAAAAGAGAAGGCTATCAGCAAGCAGCAAATCTAACAATACAATTACACATCCTAGTTACACGACCACAAGGATGCAACAGATTCCCAATAGAAAACAAGCAACAAACAAACTGAGCATGATAAACAAAGGAAGTCAGAGCACATACAACTATACAAGACCAAAAAAAAATGATAAATCCAAAAGTAAAGGGAAAGAAGATGCTAAATCACTAAAACCTGGAAACTTCAAAAGACATGACAAAAGAATAGAGAAAGGCCGAGATTAAAGGAGTTTTTAAGTCAAGGAAATGGAAGAATACTGGTAGACACAGGGTTTGCACCCAAGGAACCTCAGTACTGAAGATCTAGGATCAGTGCATCATCTTGGAGCTCTTGTGCACCATACAAAAGTAGGCTTATTTGGAAATTTCTTGTTTTGTCCATCTAAGCAGGCTTCCTTATCACAGAAACAGCTCTTGTGCGGTTGAGTGTGTCCCATGATCATTTTTAAAAAATTGTAAACTTCTTAGTGCTTATCCAGTTGAAATTTGGAAGTAATACTACCAATGAAGTTGTTTTCACATAAAGTTATACAACTCCTAAGATGTGAAATGTTGTTTGGTTGATCAAGGAAGTAAAATTTCCCAAGGGAAGTTCCACTTGCCTAGGAAAGATAGGTAAGCAACTTCATTATGTAACTCCTATGACAACCAAAGCCACTCCACAATGCCATATTATGTCAACCACAAGCACTTCTAAAGTTCTAACCTTTGTGAGGAACCTTTGTGAGGGACTAAAGGTACTGCACCAACTAGCTTTCTTCATTAATGTGGGTGATTTGACGCAAAATATTACACAACCTTTCATTTACTATGTGCAAGAGTTGTGTTTTTATGCCTTCTCTACACAAGCTGACAAGGCTTATCCAAGAATTTAAATTTCAATAGTCCTCATAATTTTCAAAGCACTAGATCTTTGGCCTTGAGATCTCTTCTTTTGGCCTTGAAGCATCAGTAGTAACCATACCATACGCAGCTGTTTCCACTTCAGATCTGGGACTTTTGTATAGCAGTGCAACTATGTTGAACTCCAAAGAAGGGGAATACAATATATCTATTTCAAGACTTCAAGACCTAACTCTGCCTAAACCAAACCGAGATCATGTTAAATAAAGCTTGTTAAAGTTAGCTACGGTCATCTCATGTTATACACTTATTAACTTATTAATAAATATCTAATTTCTATTCCAACTTGCAACCGAAAATGGTAATTTTATTATAAAACAATCTCGAAACTGAGCCAAGCGTTGATGTCTAAGACAAGGCCGAGCTAAAAATCTCAACTAATCAAGCCTCAATGAGCTTCAGGCCGAAATTTTAATTTTAGCAAACTCAAGGTCAGTTCATCTTGTACTCTGAGAGCAATCCTAGTTTTTGCATTTGAAACCAGGTGCATTGCATCGAGAATCTCAATTAAATTAAAACATTAAGTCCCTAACTAATGCTAACCAAAGAGCTTAAGAGAGGAATATATCAAATTGTTATCAGCCTACATCCTTATAAATATAAATAAGCAACATCACAGCCCGTCACTCAAGCAAGATATTATTAGCCAGAATGCATAGTCTATTTTAAATAGAAAGAAATTTTACAACAATAAAAAAAAAAGATATCAGCCAGAAATAATCTTTCACTGTGTAGTCTATTTTAAATAGAAAGAAATTTTAGCGCAATATATACAAAGCATAGCTCTACCTGCAAAACTTTCCATCTTTGCACATTTTTCCTGCAGGGTCTCAACAAATTGATGATAGGGTCGCCAACCACTAGGATCCTCATCTGTTTTTATATTCTCTGTTCGTCCTTGGATGTTTCTTAAGCTACATAGATCAAATAAGTGACATATTCTATATGTAATTATAAAGGGAATTTATAGATAAGACCACAATATAGAGCTAAAACTTACATGTCAGGGAGATCTGTGGGTGGAAGTTTCTCAACAAAGGGGATAACAGCACCAACTAAGAAAGACAGCCGCTGAGGTGGATCTGCAAAAGCATAATCTACACCATCCTTCACAATTTTCAGAATTTCCAATCTATGCTTACTTCTGGCAGCACCCACGATTGTTCCTGATAGCTGAAGAGCAAGTTCTTTGCAATCAAGAAAGGACTTGTTCGCAGATGATTTATCATCACTTTTAGAAAGTTGGAGCATATGCCTATGATGTGCCTGTCAATTCAATATAAAATTGAAAGTTTAAAATTGTGAATCATGTGCTCATAAAAAAGGTAATCTTTCCATTTCACATTATTTGAAGACTTTTAACTATTCTCATTCCATAATATTATCTGTCATTTAAAACATCAATGCACATTTATTTGTCCATTTGAAATACTAAGACACTATTACTTTACAACTAATAGACCAATGCAATAACTTATATCTCAATCTTTTTTCAATTGGATAATATTGGATTTTTGCATGACATAATCCGTTTGATCATTATTATTTATTACAAAGGAAAACATAGCCATGCGGGATCTTAATAGGTTTTTGACAATATGTATTTTCAAAGCATTGACATAATATAAATTTACTTATAGATACTCATATTTATTAATACTCAAAGTTGTGCATAGGCAAATGTGCCATGTCAATATGGTGCAAATTAAAAAGGAGCAAGTATCTTCGATAAACTTCTGCATAACCTAAATGACAGTTAATAAGGAATGGAGGTTGAATAAAATCATCTTTAAAACATCCAAAATATAACAGGATATAACATATTATCCAATCGCATTGTCAAAGCTGCAGATTTCAGCCAAACTTTGCAATATAAACTACATGAAATTTAAGAAAATGTGTTTTACAGCTCGGCCCATCATATCCTCTTCTACAAAAATTTATTCTTTTTTTACATTCAAATTATAAAATCATGACTCTTTTCCGGAACAAAGTGAATGTTACAAATATTATATCATTACAAATGATTCTAAACTCACTCCACCTGTCAAAAACTCAAAATCCATAAGAACAACAAAGCAATTCAATGATAAATGGATAATAATATTAATTAGAAACCAATTAACAAAGTCTTACCCTTTTTAGTGCTTCGAGATATATACCAAAGATATTCTCATCTTTTTTCCTTAGAACAGCTATTAGCTGCTTAACCACCTCAGCTATGTTGCTCCCATGCATTACAAAATGAGAAATAATCTCGGGAGCAAGGTACTCCTGGATCAAGATTACAAAGATATACTAACATGAACAGCCTTTTTCCAATGAAAATACCAAGTGAACTGATAAATAATAGGTATGGACACAATATCAAGCAGCATACTAAGCAGCTGGGCAAGTTTTAACAGTCAATAGCAATGACCTAAAGAAAATGAAACGTCAATTTATCAAATCTTCTAAGTCTTTACCATGGAAACCACATCGCTAGTAACCAACTTCCCAGCAGCAATAACAACGGCATCTCGAGTTGTCTCTTCCACATACTCTCTGTTAACATCTTCATCTTCAGTCTCATCTGCAAGAAACACTAGATTAGGAAAATTGATTCTCAAAAGTCAAAGTTTGGAACCAAGATCATACTACCATATAACCCCTATCCTCCAGTGAGTCCCCTACATAGGGTTGAGGAAATAAGGGCTCAAATATGTACTCTCAGATTGCAAAAAGGCTCTTAGATTTCCTTACAATGGCTTAGAGACATGTTCATATGATGAGATGTTGGATGCTTACAGAGGATATTTCTATTAAACTTGATCTGAAAGACGATAAACTAGCCTACTACTTCATAACAAATAGGAAGAGGAAGAATTTGTGAGTCATTTAAATTTTATATTATCCCCAATGCTACCTGTTTTATGCCGCTTTATGGTACAACAAACAAGTATGGAAATGCAATCTGCTACCTACTTCTCTGAAGCTAGTCTAAAAGTGTTAAACACTAATAAAGTCCACAAAGACAGCAAGTAATTAGGTAGAAAACAGTATAGTCCCAATTGAAAATTGACAATTGCTTAAACAATGTAGTAAACTGATAACTCTTTGATATAATGCATACAGCCCGAATTCTTTATCACTTTTGGATTTCAGATCTTCGATGTTTGATTGTGACATTTATGCAAAGAACCAAATATTTCAGATACTTTTTCAAATATAGGAGATCCGAAATCCAAAATTCAACATCTGATATGGTATCCGATATATCAGATTTCCAAAAGAATTTGGATTACATATGGATCGGGTGTTCAGATTTTCAATTGGTTTTGCTCATTCCTAATATTGTGTCGCATTGAATATCCAACTTCTGTCTTGATGTTTAATTTTGCTTTTGGGTCAAACAGTAAAATTAGAGGTAACGATTCAATGAGTTATCATGATATTATGTCCCACTAGAGGGAACTTAGAGGGCGGTTTTTCCTCCCCCTCCCCCCTCCAAAGTTTTTGGACAGTTGTGATTGGCTAGGCTATCTCTGCAGATAGGAGGTCCAGCCCAAGGCCCATAATTGTAACTACACAAATTTGTACTGGGTATGTATACTCAGGTTAGGTTTCCAATATCGTCATTAAATCGAATCAATCATGTATCAAACCGTGGTGACTAGTTAAGGAGTCAGAAAAGAACTTACTCGATACATCAAGCTGCTGTTCACAAAGTTTCCAAAATTTCTCAAGAGTAGACTGCTGTGGCTGAAATCCCAGACTTTCCAGGGCAGTAGAAGAGAATCTAGATTTTCTGAATAAGCACCAGAGCTCAGCAAGTATTGTACAAACCTAGTGCACAATATGGGATGATGGGATCAAGTGAAACAATAGTTTCGGCATCAATAAACCACATGACAAAAATATTTGGATAGCTAATTAATTAGAAGCAAACACTATGAAAGGAAAAAAAAAAAAAGAAAAAAAAAAGGAAGAATTTACTCTGCAAGCAAGCTGATTTCCTAGCTTCATTTCGGCTCCAACTTGAGAAGGCAGAAGAATATACTCTACTTGCTTTAATAAAGTAGCACGTTTAGAGAGTAAAGACTTAACAGACGCCTCATTAACAGATTCAGAGCTCACAGCAGAGTAGAGACACCAATTTATGTGAAGAAACATATTAAGCAGCAGAAAACAGTTCACCTGTGAACAATGATGAAACAGATTCAATTAAAATTTAAAACCACAAAATAGCAAAGGAATTTGACATAAATTGCTCATTTGAGCTTTATTACACACCTCCTCGTCTACATTTCTGAAATTATCAAGCATGGAGGCAAACTCTTCATACAAGTTATCAATAGTAACAGATCTCGACAATTGAAGCTCGTAAAGCCTTTTTAAGTTCACAAGAAGAGGATATTCATCATCACCATCCTGTTGGGGAGACAAATGGGGAGGAGGAAAGGGAAAAAAAATCAGACTGAAGTCTTTATATCCAAAGAAGGAAAACTAATATTTAGAATGAGAATACCTCCACTTCTTTCATAGCAGTCTTGAGTTTTTCCACAAGCTCATCTTCAAGTTCCTTTAGTTTATTGTTTGCAAATTCTTGCAGCTCTCCCTTACTCTCCACTGAACAAAAGTTCATAGCCTTAATGCAAGACCTAAGTGTGTCTTTATCTCCATGTTTAAAAAATGCCTCCTTCATCAGCTGAAGTACAGTCTTGAAATTCTAGAAGACAAGAGAAGTACAATGTCTTTTCAAGAACTAAAATTTCCTTCAAGTAGCATAACTTAACAAAAGAGAGCATATCACTAACCTGTTCCTGTCTCTTCAGAGAATAAAGCTCAAGATCCATATACAGAACAATTTCAATCAACGATGGGGCTTTTGCCTTGTCCACCACGTATTTCCGCAGAAGCTGGGGGTAGTTTTTCATCATCACTACAGTTACTTCCCGCTTATTGGTTACAAAAACTTCCTGAAACATACAGAAATATGTACTGACAAAAGAAGAATAGAGTAGAGAAAGCTAGTTTCTTTAATAAAAGGTTAACTGGAAGCTTCTATACAGAATGGAAAACCTTTTGAGCCTTGGTATAGTATTGTTTCCGATTATCAGTTGCAGGTACAATCCTCTCCCCAACAGCCTTCTTGACAGATGCACAAAGGAGCCGGATCAAATTTGTCGCATCAATTTCAGTAAGCTCAATTGACGGATTTTCATCCAGTAGTGCAGAAATTATGCACTTCCAATCCTATGAAAGACATATCAGATAAATTATTACCTTATCCATTAGAACATAGAAATGTCATTAAAATGGTAAAAAGGTACAACTTTGAAAAACACACTGATCACAATTCAGACTATCATCTCTTACTTTCATGGCCGGCATGTACTCCCAGACATCATCAATGACATAAGTTATTAGAATAGGATCACTTGAGAATTCTCTCAGTATTTGTAACATTCTACTAAGAGTAACTAAAGAAGACTCGCTATCTGCATCAATATACCATGAAAAGAATAAACAAGAATGTCTCAACATAAAGTAAAACCCAAGTTGAATAAAATGAATAAGAGAAAACCTTTTGGATGAGACTGCGAACTGTTAAATTTTTGTGCAATCAAGTGATCATAGACCAGCTCCCCTATAGCACGCCTAATTTCTGGGGGCTCAACAACAAGCAGATCATACAAAGGACCCAAGTGATCGTCCAGTAAAAGCTGATGCCTGGAAGGACATACAAGATACGTCATAAACACAAGCAATTACAAGCTAAATTAAAGTAGATTTTCTAATTGAAGAAATGAATACCTCAGCAATTGTTTAACAAGTCCTATGGCACACACGGCGACAGAGACATCAATGTCATCAGCCAATTCGATCATCCTATTGGAGAATCTTTGGGTGAAGAGATCCAGGGATGGAACATTATCATCCACTTCATACAGGCTTTGCAACGCAATAACAGAAGCTTTTCTCACACCAGCACTCTTCATACATGAAAGCCAAAGAAATGGAAGAAGATAAAAGGAAGTTGAGTAAGACCTTCAGATAGAATACAACGCAAATTTTCGACACAATAAGTCTCTCAGCCACCCTTATAAACAATTCTCCCTCCGTTCCTTTTTATTTTATAAATGTTTCGTTTCGGGCATTACCCGTTTGGGATTTCTTCCTAATAGAACCCAAGGAAGGACCCCTTTTTTACGTTTCTTTTAATAAAATACACAATATAATAACATTATCTCTACTTTTCCCGTAAAAAAATGTGCCCAACATCAATTTTATATTCATCCAATATTTCTGTTGCATCTCCTAAGGCTCCCATTTTATTAACATAAAACTAGATCTGTCATTTTAAATTATTATTAAAAACGAGTTCCACCTTAATTATTCCTAATCAACATGCACATAAAGAATAAAAGGAACAAAGAGAGTTAAAATAAAGGAAAATTTGTTAGAAAAAACCTTTTAAAAGCACCATTTTGAGGAAAAAAAACCTTTTAAAAGCTTTTTGGTTTAAAAAAACCACCACATTCATTTTTTTGCGAGAGGAAACCTATTTCCTTAATCACCCTCTAATTAACTTAATTAGACTCTAATTTTTCTTATTTCTTCTAATTAACCTCTAACCCACCAAATTATTAAATAATTAGATTTAATTTATATATATATATATATATAAAAACAAATTAAAAAAAACCACCACCCCTCCCCTTCCTCCTCCCTTTCCCCCTGCCTTTCCCTCTCCCATGGCAGCAACCCCCTTCCCTCATCGGACCCGCTGCCCAGATCCCCCCACCCCCGGCGACCTCCTCCACCGCCGAACGACCCCCCTTTTTCCCCTTATCACCGCGGCGACAACCACCTCCTTGATTTTGAAAAACCCTGGAAATTCGATTTGGGGGTTTTTAATTTTGTGCATCTTGCTTGTAATTGATGCTTGTTTTTGCTTTGATTATGTATGTATGTGATGCTAAGGTGATTTAGAAGCAACTTGCAATTGTTTTGGACTTGATTTGAGCATGTTTAAGTAGATTAGAACCAAAAAATTGAAGGGTGGTGGTGGTTGCCAACGGGGATAAGGGGGAAAGGGAGGGTCAACCGGCGGTGAAGGTAGGTCGCCGGAGGTGGGGGGATCTGGGCGGCGGGTCCTGTGGGTGAGGGGGTTGCTGCCAGGGGAGGAGGAAAGGGAGGAAGAAGGGGAAGGGGTGGTTGGTTGGTTGCAGGGGTGGTGGTTTTTTGATATATAAATTAAATCTAATTATTTAGTTATTGGGTAGGTTAGAGGTTAATTAGAAGAAATGAGAGAATATTAGAGTCTAATTAAGTTAATTAGAGGATAATAAAGGAAATGGGTTTCCTTTCGCAAAAAAAAATCAACGTGGTGGTTTTTTTTAACCAAAAAGCTTTTAAAAGGTTTTTTTTTGCAAAATAGTGCTTTTAAAAGGTTTTTTCTGACAAATTTTCCTAAAATAAAAGCAGATTGAAAGCACCTTGTCATTCAACGTCCATCCAAGATACTTCAGATATCTATCCTGCAGGAACAGCGACGGATAAGACAATATCCAGACACCCAAAGACTGTATGCAGGACACTCGGATATTGGGATCAATGTCACGATATCGATGCATAAATAGCCTACAAAAAGAAGTCACCATGTCAATATAACCATATCTGAGTTTGAAAGCAATCTTTTAAGGATAGAAACATACACCAAAAATCAGTTTCAATAATCACAGCATCTATTCTTCTTGAACCTGGAGACCATCTGACACTGCAATCAGTAGATGATTTGCCTAAAACTCTAACTCACCACTCCTTTTTGTTTTAATTTAAGATCCAAAAAATGCCAGTATTATTTTTACCATTGGCAGTATCGACCTAAATTCAAGTGCATGGCTATAGAACAATAACTGACAAAGGGATGCAAAAACAAAAAAAAAAAACAAAGAGAAAAATCAACAGAATGGGAGCACCTCCCAAAGAGGTAACACAGCACAAAGCATAGCTGGTGATGGCCATTGAGGTCAACAATTTAAAAAAAAAAAAAAAAAAAAAAACAGAAGAGTTACAAGTCAACCCTCCACAATCTTGATAGAGTTGGACTGTAGAACCATTCAGGTGTGCACACTTAGACTCCAAGCTCTGCTTTGCAAGTCTTCAGCAACATCCGAGTGTATTAAAGTTTGAAATTATATCAGGCAAGCACCACATGTATTAGAACAAAGTTGTTTTAACGATTTTATGCGCCTAAAAATGATATAAATTTAATATCTAGAGTTCATTTCGAACAGTATAGAGGGAAGTTTATCTTATAAAATAGGATTAATAATAGGAATCAGCATATCCATTCAAAAAAAAATCCAAATTTTTGCATTATCATAAACCCTGACAACCAAATTTAAATTCTTCAAAATTATTTGATGTCCATGTTATTCTGGTGGTTGTGCTTGTGCACCAGCACTGAGAAAAAGAGCTAGAAAATTTTCAAAAACCCTACCCTTTAAATATCTTGTCCATCATCTCTTCTATTGCAGTTATCTTTTCATGTGTAGTCATCAATCTCTTATTGAGAGATTCTGCTCGAGGGCCTTCTGCTCTTTTCTTGTTTTCAGCATTTAGCTGCCTCTGAGTGGTTTCACGCTGTGATCCGAGCATTTTCGCAATGGTGATGAATGATGTGACAAGCTGAAGGCCAACCAAAGAAGCCACTTGGCGATAAATTCGAGGCGGGGTACTAAAAACAAAAGATAAGCAAGTTAGCGAAATAAAGTGGCTACAATCTGTCAAACAACACAAATCAGTCTTAACATAACTGACCATGATAGAGCAATCACATAATCTGTGCACTTTTCAAACAAAACACCATCGAATAATGGTCCACTCTGACATTCAATGATCAAATTGTCCCAAAAGTAAACAAGGTTATCTTTTAAGTTGTTGAAGTCCTTTCTTTTTGAACTTTGGTAATCCTCAACTTCACCCTGAAAAAAAAAATAGAATTATACTTAGAGATCATTGGACTATTTAAAGGTAATAATAAAGATTGATTCTTAAAACTTGATTCTGAGAAATAAAGAGCTTGATTCTTAAACTAAATTCTGAAAAATAAAGAGCTTGATTCTTAAACTCAATTCTGGAAAACAATGAGCTTGATTCTTAAACTTATTTCTGAAAAACAAAGAGCTTGATTCTTAAACTTCTAGAAAATAATCTTGGTAAAAGCTAAATAGACTATAACAGTTAAAAAAATGAGGATACCTTTCTCGCAAGATTGACCAAATCAAGCACTACATTGTCAACATCAGTCTCCTCAAACGGGTCACCTTCTATGCAATACTTTGCACCACATGACTGCAAAATTAAAGCGTATTAAGCTTATCTTAACAACAACAAAGATAGGGTATCAGCAACTTTCTTCCCCATCAAAATTAGATGTACAACTAATGTAGCTTGTGAATGTTCTCTGATAAGCCAAAGTGGATACAACTAACTGTTATCTTCCAAATGACTGTGGATTTATTTAATTACCTCAAACAACATATTCAAAAGGTCTACAGTTGCTGGTTTAGGATCCTTTTCATAACGCTCAACCCAAATCTTGACCACTGGAGGTATATTTTTCCTGCTCCCTTTGATGGCCTCTGCACGTAACAATTATACCATAAATCATACACGGGAAAAACTATTGTTGAAACGAATTTTCTGCAGCTAACAAATAATAACTGGCTAGCTTTATCGGTTGACTACTCACTACTAACTGCAACAGAACACTCACATAGACTGACAAAAGCACAATTTTCTCCCACCCCATTGAAGCCAAGACCTTTTTAACAAGAGCAATTGAATTAATAAGCACCATATTCTTATGATAACTAAACATGGACCACAAGTCAATATGCAAATATGCCAATGTTCTCCTTGATTACACGAGGAGGACAGCGTAGTCCTTGATACTTAACACTTTTTGTTTCTATCACTTAAAATTGACACGTCCCCTCTATTCTTGAGCGGCAACGGAGATGCAAATAAATTCCTCATCATATCAAAACCCATGGCAAATTCTATAACCTCAGCTTCTCAAGTTCTCATAGAGGTCGAATACTCATTTGGCATGGGTGAAACAGCATTCGAAACAAAGCATCAAGAAATACTTTGCAGCATAGTACCTATCAAATAATGGTCCACTCTAACTAAAGCTAAGCAACATAAAACCAATCGAATTGCAATACTAAAGTGAGAAAGAAACTAGTAACAACAACAACAACAACAACAAAAAAAACACACACACACACGCGCGCGCACAAGTCCAAAACAAATCGCATTAATAGTCCAAAATAACAAAGTAAACCTAAATCAATACAATTCTAACACAATTATCCCAATTATCAGTATGACACCACAATAATCGAAATTGAAAACCCTAAATCAAATCAAACTTACCAATCAAGCTAATCTGTTCAAAATCAACACTGGCAGAAGCCTCAACAGCGCGATTCCGCTTAGCTTTAGGGCGAACCTCCTCAAAATCGTCGAAAGAATCATCAACATCGGGATCAGTAGGACTTTGCTCAACAATAGGTTCTCGATTAAATTTCCCAGCCCTAGCTCGTTTCTGCAAACATCCACCACTACAGAAATCATTCAACAAAGAAGGAGAGAAAGAGGAGAGAAGAAGTGTTGAACTGACCGAGCGACGAACTGATGCTTCGGAAGTGGCGGCGGCTGCTGCTGCTGCGGCTGCGGCAGCGTCGTCCATGACTGAAGTGGTGGTTGTTTCGCCGGAATTACGGTTGAAGGAAGACGAAGGAGGAGAGAGAAAGAGAGAGTGGTGTAACGCTTAATTTAGAGGTGTGTGAAACTTGCTATGCAATTTTTGTGAAATCGGAAAGTTGCTAGTGTCGAAGTTTTTTTACACTGAATTAGCTCCCGCCATTTCCCATTTTTCAACAAGTAATGCCTAACTAGTCTTTAACTCGTGCAACGGTGTAATGTGGCATTTATGTTTATTAGCAGAAATTATTAATTAATGGTCCATTCGGTATCGTTATGAGAGGTGATACATATACAAGTATTGTATTGTATGTGGACTTGTTAAAAAAAAATAAAAAATGTTGTAAGTGTTGTATGTGATCAAACATACACTAATTAAAATTGATAACACAATATTAGCTTACAAAAATGAGAGGGACCATTGAGTAGGAAAAAAAATTTGGTTTATGGCGCCATTTATCAGAAGTAGAAGGGATGAGTTTCATTGGCGCTAATTTGCCAAACAATCTTGTTACTAAAAGAATATTTTACATTACTAATAAACACACAATTTTGTTACTGGAGATCATAGCATCATAGTCAGGCCCGTAGCAAGGGCAGGGCAGCTGGGGCAACCGCCCTAGGCCCCAACTTGAGAAGCCCAAATTCACTTAATAAAAGGCCCAAAAAAAAGCAAAAATAAAAAAAAATACAAAAACTAAGCAAGCGTAAAGTCAGAGAATATCAAAACCTATTTTTGGTTCATCTCCCTAATTTTTCGCCCAAAAATTTCACTTTCCAAAGTGAATAATTTGATTCACCCCTTAAAAGAGCAATCATTAAATTATAATCCCCTTCTTTTGATAGTTTGATTTTCCAAAATTGTATCTTTTTCCATTTCTAGTCAAATGGTTTAAGTGAAGTTGAAAATTTTCAAAAACGATCGTTTCACTCTTTAATTTTCAACGGGCATTAATCTAATTGTATATAATCCGGCTCGGCCTCCTTGCAATCTTACATGTCCTCCATCACTCGTTAAATTTTTCTTCTTTCCATTAATATTTCGTTAATCTGTATAATTGATTTGAATGATTCATTCAAAAAATTTAATATTGGGGAATACATTGATTGGATGGTTGGCTTGAACCACTATCGAGGAAGCGATGATCGTAATTTGTAAGTTCATTTTTAAATCATAATTATGAATATGTAATTTTATATTTGTTTACTTTAAGAATATTTGTTTAATTTTCCTAGTAAAAAATCAATTTTCGATGTTTGGTGGCTGCGAGGGAGAGTTTTGTGGGGTGGTGATTTTGCGGTTAGGGGATTATATATAAAATTTGATATTTATAAAAGATTGTTAATCACTTAATCATTTTTTTTTTTTGAAGAATGTTAATCACTAAATTATTAAATATGTATCCGGGAGAAATCAAAATAAAATTGCATACCCAATTTTTCATAATATTATTATTTTTTATTATTTTGTTAATTAGGGCCCCAATTTATATCTTTGCCTCGGGCCACCAAAATCTCAGAAACGGGGTTGATCATAGTCAGCGTCATTGATGAAAATAGATGTTTTTTTTATAAGAATCGAATAATACTTCATTTGACGATATTTTACAAACTATAGATAAAAAAATCATTACAAAAAAAACCAATGAAATTATTTTTTAATGATCTTGCTATAGACACCCCTATCGATATATTTTCGAAAATATTATGAAATTGGACAATTTTAACCTTACTATAGTTTGTGATCTTATTAATAAGTGTTCATAATTAGTCACTATTGTTACTACGAATATTTCAAACATACAAAAAAAGCACGTATTATATTTTTATTACTTGTACATATAAAGTAACCATATATATAAAAAAAAATTTAAAAATAAAAAAAAGTTAACCATATAAAAATAAATAGGTGTTGGATACAATTATACAATCATCAAGTATTGTACGGATATATTCATACATTGGAGGGTTTAATTCATCCGTTGAATTGTTTAAATCGGATAATTGAGATTTAAAATGAAATCACGAAAGGTTACACAAAATTATTATGTAATACCCCGTATTTTTGAAACGTATTTTCTAATTCATTAATTAATTATTATTTTCTAAAAAGGGTATTTTAGTAATTTATTTTACTATTTGAATTTTGGAGAAAAAATGATATTTGAATTTTGGCGCCAAAAGTATTTTAAAACTTAATTATTATTTTTGGATTTTGGATAAGATTCATTAATCCATTTATTTTATTTTAAAAACCGAATTATTTATATATATTTTGGATATTTTAGTTAAGCAAAAAAAATTATATTTTATTATTTAATTAAGAGGTACAAAAATTCCTATTGATTGGCTATTAATATCAGATTTTTCTACTGTGGGAAATTTGATTTTCTTAGTTAATTTATTTAGTGAATAATTGGTATTCTCTTAATTAATTATTTTATACAACATATATTATTTACACAATCATTTTAATCCTTAAAATCTAGCAAAATAACTTCCTAAACTCTACTAAAGAGGTCCGAAAATTTGAGCTATGGAAGCTCAAAATTTTCGGCCATCTTGTGATTTTTGGGTAATTTATTTTGGTAATTTGTATTTTTAATTATCTTCCCTAAATTTATTATTTTTCCTTAATTCTTATTTTCCATCTCCTAAATATTTGATCATCTTATTTTCCTACCTTATATCATCCTTGATTATTCCCCAAGCAAAGCCATTTACCATATTATTTTTCATGACAACATACTTTCCATAAATTAATTATTACTTAGTCACCTTAATATTAAACTTTCCATAATACTTTAGCTCTCTTCTCCAAGTAATTTCCTTAATTCTTTTTACCATAATTCTTCCTACATTCTCTTACCATAATTCTTGCATGAACAAGCCTATAAATACCCCTTGAATTATAGCTAAACACTCACACCAAATTCTCTAATCTTCTCTCTTAATCTCTCTAATTCTCTCCTCTCTTTCTCTTGCTCTTGCACGACCACCACCACCAATCACCACCTCCACGGCGACTGCCACCCTCCCCGGCGCCAGCCACCACCTCAGCAGCCACCTGCCGCCCCTCCTTGCCGCCACCTTTCTTCCTCTTTTCCTTGGTTTTCAACCTCTTCTTCTTCTCTTCTCTTAATTAATTATATTATTATTATTATTATTATTATTATTATTATTATTATTATTATTATTTTATAAAAATTATAATGAGTATTTTTAATTAAATATAATCAGATTTTTATTCAAGTTTATGAAAAATAATTTATAAGGTTCATGTACATATAGTTGGGGGTTTTATTTTATTGTTGTGATTATTTGTTAGCCTTATATTGATTAAGGTTATATTTATTTGTAGGGTGTGTTTGACAAGAGTGATTGAAGTTCCTTTTTTTTGTATTGCTAGCAAGGATCAAAGGTACGTTTAGGTAGCTAGATACCTTTGAAATTGATTGGATTGAATAAGCATATTTTATATGATTTTTATGATGATTGAATTAAATTGAATTGAATTATGATTTATGAAATAAAAGTATGTTTAAAGAATTGGTTTTAATAAATAAATTAGGATTGATTTTATATCATGTTTTGAATAATTAAATTATTTATCATGTTTTAAAAAGGCTTGATTTTGAAAGTATGTTGAAATTAAATAAAAAGGAGTTTTGAGTTGTTATTATAAAGATTGGAATTATTGAATTAAAAAGGATTTATTGAGCTATCATTATTAAAGCTTTACAAGCATGTTGATAGTAATCCCACTATGCGGATTTGGTTGATAAGACTTTGGACTTTGTATGACCGAGTCTTTCCTCAAGAATAGCCTTGCAATATAAGGAGACTAGCTTGGGGCGTATGCACACTTGGGTGAGGAATTGGATTTAAAAGAGGAATTGGTTTTATTAATCGTTTTATCAAATTATTGAATTATTGAAATTGGTTTTGAATAATGAGTTTGGATTATTGGATTAATTATTGGAATTGATTTTAAAAGCATGATTTGCAAATAAATTGAGTTTATCTTGCACTTATCGTACTTAGCATATTTTGCTAATCTGTATTTCCTATTTATTTTGGTTCGTCCTGTTTACCTTAATGGTAAGCAATGTTGACTATTTTCAGGTGGAGTCAATAATTGAGCATATGGGAGTCCCGGGTTATGCTTCACCTAGATCTAGGAATGTTGGTCTTTGTTTCTATTTTTAGTAATCATAACATTGGTTACTATATTCATTAATAAAGAAAGAGTTTGAGTTTTCGCTGCGAAGTTGTGGTTTTTAATTAGAAGTTTGAGTAGCCTTGCGTAATCATGTGGCGATAATACGCCTAAGTCTATCTCTACTGTATAATTATACATATTATACTAGTATTTCCGTAGAGGGAGATTTGGGGGTGTTACATATTATCACTTATTGCTAAATACTCTCATGTGTTTATTACTAATCTGATCAAACATAATCTTGCATTGTTACCGATTTTTGCGGGAGATTACAGATTAAAAAGTGCTATTTAATAAATTTTATTTGATAATCACATAAGATACACAGTTTCGGGTACTATTTTTCTAAACCTTCATTACTAGTTTATGTGAAAGATTAGAAAATTGATAATGATGACAAATGAACCTAAGTTGTATTTTATAAAGTTCGTTGTTTGAGTTTAATAGTATTTTTTTATGTGACATTTGACTTAAATATTGTTATTTTATTGTGATTGTATATCTCATCATTTACAATATGATTACATCTATACATAAATATATTAAAACACACACAATATATACCTTAGCTTAGTCCTCCTCTCCATCTACATCTTTAGCCTTAAGTTATCCGATTTTCAAACAATAGTAACAATAAATAAATTAGAGGTCTTAAATATAATAACGATAGACATTGATTTGCCAATTCCAAGATGAAATATGAACACATTGTTGTAGACGTTCCTAATCTACTCCATGTATCTTACTTTAAAAAAAAACAAAAAATATTCGTACATCGGTGTGTTACACACAATTACTATCATTTACAACTTATTATTGTTAAATACTCCTATGTGTTTACATTTTAATTCATTAATCAGAATTGCAGTACTAAATAAGTTGGTTTAAATTAATATTTTTTTTATTTTATTTTATCATATTTATGGATACTAGTTTACTTAATACAGAGTATTAAATATGTGAAAAAATGCTAGTTTGCTTATAGTATCAAAACATACGAAGTGTCAATAAAAACAAGTGTTAGATACAAAGTCTTAATAAATACAAAGTGTTATTTTTTTAAAAAAAAAGATGAATTACATGCTTGTAGTTTTAACAAATACAAAGTCAACCTTAAGCTTTATTTATTTTGATATTTTAAAAATTATTTGTGATCTCTTAAAATTGTTTTAGAATTCCGTTATTCAAGCTGTAAATTTATCTTAGGAAAATAACATAACTTTATTTAGTTTTTTTTTTTCCTAATCACGATATTTCACTTTGCAATTACAACAACTATTATGTCAAATTACTATTGTGCAGTATTAAAGGTATAAGTGTTTGTAACATTTAACCGAATTTTGTAATTTTAAATGAAATTTAAATATGATCTTATCCAATGCTTATTATTGATGTGAAACTCGATTACTAATTACTTGATTAACTTAGTTATTCTATTTAATTTTTTATTACTTAACAATAATTGTGTCTATTTCACATCATTTAAATCTCAAAGACTTGGATGCCTATTTCTCTAAACATGTGAAACTAATTCAAACAAAAATCATTAACCATAATCAATGTCGCTTTAAATATTAATGATCAATGTATTTTATCCATTAAATTATGAATGCCAAATTTGTAATTTTGGTAGTTATAATTAAATATAATAATAAAGGTTAATTTTATACTTGGGTTTAAATAAAATAATTGAGAGTTCAATTCAAAAAATCAATTTATTGCTAAATAGTTGTTACTAGATAAGTGTTATTCTAAATTATAAGTTAATTATCACATTTTTAGGATACCATATTTGTTGCTTTCATTACTAATCTATACAACTACTATACTAAAGTGAGAACTATTTTTCCCTCCTAAGTGCCTAGAAAACCCGCCCATTCCTTTTTTTTTTCTTTTTAAATATTTACTAAAGTTAGAGGTTGTTTAGTTCACCTGATTTTAGCTGATATGATCTGATCTGATCTGATCTGAACTTATTTTTTCTGATCTGATCTGATCTGAACTTATTTTTTCTGATCTGATCAGATCTGAACTTATTTTTTCTGATATGATCTGATCTGAACTTATTTTTTCTAATTTGACCTTATTTTAATTATTTCAATATTCTACTTTTAATGTTAATCAATATTAATGTTTAATTATTATTGTTATTATTATTATTATCATCATCATTATTATTATTATTATTATATTATGATCATTTAATTTATATTATATTATATTATGATCATTATATGATATTATATTACTATGATATTATATTATTATTATATTATTATATTATTATTATTATTTATATTATATTATATTATATTTATTATATTTATTATTTTATTATATTATATTATATTATTATTATATTATATTATATTATATTATATTATATTATATTATATTATATTATATTATATTATATTATATTATATTATATTATATTATATTATATTATATTATATTATATTATATTATATTATATTATATTATATTATATTATATTATATTATATTATATTATATTATATTATATTATATTATATTATATTATATTATATTATATTATATTATATTATATTATATTATATTATATTATATTTTTTTTTTTATATTATATTATATTTATATTATATTATATTATATTATATTATATTATATTATATTATATTATATTATATTATATTATATTATATTATATTATATTACTATTATATTATATTATATTATTATTATTAAATAATAATAATATCATTATTGTTAATGGAATTGTTTCTAAAATTTCAAAAGGTGAGATTGTTTCTGGAAGATGGAGCAAAGGTGTGATTATTAGATTTTATTTTCCTTTTTTTATTTAAGCTTTTATATTTAACTTGTTTAGGGCGTTTAAGTGTTTTTTTATTCATTTGTTCCTCTATTGAACCTTTTTTTATTCATGCGTGTATGGTTGTGTGGGAATGACACATTGACCCGTTTTAACCCGTCAAAACCTGAATTTAACCCGACATGAATTCAACCCTACCTATTCCTAACCCGATCCGAATTTAACCTGACCTATTACTAACCCGACCTGAATTTAACCCGACTTATTACTAGCCCGACCCGAATTCAACCCGATCTATCATTAACCCGACCTGAAATCAACCGACTTGTTATTGACCCGAAATTAACTAGCAATCTAGGATTACGTCATATTTTTTTTTCTTTCCCTAATTCTATGAGTTATTTTCCTATTTAAGCTTATTCAAATATTTTCAAAAAATTCTCTATTATCAAATGTATTATAATTTACGTCTCAAAAAAAACCTATGAAAATTTATGAATACCACTACTTTTTGGATGCATGTGCATTCTTTATTCAAATTTAGTAATTACTATTTACGAATACTACTACTTTGTAGGTGCATGTGCATTAATGTAGTCAACCCGAAACGATCCGACCCGAATTAATCCGACCCACACTTACCGGACATGTTTACCCGAATTGACAGCTCTACTTCCGACCCATGTTCGCGTTAGGCTCCTCTATATGAAATGGGTGTATAAATACAACTTAATATAGCGAAGGAAATTTGGAACTTCTTGTAATGAAAATTATATTTGTAAACGTTTATGATTTGGAGCTTATAATGAAATTTTAATTATTATCGTTTATTGTTTGTGCTATTTAATAACATGGACAATGTTGCTAGTTCAAACAAACGATAAAATCAAATCCGATACATCATAAATCAATAATAATAATAATAATAATAACAATAATAATAATAATAAATAATAATAATAATAATAATAATAATAATTTGATCTGAACTTATTTTTTCTGATCTGATCTGATCTGAACTTATTTTTTCTTATCTGATCTGATCTGAACTTATTTTTTCTGATCTGATCTGATCTAAACTTATTTTTCCTGATCTGATCTGATCTGAACTTATTTTTTCTGATCTGATCTGATCTGAACTTATTTTTTCTGATCTGATCTGATCTGAACTTATTTTTTCTGAAATAAGTAAAAATAAGGTGAATTAAACAGGGCCTTAATCGTAGGTGTCCCTAGATAACCTCTTTTTTTTTTTTTTTAATTTACTTAAGTTCCGATTGTTACTTCTAGATAATCCCTCCAATTTTAATTTTTTTTTAATTACTAAAGTTACGGTAGTTAATCCTAGATAATCTATTCTCTTTTTTTTTCTAAAGTTATACTACCTCCGTCTTTTTAAGTTGACACGTTTTGACTTTAGCACTATTCACACACATCCCTTTGACCGTATTTTGTGCTTTGTACGTAATGTAAAATATAGTCATGTGAGATCTTGTTAGTCATGATATATATTTTCAAAATATCAACTTTTCATAATTTTTTGCTTATCGGTAATTAAAGATACTAATGATTGAATTTGTGTGCATTGGCAAACATGACTAAAGAAAAGTTTCAACTAAAAAGAAACGAAGGAAGTATAATTTAAATATATTGAATAGGCCCTCCAAGATAATCTCATAGATAATAATACCAATTAAAATATTATTGAACAACCAATTCAATTCAACAATAATTTTATTTATTTATTTTTTTACCACCAATAGGCTAAGTCAACAACTGTTAAAAACCTTAAATTTTACCACCATTTTGCCCAACGCCTCAACTGTGATGTCATGGTGGGCCCCACTAACTGCCACGCACCCTCATCAATTTCCCTTATTTTCCCTCTCTTCTCTCAATTCTTACTAAGCTCACCCATCAAATTTATTCCCTCAAACTGATAGATTTTCATCGATTCTCACTCTCTCTCTCTCAAAGCTTGTCCCGTTTTCTGCAAAAGAGTGTAGACGGGGAGGGGCAAAAATGAAGCACAATTACAACATTTGAGGAGGGGCCAAACTTTGGATACTTGTTCTTTTGATTTTGAAATTCACCGCGAATCAGACAAATTTCTAGGTAAATTGTTGTTTTTTTTTATCATAGATAAAAGTCATATGACATTTACAAAGAGATATAATTCTAAAAAATACATGATAATTGAATCAAATAAAACATCTTGTCAACAGAGCTACAATCATTGTTGCAAATCGTACATTCTTCATACCTTATTTCATATTGCTGTGATTTACATCCTTCTTCAGTGAGGGAAAATTTTCGTCTAATTCGTTAGATTGTAATCGGTCGATTAACCTTTTTTCAACCCCGCACAATTTTTTACCCATGAAACAACTCTATAACAATCCGTGAAACAAAAAGGCAAAATTTCCCTCAAAAGAGAGAAGAAAAACCCGATTTTTCGAACCCGATCTTTCGAAGGAGCAAAATCCTCTTAAAGAAGAAGAAAAACCTGTCTTTCAAGGGAGAAATGTCCCTCCTAAAAGATGAAAAATTATTATAAACCTAAATTAGGAGAAAATGCACACAAAAACAACGATTGGGGCTTTCCACCGGTAAAAATCGATGGAAGCTAAGCCCCTCCAAGATTCAACAATGGAGGTTAGGTTTTTAGAGAGAGGAGAGAAGAGACAGAAGCTATTTTTTTTTGTTTAATTAGTTGTTAATTAAGGTTTTTTGATGTTAAATTAGTGTGTAGATTGATAAATTATAGTACTTTGATGCGATTTGAAATAGTGGGTTATGTGTTCATCAATAGCAATAATTCAGAAAATATTAATCAAATTTGCAACAAACTATCACCACAATCAAATCCCCAAATTGATTTCAAAATCTCTAATTTCAATTGAAAAACCCCTAAATTGATTTCAAAAACCCTAACTAAAAATATCTTTATCTTGGGTTTCATTAACGTTAGGATAGTAAAACAATAACAAATGAAAACCCTTATTTAAGTAACGCCTAATTGATTGAAATTTTTGCCCAAAATTTGAGAGATTTTAAAGTAGAGAAAAGAATAGAGGAGTGAGAATCGAGTGAAGAGAGGTAAAATGAGGGAAATAGAAGAGGGTGGTAGTTGGTGGGACCCACCATGAAATCACAGTTGAAGCGTTGGCAAACTGGTGGTAAAATTTAAGGTTTTGAACAATTGTTGGTGGTAATTACTAAAACTTAATTGAACTATAGTAGGTGGTAATTATCAAATTTTCCATAGATAATATTAGGGATATTAAAGTTAGGGTTTGTTCTTCCTTTCTCCTCCTTTTTTGGTGGTGAAAATGGATGGTGGAATAGGAAAGCCGTCATGGTTGATCGACGGGAAGAAGGAGTGATGGTTATGCATGGTTGATCAGCGGGAAAACATGGGGGTAGTCGTGATGACTGTGGAGCTGGTACTTTTTATTTTTTAAAAGAAAGAAAAAAATACAAAAATTTTACATATTTTGACATTTCATATACTAATACACATAAAATGTATAACTACACATTGTAATGCAAATACTTAATATCACATTAAAAAGAGCAAAGGTAGTTTTTTTTTGTTTTTTTATTTTTATTTTTTTTGGGAGAGTGGGAGATAGTTTAGGTGGTTAAAACTTTCTTCTCGATTCTAAGAAATACGAGGATCACTCACCATTGTGACCCTTTACGATTCTTTACAAAAAAAGCAAAGCTAGAAAAAAAAGAGATGTAGAAACAAAACAACAACAAAACCTAAAAATTGCCTAATTAAATTATGGAAAAATTGACTGCAATAATCCCAATTTTGCCTCATTCACCCAAAATAATTACAACTTTCGATTATTTTTTTTAATAATCCGAACTTTAATATAAATTTGCTTCCAATGGTCCAAAGTGACTTGTAACCTATTAAATAGGTAATTTTTTTTTAAAGTTTAATTGTACATGTGTCACTACATAATTGGTCAAAATAAGTTTAATTTTAAATTTAGTTACTAATTAAATCTGATCTTAACTAAATATTCTTAATTATATTGATCTAATCACTTAATTAAATTATTAGGCGTGTCGCGTACCTAACAAAAATAACCTAACGAGACCACTACTATGTAGACGAGCAAGTAAGGATCAAATCCCAAGAGACTAAGGTTCACCTAATTAATTAGACTCAAATAATCACTAAGCAAGTATCAAATCAATGGTGAAGTATACTATAAACTAATGTATGAAGAACTTAACTAATCTAATGAATATAGTGAATCAATGAACTAAAACATCCAAGATCAAGCATTACCACAAATACAATCAATGCATAAACAATTCTATCCCCAATATTAATTCAATCGACAAGAGGAAAAGTATTCCCTATAAAATACCAAAGGTCTCTTCCGAGTTATCAATGGCTTCCCAAATTAACTATCAAGCCTATTTCCATGGAATCAAGCGCATAAGGGACATTAAACACAATACTTAACTTCCTAATCATTCAATCAACTATCTCCATGATAATCTTCAAACCCTTAATTGAAATACCCAAATCCCGTTAATATTCAACTTCCGTTGCAATAAGAACAAAGGGATGATAACAATACTAATTATTCCTAATCTATTATTGGCATAAACACAATCAATTAAGCATGTCAATTGGAATTATTGGAGAATTTAAAGAATTAACCTAAGCATTAATCATATCCGGGCTTTGCAAGATCCCGGATTGAGAATCTACTCACACATACTAGCAAACCCTAAAAAAACAATCAATGGAGAAAACATAATTAAAAACAACAATAATTGAAAGAGAAGAGAAAAGAGATGAATACCAAAGATGCTTCAATTGAAATAACTCAAATTGTTGATGAACAATACTCAAATCTAATGAAGTAATTAAATTACAATGAAAGAGAGTAACTAGGGTTTTAGAGAGAGAAATAAAGCTTAAGGAATTAACTGAGTGTTTTCTAATAATGATTACAAGGGGTATTTATACCCTTAATGAGAATAAAAATTCGAAAATAACAAATCCGGTTTTCGCGTAACTGTGCCCGGTCCAACCGGGCGAGCACCGCCCGATCGGGCAGGTGGAAGTACTAAGTTGCGCTGCCTTTGTTGCCTTCTTCTCCCTGGCGCCCGTTCCCACCGGGCGGGTGGTTTTTGATCGGGCGCGAGGCTCAAACGTTGGCATGCTGCTTGCTGCCTTGCTCTTGTTCTTGTGGCGCCTTCTACCACCACGCGCCCGGTCCAACCGGGCGGACCTAGCCCGATCGGGCGGTGATGCAGCTACCAAATTCTTGCTTCTTGCCTTCGTATTTCGAGCACCAACCACAACTCCTCAGTGCCCGGTCCAACCGGGCATGCACTACCCAACCGGGCACAGGAGAATTAAGTAGCTTGTAGTCCATTTTTAGCTTGTTCTTCCTCTTTGCTTCACTAACATCTCCCATAAACACCCGAAACGTGTCCGAATCATCCAAGAAACTCCAAATTCCTATAAAACTCACAAAAACACATCGAACACACTAGAGAAGAGATTGTTAGCGAGAAACGGCTCTAAAGAGCCTAAAACCATGCAAGAATATGATGTAAAATCGGGATAAATCAATGTATAAAACGTGTACATCAAATTTCCCCAAGCTAACCTCTTGCTTGTCCTCAAGCAAGGCAATAAAAAAATAATCAACAACCAAGTGAACCAAGTGAACGTACTTCACCCCATAATGTAATTTTTAAAACAAAGGACTCAAAATCGAAATCAAACAAGCATGCACCTTAGCCAACCAATTAAATCACTCAAACCATCGATCAACCTAAATAGTCGTCAAGTGAAATCAACCAAGTACAACTCAAGAATCGATGACTAGAATATCTCACATTGGTGGTCACTCAACACACTTTTTATGTGGCAAGCTAAAAATGAGCTCGATCTCTCACCATCCCCACCAATAATGCAACCCCCCCATCTCACAACACTCGCGTGTTTAGAAGGTTATAATATTGCTCAACCTAGTCAAATGTCGACTCAAAATGTGACATATACTCCAGCATTTTGACAAAAAACTCGTTTCACATGAACACAATACTATGCACGAAGATCGGAAGGACTTTTCAAGCTTGTAACGTAGGCCGAGATAAGAGTGGGTAGGAAATAATTTGGGAAATGTGGGCTATTATAGTCTAACCGGGGAGCTATCAAATGCAATTAATAAACATCCTCGATTCACCATCTTCATCAACAAAAACACATACCCAAACTATAGTAGAAACACCCACTATCTCTTTTCACATTTTTTTTCAACTTCAAGCTTCTCTTTTTTTCTTTTCTTCCTTTTTTCTTTTTTATTCTTTTCTTTCAAGAACAAACATACTTTCTTTTCTTTTGAGTTCAAAAATTTTCTTCTTTGTTGTTCTTCTCTCTTTGGTTCTTTTTTTTTCTTTATAGCAAACATCCATGCTAATATTTCCTTCTTTTCTCTCTTTTTCTTTTTCTTCCATACATCTCCACATTAATTGCAACTCGTAACAAAATCACACAAAATACCACGCAATGAAGCTCCCCCAAGCTAGGCTTGGGAAAAGTAACCAATTCGGGGCCAAAGGGTGATCTTGTGAGGTTCACGAAAAATATGGACAAGCTACAACATGGGTGAGCAAGAAGGGAACAAACGTTCTAATTTCATTTGGAGGTCACCTAATGAACATGGCCTTCGTCATTTTCAACGTGCACGTGCAATGCAGTATGACACATTACTAAAAGTCTAGAATCAAAACTAAGATCAATGTCACACCAGGAACTAAACACACAGGAATGAATAAATAAGGCTCAAGCCTCACGGTTAACACAGTCAAGCTCCAAACTCATACATGGTTAACAACATTGACTCCTACTAGGGATCAAACAATTCAAGGTCAAATCATGATCTTTTAATTCACAATGCAAGTCTTTCAATCGAAATTAAATCAAAACCTTTTGGCATTAAGGATAGGGGCATAGGGAAGTAGTTCAATGGCCGTTCATTATCATGATTCTCGTATTTTTCATTTTTTTTTTTCAATTTTTCAATGTTTTTTTTTTCAATATACTACCAAAAATAAAACCTAACTATCAAAGCAATGAAAAACACACCAAAAAAAAAAAAGAAAACAAACCAAAGCAAAAGTACTAAGAGAACGTACCGAAACAACTATGCACAAACTTCCCCCAAGCTACACTCGGTAATGGCCTCATTGCAACGTGTGCGAAGTAGGAAACACGCATGAGTCCTTAGGCAAACTCATCATCGCCACCATCATCATCGTCATCAGCATCAACATCAACACTGTCATCGTCACCGGCCGCCCCACTACTACCTGCAATGTCACCCGTATCGGGAAAGGTGTACCACGAGGGATGGTCTGCATCTCTCGGGAATGACCTTGCCTGCAAAAGAAATCGTAAACGGGATACATAGACCGACGGACATCGGTCTCTAGTATCTGGAGACGGGAGGATAGGCCCTGCTGGCCTAACTGAAGCCCTTGTATTCCGGCCATGATGGCTGCATGATTAAAAGAGACAGGTGGAGTAGTGGAAGAGGAAGGGCCAGCTTGCTCTCGCCTATGGTAGGTCCTCGTAGGAGCAGCTGGGGGAGATGGACCCGACAATAGGTTTGTGTTGGGCTTCAACAAAGCCCTCCTTAACCGCTAGGTGAGTCACTAAACCGCCTAAGACAATTGGAATGTTGGTGCGGTCTCCATTGGGTTTTAGGGTAGTGAAGGTAGCCCCTTGTTTCCTAAGGTGGAGGGCGAATAGGTGAGCTATGTTCATTCGAAACCCCTCCTCATCATCCCCGTATCTAAGGTAGCTACCTAGGATGGCTACTTCGTCCGCCTTAACATTATTTGGCTCAATTCTCCCAAAAATTGTCCACCCCGAGGATCTAGTCCAAAGCCTAAGGACCGATTGGTGTTTTTTGTGGGCACGGCCGCACGGGCATGTTGCATTGAATCAATATGTTCTCTCGTCATAGCCAACCATAGTTCCCCCGAAGTAAAGTTGTCGGGTTGCACGGTTAATCTCGTGGAGGGGAGGCCAAATTTCCTACCAAAACCTTCTAGGGTGAGTCGATGAGATTTGTTCATAAGTCTATATAATACATGCGTTACTAATCCATCTCTACCCTTAACAACATCAAATGAACTCAAAAATTCAAGTGTAATATCTTCAAAAGTGTAATGAATCATATTGAACAATTGAGTCATACCAAGCTTAGCAAATAAATTCCTACATTCAATATCAATACCAAGTTTAGCAAGAAGAGATCGGTCTATAAACCGAGTGGGGATTATCTTTCGGTGTTGGAGCTCAAGCAACCGCGCCTTTTGATTTGGGAACTCGGGCACGTACCGGATGTTTGGATAGGCGGGAATGCTTTCCAAATCTAGTTGTTGTTGTTGTTGAGGTGCTCCCCTACTTCTCTTCCTTGTAGCCATGGATGGAGTTGGAGCTTTCTCTCTCTAACTTGGAAAAATGGGGTTTTTTTGGTGATAGTGGTGGTGGAGGTTAGAGATATGGTTATGAGGGTTGGAAATTGAATAAGGATGATGGAGGATGAAGAAATTAAGAGTTTTGGTTGAGATTTGCTGGAGAATTGTAGAGATTGAAGAAGGTTAGGGTTTGAGAAATTGGGGTTTTTAGAGAGAGAAAGTGTAGGAATGAGGAAGATGAATGAGAAATAATAAGAAGAAGGGGGGTTTAATTCGTGGGATATAGATTGAAGAAGGTTAGGGTTTGAGAAATTGGGGTTTTTAGAGAGAGAAAGTGTAGAAATGAGGAAGATGAATGAGAAATAATAAGAAGAAGGGGGGTTTAATTCGTGGGATATAGCTGCTGGCCCCCTCGCGCCCGATCGGGCAGGGAATGCCCGGTCTGATCGGGCGGAGGAAGTTTTGGATTTCTTGAGTGAGCTGTTTCTACTATTACTGTCGTGCCCAATCGGGCTGATTCCGCCCGGTCTGATCGGGCAGAGGGGGTTAGCTTGGTTCTTCAATGTTTATGAGTTCACTGACACCCTGCCACTTGCGCCCGATCAGGCTCTTGTTGCCCGGTCTGATCGGGCATACGGGATTTCAAAACCTTGCTCCGTATTTTCTCTTTCCTCTAGTTTTCTCTAGATGCTTAATAAATCTCAGTAACATTTCTGAATTTGATAATGTTGGTTTTTTTACTTGTTATTTGAGCTCTGATTACTGTTTCATCATATTGAGACTTTGGTTAATTTGTTCATCTCTGTACAATACTGCATTGTATTATGAGAAGTCAGATACTTCTTTAAACCACCTTATTCTTGCTAAGTGATGATTATAAGGTTGTTACGCTTTCGTATTGTACGTACTGAGATTTTTTGTATTTACCCTAACCTCCCTTTTTGTTTATGCCCGGAAGATTAATTGTTTCATCTCTTTTAAATGTAGATGGAGAGCTCCCAATCCGAACGAACGCCCGCTTATTCTCTAAACACGGCACAATCACTTAGTGAAGTGGATGTAGAAGAATTGTATGCTACTTTGCCTCCGAGTAAGAAGTTAAAAGTGGGGCGGGAATATCTACTGAATAGAAAATGTAAGAGGACAAAACCTTATTGGGAAGACTTCATTGAGTATGTTTAAGGCGGGAGACTAAGAGCCGAATGTAAGTACTGTAATAAAACCTATGCTGCTGATGAAACCTTAATGGTTCAAAAAATATTAAAAAACATGCAGAATCATGTCTTAGTAATCCTACTAATGTAAATAAGGGCAATGAAAAACAAATTGAATTGTTTTCTGATAAAGAAAATGATAGTGGCAAATCGAAGTGTGGGAATGTTAACTTAAAAGAGATTAGGGAAGCATTGATTTACATGATTATTGTTGATGAGTTAACTTTTAAACATGTAGAGAAGCCGGGTTTTAAGCACTTAATGCAAGTTGCATGTCCACAATTTACTATTCCCTCTCGTAGTGTGACCATTGCTCGTGATTGTTTAAAGCTCTATTATAGTGAGAAAGAAAGATTGAGAGAAATGTTTAAAGCTTGTCAAAGAATTTTTGTGACCACTGATACTTGGACCTCAATACAACGAATCAATTAAATGTGTCTTACGGCTCATTTTATTGATAGTGAGTGGAAATTGCATAAAAAGATAATCAATTTTTGTCCAATATCAAGTCACAAAGGAGAGGCTATCGGAAAAGACGTCGAGGCATGTTTAGAGCATTGGGGTATTGAGGATAAGCTTTTTACTGTCACTGTTGATAATGTCTCTTCAAATGATGTTGCTTGTATGCACTTAAGTAGAATGGTTAGAAGAAACGGATGTATTAATGATGGAAAAAATCTTCATGTTAGATGCATTGCTCATATCATTAATCTAATTGTGTGGGATGGAATCAAACAACACGGTGTGTGCATTGATAGAGTTAGAAATGCCGTGAAATATGTGAAAAACTCTCCCGTTAGAATATCTAGGTTCAAAGATCTTGTGCAAAAAGCAAATATAGATTCCAAAGCTTCCTTGTCTTTTGATGTCCCCACTCGTTGGAATTCTACATTCACAATGTTGGACACGACTTTGAAATTTCAGCGTGTTTTTAGTGGGTTATCTCTTCTCGATGGAAAGGATTTGAATGATAATGAAAGACCTCCCGAAGAAGAAAAAAGTACATAGATTGACTTTGTTTTTAAAGGGGTTCTATGTTTAGACTAAACGTATCTCTAGCTCTGGCTCTCAGTATGTGACAAGTAATAGAGGTTTGAGTGAGATTGCTTCCATGTATAATATGTTGAATAAGTGGGAGAAAAGTGGGGATTTGAACTTTCAAGCTATGGCTATTAGCAATGAAACAAAAGTTTGATAAGTATTGGGGGAATGTGAATAAAATGAACAATCTTATTTATGTTGCTTCTATTCTTGACCCTCATTGCAAGTTCATACTCGTTGAATTGTCACTAATTGATATGTATGGAAAAGAAAAGGGTTTGAAGCTTGCCAATGAGGTGAAGGAATTCACTTACACTTTATTTGATGAATATAGAAACAATTACACTTCTTTTATTTCTCAAAGTAGCCAACAAGGAGATTCGATGCCAATAGATGTTGATGTTGATTTTGATGTTGATGATGATAGTGCCTTTGGTATAGAAGGGGGTTACGGTTACATGAAAAACCTTAGAGAAGTGGCAAAAAAATTAGAGGGGACAAGTGGGTATGTGATGAACGAATTGGATAGGTTCTTACATGAACGCATTGGGCCGGAGGAAGAAGAACTAGATGCATTAACTTAGTGTGGTATCAATGGTCATCGCTATCCGGTTCTTAAGTGCATGGCACGTGACATCCTAGCAGTCCCACTGTCTATAGTTGCGTATGAATCTGCTTTTAGTACGGGAGGTCGTACTCTAGATCTATTTTGGAGCTCTCTAACACCTAAGGTAAAATCCGCTTTTAGTATTATTGGTTTTTAATAACATGCATGAATTTATGGTGATTTTGTTGGGTTATTGCATCAGAAATTATTCTTGCCTTAGTGGGTTTTCTTTAATGCAACATGACATGGTGACATTTTCTTTTAAATGTGTTGATTTCTTTTATGTTGATATGTATATTTGTGCAGTTTAGGTCTAAAATGATATGTGCAATGTGCATAGTGTTTGATTTGATTATAAATGTTCTGGGATGTTTATTATAAGAGGGTATTTTGTCAAAGTGTTTTGATAGGTCTATATTTGTTGAATTTTAAAGGTAAAGCAGTTTGGGTTCCGAAATGGGAAATGGGTTTATTTTGAAGTAATTAAGAGATGTATTATTTCTACTTCAAGTGTATACTTGCTTTCTCTAAAGCATGATGATATGAAGAAAAAAAAGTTCAAGAAAAAAAAAAGAAAAAAAAAAAGAGAAAGTGAACTTCAAAAGAAAAAAAAGAGCAAAGAGAAAGAAATAATTGTTTAATGTTCAAATGTTCTAAGTTAAGGTTGTTCAAAAGAGAAAAATTGAGTTTCAAGTGAAAGGAAAAAAATCAAGTGTTAAAGAGTTCAAAGTTTGTTTCATTTACTCAAGTTCATAATTATTATATTTATATGAGCGAGATTGTAAGTGTTGGGAAATTTTGATGTAATTGGATGTTTGGTGAATTTTTGTGAAGTTGAGACGAGTTGTGCTTGAAATGATTGGTCATTATTTATTTTTGACCTTGGTTTTATTAGGATTGGCTCCCTAACGTATGGCTTTACTCTCACATTTTCCCAAATTTATTCTACCTTTTACCCTAGCCTTACGTTACAAGCTTTAAAGACCTTCTGACCTTTGTGCATAGAGTTGTATGGATGTGAAAGTAGTTGTTTATCAATGCAAAGAATGATTTGACATATTTCAAATCGACTATTAGGTTGACTGCATGTTTTCTTAAACACACGAGTGTTGTGAGTTTGGGAGGGCATTGTTCACATTAAAGGGGTTGGATGGAGAGCGATCGGATACATTTTATATCTGCCACATAAAAGAGTGAAGAGTGCGTGAGCACTAGTCTTGAATTCCATATACACTTGTGGTTTTCTCTATTTGACAATTGTTAGGGAGGATGATTTGATTGGTTGACTTTGATGCATATTTGTTGGATTTGCTCTGAATTGGTTATGCTTGGTTTTAATTGATTTTTTGGGTGAAGTATGTTTTATTTGTTAATTGATGATCTCTTTGCTTTGGGACAAGCAAATGTTTGGCTTTGGGGAGTTTGATATGTTTATTTTACATAGAGACTTACTCCTGTCCCTTGGTCAAATTTAGAAGTATTTTTGGCTCTTTGGAGCCACTTTTATTACTAATATGTGTTTTCTAGTGTTCTCGTAGTCTTGGTATTAGTTTATAGGAAATTGCGGATTTGGAGCATTTTCCCGGACTTATTGGAGCTACTACGAGCATCGGAGCATGGGCGCATTCATATGACCATTTTCCGTAGCCCAAGACCGGTTAGAGTTATCAAACCGGTGATTAAGGGCTCGGCGAAGAAGAAGAGTTCGAGGCACTGGACCGAGTAGTAAAGATCTAAAGAGGAAATCCGAATTGGGCCAAGAAAGTGGCCTAATCAAAGTCCATGTTTGCCCGAGTGCTCGCCCGACCGGGAAGGCCCTAGCTCTGAGGTGCGCCCGGCCGGGCGAGGAAGAAGGAAGAGAGCAGCTCTCCGCCCGGAGGCGCGCCCAATCGGGCGCGAGTGGAGGTTCCCCTATCAAAAAGGCGGGCCCGACCGGGCGCGTGTTTTTAAGTGATGTTTAAGCTTCTTTTACTTCAATTAAGCGTAGGATTTTTCAGCTTAAGTATAAATACACTTTTCTAAGCGAGATTTTTGGGACGTCATTCATTAGTTAAATTCTCAGATTTTAGTTTGAAGCTTTTGGTTAATACTCTTGGTTTCTCTCTACACTTTTAGTTTATGCAATTCATTATTTCCGTTTATTTTGGTAACAATTTCTTCCCCTTTTATTTTCAGTAATTTAATTGCTTTGATTGATTATGTCTTGTTTGTTTGTTTTGCTTAGTTTAGATTTAAATATGTGTGAGTAGTTTTATCTCTAGGGTTGTGGGGATCCATACAATAATATGAACGGGTAATTTATTATTGTTGATTATCAATGCTTTGGTTGATTTCCTAGCTATTGATTGATTTAATGCTGTGCAATTAGATTAGGCCTAGTTTAATTGTATGAGTTATGCAATATTGATTCGAGATTCGAGAGATGAGAATTGATGTTTAGGCTTAGTTTCAATAGACAGGTTAATTTATAAATGGTTAAGTCAAGATTTGAGAGATGTGATTTAATACTGGTAGATTAATTATGTGATTGTAATACGTAGCGAAAGCCCTTTATGATCCGATTAATTGATACATTGATAATTGATCGTTGTGTTTTACCCTGGAATATTATTTATTGGTGAATCTATATCCTGGGCTTTGATTTATTGATTTCTCCCTTATTTAATTTGCTTTAGTTTAATTATTCTCCTTAGTTTAATTCCCATAAAAATAATTTAGTTACTTGATAATCTAGATGTAACACCCTAGAAATTCCTCTCCTTTAAAATACCTGTTTTGTCCTTTTTAAAATACGAAATAGGAACATCTAAGACATTATCACCACCGTGAAAACGGCTAAGGCAAATATCAAAGACATACAGCGGAATACTATCTTTTAAAAACTCAAATGAAATAAAGTTTAATAAAATCAACTCTAATTTTAAACCAACTTACACTAAAACAACAACTTGGAACCATTAAAGGCCCTTTAAAACCAAAGTAAATATAACATTAACGAATGTTGGTGTCAACAATTACATAAATAATTTAATACAATAAATAACAAACAAAGAAACATGTAACCTGATTAGGGGATTTTTCCCCGCCACGTGGACCACTCAAATCCTGCCATGTGTCATCCACGTGGACCAATCAAAGTCCGCCACGTGTCACCTCGTGAGAGGTCCAAGGTGGACCAATTAGGCCTCGACACGTGGCAGACAGATAGCCAACCAGGAAAGCTGTCCTCTTACGGCCCAAAGTTCCAGGCAAAGCCTAATCAGCCCTAGGTTTACTGAAACCTAGTATTGGGCACGTTTTCCAACACCCTATAAAAGGGAGATGTTTCCCTCTGAGGAACATCTATTCAGAAATATTCAATTCACATTAACTCTCCATTAGAGAAAGTCAGACATCTGACACCTCGAACTGAGCAATTACACATTGCAGATTCTCTCTTGTAATCCGAGAGAGACCTTTTACTTTCCGCACTTTACTCCTCATACGCGTTCTAACTTGATCGTCGGAGGCGGAGCTCCCACCCACCAGAGTCTCCGTTGTTTTGCAGGTACAGGCATCGAGAAGTCAGTCTTGGAATTGTAACTCTCCCGAAGGACATCAAAAAACCCCGAAACATAACCCTCTTCGCTCAAACCCATCATACTTGATATGCTTCATCACCTAAAAGCTTCTCTCTACTTGTCCCCACTACTCGCCATTAGAAATGGGTCGTCGTAGGTCCAAGGTAAAGACAAGGCCAAACAAACATACAAACACACAATCAACAATGCTGAGTACATAAGCGTAATAAAACACACTAACATGATTTCATCCTATCAACATATAACTTACCTTGTTGCACCTGTTTACAAGCATACAAACATTCAACACTTAACTAGACCAACAACTAGTCCAATTATTTAGCTTGATTACGCATCGAACGGGTTTCCCCCAAACCTGCCCCAATAAAGGGGTACTAACACGGGAGCTAACCGTGAAAGTATAAAATAAACCACTCGTAAGTGGCGGAATTCCTGCACATAAAAAGGAAAATATAGCGTCCTGTACTCCCATTAGAAGTTATGGTCAAATATAAAGTCGCATAACTCCCCCCATATGTTCATACTCAAGGTATATACGTTCCAAGAGTTTTGGTGCGTAATCTCTTTCACTTTACGTTATTTACATATTATTAGACTTGGTGATGACTCTCAAACCATAACACAATCAAACATTATAATTCATTCAAGCAATCAAACATACCAAATTTAATTCTTGAATAATTAGTGACCACAAAAATTTAATGTTGAACCATTTTTAAACTACCTCGGTGTTAAATAACACCTTAAACACATAATGCGCCACAAATCCTATCCCTCGGTGTTAGAAACACCTTAAGTGCACATAGGCACCACAATATAATTTCCTCCTCTCGTACAAAGACACTTAAATAGCTCTTTCCTCATGCTTATAGCATCAATAAAAATTTTATGAACCATAATAAAATTTCCTTTTCATATTCCAAATCAAATTAAACATTTAGTTTAATTAAACATGCTCTCTATCATGCCAACAATAAAAGTGTGGTTCATAATCAACATGCCAATATAATTAATTCCAATCACCAATTCATCATGAACAATTCATACATCACAAATCATTCACCAAGATCAATCCAATCAACAAATTCCATCCAACACCTATCATGATACTACTTGGAATTAATTAAACAAATCCTAGCATGCTTCTATACACTTAAGCATTACCAAGTACACGAACGTACCTTAAATCATCTTTCCAACTAGCCACAATGCTAGAAATTACTCAACTTAAAGTCTCCTACAATACCAAATACAAAAACTCAATTACTCCCTTGATTACACAAATTTCCAACAACTTTTAAACACTTTAAAACCTCTCCAATAAGCTGAAATTTTGGTTTCAAACCTTTAAAACTCTTTCTTTAGGTGCGTAATTAAAACCACTAAGTAAAAACTCATTCATGGTGTTTATATAAAAATTCCAGCACACTTTTTAAAATTTAAACCTCCCAAATAAATCTGAAAATTATATTTAAACATTAAACCTTCGTTAAAAATCAAAAACTGTCCGAAAACCATATTTAGAGGCTGAATTTGGCCACGAGAGGATGGTGCTCTCTACCAAAGGTAATGAGTTTTGATTAAAACGTTGTTTACACACGAAAAACACTAATTTTTTGTAAAAATCGGATGAGTTAGAAACTAAACGTGATTAAAAATTAAGAACGGAGATCAGAAGTTGATTACGGAAAACTGAAAATTTATATACAAAATACTTATTGTCAAACACCCTAAAATCATCACAAAACCCAAAAACAAATTAGATTTAGGGTAGATTTAATTAAAATTAAAAATAAAGGGGAAGGGGAAAAATTAAGGAGAAAAGAAAATAAGAGGAGAGAGAGTTTATCTTTGGGTGCACTCCACCCTAGGCATATGATGGGTATTTATACCCCTTCTCAATATCCCTCCTTACTTAAAATTCCTTTACTATCCTTAGTGATCCATTTCCTAATCAAACTTGTAATTTGACTTTACTTAAATACGTTGACTTTAAAAATTATCTTTTTATAAAATAATATGCCCCAATATTTCCAAATCATGAAATAAAATATTTTCAAGATTATTAAATAATTAAAATATACTTTTAATTAAAATCATTCTTTTTAAATTAATTATAAACCCTGAATAATTCATTTCGAATTATTTAAATATTTTAAGAAATACTTATTTAAATTAAAAATACGTATAAAAATACGGGGTATTACACTAGATTATATTAATTATTTAGGAATAGAAAGACTTGTTTCCCGGCCTGTGGATTCGACCCTACTTCCCTATCTGCTTTTGCTAGAGGACTTAGGTAATTCTTTTGATTAGGAGATGCGACTTAGATCCTGTCACATACATGCTCAACACTTTAAGAGTCTTGATGAGCTTTATCGATTGAAAAGAGGCCCATCTTTTGGCCCACTGAGAAGGGATATGATGATTACACCAACACAAGAGGCAACTTGAATCTCCACGTAGATAATTTCATGTTTTTAACCTTAGAACAAATCCATCTTTTTGGCAGCCCTTTTGAGCCTCGTCAATTGAGCCTTACTTATTCAACCTACATTATTCCAAACCATGGGATGGGAATGGTGCAAAGAGATAGAAATGAAAATTTGGGGGAACGAATTATAAGAGGGGGACGCAAAGTTAGTCTAAACCCGAAAAGGAAAGATCCAATGCATAAGAAAAAAAAAATCGTTCTAAAACCAAAACCAAACTTGCCAAAAAAAGAGAGAGAGAAAAAAAAAACAGAGAGAAAAGGCAAGAGAAAAGCACCTAATGTAGAAGTGGTCAAACAGACTAGGAAGGTTTTAATAGGAGAAGCACCAAAAGTAAAGAATTAAGGGAGTATACTTGAGCCTGTCCATTCTTCGTAACCCCAAGCCTAGCCACGTTACAACCTTGGAAAGGCCCTCCTTGAGGTAGACCATAACCATGTACCACGAAAGTCATATTCTACGAAAATATGGCCCACCTTAGGTTTTTGTATATATGGACCTACTATTGAGTAGTTATGCCCATACATAAAGTGCATAAAGTGTTGAGCAAAAATAATAAAATCAAATAATTTGGATGATTTGATAGCCATTGGCTTGATTACATCGTTTATAGTAAAGCAATCGAATCAAATTAAATTCGATGTTTGCCATATCTTTTGCCAAGAAAATTAAGATGACTATCATTCAAAAACAATCATCTTATTTTCTTTTAATAATATGGCTATTTATTACCAAAGTGATTCAAGTTCTATATACATTGCCTAGAAAGAAAACGAGTGAATATAGTAAATTGATTTGATAAATATTGACAGCCTCGACGTCAACTTTAGATGTCTTTTACAACTCTTGAGCATTGGCCATCTTACTTATCCTAAGAAATTAATATGTCCGCCTACGTGGGATATCTCCATCTTCTCTAAGCGAGGAACATTGATATGGTCGCTACATGAAAAAATGATCGTTATCGCTATTACATGTATACCTTACTGCCAAGTCATCACGATGATTCAACTATTAAGTCAACAATCCTTGCTTTTCGAAAACATGTCTAATTCTCTTTCTTTATTCTTCTGTGGGAAAGTTGGATTCCCCTTCCTTTTTATGCAAATAATCCGTCTTTTTTGTTCATTTCTTTTTTGGGGGGTAAGTCTGGATGATCCCTCCCATTGGCAAACTAAAAAACTCCAAAAATGGTAAATAAAAATTCCTCTTTTCCTTAATTAGGGGCAAAAAAAAAGCCAGGACATCCCCACTTCTCTCTATTTACAGATTTAAATACACTAATTATGTTACAAAATCAATGTCATGCAAAGCTTATTACGAACCATCTTAATAACTTTAAATGACAAAGGGAAGAACATTACTTCCGACTTGATCAAACAATTCATGATAAACATATGCAAAATCCCACAAATTGGAAACACAAATCCTGGGGCTTCGAATATGAGAAACATCCCCTAGCATATGTATACACGAATTGTAAAAGTCACCTAAGTCTACACTTGGGGGCTACAAAAATATAGGTCTACCCTAACTTTTGAAAAAAATTAAGACCATATTTTGGAAAGTGATTCGAATGATTTTACAAATTATTCTAACACTCCATCAAACCTAAATTTGATAAATATTCATTTTCAAACCATGGTGCCTGCTTAATGAGAAGAACTTCACTTTCAATTAGCAAAATATGACAATTATGACAAAAACAAAAAGAGACGATAAGATTGAATATACAAGAGTTTGCTCACATTTTCATATCTTTTCGAGATAAGTTGCAAATTACAACCTGCCTTCATCAATTTTGGACAAAAAGTCATACTCAATTACGAGCTAGGCTTTTCTTTCCATTTCGGGTCCAGTTTCGAAAATAACATGTTTATGAATTTTGCGTACTAGAAATAGTAGCTTCACTTTATTTTCAAAATAAACTTTTATTAAATTTATTGGACGTTCTTCAAATTTTGAATTCTATTTTGAAATAACGTGTTTCCTACTCTCTAAAAAAAGTCTTCAAAATTCCCTTTCTGAATTTTGTTTCATTTTCTCAACATAAATAAATTTTCAGATTTTCCATAACCTTTTGGACAATACATGCGTATACATAAATATTTCCAACTAAGATTCAACTTCTTCTCAACTCGAACTTGTTCTCGCGTAGTCGTCATGCGAATATTGGCTTAGGGATGGTTAACAAAACACCTACAAGATCAAAATCAAAGATTGATAAGAACAATGAAAATATATATTTGAGACATTTTTCTAAGTCAACTCTGAGAATAATCTTACCTCAATGATCTCTACAACGTTAAGACATTAGGTAAAGTTTACTAAACCTTAACAACAATTGTTTTTGGTTTATAAACAAGCAAAGAGCTAACTTGCTTCCTTAAACATGATTTTAGCTAAAAATGCGTAAGCCATGTCATTATCCTAAATGTTCTCAAAACACAAAACATGGGATACATAGGCTCATTCCCACATCATGATGATATGAATGGCCTAAACGATAACAAGTCATTGAAACTACCCCAAATTGGGGGCTCCAAGACTTAAGAAATAGCAAGAATGCGCATAACCTGACATATGGGGGCTCCAATGTCCACAATAAACAAAATGAGATATTCATGACATTCGAGCTACTTTCGAGAAATTGCCTAAACTATAAATAGTTTACGTAGATCTCGAGCCTTACAATGTTCAAATGCATCAGAATGATTCAATAATAATTTTGTTCCTTTGAAAACTAAGTTTGCAACTGAACTTGGCCATAAACATATCACATATTCAAGCCATTTTCAAGTTCAAACCCAAAAACACTACAAAAAAACAGCTTAATTTCGACGGAAAAATTCCGTCGGAAACATCGGAAATTCCGTCAGAAAATGGCCTTCCGACGCAATTCCGTCGGAATATGTCTGTCGCAAAACACTTTGTAGGAAATTCAACGTTTTCCGAGGGAAATTCCGTCGGAAGCCACTATTTCGACGGAATTTCCGACGGAATCCGTTCTGTCGAAGCTGGTTTTGACTTTAAACAAAATTCCGTCGCAATTTTTCGACGGAAATTTCTGTCGGAGTTGGGGAGGTTTCCGACAGAATTTTCTGCCGGAAAAGGTATATTCCGACGGAAATTTTCGTCGGAAAAATCAAATAAAAAAAAAAGAGCCCCACCCCTAACCCTTACCCACCCAGATCCACCCTTGCCACCTGCCCGCACCACCCACCACCACCACGTCCAACCCATTTTCCCACACCACCCACCACCACCACTTCCAACCCCTTTTCCCACACCACCCACCACCACCACGTCCAACCGAAAAACCCACCCACCACCCTAACCCGTATCCCCTCCCAACCACCCAAATACCACCACCCAAACCACCACCCACCTTGCCAGATCTACAAACCACCACCACCCACCTCGCCATTCTACACCCTCCCAAACCACCACCGAAATCACCCAAATAAACAGCAGAAAACCACTTTAAAAAAAACGAAGTAATTTGACTCAAAAAAAGGAAGTAATTCGACCAAAAAAAACCGAGCAATTCGACCCAAAAAACCCCAGAAATTCGACCCAAAAAAATCAAGTTATTCGACCCAAAAAAACCCACAAATTTGACCCAAAAAACCCACAAATTCGACCCAAAAAAACCCAGAAATTCAACCCAAAAAAACCAACTTATTCGACCCAAAAAAACCCACAAATTCGACCCAAAAAACCCCACAAATTCGACCCAAAAAATCCAGAAATTCGACCAAAAAAAAACCCAGAAATTTGACCCAAAAAAACCCGAAAATTTCAAAAGAAAAAAACCCAAAAATTCGACCCAAAATAACCCAAAAATTTCAAAAAAAAAAAACGAAGAAATTCGACAACTTACCTTGAATTCCATCAAAACCCCTAAATTAGCTTGAATTTGGGTTTTAAAGGTCAAATTCGACCATGAAAACTCTAGATTAAGGGTTTTCATGGTCGAATTTGACATAAAAAACCTTGGAAGGCGGTGAAAGTGTGTTGGTTACGCAGCGACGGTGGTGCTTGGTGTTGGTTGCGTGGAGGAGAGAGAAATGGAGGAAGGAGAAGGAGGAGAGAGAAACGAAGGAAGGAGAAGGAGAAGAGAGAGAAAGAGAGGGCGAAGGAGAGAGAAATGAAGGAAGGAGAAGGAGAAGAGAGAGAAAGAGAGGCGGATCTAAGAGAAGGAGGGAGGTCAGAGAAGGAGAAGAGAGAGAAAGAGGAGAGGAGAGGAGAGGAGAAAGAGAAAAAGAAAAAAATCAGAGTTGTGGGTGTTGTTTTTTTTTTTATATTAGAATTTTCTGACGGAATATTCCGTCGGAAATAATAATCCTTCGGAATATTTGGGATTTCCGAGGGAATATTCCGACGGATTTAAATTCCGTCGGAAATTTAACTTTCCGACGGAATATTCCGTCGGAAGCCTAGAGTTCCGAGGGAATTAATTTTCGTCGCAAGACTTCCGAGGGATTTTCCGTCGTAACGGACCTTTTCTGACGGAATTTTCTGACAAACCCTAATTCCGTCGGAAAGTCCGAATTTTCCGACGGAATTTAGGTCTGTCGGAACGATTCCGTCGGAAAACGGCTTATTTCTAGTAGTGAAACACTAATCTTAGTGCATAGTTGTTGTTTCAATACTTCAATTTACTCTAGAGATTAGAGAGTATGACTAGTATAGAGCGAAAGAAACAAAATCATGAGTATCAAAATAGAATTCAAACGCATACAACATGCCTGCTCATATGAAAGTTTAATACTCAATCGTTCGTCATGAAAATTGTATCAAAGACACTTCATTAACATAAGACAAAGAATTTCAAGAATTAGAATGTAAATAAAAGACTCCTAAATTCAAAATTAAGGGGTCTTCATTCTCTATTATTGCGCGAATGAAAAAATTAAAAACATTGGAATTTTGCAAAGAGGATAATATCTACTTTCTCGAGCTTCAATCAGTAACAACATTTGAGCTCAAAGGAAAGAATTCGAAAGTAGCGAGAATAGAAGAAAAAGTTGAACAACATTTCATTTTCCCTCTTACTTGTTCTCACGAACGACCAATATTACTAGACTTAGCTAATTTCCTTTGTTAAAACTATCAATGGTCGAAAATGATCTAACACACTCGTTTAATCATTTCCAAGACCCTAGTTGTTATCATAATAAGACGAAACACGAGATTTCTAGACCCATTTCGAGCAACATGAAAAGGTCTAATTTTTTTAAAAAACAAACATGTTATCGAAGCCACCCAATATTGGGGGCTACGACACTCGAAAATATAAAATGGGGGCTCATAAGCCCGAAATATAGCCAAATTACACCAGTTCGATGATGTCTTCAAGAATTTCCTAAACTAACTAGTTTTATGCAAATCTTGAAATCATAGTTTTATAAGTGAATAATAATAACCATCTATTATTGTTATCATTGATAAAACCAATTTCACAACTTACGCATGGCAAAGTAAAAATGAGCCACAAGAACAATTCCATGCCATTATCAAAGTTCAAAATTTTGATCCCAATTTTAGTGCATAATTGTCGTTCTAACACTTCAATTTAACATTAAATTTGACGAGTAGAGTCCATATGAGCAATAAAAAATAAATAAGTTTAAGCACAAAATCGAATGAAGAAAAAACACGTATATGCTTGTATATGCTCATACAGAATCAATACTTTACCATTTCACATGAAATTTGTTGTAATGACACAACAACATAGAACAAACAAATTCATGAAAACAAATCGAATACCCCCAATTTCAAATTAGGGTTCTTCTTTTGATTTTCCCCATTTTGTTGACCAAATTCAAAGTTTGGTACAATAAACAAGGAGCAAGATTTACATTCCTTAGCTTCAAGCGATAACGAAAATGGGGCTCTAGAGAAAGAGATCGGAAATGGCGAATGACAAAGAAGAGCACGAGCCGCGGATCATGTTTCTTCAGAATTGTTCGTTGTTTAAGTTCTGCGCGCAACTCTCAAAGTTGCGCAAGACAACAATGCGCAACTTCTAATATTGCGCGCGACACCCCAACGCAACCCTCAAAGTTGCGCGCGGATACTGGTCAGCCAAAATGACCATCTTCCCAGTTTTTGTTTTGTCTTCCAAACCAAACGTTTTAGCTCGTTGAATTCGCACCTCGACAGGCTTTCTTGCGAAGTTTTTAAAACCTGCAAAAACCTTTTATTGCTTTGCATCCAGTAGTTTATTTTCTTATTTGATAGTTTTTTGCATCATCCTGCATGCACACCGTGCTTTGTGCCTGCCCCAAGCATACATTTTGGATGTTTTTTGTAAAGCGTCTTAAAATATCCCGTAGTGGTGCTTTACGTAAGGGCTCCCATAGACAGTTTGGCATTTTCATGTACCGCCCTTTTAGAAATGTCACGTTTTTGGTATTTTTGGCGTACATAACAAAGATACAGCATATCGTACAGCGTAAAATTGTATGGCGTATGTGCTGCGTAAAATTGCACTAACAACGTGATCTACCTCCTGTTCGAAAACAGTAGAACTTCTGTTATTGTCATCAAGCGTTAGCTTAACGAGTCGACAGGCGCGCCAAATCATCGGGGTCAGACGCCCTCCGTTGGAAGCAAATACGGTTAGCTAGGAAGCACTCTAGCTTTATCGGGCAGTTAAGGTGTTCGACCACCCCCTGTATAAAGAATTGGCCCCTATTAAAGCCATTTAGACGCGTGCCCCAGTCGTGAGATGCGTGTTTTCATCTTGTGCACAAAACTGCTGAGAGAGTCGCCGATTTTCTTCTCTCTCACTGGATTTGGATATATGCCTCCAGTCCTGAGACATGTATTTCTATCTTGTGGACATCGAGTATTTGTTTTGGCAGCGAATGTCAATCTTTTATTCAAGTGCTAGGCTATGAATGCCAAAACACACCTCATTTTTATCATCTTTTAATTTGTTAAAATCATGGACTAAAATTTAATGACAGATCGAGAGACTTTAGACCGCCGATGGAATATTGAGAGGGTATCATCCTCTTTACTCTTTTTAAACCCGATATCTTCTCATAACATGACATCACCCAGGACAGCCTTTACTTGTAAAAGCGTTCTATATTAGCAAAGGGTCAATCTAGATTCTTTAGCGCGCTAAAACCAGGAAATACTTTTTCTCTTTGGTCTTAGCAGCTACTCGTCTTGAACATTTAGCGAATCGAGGATAGTTTCGACATTCTCAACACTACTGAAAGATTCCTTATCTTTAAGGAACTTCGCAGAATGAGTCTCGGATTTATTTCCTTGACTACTTTGATCATCGTCTATCCTAGACTCGATCAAAGTGGGGGCTAACAGTAGACATCTACTTTTGGTCCCCTGTCTTGACCGGAAGTGCTATGACGATAAATAAAACCATCTTTGTGTTGGATCAACGTAAAGAATACTTATGGATTGTTGATTAAGGCTTAAACACATAAAACGACTAGCTTGACCCAATACAAAATGAACAAAAGCTATCTAAAACTAAGCCCGATCAGTAATTATGCCTAATCCCGAGATTAAACTTATTTTTGACGAATTTAGAGGGGCCTAGGTTAAAATCCGAGGCTGCCGCATAAAAAGCTGCGCGCAACTCAAGGAGTAGCGCTGGCCTGGCACGCGCAACCCACAAGGTTGGACGTTTTTGAACCTCTAGTGGTGCGCTCGCGGAAGATTTAGAATTTTATAAAAATGCTGAATCGAATCTTACCATAAAGCCACACACAAGACAATTGGTTGCGTTACCCTCAACAGCGCAACTCAACAACTTGCGCACAGCAGCTACATGCGACCTTTCGAGATGAGCGCGCCACCTACTGCAGCAGAATGTTCAAAACCCTAAATTCATCCATTCCGTATAAATAGGAGTGTAATACGAAGCTTTGAACACACAGAAATTAACTCGAAAGTCAACAGAAACCTTGTGATCTTATGCACTAATCATTCCCCTTGTCCTAAACACTCACTCCTTTAATCATTTGTTCTTACAGTGGAGGTTCCCGAACAAGAAGGAGTCCATAAGTGTTCTAAACGAAGATCTAGCAAGGAAAAGTGGTAAAATCTCGAGCACTTAGATAAATCACCTTTTCTTTTCTTGTTTAAATAACTTTTAATCAACTAAATTGTGTTGTTTGATTACTCTAAACAAACTTTTAATTAATTAATTTCACATAGTATTCTTTCGTTAAACAAGACTAGAATTGGAATGATTAATTGATTGTTTTATCACTTAAGCCAAGGCGAATCTTGTTTACTTTTGTTCTTTCACGAATTTGAATAAATAAGAATAACGACTTTTGCGATGTAATTCCTACGTGATTAATGTGTGTAAATAAAATCAACTAACATAGTTTTAGGTATCACATTGCATATATTGTTTGGTGATGAAATTGTGAAAAAGGAAGAGCTAGTAGAGGCCGCACTTGGGCTAGAATAGCGATTCCTCCCTAAAAGGAACATTATTTTAGTACCCTCGCTCCCGAACTCATTTCTGATATAAGTAGACCAATTTGGGCATGTGTAAACTTATGATTCATGCTAAATATCCCTTGAACTCCACTTAGGAAAAAGGCATGAACGAGGTTTATGAGTTTTCCTAAAACTCATTGGCGACTCCTTACTAGTTTCTTACAAAAAAGCATAATGATAGAATCAACTCTAATTCAAGGTCCCCCAAACAGTCAACAATTCAAATCCTAACATGCCTTAAAACGGTGTAAAGTCCTAGCCTTTTAATGGGCCATGGGCATAAAGGAGAAGGATCCCAAACGACGGGCACACCCTCCTTACAGATATTTTATTTTATACTATTTGAATAATCCTTTTTGATAAATCAAATATATATTTTTTTAAAAAGTACTATACACCATTATTTAAATAAGCAACGACATGATATCGTATGTCTAAATATCTTGTATTATAAAAAAGGATCATATGACCGTATTTAATATTCAAGCCAAAAAGTTTATACTAAAATTTTATTAACCATCTAGGCATCGCACAGGCACAAAACTTGGCATTCCAGTTTTTCGCCAAGTGTCGCGCAGCCAGGTCACGAGACAACAACACTTAGCATTCCAGTTTTTCGTCAAGTGTCGTGCCACGTAGGCGACAAATAGATGTAAGTGTGACACATATGATGTCAAGTAAGCGAATTTTGGATAGATTTTTTAAGATAAAAATATAGTATAGAGTTTTATTATCGATATACTTCTGATATTTCATATACACAAAATTAATCATAACTTTTAATAAATATCCTATAACTCGATTCTATTTCATCATAAAATTCGTGTTAAAAAATTCTTTAAAATAAGTTCCATTTATAGTATATTTAATTTATTAAAAAAAAAATAGAAAATCAATAAAAATAATTTTAGTTTGGTAAAAATACTTTCAGTTTAATAAAAATAATTTAACGTCAATAATAACATAGATATCTGTCTACAAACAAAACTACAAAAAAGTACACTATTATATAAATAAGCGATATGGTATTGTATGTCTAAATATCTTGGATTATCAAAAGGATAATATGATCATATATAACATTCAAGTCAAAAGGTTCATCCTAAAGTTTTATTCAGTGTCGGGGCTAAAATTGCAAATTATTTATGGGGTCCTGTTCAACTTTTCAAGTAAATGGGGCCTTCTACTCGATAAATTTAATACCCAATTTTTATTTGATAAAAAAAATTCATTACATCAGAAAATTTGTCAAAATTAAATTAAAATCCTGGAAATCACTTAAAAAGAGTAGCTCTTTTTGCATGTTTTGTAGCAAAATCATCGATGACATTCTCTATATCGACTTCATCTAAAAGATCAGATTCAATTGCCATCAAAGCGAGTCCATTTACTCTTTCTTGTGACATGGTTGTCCTTAAGTATGATTTCAGCAACTTTAACTTTGAAAAACTCCGTTCTGCAGAAGCAACAGTTACAGGAATTGTTAATAATATCCTATATGCAATTGTTGCATTTGGGAAGCAAGTATATCGTTTTACAAAATTTAATAAATCAATTGCTCCCATTTTCTCCTTGGGTAAAAACTCTCTAAACCATGTTAACTCAACAAATGAATCCTCTCCATCAACATCAGAAACCTCACCTTTTTTAAGAGCATTTTCAAAATTAAAACAACAAGATAAAAGTTTCTCATCATCCATTGAATGCAATTTATCAGAATTGAACAAAAAGCCAAAGATATTCTCATACGATTCATATTGTTCAAACCTTTTTTCCAATGATGCAATAGTTTGATCCACAATGTATATAAAATATTGGATTCTAAATGATTCCTTAGGAGATAATAGTGTTTCATCACCATCTATATCATTAAATTGTTTTTTTCTACGTATTATACGTCTTTGAGGAAATATAGGATCGATTCCTATTTCAATAGCTAATTTTTTTGCAATATCCATGGCCTTTGAAAAACCATTCTCTCTATATTTTTTAAAAAAAGGAAATCAGTCCTTTAATCTCACTAATGGCAATATCAATCAGCATATCCTGGGATTGTAATTGTTTACAAACAAAGTTTACAACACATAACATTTCATACCAAATGATTGTAGCAAGCAAAAATTCATAACTACCAAGCTCATTATTTGCTAAGGATCTAGCTTCACTTTGAAGTTTATGGTCATTGTCAGCATCAACTACTTCAAGTAATGCTTCATGTATCTCAGTTATTTGAAATCTAATTGCTTTGATACTTTCAACACGACTTTCCCATCGAGTGACAGATAATGATTTAAGAGTTAAACCTTTAACATTTTCTTTTAAAATATGCCATCTCTTGGTAGAACTAACAAATATAGTATGCGTTGGACTATTTCAAAGAATTCCCTTGCTTTAGGTGAAGCATTTGCAATGTCACACAGAACTAAATAAAGACTATGACAGCCACACGGAGAATAAAAGCTCTATGATTCAAATCCAATAGTCTCTTTTGCACAGCTTGATGTTTACCTTTCATGTTAGAACCATTATCATATCCTTGTCCCTTGATATTATCTATGTCAAGATCATGAGCTATTAACACATTTTCTAACACTTTAAACAGTCCTAGACCAGTAGTATCATTAACTTGTAAGAACTCAATGAAAAATTCTGTAACTTTATAACAATTTGAACATTTATCAACACACCTTAAAATTAAAGTCATTTGTTCTTGATGACTAGCATCAGGTGTACAATCCAACATCACAGAAAAATATTTTGCTTCTTTTATTTTTTTCATAATAGCATCATTGATTTTAGAAGAAAGTAAGAGTACCAATTCATTCCGAATATCATGGCTAAGATAATGATAATGAATAATTCCATTCTCAATACATGCTCAATAATCACAGGATCAAACTCAGCCAACATTTCAATCAAACCTAAAAAATTTCCATTGCTACTTTGATATAACCTTTCGTGTTTCCCACGAAATGCAAGGTTATTTTTACCAAGAAACTTCACAATAGCAATTATTCTAATAATGAGACTTTTCCAATACTCTTTTTCTTTTTGAAATTGGCCTTGGGCAACTTTGTCTATTGTTTCATTATTTTTCAATCTATTTCTTAGTTCGCATCAAGCAGCCATGTTTGAAACGTGATCAACACTTGTTTCATGTTCTTTAAGTCTATGGCTATATATGACCAATCATTATATCTTTCATTAACCAAATTGCCTTTTCCATGACCCTTTTGGAAGATTTTACAGCAAAAACAAATACTTTGTCAATTTCTTTAAAATAAACAAGCCAATCTCTATCACATGTTTCACCATTAGGCAAATATCTAGTGTACAAATTTGAAGTAAATCTCCTAGATACTTTGTCTTTGGGCCTTTCACTATGGTTAAGTTTCTTTTAAGGCCATTGATAGCCAAAATATCAATCGACTTTTGATCAAGAGCTCCCCATATCCTTGGATCATATATATCATGAGAAACAAAATCATTTTCTTTAACATTGTGAATATAATGGTCTGAATTTTCTTCCACATTTTGTTCAAAATCATCTACATTATTCAGATTCACATCTTCTTGCTCAACATTAATATTATTATCATCAACATTAACATTGGCATTATTCGCATCTACATTATCATTATCAACATTAACATTATCACCACCAACATTATTTTCATCTAACAACTCTGAGTCAATAGGATTTTCACTTGATTGTGGCACTTTTAAAAAAAACTTATCTAAAGCACCTTTTTGTGATTGAATGAATTGATCTTCCTTCTTTTTTATTATGTTTTTCATGTTCAGATGGATACTTTCGAAACATATTAAACACAATTGCACAAAATATTTGATAGAGAGGAAAAATATCACCAGAAATAGCTTGTAATAAGCCAACGATTGAATTCGACAGATCCAAGATCGCTAATTGCTATGTATAATCCAATATTCCATCATCAATCTCTGTAATTTGTGTAAAAAAAACAAAAAAAAAACCTATCAGTAATTAAAAATAAAATTAAATGAGCAAATGAAAAAATAAACAACAAATTCCACAGTAAACTACACGAGCCATTTCAATTTCAACAAAATTCAATGGAATTATTAACCTCAAATTCAACAATAATGCACTAAAAATTCCCCAGAAAAAAAAAGTAAATAACAAAACAAAAAAAATTAAACCTGTTAACCTGTTTTAAATTGCAGAAGCCTTCGTACACAGCAAGCGTCGAATCAAAAGTCTTCACCAATGACAAAAGCGTCGATTGTTCAACTTCTGCTCCCACCCACAAAATTGAACAAAAAAAGTTAATAAAAATAAGAAAAATGCACTTAAATTAAACAACAGGAAATAATTCAACATACCCAGATATTAAAATTTAACAAAAAGTCATATCCGGTATTGAATCCGAAGAGGTTTGTGATGAAATTTTTTCCGATTACTAGCTATAGCCTATACTCACAATACTTGCAAAGAATTTTGGAACTAAGATTATCTTAAAGATTTCTTTTTTATTTGTAAAATTGAAAGAGTGAATAAAATGCATATATAGGAAAATTTGGGAGATTAACAACGGTTTAATAATTAATTTCATCTTAAAATTGAAGATTTAACCGTTGAAATTATGAATTAATATGGGAAAAATAATTTTGGGAGATGAAAAAATTTGAAAATTAATTGAATAATTGAAGAAAATGAAGATAATAATAGAAAGTAAATAAGAATATATAGAATTTTAGAAGATATAGAGTTTTTTTTTTGGAATTAGAATGGTAGATTGAAATTTTTTTGGGAAGAAAGATATCTGAATTTTTGGGAAAAAATTTTGGGAATTAGAATGGGTTTGCTGGTTTGGGCGGAGGTTTCTGGAGGGAGGATACATTCAATGTATTTGGAGGTTTCTAGAGGAATGATACATTCAATGCCAGTTGTCCAGCTCCCAAAAAATTAAAAAATGGTATCATGCATGGCTGAACCCAAGATCTTGTATACACGGTATACTTGCTCTAACCACTACTCCAACTGCAATTTCATGATATTATACCAAACTTAATTACATAAATCTAGATTTTGGGCCCCCTCAAATTTGGGGGCCCTGTTTCGTCGACCACCTTGCTCCGGCCCAGAACTGCCCTAGATTTTATTAACCATCAAAACTAGTATATAAATAAATTAGGCATTTTTCAAGAGCAATCGGTGCGCCACATAAGCAAAGGTATTATTTCGACCAATTAAGAATCAAATTTGTATTTTATTTTAGAATTAAAAAATTCACTCGCCATCTAAGAAAAAGTGGCGAATGATAAAAAATTATATTGCCACCTAAGTAAAAGTAACGAATTATAATTGACATCTAAAATTTTAATGCCACGTAGATTAGAAAACAGAAATAAATTTATCTTATTATTTTTCTTTGTAAAGGAATTTATCTTATAAACAAATGGTAAAAAAAAAATTAAAGATAGGTGCACAAATTTATAAGATAAAATTTGATAGCGTTTATGATTAATAAAAAAACTGTTCCTTGATCAGGATTAGATTAAAATTTATGACACCTACCATTATAAATTGACGCATCATAGGACATCAACAAGTTTTCGTAACAATACAAATCCACATCAAGTGAATTTTGTGTTAGTAATTTTGTGTCAGTTTTAAGTCATCATCAATGGTTGGGTAATTCTTAGCTTAACTTTTAAAATCTATGTTTAAATTTACATTTGTAATTATTACTTAGATAGTGTTTATTTGGGGTACGTAAAGATTTGTGTTTATTTGGGATACGTAACGATTGTATATGTTTATGTTTTGTTTACTAATTTTGTTTTCACATGCAGATCTAATATCTAATTTAAGTCGAAAATTAAATTCGAGCAAAAATAATTGGAAAATCAATGTACGAGTTTCCAGCTTATTTGACGTACTAAACTTCTGCAAATAAGATAACTTAATAAGTTTGTATATGTTCTTATTGAACGAGGAGGTATTTTTATAAATTGTTTACCTTAATTAAATTTTTCACAAACTTCTTTAGTTTTTTATTTTTATTTTTATTTTTTATTTTTTTTATTTTTTATAATTTTATTTTATGAACAAAAACAAAATTTGTGATTTAGGTGGCTTAATCAAGTTATTAAATTATGTTAATTTCTTATTTTTTAATTACAGAGTGATTACGTTCATGCCTCAATTAAAGCCAACTTTGTTCAACACTTTCGTCCAAAATTGATTGAAGGAAAAGTTTACTCCATTAGATACTTTTCAATTGTTCCAAATAAAAAAACAATATCGTGGTGTCAAGGACAACAAAATAATGATTCAATTTTTTCAGAATACTGTTGTTCAAGCAATTAAGGACAATGAAAAAAATTCCAATGCATATATTTGATTTTTTACAATTACAATTTTAAGATTATTTTCGCAACAATTTTTCACTTCCTGGTAAATATATTGATTTATTTTATATAAATGTAAAGATTTATATTATATCAATTTTATTTTTGCTAACATTTTAGTGTTCTATTTATCCACTTTTTTAGATTAGATGTAGTTGGTTGTAAATGAAGTTGGTGATTCTATCAAAATAGAAGATAAATGGTATATATGTATATTATTATTTTTAAATTATAATATTTATTACATATGTTCATGTGTATCCAATTATTTTTTTTTTGAGGAAAGTGTATCTAATAATTTTTGTTACATGGGTTTATGTGTATTTTTTTTCAATGTTCTTATCAAAATATTTATTAAGGGAAACAGAGTCAATCGGATCAGAACAATTTTTTTTTTAAGTATAAATTTTATAAATAAAATATGATCTATGAAAAAGAATGTTTATGGGTGATATATTTATCCTAATATTTGACGGGTGAGATACCATATTTATGATTTATTTATTAATCATAAATACAATTTTCACAGGATCACCTGAAACCGGGAGTGGAACTCTAACTACTTGAGCTATCCCTCACTCTCAATCAAAATATTATATGATAATAATAATAATAAATAAATAAATAAATAAAATTGTGCATTGCACAAATTCATATAAAAGTTCGAATTATTAAAAAATCATCAAAAATTGGAATTATTTTGAATGAATAAGGCAAAATTGGAATTATTCTGGTCAATTTTTCGAATTGAACAAGATGTGAATGGCATGTGATTTGTATCTTCCCTTTTCCTTTGTTGAAGTTGAACTAAGCTATTCACATGAAATCAAAGCAATAATACCTTTCGGTTAATCTTCCATCTTTCCTCAATTACACCTCCACACCATCGATTTTTCCGTTCAACTCCTCCCTGCTCCGCTGCCCAAAACCCCCTTTACTCTGATTATCAGATTAATCACTGTAATTAATGCCGATTATTGTTGTTTGTTAGATAATGAGAATGAGGCAAAATGTATCTGATAAAAGGGAAACAGTAGATATTCCAGCTTCATTTGATGTTGATTCAAAGAACAATCCAGAATCTTCTGCTACATCATGGAAGACCATTTTCTACCTTTGTCTTGCTTTGCGTATGGTAAATTCATTCTTGGTGCAGACTTACTTTAACCCTGATGAGCATTGGCAGTCTCTTGAAGTTGCGCATCGCCTCGTGTTTGGGTACGCAACTAGTTATTGGCCCGAGTGATGCCTCGAGTTATTATTTCAAATACCCGAGTGTTAAATTATATGATTTTTAACATTTTGTGTGACTTTCAAATTGCAGATATGGACATCTTACATGGGAATGGAAGAGGGGAATTCGCGGTTACTTGCATCCACTTTTGTTTGCTGTTCTTTATAAAGTTTTGGCTTTTCTTCACCTTGATACTCCTTGGATTATGGTAATTTTTGGATTCCTTATTTCTTTTGTTGTTTTTGGTGGATTAAGTATATGTTAAAGATTGCACTGAAGGATTTTCTCAGAAACAATCATTATGTAAATGTAATAGATTGAACACTTTTATTTTGTGATCATTAACTTGGATTGATAAAAATGGCAAAAAGTTTATTATTGTTTTATCCGACTCGAGTGAGATGGCATTTTGGTGATCATTGCTTATGATTGTTTCAGATGAAAGCACCACGGTTGCTGCAATCCATTTTTGCTGCCATATGTGATTTGTACTTGTACAAATTTTCTGACATCATTTTTGGGAAGCAGGTTGCTAAGTGGACTGTATCCTTCCTTTAAAATTATAGAAGTTTCTTTTTTGCAAATTCATGTTGTTTTTGCTAGATTTCTATAGATGCATTTATTGCTGTCCGCTAGTTGAATAGGAACATATGCAGATCGTAAATGTAGTACCACGCAAATGTGGCATCTCCCGGAGTCCTGGGTGTTATTTTGTGAGTTGATAAAGTGGAAAGTTTCTACATTAGCATAAAACTATAACAGCTGTGGTAAATATTTTTGGATTGTAGTTGAAGATAACCTTTTAAAACCAAATCTTAAAAAAAAAAAAAGAGTATCTACTTTTTTATGTAAATCTGTTGTACTTGTTAACTTAATGGCTTTAATCAGATTTTAAAGGCTGAAGCAGAGATTTTTGGTTTATGTCAGATGTCGTGGTGTGGTTTTAAACGCATGTTACAGAATGGCATTCCACGAAATGACAAGTTGAAATTCCATTACTGAATGGCGGGAATATCCTTGATTTAAATTCCATGATCAAAACACGTTTATTATCCGAGTTGTACTTAACTTGCAATTACAGCTTTTCTCTCACCTTACAAACTGGTTTGTGTTTTTCTGTTGTACGAGAACTTTATCCAACAGTTTAGAGACTGTTCTTACTATAGTCAGTCTTTATTATTGGCCATGCATGAGAGTTAGCTCTGGCAAAATGTCTTCAAGTTCTAGAAGGTGGGCTCTGGTTACTGCTGCATTAGCCAGTGCTGTTCGTCCAACCAGTGCCATAGTATGGCTGTATGTCGCTGTTCTAGAGCTGCTTGTGGCTTCTGATGGACTAAAATTCATCTTTCTTGAGGCTGCTCCTATTGGGTTGGTACAACTGCTTATCTTCCTCTTTTTTCCCATGATCTCACTTTTGAGTGTATACCTGGGTTGAAAATTTGGACTCAGGGGCCTGTTTAGAATCTGTACTGCATGAAGTAAATAAGTCTCTAGTTAAGGTTTTGGAGCATGCATCACACACATTTATATGCACATTGAATTTCTAACTTTTGTTGATCAAGTTGGTTATGTCATAATATTTTGTAGCATTATGTAATTCATTCTATACTCCAGAAGAGGTGTTTGGGGCGCCCAGGGGGGGGGGGTAGGGGAGTCAAGAGAAAATGTTGCTGGTCCTTTGTCTATAAGTGCTATTAGAATGCTAGAGCATCATATGTTAATGTGTTCAATAGTCTTGTATTGGCAATGGCCTTGCCTTTCCACTAAAGTCTTGTAGTGAAATATGCCATGGTTTTCCACCAAAGGATGGAATTGAATATTCTACACAACATGTGAATCGCTGTTGTCACAATTCAGTGTTGAGTTACTGAGTTAGGATGTGATGAGAGGGATTTTTCTTAGTTGGCTTTATAATTGCTACAAGGAAGACAACTGTAAAATCTTGTTAAAGAATAGAATTCCATTGACAGAAATGTTGTAATTGTGATTGCTCCCGCTAGCTAAAGCATATTAATTTTTTGTTTTTTCTCTTCCCTGGGCAGCTGAGAATGACCTAAACTCTTTTCTATTTCTTTTTAAAAAAACTTCTGCACACCTAGAAGAACTATAGAAGCAATAAGCCTTAACAAGGTAATTTAAATCTGTTCCTTTAGTTAATCTAGCTTCCACAGATCCAATTCTGTTCACTGCAGATGTTTATTTCAAACCCTGAGCATTATTCCCAGCTATGAGAAGAAGGCAGAATTATCTTTATTATCTCTTTTCCGGGATTATCTTGAGTGCAAGCTGAGAATCTATCTGTAGTGATCGAGAATAGAGTTTACAGAGGCAGGGCTGTAATGGATCAGGTGTGGCCCTTCCTAGGCTTCTGGAGTTTAATTACTAGCTAGCCTCTGAGATGTAAGTCTTTGGTTGCTGAGTTGGTCACTTATTAGCCACACATCACATGTTTAGTTATTTGGAAATAGCTTTGTTATGTCCCCCTTTTAAAAATAGTTCTTCTCTAACAAATATGCCATTGGTAGAGAAGCTGTTTCAAGTATTTGTGATCAGTAAAGCTAGGAATATGTAGCATATTACTACTTGTTCCTGTACCAAGCCACTGAACATGTTAGTTGGAAGAATAAAGCTAAAGTTGATTGAGTGTAGTTGCTAGTAAATTATATCAGAGGTGCTGAACAAAAGGGAGGTGTGTAGAATGTAGTAGACTGATTTTGTATAATGTGCTAGCAAGACAGATTAATAGAGGAAAGATTGATATATGATTGATAAGGGCCGAAAGTTTCAAAAGATAGCTTGAGGCTATTACTCTCTATTAGTGACTTTAGGTCACAATTCTCATAATGGTGAGTTCAGACTCCGTAAAATATCTTCAGACATTGCCCTCAGCTCCTAAGGCAATGGTTTCACCTTTCAGCTTCTTCTTCAAGGGTGTTGTGCTTAGCCTCAAGTTTTGTGTTTTCATCCTCAACAATGTCTTCTATCACAAGTCTTTAGACTCCATTTCAGGACTTTTTGGAAGGGCAGTTTTTGGGCCAATTTAAAGAGAAAGTAATCTGTTTGTAGCACTTCTGCAATGTCTTTGAAAGCATCTTAGTCTCTCTAACAATGGGGGAAAAAAAAAGATAGTTTTTGCTTGCATTTTATAAGTATTTTTTGAGCATGTTAGATCTAGATGTGCATACTGTTTCTTTGATGTGGTATATTTCTGAAGTTAGCATTCTAAAAAGCTTCTCACATAACAAACTCATAACTCTTACAAACTTTTGTAGCCACTTCTCATGCTGTGTTTTCATTGCCCTTTTTCTTCCCTCTGGCATACCCAGCAATGGGGGTTGTTGATTCTCTGTAGCACCTTTTTCTTGATTTAATCTCCATATTATAGTTAACTTTAAATTAGGCTACCTTTTTGAAATTCTTTGGATAGCTTTCCACTTTTGTTTGCTTTTCATTTGAGTCCATAAATTAATGAACTAAATTACTCGCAGTGTTTCTATTGTTTGTGTGTGTGAGTGTGTGTGTTTTATCTAATTCTTAATTGACTGGATTCTGTATTCTTATTATTCTTCACTTGCCTTCTCAGGGCAGCAGTGCTTGCAATCACAACTCTGTTGGATCGTATGGTTTACGGGTCTTGGGTCATAGTGCCTTTAAATTTTCTGAAATTCAACTTTCTTTCCTCTGGCGGAGACTATTATGGAACTCATCCTTGGCATTGGTACTTCACTCAAGGCTTTCCTGTGATGATCTTCACCTTCTTGCCATTCTCTTTGGCAGGCATCATAGACTCTAAACACTGGAAGCTCTCTGGTTTAATTGGCTGGGTTATAGGCATTTACAGTTTGTTGGGTCATAAAGAATTCAGGTACATTTTAATTCATGTTTGGATGTATGATGATTTTCTCACCTAGCTTTATAATTTTTATAGAGGCTAATACTTTTGCAAACAGGTTTATCTTGCCTATTCTTCCAATAGCATTGATGTTTTCTGGGTATACATTAGCAGCTCTTGAAGCACCTGACTTACCAATGGGTAAAAACAAAAAGGCATCAACCACACATACTAAATGGCCTGTAAAGTTGCGATTAGCAGTTTTCTTTTTGCTTGTCACCAACATCCCAATGGGCCTCTATATGAGTTTGGTTCACCAGGTATATTCATCAAGTAAGACTATCAATAGATTTTTGGGAGTAAATACTGGTCTGTTGGTCTTTTTTGTCCTCTGTTGTGTTACCTTATCTCCTTGTTGAATGAGAGGGATGGCCCCTGGAGAAGAATATCTGATAGTCATAATAACTTCAATACTTGTATTTTATAAGGGAGAATGCAGCTTTTGTTGAATACATTACCTAAGACTCTAGACCCTAATACTCACAAGATACCTTCACTGCTTCTGTGCTTCATGTCCCACTAAGTACTTGAAGACCAGGAGGGGCATAGAGTTCCCCAAATTTTGTGTTTGGGGGTGAGAGATTGATAGTTATGACGATTCATGTTAGCCGACCCCAAATCTTTTTGGGAATAAGGCTTTGTTGTTGTTGTTGTTGTGGTGAGAGATTAATAGTTGTAGTTTTACGTTCTACAAGGTCAGGACTTTGGCTTATACTAGTCATTACCTGAAATTTCTGTTGGGTTGGATTGTACTGACTTTAATACTTGGACAGAGAGGACCTGAAGACGTAATGCAATATATTGCAAGAGAATCACTCAATGGTGAAGTCAGAAGTGTACTCTTCTTGACACCATGTCATGCCACACCTTATTACTCAGCTATTCACCAAAATCTGCCCATGCGCTTCTTGGACTGTACACCAAGGTTTAAGTTTGCAATTTATTCCCGATAATGTACCTCATTTGCTGCATATTCTGTTTCTGAATGGTAACATCGTCTGGTTTATCATATTAGTGAACAAAGAGGAACCCCAGATGAATCCGACCGTTTCATGCTGGATCCACGTGGCTTTGCAACAGAACTTGCAAAGAACTGGTCTTTACCTAGCCACATTGTTTTATTTGATTCCGAAGAGAGGAAGTTGAAAGAATTTCTAATCTCACAATCTTTTAGAGAGGTAAAGCTCCAATTCTTAGCACTAGTTACTTATTCTGTGCTGAAGCTGAACTTAAGCTTTATTGGTCTGGCAGGTGAAGAGATTCTTCCATGCTCACTTTAAGGTAGATCGTGATCTTCAATCGTCAATGGTCGTGTATATGTACACAGGGTGGTGATAGAACTGACATGCCCGCAATCTTAATGCTAAGCCAGTCCCTGTTTTTGATCACTTTTTTTGGTATTTTCATACTCTGGCTGGCTAATAAAAGTGTACTCGCTTTTGACTTAACTGTATTAACATTGATTTAGCTGTTAAAATTTTACATTTCTTCATTAATTTATACCGACAAAGAATCACTACTGATTGTTCTTAATTTAATTATGGTGATTGTCACAAGTTTTCCTTGTTTTTACTATCGTTCCTGGTATTCTGTGCTTACACATTTGACTGCTAGGCTTTTGACCTGCCATGATTGTCAATGCTCGCTTCTTTGATCCGCTTTATGCTCATGAGTGTCGGTCTTTTATGGCAACAACCAAAACTGGGTTTCTTACTAAAATGGGGCAGTAACAGTAAGATGCATGTAGGTTTATGTTTGCATTGAAGCTGAGCTCAAAATGCATTTATGTATCTATAACCTGATATGTTTTCACTGTCTGATGCTGGTGTAAAGGATCTCTGATGTTTGAGATAAATGAGTCACCTAATGTCAATGTAAATGATCTTCTTGAGTTTGACATGAAGAGAAATCAAATTGAAATTGAAATAGAGAGTAAGCAATAGTTTGTGGATGAATGCAATAGTAACCTGAGAAGATCATCGGTTTTGGACGATATGATGAGAGAGAGAGAGAGAGACCTGAGAGATCATCGGTTTTGGACGATATGATGAGAGAGAGAGATCATTGGTTTTGGACGATATGATGAGAGAGAGAGAGAGAGAGAGAGAGAGAGAGAGAGAGAGAGAGAGAGAGAGAGAGAGGAGCTGGAGGAGAATAGCAGTAGGAATTCCTACTTTGTGTTGCATGGATCATCCAACATTACAAACTACGCTGTTACGGGCTCGTCGTTGTAATTGGATGAAAGTTTTTCCGCTTTGTGAACAACACACCAGTGACAGTGAGAGTCCGGTTTTGATACCTTCAAGCTCCGATCACTATCAAGCAGTAAAGAGTTAGTATGAACAAAAAAAGCAAGTTCTAGATTCAGCTTCAAGCTGTGAAGTGCTGAGAGACCAAAGCAAGCGTCCTCCACGAGCCTATGATTGTCCTAGTCCTGAGACTTATTTTAGCCAAGTTATGCCTGATGTCGCCTGCTTGTCCCGCGATTCGTCAGGATAATAATGAAATGAAGGCTTCCTGAGCTGATCCATTGCCATACTGATGGAAAAGTATGGTAATCCTTAACGATTACTTGGTCCTTACTCAGATTCATACGAAGTGAAAAGCTAGCTATAAGATTAAGATGACTAAAAATAGGCCAAAAAGCACAAAGAATGCAAACTTAATTTGCTTAATTATTGTTTAACTACTTAAAATAGTTAGTAAATGAAAGGCACAAAGTTTCGTCAAAAACCAAATAATAAGCTTTGCCAAAACCTCGGAGATCAAAGTCTCACTCATAGGGGTAATTTCGTCAAAAATTATAGATTTTTTAAATTAATATAAAATTACAAATTTAACAAAGTTTCTAAAAAGATGGAAATGTATCCTGTTACAGAGTGGCAAAACCGTCTTTTTAACTACTAGGCACTTAGGCAGTCCTATTTAAACGCTATTTTTAGTAATTGTTTGTTCATCATATTTTTTTTCCTCACTTAGTTTCAAAGAACTGTATAAAAAATTAATTAAGAACAAAAAAAGATTTTATTGAATAAAAGCGGACAATTTGGATTATATAGCAACATAATCTTCAGGTTTACTTTCTCTCTTCTTTACTTAATGAGTACTTTATATTGAAGTTTTTCTTATTCAAAGATTATATTAAAGATTGATTAATGAATTTATTATGCAATACATTTTATATTGTTATTAATATAGCTCTTTGGTAATTGTAGAAAAAAAAGTTTATCGTGTTTTTTTAGACACAAAATTTATCGTGTTCAATTCCATAGTTTGTTTAATTTATTAATTATACTAAAAATCTTATGAAATATTTCTCAATTTGAATTTATTTTAGGTCCTCCCAAAATAGTAGGAAATATATATAGTTTATGTCATTGTGTGTGTTCGAAAGGATGATTTTGTTTGTGATGTCTCATTCATCATGCCATCCTAAATAGAAAAAACAAAAATTGAAAAAACTCATTTGGCTTATAATGTTAATATTGATTAGATATGACGTATATGAGGGTTGTTGGAGGGTATTATTGACATTTCAGTAGACCGATATCGAAGGAAAAAATTCAGCATTTGTAGCGTGTAGTTATGTAATTATGTATTTTTCGTATAACTGATCATGCATTATAAGTTTATAACTGATCATGCATAGGGTTGCAGTTGATGTCTCGACAATTATTTAGTTCGAGTGATTTGACGATTTTGCAATTGGATATCTTACTCTACTTAAACACTTAGAATAAGATATTTCTTTGATCAATTTTTTTTTATTAGCTTTATTTTTAAAGTTACTCGGTAATACTCTATTAGGGGCCGTTTGGTTGGGGGTATTCATCAAAGGGAATGGAAATCAATTGTCCTGATTTCCTTTGTTGTTGTTTGTTTGACATTTTTTCCCATTCCCTTTACCCTCTCCATTACCCCAAATCCTTCCAACTTCATTTCCCACCCCCCAGGTTTTTCCATTCCTTTTCCTTAGCCACCACAACACCACCACATCCAAACCAGCCACCACCATCCTACCCTACCCCCACCACCCAGCCACCATCGCTGCACCTCCCCCGTCCCTCATCGGAGCTCCCCCGTCCCTCGCCGGAGATCCCCTCCCCCGAAAAGCTCCCCCACTCCCGCAAAAACCCTGCTCTCCGTGAACTCCACCACCTAATCCCGCTCTCCTTGAACTCCACCACTGCCTCCAAGACGTCGCCGTCGCTTCCTTGTCCAAGCCAACACTTGTGAGCTCGCCGCTGCTTTCACGTGCACCATGGGTGTCGTCATCCCAACCAAAACCCCGACCACCATGAAATTTCGAAACCCCGGCCACTCTCAAACCCCAAAACAACCACCAAATCCCCAAAACCACCAACAACCCCAAAACCCCTCTTCTCCGTGAGCTCGCCGCTAGGTTGGGTGGCCGGATTTCAAAAGTTGGGTGGTAGGGAAGGGGGAAGGTTGGATTACTAAAATAAATTTGTGTAGTGGTGGTGGTGGTAATGTGGTGGATCTGATTCCCTTTGATTTTTATAACAAACAACATACTAAAAGTTGAGGGATTTTCATTCCATTCTATTTCATTCCCTTTGTTCATTCTATTCCGTTTACCCCATGCAAACCAAACGGCCCCTTGTGTTATCTTGTACGAGAATTTGCAAGAAAGTATAGTAATATTTCTTCCCTTTACTTTATTAGTTGTAACTAATGTTTGTTCATTGTACTCGTATGTAGCTAGTACTCCCTCCGATCCTAATTTTTAGTTAAGTTTGTATTTCTTAGTTAAATTTGTACTCCCTCCGTCCCATAATACAGTTCTTGTTTGTATTTTTTCACGGTATTTAAGAAATGGGAGGAGAAAGTTAATAAAGTACATTAAAAAAGGTAAAAAGTACAATCATAAACAAAAGTTAAAGAAAAAAAAGTGAATGAAGTACATAAAAAAAAAAGGTGAAAAATTCAATTATAGACAAAAGTTAGAGAGAGAAAGTGAAAAAAGTACAAAGCAAGTGGAAAATTCAAGGGCAATTTAGGAAGTACAATGAATAAAGTTAGAAAAAATAAGGGTACAATGGTCTTTACATACTAACCAAAAATAGAAATAGGAACAATATTTCGGATCTCCAAAATAGGAAAACAAGAACTTAATATGGGACGGAGGGAGTAATTTTTTTGTTAGAAAAAAATGGTTAAAGCCTAACCAAAAAAAAAAAAAAAAGGCTTCATTTGGTTTTTAGCAATTAAGTCAACTTGAAGTTGATCAAAGGCTCAAAGCGGTATATGCGCTTTCATAATTTTGTGGAATAAAATAAAATCTACTACTTATTTTTAGTATTACTAGTCAGATTATAGTGCAACACTTTTATCAACTTAATTAAATAGGAAATTATTTCCATTTTATTTTATTAGTAACTTTATTAAAATGAATATGAAAAATATGCTAGGTGTTTATGTTTATGACAGGTTAAATTCAAAACTGTAATCAAGGACTTATATTATACGAGTAACCATAAAGAAATGGCACATTCAAGTAAATCTTTGTTGGATTATTAATTCGAATTATTTGATTATTTTTCTGGTCATTGTATTGAAATTTTGTTGAGCCACCAGATTTGAGATGAGATAAAGAGAAAAGGGCTAGATAAAAACTATTGCATGATTGTGGACATAAATAGAAAAAATAAATATGAAAAACCATCAATGAATATTTCTCATATTATCTCCACAAGCTAAGAGGTACACGCATAAGAAATCAAAAGAAAAAAAAAAATTAACCAACTCCCACCATTAACCTAGATCACTCAAGAAAAAAAAAAAAAATAGCCATGTATATTAGGAGTTGTGAAACTAATAATACAGAAAATATATTTACTAAAAGCATGAGAAAAAAAAGAAGAACAAAAAAAAAATCATAAATAAGTAACTTTAGAAGGAGTTTATGTGGAAGAAATGGAACAGTTATTATAGGGTAGTTATGATAGATAATTTTTTTTAAAAAAATGATTCTTAATTTCTAATTGTAGATAAGAGAGGTAATTTTGCAAATTGAGAAGGGCATTTTGGGAAAAGGCAAATTTATCACCCAAGAAGCCCTTTCTCTTTATATAGTACTATAGATTAAAAAAATTCAAATTAATTTATTTTTTCTGAAAAAAGGATTTGATTAATAAAGACGAGGCCTGTCAAAATGAGGGACCTGAGCCATCGCTCAAGGTGCTCTCCTTTATTTAGCCAGCTCAGCCTCGGTGGCCCGTGGTTTACAAACAAGTCAAATAATAATACGACGTGACAATATAGGTGATTCACAATTTGACATGGCAAATTATAAATAAAACAAATAATTTAACACTTTAGCCGATGGGCCAACACAGCTTGACATGTGGCCTATTTCTTGTCATACACTTTTCATGTTTTGTTTCATACTCCCTCCGTTTCATATGACTTTTCATCGACCAACTTGATCGATAATGGTCACAGTTAGTTGCCATACATCAATGCAATAACTAATCGATTCTTCATGCGTATTTCAAAACAATATGATATTTCAGATTAGGCAAATTTGGTTGGCCAATTTTGAAAAAAATTATGGTGTGATGTTTTGACGTAAAGATATGAATCACCCTACTGCATTAGTATGTCACAGCCTCACAAGAAATGCAAATTTTATGTCTAGTAGTGGTGACAAAAGAAAAGATAAAAGAAGAAAACTACAGATATTAGCTTATTTTGGACTTTTATGTACACTTAAACTATATAAATCATACTATAAGCATAACCAAGGGTCAAAGTATATGAACTGTTCATTGTATCTAGGATTATTGTGCATGAAAAGTTTGGCTGATGATTTTATTTTATTTTTTTCTTTTTTTTTGTATAAATAGGGCAGTAATTATAGAGGGATTAAGCTGTTCTGTTCCTTGTTCTGATCATAATTCTAGCTCGAAATGGCTCAAAATGGTACTACTTGTCCAAAGCCAATGCAGGCTACCTCTACCGGAATCTTCCAAGGAGAGAACCCTCTTGATTACACTCTCCCCCTTCTCATCGTACAAATAATCCTTGTCATTGTTCTCACTCGTACCTTGGCTTTCTTGCTTAAACCTATGAAGCAACCTCGTGTGATTGCCGAGATTATTGTAAGTAATCTTTCTGATATCGTTATGCTTGCATAATATGAGAGATTGTTATGTATATATACACCCGGGTGCACAGTGCACGGTGCACCTATTATTAGTATTTTGTTCTCATTTTGATGATTGTTTTTCTTTTAATCATCAAATGAATAACAAAACTAACCTTGGGTTAGTTGGGTGCATGGTGCACCTAAGTGTATATAAAAATTTCAGGCATAATATATACTGTATCTACATTTAACTTATTTTTTGTCTTAATTGGTAGTTTAGCAGTAGCTCTTGACTTTTAGTTTTAAACCATATTGTACTGTAGGAATTATTTCCTGCATTTTTGTGGGTAAGTCTCAATACCTCACAATGATAAATTAGTGTAAGACGGGTCTCATTCAAGACTTCTCTGTAATTGGCACATGAGGGGTTTGTTACGCAATTGTCTAATATTTCAACCCAAGAATCTATTGTTATGGTTAATTGATGATCTCAACTAGTACTAGAAAATCAAGTACCTATTTGTTTTATATAAGTAACAACTGAAATTTATCCCAAAAAGCTTTTAAGTATTAAAGCCTAAAGATAGTGTTATTTACATGATTAAGTTAAGGCTCTGATTTGTTTGCTTTGGGGGATTATTCTAATATTGATAGATAAACTAAAGCTTTACACAAAAATTATATAGAACAGCATTATAAATATAGTAAATTATCATCCCACCTTTCAATTCTTTGTGGACAATTATTTACAACTTCTGTCGTATTGCATGGATTTGCTCATAAGATATGATGTTTATGAAGTGTGACTATACTGATTGTGATCTGTATATGCATGTATCACGATATTCTAAGTATAGTTTGTACATGTATGAATGAAGAAGGAACTATTTAGGAGTAATCTTCAACTAACTGTGTGACATTAATGTTGTGTTTCGTTTTTATTATCAGGGAGGGGTGCTACTAGGCCCATCTGCCTTTGGTCGTAGCGAGGCATTCTTGCAAACTATTTTTCCTCCCAAGAGTTTGCCAGTATTAGACACATTAGCCAATCTTGGCCTAATCTTCTTTCTATTCCTGGTAGGCCTAGAATTGGATCCAAAAGCATTACGACGGACAGGAAAAAAAGCCACAAGTATTGCTCTTGCAGGCATTTGTTTGCCCTTTAGTATGGGAATTGGTACTTCATTTTTCCTCAGGGCAACCGTTTCAAAAGGAGTTAGCCAAGGTCCTTTCATTGTATTCATGGGAGTCGCGCTTTCTATCACAGCCTTTCCTGTCTTAGCCCGTATCTTAGCTGAGCTTAAGCTCCTTACCACTGATTTGGGTCGTATGGCCATGTCAGCTGCTGCAATCAATGATGTGGCAGCCTGGATTCTCCTTGCACTAGCTATTGCTCTATCTGGCACTAATAAATCTCCTCTAATATCCTTATGGGTTTTCTTGTGTGGTGCAGCTTTTCTTGGCTTGTGTATTCTTATAATCCCACGTGTCTTTAAATGGATAACCCGACGTTGCCCTGATGGAGAGCCCGTGGATGAAATCTTCATATGTGGTACGTTAGCTGCAGTTTTGGCAGCTGGGTTTGTGACCGATTCTATTGGAATTCATGCACTTTTTGGGGCATTTGTTCTTGGAATCCTAGCTCCAAAGGATGGGCCATTTGCCAGTGCCTTGGTAGAAAAGGTTGAGGATCTTGTGTCTAGCCTCCTCCTACCTTTGTATTTTGCTTCGAGTGGTCTTAAAACAAATGTAGCCACCATTCAAGGGGCTCAGTCTTGGGGACTTCTACTTCTTGTTATACTAACTGCCTGCTTTGGTAAGGTTGTTGGGACTGTTGTTGTTTCGCGCCTCTGTAAAGTGCCTCTTAGTGAGGCTATTGCTCTCGGGGTTTTAATGAACAGCAAAGGTTTGGTGGAGCTAATTGTCCTGAATATTGGTAAAGATCGAAAGGTGATAGTAATATCTTATGTTTGGGTTTAGTTTTATACACGTGTTATAATCTAGTGTTTGTAGTGAATTATTGTCTAACTTTTTGTCTATTCATTATAGGTGTTAAATGATCAAACTTTTGCTATTATGGTTTTGATGGCTCTAGTTACCACATTCATGACAACACCAATCATGATGGCAGTGTATAAACCAGCTAAGCGAGGACGCACATATAAACTAAGAACTGTTCAAAGAAAAGACCCTAGCAGTCAACTCAGAATCATGGCATGCTTCCATAGTGGAAGGACAATCCCAACAATAATCAACTTAATTGAAGCTTCCCGAGGAACAGAGAATAAACAAGGGCTTGCAGTCTATGCAATGCACCTTATGGAGCTCTCGGAGAGGCCTTCTGCTATTCGGATGGTTCACAAAGCTCGAAACAACGGCCTTCCCTTCTGGAATAAGGGGATGCAGTCAGACCCAAACCAAGTTACAGTGGCCTTTGAGGCATATGGGCAGCTTAGTCGGGTCCAAATCAGGTCAATGACATCAATCTCCCACTTCTCTGACATGCATGAAGACATATGTGTTAGTGCTGAGAGCAAGACGGCTGCCCTCATTATCCTTCCCTTCCACAAGCACCAGAAGGTCGATGGCTCATTAGAAACTATAAGGCATGAATATAGAGTAATCAACAAAAAGGTCCTTGAAAATGCTCCTTGCTCAGTTGGTATATTAGTAGACCGAGGGCTAGGTGGTTCTTCGCACGTGTCAGCAAGCAGTGTCGATTCTACCATCACTGTTTTTTTCTTTGGTGGACCTGATGATCGTGAGGCATTGGCCCTTGGTCAACGGATGTCTGAGCACCCCGGGATCACCCTGATTGTAGTCCACTTCAGGGCAGACCCCAACATGGAAGGAGGTGAAAAGGTGGCTGTTGATGTGAGTGATAGTAGTAGCTGCAGTGCACACTCCAAGGCACCTGATGAAGAAGCCATAAATGCTATTAAACAAAAATTATCCAAGAATGGGTCAGTTAAGTACGAAGAAAGAGAAGTGAAAACAAATTCTGAAACTGTCGAAATTATCAAGGAATTTAGCCGTTGTCATATGGTCTTGGTTGGACGATCACCTGAAGGTATTGTGGCTGCTACTTTCAGTATTAATGTAAAGACTAGGTACCCTGAAATAGGCCCAATTGGGGGATTGTTGATCTCTCAAGATGTCTCAGCAAATGCTTCTGTTTTGGTGATGCATCAGTACAATGTTGGTTCAAGACCAGTATCCATAGACATGGAAGAGCGAAGTGATGAGGCTGAAACCGAATAAGTGATTGATTCGATTAATTTCCTTCATTCAAAATTGAATCTTTTACTCATTGCTTATTGGTGTCTACGATGTAGATATATATGTACATAATCCATAATATCAACCAGAGACTTCGGAATAACAATTTCTGGAGTATTTCTTTGTTTATAGTCTTTTTCCAAAGTTGTTGAATTAACTTCTATGAAAATCTTATTGCATTTATTATGTAAAAGAATCTGGTATAAGTCACTGAGCTGAAATGAAGCTTGAGCTTTTCACAATCTCAAACTGTAGAAGTATATATATGTGGCAAAAGAATTGTATCACCTTTAAAGAGGTTTTCATCTACTGTGATCTTCATTCTTTTTTTCAATTAAATGATAGGTTTTGCACTTTGACCTTAAATGTATCTTCTTATATTCTTGCGCCAGTGATTGAGTTGTGATAATTGTGAGTTCGTGATGTCAAATTATATCACTGATAAATAAAGTCGGTCTCGCAGCCAGGCCACGAGACAGTGACACTTGGCATTCCAGTTTTTCGCCAAGTGTCGCGCCACGTAGGCGACAAATAGGTATTATTGTGACACATATGATGCTAAGTAACCGAATTTTGGATAGATTTTTAAGATAAAATTGTTGTATACAGTTTTATTATCGATAAAATTCTAATATTTCATATATACAAATTAATCATAACTTTTAATAAATATCCTATTACTCAATTCTATTTCAATCATCAAATTCGTTTTAAAAAGTTCTTTAAAATAAGATCCATTTATAATAGTATATTTAATCACAAATTTTTTTACGTAGCTAGCCAAACCGTGTCACCAACTATTAAAAGAGTTACTTCGTTAGTGCTATAGGGGTTACTTGGTCAGTGTTATAGTGGTTACTCAATCAGTGTTATAGATTGGGGTTATAAAGTCAATGTTAGAGGTTACTTAGTTAGTATTACAGGGGTCACTCGGTCATTTTTATAGGAGTTACTTTGATGGTGTGGCTAGCCGCATACAAAATGCATTGTTATTTAATTTATTTAAATAATATATTAGAGAATCAGTAAAATTAAGTTTTAATCAGTAAAAATAATTTTAGCCTGGTAAAAATACTTTCAGTTCAATGAAAATAATTTAAGTTTAATAAAAATAATTTTAAGGCAATAATAACATAGATATTTATTTAGAAACAAAACTACAAAAAGTACACTATTATATAAATATAACCATATGATATCGTATGTCTAAATATTCTACATTTATCGGAACGAATTATTTGACCGTATTTAACATTTAAGTAAAAATGTTATCTTAAAATTTTATCAACCATCTGGACATCGCCCTGGCACAAAACTAGTAAAATAAGATCCATTTATAATATAGTTAATTTATTTACAAAACTAATAGAGAATTAGTGAAAATAAGTTTTAATCATGAAAAAGAATTTTTGTTTTGGTAAAAATACTTTTAGTTCAGTGAAAATAATTTCAGTTCAGTAAAATATATTTCAATTCAGTATGTCTAAATATCTTGCATTATCAAAAGGGAGTATATGATCGTATTTAACATTCAATCCAAAAAAGTTTATCCTAAACTTTTATCAAAATGAGATCCATTTATATCAAGTTATTTTATTTAAAATTAGAAATAATTTAAGTGCAATAAAAAAATTTCAAGTTAATAATAACATAGATATTTATTTACAAATAAAATTACAAAAAGTACACTGTTATATAAATAAGCGATATGATATCGTATGTCTAAACATTTTACATTATCAAAAGGGGTTATATGATTGTATTTAACATTCAAGCTAAAAAGTTTAGGACAATCCGGGCATCGCCCGAGCAAAAAACTAGTAACTAATATATAAAGCTAAACTTTTAACTAGGGCACGAGACAACGACACTGGCCTTTTAACTTTTTGCCAAGTATCAGGTTATGTAGTAACAAATAAGAATTAGTGTGACACGAATGATACTAAGTCAGCAAAAATATTTCATATGTATAAAATAAATATAACTTTCAAAAAATAATATGTTATAAATTGTTATCAAACGATCCTAAAATTACTAATTCTGGTATTTTATTTATTACATAACTTATATTTTTACAATTATAATTAATAATTCATGCATAGTAGATTGAAATTATACTTTTTTTGTGTTTTAATACTTGCAAGTTGCAACACACACTTTTTTACGGTATATAAGAAAAATGGGTATCACATGATTACTACACTTACAATGGTGATGATATATTGTTAAGAGTTTAATTAATTGGAGCATAACCTTTAAATAAAGGTGATAGTACAACTTTTAATCAAGAAAAATGTTTATCTTAACATTTAATAAACAACCCGGACATAATAAACAACCCGGACATTGCACGGGGCACTAAACTAATATAATACTTATGTTGTTCAATCAATCATTCCTATCGAAATTGTGAATTATTATTCTCCTTGTCCTCACTAGTGAATTTTTACAAGACTTAAAGAGTGTTTGTAATCCCGCACTTTTGTTTTAAGAGTGTTTGTAATCCCGCACTTTGTTCTCCAGAAACAAATAATCTAGACTTTTCTTTTCTTGCTTCACCTACAAGGCTTACATGCTTACTATGACTCGAACCCAAAATCCACCCTTCAAAAATCAAAATAGATAGCTCTGGACATTTTTCTAACTTCAGAAGGAAATGAAGTCCACTTTTTAACAAGAAACAAGTATGAATTTCAATGTAATGCTAAATATTATTAGAGTTTGAATACATTTTGTATTGAATAGCAAAGTAAGTATTTACAACTATATATAGAGAAAGCAAATAACCTATCAAAGGAAACTAAGGCCACTGTATAATCAAGGATTATGCCTACAATTGTGGCTAAAAATCATTATCTACCAAAAATATAATTGACCATAAGAAAGGTGCTAAATATAAGAGCTACAAATAAGGAAAGAGGATAACCACTAGCTATAAACAAGGAGATTTGATTATCTCTTAACAAATATATCAATAATGTGCACCGCGTATTTATAACATATTTGACCTTAGATGATGGTTTTGCCAGGTACATTAGTTTTCATTAATGACATTTTCGTAAATAAACCAATAACTTTATTCAACTTTATTCAATTGTAGAGCCTACAATAATGAAAAAGTTGTTGATTTATTCACGAAAATGCCCCCATGAGAAATAAATTTCATTTCTCAATATGAGAAACAGGGAATTTCCCTATAAACTTGCAATACTCAATTCTTACTAAGAACTGACTTTAGAACTTGTCAGTCATTTAAGTAAATCTTAGTTAAGACGATTTCACATTAACTTATTGTGAACATCAAATATATATCAGAATATCGATCTGTGAAACTTACTAATGTAAAACGGGTAACTAGGTTGGTAAGTACTAATTTGTCACAAGAGATGTAAATTTTATGCCAAATTGTGCACTGAAAGATAGAGATGATAGTTTTATGTAGTTAGTTATGATCAAATGACCTGAGCATGTGTTGGGACTTTTATGTACACTAAAGTTTTATTTTATACTTTGTTATCATAATCCAAGAGCAGAGTTATTGCTAGGTAGTTTTCCTTCCACTTCAATAATGTATATGACCAATATAGGATTGTGCATGTTTAATTTGGCTGACAACATTTTCTTCATATAAACATCTTCTTTAGCTATTTTTGTTGCTTGTTATGATCAATATACTGTCTCTAACATGGCTCACACTGATACTGCTTGTCCACAGTCGTCGATGCAGGCAACCTCCACGAGAGTCTTCCAAGGAGAGAATCCTCTTGATTACACCGGCAGTACATTGAAACTTTGTAATGCTCATTGAAACTTTGTAATGAGTTTCAATGCACTACAAAATAACTCATTGAAACTCGTTCATATAGATTAATGCTCTCCTTGAATGAGGTTCTACAGAAATACCAAATAATCACTACAAAGTTTTAATGAGTTACTTAATACAAATTAAAAGATTTGACATGTACGTTTTCAACTTAAAAAAAAAAAATTACTACGTATATTAGGTGTAATGGTATGAAATATTTTAAAAAAAATAATAAAGAATAATTTTTGTAATTTAATTGAATAAAACAAATGTAATAATATTTTAAGGAATATGAAATTTAATTTATAATATACTCTTTTTATGTACTACGTATTAGGTTGAAAAGATACAATCAACTGTTTAATATTCTTTGTTATAGGCCTGCTTGGCTTTGCTCAAAATCAAATACGTCGTAATTTTGTTTGGACATTGATTATAAAAAATTGGATGAAATTGATTTGGAGAACAAAAGCATAGGATTTTTTTTTTTTTTTGACAACGGTCCAAAAAGGAGATTAGCTCCCAATTGACTCAATACAACGACCTCTTAATCAAACTAATACAACAACTAAAAAGGGGGTTGGGGTTACAAACTCTATGAACTGCTTGGCAATACAAATAAGGGGATTGCGGGTATCCATCGCTAGAACTAGCCTTAGGCTACTCCAAACTTGTTCCTTTGCATTTCTTGATCCTGCAAAACCAAGTAAAATACATTTTATTTTTCTTGTTGTTCACCCTTGACCTGATTAGCCTTCTATTTTTTCTTGACGACTTGACGTGGCAGAGAACATGAAGGTGGTGAGTTGTGGAGAGGACTGCACATGATCGGGTTTAACAGTCATGGGGTCTTCGTCATTAGCGCCTACTGATTCCACTGCATCGAAATTAGTGGTAGTTAAATCTCTCGCAGGTAACTCATTCCCCTCTTCGACATTCAAACCCTTATTGCTGCTATAAGTTAGGTTAGTGGGTAAATGATCATCTAACTTCTCCACGGAAGCACTGTTGGGTTTGGGAAGTCCAACAACGTGGATGACCAAGGTGGAGTCCAAGGTTCCCTTGATCTTTTCCTTTTGGCCCTTTCTGTTGCGACACCTCTTTTTTGGACCCACCATCCTAGTGGGCGGTCGTGAGGACTCAGGTTCTTTGGATTCCTTTTCCTTATGGGGTTCTGAGAGCCCATCATAGGTGGTCTTTTCCTTCACTCATACAGTCATCCATGATACAACAGAATGTTTGCAGAAACTCAAGGTTTTCCCTTAATAGAGATCCGAATAAGACAAATCGGAAATCTTAAGGGACTGATTACTTCTTGAACCGCTGGAACATATGAAATTTCCTCAGCCCCTTGTCCTTAGCACATCCGAAATCCTGGTTGTTTGGAAAACTAGCAGCATCATCCTCATCCTTTTCCAAAGAGGTAAGAACATTAGATGTAGTGATAAGGCTCTCTACCATCATCTCATTGGCAGCATCCATGGTGGATAATGCCGTAATATCACTCTTACTAGGAAACCCAATAGATTCTAGGTTGACAGAGGGATTATTGCTGATCTTCCCCTTTTTGTTGAAGATGTGTGGGACAAGTCGGACTCCTTAGTGCCCCTCTTTCCTTTGATCTTACTAGCTTTTCTTCTCAACCCCCCCCACCTTCTCCATTTCGCAACGGATGTCCTAATTTTTAGGCTCGGTCTTAGCTGTTTTGCCAATATCTTCATGGGCCTCTCCGAGTTGATAAAACTTGATTTCGGCTAAAGCCCTTCTGTAAAGGGCTTTAGTATTGTTACCATCAAGCATAATGACTAATGAGCAGAGCTCTAGTTTGTTCGAAATCACGAACTTTCATGGCGCAAGCTACAAGATTTAACTCAAGCGATATGGCAAGTTTCCATGGAAAGACACATTCATCTTCATTTGTCGGCAGACAAAAGCGTCGAAGTTTTAACCCTCTGTCATACTTAGCCCCAGCAAGAACGACTTCACCTTTCTTGAAATAAGAATTACCCTCCTCTTTCAAGTCTTTTGCTTGAATAAGCATGTTCCGGGGGCAATTATTTTTGGCAAAGTTGACAATGGTTTCGTCATAATCATCGTTTAAGTGGATGTGTGTTAGGGCATGAAGTAATAAGTGGCGGTCCATGCTAGTAAAATTGAAAAGGAAAAAGAGAAAGACAAAAACTTCACAGCAGAAATGGCAACAAGAAGAACAGCAAATAGAGAACAAAAAAGATTAAGGGAAGGAAAAACGGCGACCAACCCAGAACCAAGACTGCAAGCCAGCGGTGGCAGCGGTAATCGGCGTACTTTGGGCTCCCTCATAAATTGAAGGACCGACATGTCCCACAGAGCAACGATAGGGGAAAAGCTAGCCACAGTGGATCGACCGTCAATCAAGTAGCCGGCACCAGAATGGCGCTTCCTCGATCTAGTGACGAAGGCGACGGTTGTGGTCTCCACAAGGTAAAGCCTGCAGAAATGAAGGCCTCCTCGCGAACAGTCAATGCCGACGCCGCGAAACGGTCAGATCTGAGTAGCAATGGACTCGCCGGCGATCGAGAGGGAAAGCGGCCTATTCAGATCGCCAGCGGCCCGCCAGAGAACGGTAGAGGAAGCTGGCAATAGAAAACTAGGAGCTTGAACGCAGTTTTCTTTTTGGTGCTTTGTTCTCTCGCGCGTGAGGCAAAGACGAGGCCAATAATGTGGAACTGTACTTTTTATTTGATGAACTTGTGACCGTACACAACTCTTCCGTTTTTGTCTCTAGGCTAGGAATGTCAGTGGGGCGGGTCAAATAGGAGACCCGCCCCAACGGAGCGGGGATGGGTCTTGGTTTGGCAGGTGATGGGGCGGGGTGGATTTTAGGTTGTACCCGCCCCATCCCCGCCCCGCCCCACCCGCCCCACTTCATACCCGCTCCATCCCCGCCTACCCCACTTCGTACCCGCCCCATCCCCGCCTACCCCACTTCGTACCCGCCCCATCCCCACATTCATATATTTTTAAAAACAAAATTATATACTTTTATACTATTTTATAAAAAAAATTATGTAAAATAAAATAGTAAATATAATACTTTGTAATACACTTATATTATAAACAAAAAAATGTGTAATATTAATACTAATTTTTTTCTTTTTGCAATCTTTATTAATTATGAAGGATTGTGCATTTGGGAGGCGGGGATTAGACGGGTCTTAGGTGGGGGTGGATATCCAAGTGGGGGTTGGGGTGGGGATGGTTTTCGAATTGTACCCTCCGGGGCGGGGATGGGGATGAATTTTAGACCCGCCGCGGGGATGGGGATGGGGATGAAAATTTTAGATGGAGATGGGGATGGGAAGGCCAACATCCGCCCCGCCCCGCCCCATTGACATCCCTACTCTAGGCTAGACCTCGTTGAGTCATTGTATAGTGGTGTTCAAAACTTGATTTGAATTAGAAATATGGATCAAACCAGATCGAAATCAATCTCTAGCATAAAATATTTGATATACTACAATAACATGATTAATAATTTACAGATTTTTTAAAATTATTTGTGTAATAATGTTGCAAATATATACATGAAAGCACTGACATTAATTGCAAAGGTCCCTAAAACTATTGCTTAAGCTACTACAAAGTCCCTCAACTATGGTGACTAAGCATCAAGGTCTCCCTGCTATGCTAACTAACCTCAGGTCCCTAAACTACTTGGCCAAAAAGTACCCCTAATGGTGGTTGAGTGACCAATTTGTCACACTTTAAAGTCGATAGACTAATACAAATACGAGTACTAAAGTTTAGGTACCGTATGAAATCTTTACTCACTGGCAATCAATTCGGGTCAAAGAGTTAGGTTCGAGTTAGATTTTGGGTCGTTTAGTTCGAGTAGTTTGGATTGTTTGGACATTGGATCATCATCAAATATGATATATGGATCAAATTGGGTCAATTTCGAATCATTTGGATTGGGTCGGGTTAGGAATTGACTGTTCTACACTAAAGTGATCGTATCGGACTATCGGTATAGTATATATCCACATACGGAGTAGAATACAAATCCATAAAAAGCGCAGTTTCCAGAAAACCCAAACATTTCCCGGTTTTCATCTCTCTCTCTCTAATCAAACAGTGTTTGTCTCTTTCATCACTCATTCATCCTCACTCTCTTTCCCCCTTTACTTTCAAACCTAAAATTCAATTCAATTCAATTCAAAGCCCTAATTTAATTTCCCTTCACTTTTTCAATCAAACCCCCAAAACTATAATCCCTAAGATTTTGGAGGGAAAAATGGCGTCATCTAAGGTGATGCCTTCTACCTCCAATTCTACAAATTCGGATCTCAATTCTCATCATCATCATCACCATAATCATCACCATTTTCATCGAAATCGTTCTTCTTCGCCTTCTCAAATGATCCCTGATTTTTCCAATTCCGATCTTCAACATCGGATTAATGAAGTTTATGCTCCTGATAATCCGCCGGAAGCGGCGTTGCTTGATGCTGAGATTGCGTTGATTGATGCGGCGGGTGCGATTTCGGCGATTGGTTCTACTGCGGAGGAGGCGGCGGTGGTAGGGCGGCAGCAGGGGAGTGAGCGGAAGACGGTGGAGGAGGTTTGGAGAGAGATTGTGTCAGGGAAAAACGAGAGGAAGGAGTGTAAGGTTGAGGCAGTGGATGAGATGATGACTTTGGAAGATTTCCTGGCGAAAGCCGGGGCCGGGATGGAGGAAGAAGAGGTTGCGGCCGTGGCGGGGGTGGAGGAGGAGGATGTTAAGGTTGGGGTGTCTGAGGAGATGAAGATGGGTAGTGGTGGGTTGTTTGATTTTGATCATTCGTTGGTTCAGAGTTCTTATTTGCCGCCGCAGCAGCCGGGGCCAATACCGGTTTCGATGTGTGGCGTGATGGCGTATGGGAATGGTGGTGGTGGTGTTGGAGGAGGTGGGATGGAGGTGATGGGAGGAGTGAGAGGGAAGAGAAGAGGTGGCCCAATAATGGAACCTTTAGATAAGGCTGCTCAACAGAGGCAAAGGAGGATGATCAAGAATAGGGAGTCTGCTGCCAGGTCTAGGGAGCGTAAGCAGGTATAATTTTCTGTATTTTTGGTAATGTTATTAATTTATTTTTCCTGATTTTTGATGAAAATTGAGAATTAATTGAACATATATATTTGAATTATGGAATTGGGTATGTACTCGGTACTATATAGGAATCTAAACTATATTTGGGTGACAAATATGCATGCTATGTTAGACCAATAAATTTATGCCCGAAATTGTGTCATGAGAATTTCTACTTAGGTGGGTAGAGTGTTAATTTAATTCATGGTATGCTTTGGTACACAGAATGAGTATGGGAATACAATTCTCGATACGTGATTTTGTTGTATTAGTTCAAGAAAGAGATCCATTGTTTTAAATTGTAGTCCGCGGGGATTTAGGGAATTAGGTAACATTGGGTATTCCAACATATGAAGAATCAAGTATGTAGTGTAGAGATAGTGTGAGTTGATTCTTTTGTTATTGCCATGTAGGCTTATCAAGTTGAATTGGAATCATTGGCTATGAAGTTGGAGGAGGAGAATGAACAGCTATTGAGAGAAAAGGTAGGATCTCGAAATTAAGCTTTTGTTGCTTGACATTTTACGTTTGTACTAATTTTCGTTCAAGGTGTCATGGTTTTGTTTAAATCAAAGCTTAAGTTGCTTAGCCATTCAGTAGTTAATCTAGACTCTAGAGATATTCTTGTATAACTTTTGGTATGCTTTTCTATATACCTGTAACGGTTATACTTAGTATCTTAATTATATGCTCCCTTTGTCCGTGAAAGGAGGACATGTCTAAGTAATTAATTTGGTATGATTTGGCTGGTTGCTGTTGATCTATCACTTGGTACTAGAAAGGTGGGCTGTAACAAATGTAGTTTCCGATGCTTAGTATCTGATGTAGTTTGTGATACTCAGTATCAAATGTATAAAGTGATACATCAAAATTTTTAAGGACATATCTAAGTATCAGACTCTGTAATTGAATTCCAAAAGTTGTGGTTTGTCCTCCACTAGTTGTCAAATGCTTTCATAAGATATCAGTAAATGCTTCTTGATGTCAAGTTGCTAATTGCATCTCTATCTTTAATAATAGGCCTCATCTGAACTTGGTAAATGGTAATGCTGATGGTGAGTTAACATTTCTAAATTTATTTTAAGAAGTATGTGAGTGAGATTTTCATTTTGTAATTTATTTATTTATTATGATATAGTGATAGAATTATCTGACCTTTTGAAAAATTGTAGCTTGCCAGTATGAGATATTGAGATGGAGTAGCAAATAGTAGCATGTGAGGAATCTGAGATAAGTGGTCTGAATTGGAAATTATGGTGAGAGAGTGCATAACAAGTTGACCACCTTTGGTAATTCTTATATGATCATGTGGGATCTTGTATAGCGAATTGGTGTTTTGTTCACTTTTTGGAACTATTACTTTTTTTTAATTTGTTTCAAAAGCTCTACTGGGAGTTGTATTACGAAGTAGATTTTTGTCTGTTTGTTTTATTTTTATTTCCTTTTGAAAGCTCTACTAGAAGTTGCATTGAATATATTTCATTACAGATTATTACTATTACAAATTAGATTTTTGCCTGTCGATTATATTTATTTCTTTTTGAAAGCTCTACTTAGACGTTGGATTGAATACATGTCATTGCAGAATATGACGAAGTAGACTTTTTCCTGTCGATATAAATTGACAATTAGTTGGCTTTGAATTCATCCATGATTCTATGATGTCAATCCATAACAGTTTGATAATAGGCCTTCCCAACTAAACCTAATCAGCAATGTACTGGGATAGTGGCATTTGAGTTATTCTAGCTTTTTGTTTTGTTATGGTCTGAGCCTGTTATGCCTGAAAGCATTTTAAACAGCTTAGAATGGGTAAAACCATTTTTTTCCCCGGAGAATATGACTCCTATTACATGGTCATGTATCTTTGTATTTTTGATGCGCTTTACAATCATATAGTATACAAGTCTTTGCATATCTTTGTTATCTGTTTGGCATTAAGTACAGGAATTGTTGAGAAAGGCATTACCTTATTAAGCACCCCTGCTTCCTTTTTCCCTCTTTCCCTTCAAAGAATCTGGGTTGGCTTTTATTGATGTTTTTTGTCAAATTATCCTAGAACTTGACATTGATACACTCTCTGTTCTTATTTGCTCTACCCACTTTCTTATCTCATCTTTTTAAGTTTTACGGAGTACCCACTTTTGTAAGAAAATTTTGTTCTTTTTTGCCCTCCCTTGGTCCATTCATGGGATGTAATTAACCATTTAATGATGTCTTGGTCTTTCACTCTTTTCTGAAATATTGTAATACCCCACAAGGGTGGTACCTCTCTCTCATTCTCCTTGGTCTTTGTATCTATAGTAATTGGGTAAAACAAAAAATATTAGAGGTTGTTTGTTAGAAATAGCCTTCAATGTTCTGAGGTGCATGCATATGATGCTTTAGTGCATTACCTTATGAAGTAATTTTTGCTTCCCTTTTCTCCTTTTGTGTTTTGTTACTATTTATATCTTGTCTAGAGTAGCTACACAAGAACCTGACATTTATATTTTGTGAACTGACATTTATCGTTTAGAGTTGCATGATTATAGTATCCTATTAGGTGTGCTGTAATTCATGGATCCCCATATGGTGAATGTCAAGATTGTCAACATGATCCAAAACAACATCCTGGCAATCGGCCCTGGTTGTGTTTTTTCGTAACTTAATATCTAATACTGTACCTGTATGCCCTATGGTTTATGGGATTGTGTTTAGACATTTCTGCCTTGTTACTCCCTCCGTCCCAATTCACTTGCTATGTTTTTCTATTTGGGGTATTCCTTTTTAATTGTTCCATTTCCATGTAAAATAATTATCTCTTAAATCTTTCTCTTGACTTGAGTCTCCCACTCTCCTACCTATTTTTTTCTCTTTACTTTTCATTTGCATATAATGTGCAAATGGCCATGGAGCTAGTAAATTGGGATGGAGGGAATAATTTCTTGTCTTGAAGTGGAAAGAAAGTGTAAATTGCATTATGCTCTTCTAAGCTTGTTATGTGATTATATATCTCGGGGGTTGGGGAAGGTGAGGACTGAGGGTTGCTTCACCCCCGTCTTCTGTAATAAATGACAGCAATTGATAACTATTTTTGTCTCCATATCATGCTCTTCTGCTTGCTACACTTTTCTGTGAAATTTGAGAAAAATTATATCTTTCAATATCACCCAAAAACTAATCAACATAATATACTCCCTCCGTCCATTTTAGTTAGCAAGCCCGCCTCTTTTGGCTGACCAAATTTTATTGCGCACATGCTTTTTCAGTTAAAAGTTCTCTTATGAACTTTCTCTCCAACCCTGCACTTTCTCCTACGTAGGCTACATTTTCTTTCTCCAATCCCACACTTACTCTTGCTATCCACTTTTCTTCATTTTGTGCCAAAGGCAAGTATAACGAATATTGTACAGGCAAAGAGAGTATGTATTATTGGAATGGACATTGTAGTTAAGGATTTTTTATTTTAATTATTATATTTTTTATTTTGAGTGTGGATTAGAGACCTTTTAGATCTTCACAATTTCAAGAAAAGTAACATGACCATGATATATACTAAGATTGTAATAGTGACTTTTGGGATGTATGAAATACCATTTTTTGCATCTAATGATGGGTTTTTTTTTTTTTTTTTTTTTTTTTTTTTTTTTTTTTTTTTTTTTAATTGTCATGCAGGCAGAGCGGAAAAATGAAAGGTTGAAGCAGGTAATTATTCTAATGTAAATTTTTCAATATGAATGAAAATCCAATCTATTTGATGGACTTCACTTGAGAATGTAATACTACATTTGCTTCTTTTTATTTGCAACAAAGGGGTATTTAATGCGAGACATAAAAAACATTTGTTGCAAATAAAAGAAGCGGGGGTAGTATTAGAATTTTATATTACTATGTGTCTATGTGTCATTTAACTGTTATTGCAAGATCTGAAATATATATAATGATGACTAATGCTGTAAAATTTGAAAATCTGGTACTTGCACATTGAAAATTGACAGATTTAAAATAAAGACATTTTGGATGATTATAGTTACCTGGCAAGTTGAAATAGTCTATCTATTTGTTTAGGCTAGTAATTAGTGAGTAGAAAGATTGCGTTTATTAATGTCCACAGAGTCAGACTATGCCGTCTGCTGGATCTGGTGATTCAAGATTTTGCTGTTAGCTATAGACTTGAGAGTCAATTTTTTGTGCTTAGCAATTTGGTTGGTAATAGTGCATGTGGATCTTTATAGATCTTTATGAAATTAGTTTTTGTCTATTCACCTTTGACGAGTACAACAGTTATTTATGAAAATATCTAGAATTTACTATGAAGAAGCTGTTAAGAAGGCCAAAACCTTTCCTGTTTTGCATTCTTTTTATATTGATTAGCTAAATATGCAGCAATTCCCTTTTTGCAATGTAGTAAGCAATAAGTTGAGTGCTAGCTAGCACGACTCACTGAATAATTTTGTGGTTCAGATTGTTGATTATTAGATCTATTTTTGATTAATAATGGTTGTAATAAATGTCTAGAAAGGCATCTATAAATTTTGGCAACTTGTTAGGCAATTGAGTAGCGATATAGATTGGAGAGTGGGTGATGATATTTAACTGACTGTAGCTTCAAAAAATATTTGACAATAATTACTGGCCCTTCTGTTTTTGGATGAATGTAGCTTAAAAGACTTGAATTGAATGATGCAATAATGAACCGATGGAATACCAAGGCTCATGTTGTATAAAATTTATTAGTCATAGGACTCTTAAATGAAATTGTTTGGAAATGAAGATTTACCTATAAATAGTTATTTTTCTCTATCTGATGTGTGTTTTGGGGAGAGGGAGGTGGTTCAGACTTCAGATAGTTGGATGAACTAGTGGTTTTTCAGATACTGTGCACAGGTTAAAGGTTTGACCTTCAAGAAATAGTATACTGAGTGACGTTAAAAGGAAAAAGAAAAAAAATGAAATCTAAATACTAGTATTTTAGTTGGCCATGTGCATACCATAGCATACCTGCTTGTGTTCACTGAGCTCCCTCTTAAGCTGTTTGCCATTGTTATTCTTTCATTTTCAACCTTATGCTTGTTTGGCATGTGCAGCACAAGGAATATGTTACTCAAGTGTCCAAAAAAGACCAACATTAGATTGTTACTGTTCAGACTATTTGATTAAAAAAAGGAAAGATTTTTACTTGTTCTGTTCTATAAGAAACCATAGATCTTTTTCTGGCGTGAGTCTAAATTGGTCACTATTGAGACGTCTACCTCTTCTATTCTATTGCTATATTCTGCCTTGGGAGTTACCTGATCAATGGGTGTTAGATCAGGTAACCAGATAAGCTTTTTGTTCTGGGTATGTATGTGAGCTGCACTCACCAACGACATTATTCATATGATTTCTATATTGAGTCTGAAACTTTTGTGTTTGTTTTGCTTTGAAAGAATTCAAACTTGTTGATCATTTGCAAGTTTATTTGACGAGCGCTGTATCCCCACCTCGACTCCTACCTCCTTGTGATGTCATCCATGCATTCTCCCATCTTGCTTGAGTCATTGTAGGTGGAAGTAACTTCTAATGGTTTTATTTATGGATAAGTTGATTTCAACCATCATTGTAATCATAATTTGAGCATACTTTTCAATAGCTCTTATGCATTTGAATTTTACATCAATCTCCTATTTCTTTTACTACAATGTTGGGGTCATTTCTTATTCCTTTTTGTGTCTTTTTCGGTTAGAAAGGAGAGGGGACTCACTTCTGTGTTATGTTTTTTCCCCTCTCTAGAGCAGCTCATTAGCATACAGTAAAAATTTTGTTGTTGCTCTGCTCATTGTAATGTTAAATTACTTTGAACTTCTAGATTATTTTAGGATGTCCAAGTCTATCTACATGCGGAGGTGAAAGTGGGCAGTAGTGTTTTTCACTTCATATTATTTGCCTGTGTAATTTGAGACTCTGTTTTCTGATATCTGACTTTAATCTCCTTTGCAGCTCATGGAAAAAGTAGTCCCAGTTGTGGAGAAGAAAAAGCCACCACGTGTTTTGAGGAGAGTTCGTTCAATGCAATGGTAGTCCCTTGGAATGAATGCTGTACTTCGTATTTGATTGGCGAGCAATCTCATCAATGAAGTCTTGTTTGTGAGTGAGAGCATATCTTACATCAATTGCAATGCACTGCTATTCTTGACATGCGGATGGATAGAAAATCCCTCTGGAATACAAGTCGTTGCTTGTAGATGCACAAGGTCGCTTAGCTAGATGCTCTCCCAATACAAGCACCCCTGGTTCTTGTGCAAGGGGAAACATCTAACCTGACTGTTACTATTAGTTACTCCTAATAGAATATAAATCAGCAAATATAATTTCGTTTGTGGTTGGCTGCTCTTAGCTGAATCATCTTAGTGTAGTTAGTAAAAGCATCTGTAAATTTTGGGTGGTAATTATGTGCAGAAGATTCCAAATATCTGAAAATCGCGAGTTTCCAAACATCAGCAATAAGATTCATGTTGTGTTCTATTGGAAATCATAAAATACCATTATTACGAAGATAGGTTGATGGTATGTGACTGCATTTGGGACTTGATGATCCTCGAATAAGGAGATTGAAGACAACCATGACTGAATATGGTCTTTAAGAAGGTTAAAGTTGATCATCAACATATTGAAAGCGGTTCTTTATATAGGAAGCAGTTCCTTATAATCCTCACATACCACAATAGCGGCGATGATAGAGTCATAGAGGGTTGCAATAGTTGCCGAGTACAATTTGTGCTAAGGTCTAATACTAGATATACAGGGAATTTTTGTATACTGTATATATATTTTTTTAAAATAAGTTAAGAAAAAGAGGAAACATTAGGAAACCCTCTGCATGAGGAGAATTCCTAATGCGTTTGAAGAGAGGATAGGAATTAAAGAAGAGTTGTTACAAAGACTTGTCCATACTACCAACAACTAAATGACCCACATTAGCAACCCAGTTTGCCGCTCTATTTGCTTCTCGAAAAATATGTCGAATGTTCCAGATGTCGAATTTGCTAAGAAGATAGCCTATGTCTGTAATGATATGTCCGATCTGTCATGGAATTGACCAAGTACCTATAGCTGAGTTGATGACTAGCAAATTATCACCTTCGATGTGAATGTTCTTGATTCCTTTTTCAAGAGCTAGAAGAATGCCTTTGTGAAGTGAAGTAGCTTCTGCTATGAAAACCTTGTTATGGTCGAGATTGAAAGTGCGCGCTCTAATAATTGTCCTAGTGCTGTCTCTGATGACGTTATAGAGTTGTTGAGAACTGAACCGTTGAAGTTGAGTTTGAATGAATTGGTGGGTGGTGCCTCTAGGCAACCATGATGGAGGATGGGGATGTATGATGAAGGAGGGTGGAATGGGATCTCTGGATACGAGACCTCGAGGGAATATAGGTATCGGTAAGAATTGTATAATGCCACTCATTGAATGCAAAAAGCGCTTGGTGGTATGTAATAAAGGTAAATGAAGCTCCTAATTCTTGTATAGTATATTGAACTATACATCATATTTTATAACAGTAATTAAAAATTAATTTAGCATAATCACGGAGACTTGGGTTAAATACTTAAATGGGTCGGGTATTGAGCTGTATTCCTGTACATGATGACTAATTTAAAAAAAATTTACATGACTACATATGTTTTATACTTCGTATATTGGTAAAAAAATACTTCGTGTAATCAAAGTAAGTATATACTCGTAGTTAAATTGTTGTATTTATTAAGAAACAGAGGTTCGGAGAAATAGTGGGTAAAGACGTAAAATGAAAGAGGACTAAAAACAAAATGAGGGCATAATTGTAATTCTTTGGGGTGGTTGGATGTAAATGTACTCTTTCCGTTTCAAAATAAATGCTCAATTTGACTGTTTGCATTATTTACATGAACCACTTTGACCAACATTAATGAGTTTTTTCCTTCGTATTTATCGAAACAACTTAAATTGAAACTTATAACAATTGAATATTAAAAAACTGCTTATTGAAACGATTCTTATGAGATTTAGGTTTTGATTGATTGATTGATATTGAAATGATTCGAACAAAACCCATAAGGCTATTTTTTTCTTAGTATATATTACTAACATTTGTCAAAGTAGATTAGGTGAGTAGTACAAAAAGTCAAAATATTTCACTTAAGAAATTGTGGAGGAAGTAATGATTAAGAAATTATATAATCTTGTAAGTACTTTTTAAAATCGTTACAATGTATATTTTTTGAATATCAACTTTTTATAATTTATAATTATTGATGATTAAAGAAAATTATCATTAGTTAAAGTATTGGCATAATACTTAATTTAATTGGGACATTTATTTTGAAACTAAGTAAGCACATTGTTTTGTTTTTGTTTTTGTTTAATTCATTCATTGTCAACACGAAACTTGAATAACAAGCAAGAAATAACAATTTTTTTTTAAAATCAAATTATTGAATTCTTAGAATGCAAATCTGTTTCTATGATTACCATTTCCCATTGGATGAATCCTACCAAAGGCGTTGACGATTCAACGCCCAAATTTGTTTTTAGTGAAATAATAAAATTGACTAATTAACCAAGTTGGCAAATGAAAAATCATGATGGACTGCATGAATAACGGAGTAGTATGTGTCACCTTTTTTTTTTTTTTTTTTTTTTTTTTTTTTTTGATTCTACTCCTTTATCATATCATATATTCATATCATAAGGTTCAAACCTTAATTTGTTTCTTAATATTTTTGTTGTCCAATTCGCATGAATAGAATACATGTGACATGCTTAATGGTAGTAATTTTAGTTAAAAAGATTCGAAATTTGACACCTATATATTCGTTGTTGCCAACCTGGCTGGTCCTAGTGTGCAAATTTCTTTCCAACTTCGAAACTTTTGGTCTTTTTTTTTTTTAATTTCATGATTTTCTGCTCAAAAGTCCCAACTTTTCAATTTTAATTTTTTTGAAAAGGGGGAAAAAGAAGAGATTTTTTTAGTTTTAGGGCTAATTTGTGTCTTAAATCTTGTGTATTAGTCAAGTTCGAATCTTTAATCTTTCTGGGTATTGCCATTTTGTTAAAAAGTTACAGCTTTTGGTATTTTCTTATTCAAAATTAAGCAAATTTGTGGGATTAAAGTTTGAATCTTGTACTGCTAAAAAAAAAGTTTGAATCTTGAACTGGGTATAGGGTAATGCCCAGGAATTAGGATGGGTGTAAATTCAAGTGATAATTTGGTGAAATTTTTTGAAGAAATTGACAATGTGGCAGAGGAATGGGACCAGAAGGTTTTTCTGAAGCAGTCATCTCGTTATAACGGTTCTTCCAATAGCATTTTAACCGAAGGTATGCAGTTTTCTGCTATTTATTTATGTCTAATTTAGTTATTTTATGTATAGGGAGCCACGAAGTTACACCCTGAACGAGACTTTAACCAACTAAAATAGTTTGACAGTTATTTTTATGGTGCATTTATACTAGTGAAGGGGTTGGACAATGCTTACTTTTTAATTTTTACATTTGTTGTTTGCTTTTGAGCTTATGTGCACCTGAGTGGCTGAGTTGTATGTATTGCTTTAGCTTTAGTGACTAATAATTCAGTCATTTGTGGATTACCAACTAGTTTTCTGACCCTAAAAGAAAGGATATAATTGAATTTATGAGGGGCAAGAATTTTGGTGCAATGCTAATTTGCAGGAGTGTTGAGATCTATGCCTTTGCCTGTTTTTAAACACTGAGGCAAAATGAATTATGTTAGAACAAGCACATTTAGGACAAATCTCAATAATATTATCGAATCATAAAATTTGAGGGCTTATGTCGTCGTAAACATCATGTAGAGGAAGGCAAAACATAGGGGCATTAGACCCTATAAAAGTCTTATTTACAACAGCCAGGCCAACAAAACTAAAAACGATGGGCTAAGATCATTTACAGCAGAAGTGAGATGGCAATCATGTCATCATAGAGTAATGCAGATGAATGTACTGTTGTACACCCTGTGCAACTTTTGTTTTATGTTGCTCCACAAGGATTTTGGTAGTCTGCAAGAGTGCATGAAGAGTTTGTGCTCGGCCTATAAGACTATAACTAGAGATTGTGGATGCTGAGATGCTCACACTTCACATTGAAAGTAGATAGTAATGATCCTGGCCACAAACCATAATTGCTGGTAATACATTTAGTTAAAAAGCTCAAAATAATGGCAGAGATGTGATTGCATCATAACTTTTTCTTGCCTATAATTCTTTTGCTAGTAACCAGTTAATGCAAGTTGTTATCCATGAAATGTCCAGTTAATGCAAGTTGTTATCCATGAAATGATTTTGTGTAACAAATTGACAAGCATATTGCTTAATCTATCACTATTTGGCTAAGTGGCGTACCCTGTAGTTTCTAATGGTTATGTTCCATGTGCCAATGTCTGGAAAAACAATAGAAAGACAAATGCGTAAATTATTGTAACTCTTTTGAGAATGGCTGATTGGGGCTTACTTGCTCATTCAAGGCTTATAAACAATTAGATTATTTCAAAATTTCTCAGTGTAACCAATGTGACAAAAATAACATATTTTTACTGACTGAGCAGCGGAGGAGGATTTGACTAATGGTAATTCAGTAGTTTCAAAGCTGTCACAGCTTCTTTCTACTGAAAGTGCTTCTGCTGCTGTTGATGGCATCGATGCTGATCTGAGAAAATCTGTTCCAAGGTTAAAGATAGCTATGCTTGTTGTTGGCACACGAGGAGATGTTCAACCTTTTGTAGCTGTTGCCAAGAAACTTCAGGCATGTATATAAATTCTGTACTGTAGTCTGCTTGTCATTTGCTGTGCATATTCATATATTTCCAGAAATGGCCCCACTTATTCTTCACCAAGAATTTGGTTGGACTTTCAAAGTTTCAAGGCTTATATGTTGAATGATGGTTTAACATTTTAGTGGTAGATCATGATAAAGCTCTTTCAGCAGAGAAACGTGAAAAAATTATATATTTAAAAAAAAAAAAAAAAAAAAAAAGGAAGAAAGAAATGAAAAGAAACTTTAATGTCTAAATTCTAATGCTATATGCCTATATGTGCAGGATTTTGGTCATCATGTTCGTTTGGCAACTCATATAAATTTTAGTGACTTTGTCAAGTCAGCTGGTGTTGAGTTCTATCCTTTGGGTGGTGATCCGCGCATTCTAGCAGGATGTAAGAAGACTTCCATCTGTTCCTATAAGCTCCCATCCCACTTTTTAACTTTTTTTTTTTTAAAAAAAAAAAAAAAATTGCTTTCAGTACATCCATATACAATAATTTTGCTTGGATGAAAATTATTTTAGAATCTATGGAGACAGGAAGTTCCAATGTGATCAAATAACTTTGACAAGCACTCGTGTTCCTTACAATGCTTAATAACAAAATAAGCTCCTTGATGACATTGATGCTAGTGATGGTAGACTGATATTGATGCTAACTTGATTCAAAGCAAGAACTTTTAATTTGATGGATGACTTAGGCCTTAGCTATGGATATAATGATATAAATTCAACATTTTTTTTTTCACTCTTCAATTTGAAATAGCAAAAGTATTGTCGCTTTCGATAATATAAATATCGAACTTCACATTTTATTAATAATTTCTTCACAATGTAGTGCATGCATTTATAAATCCCATCAATGACTGAATTATAAGTTATTTGGCTACATTTGAATAATCAGATATGGCAAGAAATAAAGGGTTGCCCTCAGCAAAAGGAGAGTTAACAATTCAAAGGAAGCAATTGGAAGCTATTATGGAATCAATCCTACCTGCTTGTACAGAACCAGACATAAAGACTGGTGCACCGTTTAGAGCTCAAGCAATAATTGCTAACCCTCCTGCTTATGGTATGTTCATGATTCTTAATTGGAAAATCTTAACCTTTGCTGGAGCACATGATGAAATTTATCTTTGAATGTCTCAGCATTTTCTTGAATTATTCTTTTCTGTTATCCTTTTTGTTTCCATATAATTGCTCTGCCCCATATGTTATCTCACTTAGTAAATGAAAAGATTAGATAAAATCATTTATCGTTATTTATCCCACCATTTTTATCACATTTGTTCAATCATCAATTCACCATTGAGCTTTTTTACCATATCAAAAGCATCTTCTACTATTATCATTGTAAACTAGACAACTAATTTGGAATAATCTAAATTAGGAAAAATTGACAATTAAAATGAGGAGGGAGTATTGTTTTGGTTTGGGTCCTTTGAGTGTTGGAGTGATTTAATATTTTAATGTGCTCATGCCATAATATCTAATTTAAATGCCATAATTCCTACGGCTGTGTTGACTGGTCACTAGGATAGCAGAATGTAACTAACTAATGTCTTTAATCTTTATGGGACAACTGCACCTTTGTGGTGATTATGCCACAGAGCAAATTCATGTGTTATAAAAATGCATTATGAGAGAGTGAGCTTGGAGTTATGTAATTCTTCAATTTTCCTCCTCATATATTCCCTATTGTGTGCAACTGAGAATTGTGTTTTTTGGAGGGAGTGGGGTGTGTTTTGTCATTTATCTTTTTATGTATAACTTCTTGATTCACTGATGACATAGTACATTATAACTGCAGGACAATTACATGTTGCTGAAGCTCTAAATGTACCTCTACACATACTCTTCACGGTGCCATGGACGTAAGTTTTCTGACAAAGTGAAATATATTTTAACTAGATGATTTTCTTCTCTAGATCTTCCTTGTTTTAGAGTAGATTATATGTTGATTGAGGGTTATAATTTATCGAAGAGTGTGACTGCCAATGTCTAAAAACATTCTGGCAACTTTTTTGAGTTTTTAGACACTATTGTAAGGTCATTTTGGCACCTTAGTGAAGCAACTAAAGATTACAGTTAATAAAAAGGTGACTTAAGGATGCTGATTTTTTTTAGTTAAGAAGCGTGTTGAGGCATTGAAGTACAAGGCTCAGAAGACATTCACTTTGAATTGCTTAGAGCTTTTAAGGCGTACCTTTTTATATGCCTGTGTGATTAGAATTTTATTGTTAAACAGGAAGATATGATTCCTTTAAGATGTATTATTATGAAAAAGCAAGATTTTATTTATTTTATTTGTATTTGTATTTTTATTTTTAGCATTTCACCTTATGACTTTGAGGTCACATGTTTAAGTCTCACCTCCAACTTGTGTTTGGGAATGGGGGATTCCCCCCCCCCCCCCTCTCACTCTCAAGCGTTGTCGTATATAGTTGGGCTGGCTGTGAGAGGAGCCGTTTCAGTAGGGTCATATTGACTACTTCAGATGATTCAAAAAGCTATATATTTTCGTTGCTTACATTCTTAAAATGTCATTTGCTCATTCCCCCTCGATTTACCCTCCTAAAGGAAAAAAAAACTTGATTTTTTTTTTAGAAAGGAGATATCTATTATGTATAACAAGATAAGAAAAGAAAGTAGACTTAAATATGAGGGCACAATCTGAAAGCCAGAAGATCAAAAGGCCTTCAAATATGGTTTAGGTGATCTGAGCATTTGTAGTGGATTTGATCAAAACTTAATGACATGAATTATCTGTTGTGTTTAATTAAATTCCATACAAAGAGTATTGTTGCAGTATACGAAGAATATTTTCTTACAATTCTTTTGAATAGGCAGGCCAACTTATGAATTTCCCATCCCAATTGCTCATCTACCGCAAAGTCCTGGTAACCGGGTATGCTTCTGTCTCTCCTTAGTTTCCCCAGTACACCAGTAACATGGCTAGCTCACTGACCCCTTTACATTGTGAAACTGATGCAGTTGTCATATGTAATTGTTGATCTGATGATTTGGTGGCTGATAAGGGGTCACATAAATGACATCAGGAAGAGAAAGTTGAACCTTCCTCCCATTTCATACTTTAGCACATACTATGGATCTACATATCATTTGCCAACGACATACATGTGGAGTCGTCATGTCTTACCTAAACCAAAAGGTAGGAATTGAATATTTTTGATGATACAGTAGAACTGCTGTAACAATAAGCATGCTGAGACAATTCTGCTGTTGAAAATAAAGAATGCATGAAGTGTAATTTGTATCATTTCTTCAATCCTTTGTTTTATCCTATACGACTTAACTAACAGTTATTAATAAAATTTAATGGACTTGCAGACTGGGGACCTGAAGTTGATGTTGTTGGTTATTGTTTCTTAAACCTTGGGTCCAAGTATCAGCCACAAGAAGAGTTAGTAGATTGGATAAAGAAAGGGCCGAGGCCAATATACGTTGGCTTTGGAAGCATGGTAAGATTCTTGTCTATTTTTTTCAGCGTCTTATTTATGATTGTAGTTAGCTGTAATGGCTTCCTTATTGATTAGCTGTGCTTGTAATTTACTAAGACAAAAAATGTAATTGTTTCCCCTTGTTAGCTTCTTGATGATTCCAAGAGAACTACAGATATCATTCTTGAAGCATTGAAGCATACCGGACAGCGTGGAATAATTGACTGTGGTTGGGGAGGCCTTGGTATTGGTGAGTATCCTTATCTTGCTTTGTTTTCTTTATTTGCTCACATATTTGCTTTTCTATTTCCCATGTCTTTAACTTTTGTTGAACAATGGTTCTTGATATCATATGTACTAAGGAATGACTGTAATATATATAATGTACATTGGATTTTTATAACCTAGTTGGTGTCTTGCAGCTTCTGAACTTCCAGATGACGTCTTCCTTCTCGAGAATTGCCCTCACGATTGGCTTTTACCTCAATGTTCTGCAGTGGTGAGTTCCTGTCAAAGCAGTAACTAATTGGAATTTCCATAGATGTAGATGTTTAGAGCAATACTAAGCTGGACAAGATTTCCGTAATATCCTTGCTTTGAAGTCTTAATTTAGTTATTAAAAAAAAAAAAACCCCATTGTAGCAAAAGATCACCCTTTCTAATCATTATATCAATGTTATTATGTACGTTAGTATTTAACCTATGTAGTCAGTAGTATGTGTCCAAGCATCAAACTCAGCAATTTTTAGTAGTAGTGAAATGAAGAGTCAAGTAATAGTTTTCAACCTAGATTCTTATAGAATAAACTGTGTTTCTCATTTGCAGGTTCACCATGGTGGTGGTGGAACTACAGCGGCTGGACTAAAAGCTGGGGTATGTTTTACTGACTGCTATATTTTTGTACAGCGGTGATGTATACAACTAGAGAAGACAATTTAATTCCATTAGTTCCCTATTTAAGTTGCTCCAGTGATAATATCAGACCATCAAAACTATTCTAAATGATTTCACGTTTATATATATACTTTTTTTTGACTTGTATATTCCTAACAAGTTAATGCAAATCAGATAATTCTGTTTTTCACTTCATGCTTCTGTTTAAAAGTTGTGACATTATTTGAGTAAAAATTTGATTAATTGCAGTGTCCCACTACAATTGTTCCATTCTTTGGAGATCAGTTTTTCTGGGGTGATAGGATTCATGAGAAAGGATTGGGGCCAGAGCCTATACCTGTTAACGAGCTCACTGTCGAAGCTCTCTCTAATGCTATCGAATTCATGCTAGAGCCAGAGGTAATTTCATTCTGAGACATTCTCTGTACTTCATCCAACTTGTATTTCGTATTAGACTATTAGGTACTATAATAATTATCCCAGTGGCCAAAAAGGTTGAAAAAAGGTTTAGCCTACTAAGTTTGCAGTTTGGCAAGTTTCATTAGGATAAGGAACTTTTATGATCAATACAAGGGGGGAAATCAGTGGATAATGCATCTTAGAATTCTGATATAAATAAACAACGCCTTACAAACACATTAGCATTTACTGAGTTTAACCTCCCAGTCTAAATTAGCTCTAAAAAATTTTCGTCACTCAAATGAGCCTCTCAAATACTATAGGAGAGATTTCAGTCTCCAGAGATATCTATGCTTATGTATCTTAGGATTCATAGGTATTAAATGAGCCTTCATTTGAGATTCAGGTAGAGTTTTGGTAGTAACTATCCAAATTCCAAAATGTAATCTTCTGTATGTTATGAGTGATTAGAAGTGCTAATATTATTAAATTGATGCATTTCATAATTGCATAGTAGTAACCTTTACACTTTCCTTCCTCTCATCAGATCAAATGTCGAGCAATGGAAATAGCTCGGTTGATAGATAATGAAGATGGTGTTGCAGCTGCTGTCGATGCATTTCATCGACATTTACCCAATGAATTGCCAGTGCCACCTGCATCAATGGAAAACAATAGTCCAAATCTTATTCAGTGGTTCTTTGTTCAAATTGGAACAATTTGCTGCAGTGTTTGTTCTTAGATTATTTTGTAGGTGTGAGTGAGAGTAGGGTTTTTGTATAGCTTTTGCCCTCCAATGTTGGTTAATACTAATACCATTATTTGTAATTAACCATTCATTTTATTCATTTCATTCTGTAAATTATGTTTGGAAAAATACATTAGGGAGTCCAACTCAAGAAAGTTATTGCATTAGGTGAATAGATTTGTTACATTTATTGTTCACAAATTAACTAGGTTCTTGTAAAATAATTTTGAAAAAAAAAAAAAAAAAACATATTGCTAAACTTATGTAATTGCCGTTGGATTTCAATTATATCTACTAATCTAGCACTGGATAAGCTCATGCCCTGAGACAAAATCTCAACTGGGTTGGTTTTTTATTTCTGTTGAAGAAAATATCTTACAATTATTTGTAAACACTCCTGTTAGAGGTTTAGATTTGTCAAGCTTAGACTTGACAAACGGGTTGTTCTGGTCGGGTTTGGGTCAGGTTAACTCGGGTCGGGTCAATTTTAGGTCAACAAATATTTGGTCGGGTTCGAGTTCGGGTCGGGTCAATTCGGGTTCCGAGTCAAATTCGGTCAGCACTTCGGATCAAGTTCGGGTCGGGTCAATTTTTAGGATCAATTTTTGGGTCAATTTCGGGCTGGGTCAATTTCAGGTTGGGTCAGTTCAGGTCGGACCAAGTTTGTGTCGGGTCACCAAAATAAATTCACTTACAAGAAATAGTTGGAAAAATAAAGTAAAATCGTTAAAAAAAAAAAAAACCGTGAGTTCCTATTATTTATTAGGAAAGAATGAAGCCCTAAACTAAGTAATTAACCATTTCATCCTATTCACTTCCGGAATCGGGTCACTTCGGGTCGGGTCACTCCGGGTCGGGTCAATTCGAGTTAAAATCGGGTCGGGTCATTCGGGGCATCGGGTCACATTCGGGTCAACTCCATTTCGGGTCGAGTTTGGGTTCGGGTCGGGTTAGTTTGGGTTCGGGTCATTTTCGGGTCGAAGGTCGGGTCATTCAAGTTGGGTCAGAACTGCCAGGTCTAGTCAAGCTTCTCTTTTTTGCCTTAAACCTTTTTCAACCATTTACTCCCTCCATTACTTTCTTTAATTTATTGTAAGACGGGTTAAGGACCTTAATGTTATCCTAAAAGTATTTAAAATTACCTCCATACTACTCTGTATAAAGGTTATCGTTTTCTAACATAAATTTTATTCTTGAAAAATTTTCATAATATCATAGATTAATTATAATAGCCTTTATAAAATGTATTCATTAGAAAATACACATTAAGATACAGTCAAACTCACTACAAATTTTCTTAAAAAAAAAAAAAAAAAAAAAAAACTCACTACAAATTAATTAAAAGGTAACCTTAAATATGTTAAGCTACATTATACATTGTTGAAGTTATTCTCAAATTGACCGTTTTTCAATAAAATAAACGAAAATTTGTCTTATACAAGACTTATTGAACTTCGTTAGGGGTGTCAATTCGGGTAAACGATTCGGGTTCGGGTTGGGTTTATTAGTTTCGGGTTATAACGGGTTGAAATGATTAGCGGATCGGTTTGGGTCGGTTTTGAAAATTATCGGGTTAGTTCGGTTTGGTTTTTTATATAGTAGTTTCTATTCGGGTCGGTACCTAATCGGGTCAGGTTGTAATAAGTTCGGGTCATAATCAGTTTGGGTTAAACAGGATCGGTTTGAAAACGGGTTTAGCCTTCGGGTTCAAATCGGGTCGGGTTGTAATCAGTTTGACTCATAATCAGTTTGGGCTAAACTGGGTCGGTTTGAAAATAGGTTTCGATTCAAAACAGATCGAGTGAAATCGGGTTCGATCATCATCGGTTCAAGTCATAATCGGTTTGGATTGAACTTGGTCGGTTTGAAAACAGGTTTACCCAATTTGTAGCGGGTTTCAGTTAAAATCATATCGGATTAAAATTGATTCGGATCATTATCATGTCAGGTTAATCAGATAATGAGTCAGAACGGGTCATGTTATAATCTAGTTAAGTTATGATAAGGTGGGTCTATAAAGTAGTGGGTTGAAACAAATCAGATCATAAACATATTGAGTTGATAACAGGATACGGGTTGTAGTTAACGGTTCGGTCTCAACGGGTTATGGGTCGTAAAAGGTTCGGACTCAACGGGTTACATGTTGAAAACGGTTCGGTCACAACGAGTTATGTTCGGTCACAACGGGTTACGGGTTGGAACAGTTCAGGTTTATCGGATTTGTGCCGGGTTTAAACATTTTCGGTTTAAAATGGGTTGGGTTACTATCGGGTTTAGACGTAATCGTTCGGGTTGTTTTCAGTTTCGGGTTGTAACGGTTTGGCTTGATAACGAGTCGGGTCATTAACAGTTCGCACAAACTCGGTTCAGTTCAGTTTCGGGTTGGAAAAAATTGGGTCGGGTCGGTTATCGATTTCCAAAAAATGGGTTTTCAACAGTTCAGTTCCTATTCGAATCGGTTCAAAACAGTCGCGTTTAACGGTTCAGGTAAGAAATTGACAGCTCTAAACTTCGTATATAGATTTGATCTTATGAGAAATTAGTTACAATTAATTTATGTATGGCTTAATCTATAGGAAATTGCTGTTATTCGTTTGTCTTGTCGCCTTTGTTCTCGTACTACCCATAAGCTTTTGTCGTTACATTACATACAACATGAAATAATCCTACAATATATAAAAGCATACCAACACGCAACAAGTGTGCTCTTCATTTTTGACTGAATTTTATCTTCTGCTCTTTTTTGATTTGAGAGAGGAAATATATTAATTAGGTGCCCAAAAAATTTGAAAAGCTCCCCTAAAGCCCTAGCATATAGAGCCAAACAAGAAAAATGGACCTTTTTGAAATGATCCAGATGAGAGAGAATAAACCCTAATATCCAGTAAAAATTCCATCCAAAAGTCAGTGGTAAGCCTTTTTGTTGTAAAAATTCTCTCTAATTATATTAAGTTCGTTACTTTTCCATTCCAATATTCTTTACTTCTGATTTTCTTATTTGATTTATGTTAATGTTTAATTCATTACTATATTGATTATGATTCTTATCTGATTATGGAGTAAACATGCGAATAATTCTAGGAATTTCGGGAATTTTTCCTTAAATTTAGCTATCATTTGTTTAGGTTATGAATCGGAGACATCTGATGAGTAACAACTTAAATGACATTGCTGTAATTATAAGCAAATTAATTTTTAAATGTTTTTACAGCATCAACCTCCTTCTCCTTCCATTATCTTTCCATCTTCTCCAACCTTTCAACCTCCATTGATATTCCCTTTCAAAAAAAAAAGGAGTTGTTATTCGTCGCCTGCGTTTCTCCACATAACGCCCACAAATTTTAGTTTTTTGACATTTTTTGTCTTTTCATAATTTTCACCCAAAACGCAATTTTACATCCTGGAAAATGTTCAGCTCGCGTGAATCATTAATTATACACCAAAAACATTTTATATTACATGAAACAAATTATATAAAATCATTTACGTAAGATAAATTAACAAATTACGTGAGATTATAATATAATTTCACGTAATTTGTTAATTTATCTTACGTAAATGAGTTTGTATAATTTGTTTCATGTAATATAAATCTATTGGATCCACTACACCACAGAATTTTTAGAGTTGGTTTCATGATTTGTATTTGGTTACATGGTGAACTTTAGCTATAGAAACGTGAAATTGTGATAATGTAATTGGTTATATGGTGTAAAATTGGTTTCATGGTTTGTAATTGGTTACATGGTATAATATTATTCTGCATTTAGTACCCTATTATATTTGAAATTGTCATTTTTTCCACTTCAGGTCAAAGATGTATAGTGATGATGAAAACTTTTCTATGTATATTCTTAAACAATCAGTCAAAGTATTGAAGAATGTCAAGGCACAAGGAACCACCTCTACATTCATTTCAATCATTATACCTCCTCATGGAAAAATTACATCAGCCTTAGAGTGGTTGGATAATGAATATGACTGTGTTTTTGAGAGTGTTGATAGGGGAAAGGACAGAAAAGTGATATATGAAGCTATGACTTCCGCCAGACAAAGACTGGCAAAGTATGTGTCAGTTCCCAGCAATGGGTTAATTTTGTTCTACGGGAAAATTGTAGATGATGCTGAAGGTGTGAATAAAGATATGGTCCTTGATTTTGAGCCATTCAGGCCAATTTTTTCTCCTGTGTTATACGAGATAACAAATTTGCAACTAAGGCATTAGAACAGCTTTACCAACCAAATAATGAGACTGTATGCAAAGTTGATCTTGGACTGGATAACTTGGAAGAAGAGATATATTACCTTGGTGATTTGTTTCGAGAAGATGAAAAATACTATTTTCAGGTGTCATTTGACGTTAACATAGCTTCGGTGGTTTTTGGAACATGGTTAAGTAGCAAAAATCAACAAGATCACCTTTACCCAGAAGTTTGCAATCAACAAACGGTGAGCACCAGCTGTATGGAATCTCATTTTTCCTCCTCTATTTTCCTTATTATCATTTCATGGTTATTTCTTAATCAAGTGGTTTGTATTTTTTTTTAGTAACTTGTGCTCATCACTCACTATGTCCGACATTGGAGGTACGGGACAAATTAAATTGGGATACAAGATCACCTACCCTGCCAGCCACCTTCACTACCAGCCGCCCTCCTTGTGCAGTCGTGCCGGCTGTCGGCGCCCAAACTTTACATTCACACACCAACCACAACAACATCCACTCCACCTTCACCCCTCAGCGCACGCATTCACTAGCCGCACCTAACAATCGCAGCCACCAATTCGCAGACCCATGCAACAAATCAGCCGCTACGCCCCCGCTTCCTGCAGCAACGAACATCGACCGTCACAACCCACCTCAGGCCACCGCGCACAACAATCGCCACCACCATCAATACGCAGACCCTCGCAACAAATCAGTCGCTACGCCCCCGCTTCCGGCAGCAACGAACATCGACCGTCACAACCCACCTCAAGCCACCGCGCGCATCAACCACCACCACCATCAATTCATCTGCTCGCCACACACAATCAATCACAGCCTGCAACGCCACACACAATCAATCACAGCCTGCAACGCCACCATCTCCACCAATTTCACATCTAACCAAAAACCTAGCCCATTGAAAACCCCCAATTTCGAAAGGTAAGAATTTGGTAGGGTGGCCAAGCGGAGTAGGAAAGAGGACGGGGTGGGGTTGCCGGCGCCAGGAGATCATTTTGGCTCCGGAAACCTGCACGGGGGGGAGGGGGAGGGGGAGGGGTGGCTGACAGGAGGAGGCTGACAGGCTTAGAGTGGCTGGGATTTTAATTTATTTTTTAAAAAAGTTTTTTTTTAATAAATTAAATCATTATTTAATAAAAAAATAGGCCCCACTTAACGGAACTCTACTGTTAAGTGGTAGCAAAAGCTATCTAGTGTAACTTTTGGAAGTAGCAAAATAAAATAATAAAAAATTAAACATGTAGTAAATGTTAAACATGGTCATTTTGGTGGTACCAAACACTAGGAAAAAAACCCCAATCCCCACCGGTTCAAACCACACATTCCCCACCGGTTTTGAACCGTTCTTGATTTGGGGGGTGCTAAATCCTCAAAGATTTCCCACCGGTTTTGGAGTGAACTGGTGGCAAAAACTTCTGATTTATGTTATAGATGGAGCAGTTTTCCCACCGGTTTTCAAGTGAACCGGTGGCAAAACTCAACATTTTCCACCGGTTTTCACAGTGAACCGATGCCAAAAGTCAGCGCGCCAGTTTTCAAAATTGTTTTGGGCACCGGTTCATTGAAAAAACCGGTGGGAAAAACCTGTTTTTTTTTTAAATTTTTTTTTATAATTAAAAATAATTAAAAACCTGCACATCCTGTATTAATTCTGCCATTAAAATATATTATAATAACAGTAATAATAATAATAATAATTATTACCCGTATTATTATTATTATAATATTATTATTAAAAATGCTAATAATATAATAATTTTTACATTGGAATAATAACAACAATACATAAATATTAATTAATAACCGTAAATGAGATACAATGAAATGTCATATAGCTTTTACAACTCATTAATTAAAAGGTGTTATATTTACAAACTATACTAATAATTAATGTATAAGTTAACAAGTTCAAATTAAATTATATGTGATGAAAGACGCTAACATGTCTCGAACTTCATTCAGCTCTTTGCTCGTCAATGGACCTCCTTTCTGTACCTTGCAAAACTTGGTTAAACAAAAATGATGTTAGCTAGAATTAATTACTTAGGTTATGTATGTAAAAATACATTTATAATTTAAGTTAGGCAAAAATTAATACATAGGCCTATATGACTACTACTTCACCTATTTTCTACATTTATTGCCAAATCAACTCATTCTTCCTCATAACATGTCAATATTACCTAGTTAGAGGCAGCTAAAGCTTGAAATCACATTAAAAGAACAAGTCAAGTGTTTTAAGACGCATTTTCAACCTAAATGGCCCGAATAAGGCCTATATCACTACTTGTATGCCTATTTTCTACACTTCTTATCAAATCAACTCATTCTTTCTTTTAACATGTCATTATTACATAGTGAAAGGCAGCTAAGGCTTGAAATCACTTTAAAAGAGCAATTCAAGTGTTTTAAGACGCATTTTCAATCTAAATGGCCGAAATAAGGCCTATATCACTACTTGTATGCCTATTTTCTATATTTTTAATCAAATTATCTCATTCTTCCTCTTAACATGTCATTATTACCTAGTTAGAGGCAGTTAAGGCTTGAAATCACATTAAAAGAGCATTTGAATGGTTTTAGGACGCAATTTCATTCAAAATGGCCGAAATAAGGCCTGTATCATTACTTGTATGCCTATTTTCTATATTTTTAATCAAATTAGCTCATTCTTCCTCTTAACATGTCATTATTACCTAGTTAGAGGCGGCTAAGACTTGAAATCACATTAAAAGAACAATTCAAGGGTTTTAAGACGCAGTTCAAGGGTTTTCTCTTATCAAAACACACCACAAGCAAATTAACTAAGTCAATGGCATACCTCATCAAGCTGTTGTAAGTCTGTACAATGACTCATTATGTCCAACATGAATCTCATCACGTATAGTCCGCAATCAACTCCGTTATCTTGTTGTGCGCACTAGCATAGGAACACAATAAATGAATCAAACATGCATAACAAATTAGCAACATCTTACGCATCGTTTATTATGAAAATCACAAAATCATGTAGCATTACCATCGGTGATTTCCATGTAGGACCTTGAGGAGCTCGGCAATTTATCTTCTTCATAGCACTATAGAAAAGTAAGTTCAAACTTGATTAGTATGACTAATATAATAAATGAGTTAAGTAAGGATAATCAACACTAGATAGTTGTATTTACTTTCGCAGTATAGACTTCACGAGGAGCTTTTTCGGATGAGGCAATCGAGCTGAATCAAAAAGGAAGATGGTGTTACTGGGAACACAAATCACCAGCAGGGTCCAATGTGCACTACAGAAATGGACAATACACAAACAAGTCAATAATTAGCCGTGTACAACATATAATTAGGGAAAACAAATGAATTTGACATGGTCAAACGTACTCCTCAAAACATGGAGCGATATATGAACTTGTCACCCGCACGCAATGATTACTTGATACCCCGTTCAACATAGTACAACACGTCAGGGTAGTTGCCTAAGATTCTAGTAGTGGAGATTTGCTCGGGGCATAACCACCCTACTTGACACGGAGAATCAATCTCAAGTAAGTGCTCCTGTAGTGCTCTGCATGCATGGTAACAAAATATTAATGGGAAATTAAATGACAAGCAATCACCACTAATCTGAATAACATAATAGTGTATGGCATTAAATTACCTCATGAATGTTTGAACGAGGGAGATGTTAAGCATTGAACCACTTAGAAATTCTTTCACATCTTCTTTGCTAAGCCATGCAATTGCATCCTCATCAAAGTGAAACATTTCCTTAGGTAGTGGAACTTGAATGGGAGTGTCACTAGGCAACATACTAACACGGTTGTGTAGAAATGTTAAATCTTTAGACAGCGTTTGAAGGACCGTGTCAGCAACAAGTGGAGTAGCTTGCAAAGCTGAACCTCTCGAAGAGTTCTTCTTCAACCCTTTTTCACTCTCCGACCATTGTTCACTCCTCTTCTTTGGCACCGGTTGATCAACGCTTATTGGTTGCTCCACCCTCCTCTTTGAAGTTTGTCTTTTTTGCGAAATCTAATACAACAAATCACGCAATTGGTTAGAAAAGACAAATCCATCTAACTCTTGTGAAAACAACTGGGCATAAAGTACCGAACGAACCCAAAATCTTAATTACCTGGTTCATCAACCTTACCCAAGCACATGGCCACTGCACAAAGCTACCTTTTGCCGCCCAAAGTGTAGTAAACTCCTCCTCCTCTATGGGCACCAGTATTAGGATGTCCTCGAACCCGGTAATAACAGAATTGATCCCAACCGAGTAATGTTGTGGCCTAAGCGGTCGCAAATGGACCATACCTTGTTCGGCCGGTTGTGCACTACCATATGCAACCACATGCAAAGCTCCAGATTCGTCCGGGTGTAGAAGTGCACAACGGGTCTCTTCCTACACCAATTTGAAAGATCATTTATTAGAACCAAACATATCACAAGGGGTCGTTTCCTACACAATTGATAATGTGCCCATATTCACTAAGATTGATAATGTGCCCATATTCACTAAGATTGATAATGTGCCCATATTCACTAAGATAGAACTAAACAAAATCACCTGTAAATCTAGAAAATGATGAGGTGCTGGATTATCGAGCTCCCTCGAGTCCGCATGTGTAGGCGTACCACCCTGCAACAAGAAATTAATGACTGCCACCTTAGATCCTACATAACTCAATATGCCAAAACTAAAAGTTTTGAAACTACCTCATTTGCATCATCGTCTCCATGTATATCATCTTCCCCTTGTCCTTTTGGGGGACTACATGAGTCGACGGGTGTATTCGAGGGGAAAGGCAAGCTCGGTAGGTTCATTTGCTTCGCCCAAGCGTTAAATTCACTTACGAGCTCGTTGCGGACTTGTTCCTTAATCGATGCCACCGTGGAAACCAAGTCATGAGGTGAGTTCACACTTGCTCGGGATCTTCCTGATTTGGTATACTCTGGACCCATCACCTTTTCCCACCCTAGCAATGACCCTCCTGCACCTACTACCCGTCCTGGATGGTAGGGCTTTCCCAAAGCCAAGGTGAAAGGGTCTTTTTCTACACTTGGGACGAGCTTGCCTTCAACCAGTTCTTCAGTGTGTTTAATCTGTAGCAAAAAAAAAAAAAAAAAAAAAAAACAGAAACCAATAGCATCCATAAGTGATATTTATGCAAAATATTCATAGAGTTCTCAAGTTCGTAGTTGCTTACGAGCTTATCAGTCATTTCTTTGGTTTTCGGAGCCTTGATGGCCCATTTTCCAGTCTCCTTGTCACGCGCATGTAGTGAACAGAAGAAATCACCAGCACGACTCACCAGCGTAGTGATCGTGGAAGAAGAGGGTCCTTTGGACGACCCTAGTAGCGAAGTAGGGTATACTCCTTCATTGACCCACGTTTCCCTCCATTCACCAAATGTCTTAAACCCCATACGTTGGGTGTATTGCTTCATCTTTGCATTTTTGGAATTTTGCTCCCTAAGTTCCTACGTAATTAGAATTGTTAGTATTATTACTTCAAAAAGAGATAATATATTATACTATTGTAATCAAATTTACTTAAACTTACAATTGCTTCCTTTGTACTTTGTTGAATAACAAAAGCTTCCCAATAATCCTTCGATATGTTTGGCCATTTTTGCCATGGGAGTAGCTCTTCATTGATGACTTCATCATCATTGCCTTTCTTCTTCTTTGGTTTTTTCTTCCTCTTTGTGATCCAACCACGAACTAATTCGCTCTTGAAGCCTCTGAATCTTTCCGCTAGCAAAGATTCAAACACCCTTCGCTTGGCGGCATCATTAGAAATATTAAACAGACTCTGCAAACACAAATAAAGTCGATTATTAGTTTCCCCTTTTACATAACATTAAAGTAAAGGTATTTATAATTGTATAAATATGCAAATAAAACACTTGCCCTTGTATCATTCCAAAATGTGTCAATCAAGCCTGGAGGTACTTCCCGCATACGAAGTGTAATCGGGATTTTACGCGCACAAATGCCAACGTGAATAGCATATGGATGATGGAATTTGCCTACAGGTTGGCCCGCCTTGTCGTACTCCAGGACCATGGGACCGACGGGTTTCTTGAAACTTGTCGTCGGACCCCTCACCTTTTTCTTAGCCGGTGCCCTCACCCCTCCTCCACTTTGTCCTTGGCTTTGATTGTGGGAAGTAGCGTTCTCACCAACCGTCTCAGAAGCTGCATTTTCAATAGGAGGCGCTTGTTCAGCCTCCATTTCAAATGCATCCAGCCTACGCTCCAACTCATCCTGAGCCTGATCTTGTGCCTCACCCAAATCAGGCTCCTTGTTCACATCATACAACTCATCACCATCCTCAGAGAAGTCATCATCATCATCATCCTCTACATCCTCAACACAAACACGGTCCTGATCGTCCGCCATGAGATGTAATCACCTGCCATAACAATCATAACACGTTAGTAGTTGTATTATAAATACATTTGTAAGGTACAGTTATAAAATCAAATATAAATTGCCTAATTATAATACTTATGACAATTAATTAATTCATTTTCGGCTAACCTATCATTTGATAATACTTTCAACACCTAAAATTGCAAAATTGCTGAAAAGTAGTACCTCATTCTAATATTCCTTCGTTGTGGTCTAATCGCACATAATTGGTTTGGTCGTCTACGTAATTTGGTACAACAGGTCTAGGAACAGTGAAAGGTGCCGAGTCATCAAACACATCATATTCTTCCTCATCCTCGACATCTCCAATGCCTAAGATTCTTCTTTTGCCGGCTAGCACAATAGACCATTTCATATATGCTGGGTGAGTTACGTAAAACACTTGCTTAGCTTGAGATGCAAGGATGAATGGTTTCGCATTGTCATTTAGGTGGCTAAGATCTACAAGAGTAAAGTCATCATATTTGACGTTACACCTGATATTATCAACCCATTTACACCGGAAAAGGTCTAGGAACAGTGAAAGGTGCCGAGTCATCAAACGCATCATATTCTTCCTCATCCTCGGCATCTCCAATGCCTAGGATTCTTCTTTTGCCGGCTAGCACAATAGACCATTTCATATCTGCTGGGTCAGTTACGTAAAACACTTGCTTAGCTTGAGATGCAAGGATGAATGGTTTCGCATTGTCATTTAGGTGGCTAAGATCTACAAGAGTAAAGTCATCATATTTGAAGTTACACCTGATATTATCAACCCATTTACACCGGAAAAGAGCAATCGTGAAGCTACAATAATCAAGCTCCCATATTTCTTAAATTCGACCATAGTATGATAACTCTGCATCAACGGGTGCTTTATCCTTAGCACTTGCAAAATCCCTTGACGATGCCACAAGCGTTACACCACTGTTTTGGGTCGAGGAAGATTTCAAATCCTGACGCTCAGTCCAAAAAGTGTACCCATTTATGTCATATCCCTCAAATGAGCGAACATCATCCCTAGGACCATAAGCAAGCCACCTTACTGTATCAGTGACACTCTCATCCATTCTACCCATCACTCGATCACGAAACCAACTCACAAACCTCTTATTATGCATCTGCATCAATGCCCTTTCACCTTTCGATGGGAATTCATCACGCAAACTAGCCATGTGCTCATCTAAGTATGGGTGAACATCTGCAACATGGTGCAACACATATAGGTGTGCTTGTAAAAACTTATCTCGGTCAGGTGACATTTGTTTCGACCCGATTGTGCCGTGACCATCAAGTCTCCCTTCATGTCGAGAAGTAGGAAGACCAATAGGTTCAACAACAGTTATATAGTCGGCCACAAAATTACCAATCTCCTCACCCACGATCCCTTGAATCATACTTCCTTTCGGGTGAGCCCGATTCCTTACCTTGTTTTGCAATGTACCCATGTGTCTTTCAAAAGGATAGCACCACCTCATGAACACTGGACCGCACAACTTAATTTCACGCACCAAATGAAGAATAAGATGCACCATTATGTCAAAGAATGAGGGTGGGAAGTACATCTCAAATTTGCACAAAGTCACAACCACATCCGCCTGCAAAGCATCAAGTGCACAAGGATCCAGCACTTTGCTGCATATTGTATTGAAAAAAGAACAGAGGCTTGTAATAGCTTCCCTCACGTGCTTCGGTAAAATACCACGTATTGCAATTGGTAGGAATACTTGCATAAGAACATGACAATCATGGGATTTCATACTTGTGAGCTTCAATTCTCCATTTAAGGATACAAATCTTTTCATGTTAGATCCATACCCTGATGGAACCTTAATGCCGTACAGACATGCACAAAACATTCGTTTTTCTACCCTTGACAATGTGTAGCAAGCCGGAGGTAAATAAGCCTTGGCATCCTTTGCTTTTCCATCATAATTCTTCTTCAAAGCATCTGTGGACTTTCCTTTTCCCTTGCTCTTCCCCTTTCCTTGTTTTGAACTCGTTTCATCTCTCTTTTCCTGTTCCTTTCCCTTTCTAACCTTTTCCTGAGCCCACAATTCTGGACGAACCCCCATCTTTTGCAAATCTAACCGTGCACCCTTTCCATCCTTTGTTTTTCCTTGAATATTCATCAGCGTTCCCACAAGAGCATCACACACATTCTTCTTTATATGCATTACATCAAGACAGTGCCTAACATCATGTTCTTTCCAGTACGGAAGCTTCCAAAAGATTGATTCTTTTTTAAAGAGAGCAGTTGAGTCCGCAGCTTTTTTTGTTTTCCCAAATAATGTTCGTATACCCTTAACTCGAGCATAAACCTCCTCACCAGTCAATGGACTAGGCGCAGTCCCCTCTTCCGCTTTCCCATCGAAAGCCTTTTTCTGCCTACGGTACGGGTGATCGTGCCTTAGCAACCTTCGAGTCCGCAAATACACCTCTTTGTGGCAATTGTCAAGGTGTATGCTTGGGGCGTCATCAATACAAATGGGGCATGCTTTTTTCCTTTGTTCTTGTACCCAGACAAGTTGCCATATGCAGGAAAATCATTAACGGTCCACATAAGAGCTGCACGCAAGGTGAACATCTCATTCTTATGAGCATCAAACACGGAAACCCCTTCGTCCCACATCTTTCTCAAATCGTCAACAAGTGGCGCAAGATAAACATCTATGTCGTTTCCAGGTTGCCTTAGCCCAGTTATTAGTAGTGAAAGCATTACATACATACGTTTCATGCACAACCAAGGAGGCAAATTGTAGATCACTAAAAGTACCGGCCATGTGCTGTGCTGGGTACTAAGAGTGCCAAATGGATTCATCCCGTCCATGCACAACCCAAGCCTTAAATTTCTGACTTCATCACCAAATTCACCAAACTTCATATCAATGTTCTTCCATTGCGGGGAGTCGGTTGGATGCTTCAGCATTCTGTTTTTCTTTCTTCCCTCTGCATGCCACATCAAGTTTTTTGCGTCTTTTGGTGTTGAGAAAAGACGCTTAAACCTTGGAATGATGGGAAGATACCACAACACCTTCGTAGGAGGTCTCTTCGTACCAGCATTGCAACTCATGCGCTTGTAGCGCGACTTCTTGCATCGTGGACACTCCTCCAATTGTTTATATTCATTTCGATAAAGAATACAATCATTAGGACATGCATGTATCTTCTTATACTCCAAACCAAATGGACACATGAGCTTCTTTGCATAATAGTATGACTTAGGAATTTCATTCCCGTCAGGCAACATCTCACTTAACACGGTCAACAAAGACGTAAAACTGTTGTCCGTTCACCCATGCTTCGACTTAATGTTAAAAAGTGTTAGCACAACTGATAGTTTGGAGTATTTTTTTCACCCAGGATACAAAGGATTTTTAGAAGCCTCCGATAACGACTCAAACACGTCACCTTCAACACCACGCATCATTTCATTCACCCCTTCATCCTCCACCTCATCCACCTGATCATCATCAAATCCATCCTTATCACCATTATCAACAATAAATTCATCATTCTTGTATTCCTCGTCCACACGAATATCATTGCTTCTATCATCATACACATCATTCCCAATAACATCCCCAGTGTACTCTCCTTCTTCACCGTGCTAAATCCACACATGGTATTTAAGCCTAAACCCACGACAAACTACATGATCTCTAATGATATAAACACTATTAACCACCTTCACATTATTACAATCAACACAAGGACAATAGAGGCAATCGAAACCCATTATGCGCTGATAAGATGAAGCCCTCTCACAAAACTCTTGAACCCCATCAAAGAATTCCAATGTATCACGTCTACCATACATCCAGCCACAATCCTTCTCCATTAAGTAAATTGCCTCTAAACATGGCAACATATTACGAATAATGTATAATTGCTACATCTATTATATATGTAAATCAAATTCAAACCCACACCATGCATATAACATTCATATAGATACAATAATGCATATATGCTTCCAAAGGGTCCTTATCACTCCAACCTAACCCATCCTTGAACGTTTACTCTCACTAGTGAATGTATGTCGACTTTCCAATTTTAAGGAAAATCCGACAGCATTTCCCCCCAGTTCTCCAAGTACACGATGTAGGTAATAACTTACCCACATATGTACCCAGAGAATATGGTGATCGAGGAAATGCTAAGCCAAGATGTTCCTTAAAATCGAAAAAAGAAGACATACATTCACCACCTAAGTGAGAGTAAACGTTCAAGAACAGTCCCAACCGGGGACTATTCAAGACTTTCTCCTAATGAGAAAGCCTTGAACGGGTATCTAGGCATATGATGATGCAAGCATTTATATATTGTTGTATTAATTTGTCATTAAACAATACACAAATTGTAATGGCATGAGAAAACTTTCATCATGAATCAAGAAAAAGAAACATAGACTAAGTTTTTAATTCATACCACAATTGAGCTAAATTTGTAGTCTTCAAGCTAAACTTGTGCTTCAATTCACATATGAATCTATAAAAAAATTAAAAAGAAAAAACAAAAGTTAGTAAGTAATTAATACCTACATACATTGCTAAAGAATAACGCATCATCAACCAAACTAACAATTGCTAATCACTAGTTTTTTTAAATTTTTGAGGAAGCACTGTCAAGCTAAGCTTGCTTTCTGCATTTAATGGTGGCTGAGAGGAGGAGAGAGAGTCGAGGAGAGCAATTTTTTGGATTAGAAATGACTATCTATGGGAATGGATTTCAAATGCTACGGGCTAAACATAAAATGATAAAGGCTAGAATTTTGATCAAATTCAAATGCAAATACCTGGTATTCCCAATTATGTGAATTGGGCTAAATCCATCATTTCAAATGAAATGTCCAATACCAAATAGGCCATTGGATTTATAACTTTTGTTTAATCTAGATGTATTAAGGTAATTCTCAAATAATTAACTTAAAGTAGTTTAATCATGGTTATATCCTCAACACCAAATTAAACCACCACTACACCACCATGCTCTAACCAACGAAAACACCCAGCCGCCCCTCCCCTTCCCTTTGATGCCCTGCCTTTTACCCTTGAACCACCCAGCCACATTTGATCTTCTTCACCCCCCACCAAACCTCAAATCACGTCCCCTCCCCATGACATAGATCATCCATGGTGCACCACCACCCTAAACTTTTTCCTCCTAAACCTAGAGAGCCTGGCTTCTTCATTCAAAGTTACTTGCCCCAAGAACTAAATTCAAGCGGTACACAATCTCATTCCAATGATAAAATCACTATTAGTTTACTGTCTGCTAGATAAAGTACACATGTTTATTGATCATTCATGTATCCTTATGATTTGTACAGAAACTGTAAAATTACTGCTGTAAATTGCTTTCTGAAATCAAATTTTGATACTAGCAGCATTTAGCATGTTGGGGTTCAAATGTTCAATATCTTGAATATAACTAGTTTAAGTTCAGTACAAATAACTAGTCATCTATTCAATTTTGAACTTAACAAAGGAAAAGGCCATGTCATTGTTATTGTACGGATGCATTACGTAAAGGTTGAACATATTTTACATTCAATTTTCAGATCAGTAGAAAATATGCACAACTCGAAATTAAAGAACAGAAATTAAAGCAAACTACAAAGAACATAAAACCCTAAATCAACGACTAACCCTAGATTGCAAAATTAATCAATAATACCTTGAAGCTGCTACAATGCAGTTGGAAAGTCAGAATGCGCTTCAATGGAGGTAAGAAAGCTCGACAGAATGCGCTTCAATAGAGGAGAGTTATGGAGAGAAAGAGAAGAGTTGCGCGGCAATGGAGGTGAGAAACCCAGAATGTGCTTCAATGGAGGACGACAGTGAAGGATGAGAGCAATGGTGAGGGTCGTATGTAGGCGAGAACGAGAGAGGAAGAATAATTGATGAAGTTGCAGTTATGGAGGCGAGAAGAACAGCAATTGGGAAAGCAGGGGATGGGGAATGCGAATGGAATAGTAATAAAACGAAGTACTGAAGGAAAAAGAAGGTATAAGGCGGGTTTTTTTTTTAAAAATTAGCCACCGGTTCGAACCGCTTCTAAAACAACTTTTCCCACCGGTTTGTGTTGAACCGGTGGCAAATCTGTTTTCCTCCTTTTTTTTTTTAACAAAAACAATTAGCACCGGTTCAAACCGGTGGGAAAACTAGGATTTGGCACCGGTTTATCAGGAACCGGTGGGAAAAGTAATTATCCAAAATCAAGCCCACTATTTTTCCCACCGGTTTTTAAGAACCGGTGCGAAAAGGGGGGGTGCCTTTTTCATTTTTTCTACTAGTGAAATGTCAAAATTTCCTTAAAAAATATTTAAAGTTATCCTTTTTACTATAAAAGTTATTATGTTTCTAATAATAAATTTTATCTAACAAAAAAACTTATAATGTATTAGATTATTAATATTAGTTTTTACATGATATAATCACAAATTTATAAGAAATTCCACATTAAAATAAAATTCAAACTAGCGAAAAATTGAAAGTTAGCCTTTAAGGGGTTAAACTTACCATAAAATAGCTAAAGTTACTCTTAAACAGATCGTCTTACAATAAATTTAACATTTAACGTACACCCGCCTTGCTACTATGAAAGATTTTAGACCTATTGGATTATGCAATTCTATCTACAAGCTAATAACTAAGTGCATATCCAATAGACTAAAACCTCTCATGAACCAATTGGTTAGCCCATTCCATACTAGTTTCATTCATGAAAAATCTATTGAAGAGAATGTAATTATTATACTATGTAAAAGAAGTAGCTCACCACTTCTAAAAAGGCAAATATTATGGCTTTATAAAAGATACTTTTCAGAGTATTAATCTCCCTAACTCTCTCATAAAATTAATTCTAAGTTGTATTTGTACCCTAAACATTTCGGTTTTGTGGAATGGAGAACTTACTACTAACTTTACTCCAACTAGAGGTATTAGACAAGGTGATCTTTTATCCCCTTACATCTTTGTCCTCCGCCTTGATCGTTTATATTGCATGATTCAAGAGAAGGTCAACAATAAAACTTGGAAACCTCTAAATATTGCTAAAGATATTAATATTTCTCATCTTTTCTAGGTTGATGATGTTTTTCTTTTTGGAAAAGCTTATATAGATAATATTAATGTTATGATGGAATTCGTTAATGATTTCAAAAAAGATTTTGGGGCTCTCTAATAACATTTCCAAATCTTCAGTTATTTTCCCCAAAAAAATGGATTACAATGTCCGTAAACAGATCTATGATATATGTAATATCACTAATACTACTAATTTTGGAAAGTATTTGGGAATTACTATTGGCCTTAACAAACTCAAAATTTCAGACTATTTTGATTTTCTTAATAAGACCTCTTCCAGTATTAAAGGATAGCAAGCCAAACTTCTTTATATGACTGAGAGATCTACTGTAACACCCCGACCCCAAACAAATTAGGGAGGGGCCTATTGTTACGAAATACGCATCAAGGGCCAACAACTATCCCCATAGACTTACACAAGTCCTTTCGGCACATTTTGTCCTCACTCATACGCACCCCGAGAAAATTTCCCAGGAGGTCACCCATCTTAAGACTAATCCCAGCCAAGGACGCTTAACTATGGAGTATCTTAGCATATGAGCTCTCTAAAAGGAAGATGCATCTTGTTAGTATGATTAGTATATCAAATCCTTTTAAAACAATCATGAGGGGTATTACATACACCCCCACTTGAGAACGGCAACGCCCTCGTTGCGCCTGGAAAGTCTGGAACCCTAGGGACCCCAGTATTACGCCTAATGGCAACTGGGTAGTCAAAGTGTTACATCCAGTCTAGATACGACCATATAGCTCCAGAATTCACCTCAAGAAAACTTCCCAGGAGGTCACCCATCCCAAGACTACTCCCAGCCAAGCACGTTTAACTGTGGAGTATCTTAGCATATGAGCTCCCTAAAAGGAAGATCCATCTTGTTGATATGATTAGTATATCAAATCCCTTTTTAAAGCAATCATGAGGGGTATTACATCAACTTTTATAAAGTTCGTGCTCAATTCTTACCCTATGTATGATATGCAAACCAACCACTTCCCCCCTCCTATTTTAGATGATCTAAAACAAAAATGTAAAAACTTCCTTTGGAATAGAGTAGATAGATCTAATTATATTTCTTGCACTAATTGGAGTGTTGTTTGTGATCCAGTTAGTAAGGGAGGCCTTAGAATAAGATATCTTAAAAGGTAGAATCTTGCCTTCATTGTGAAGTTTGGGCAGAAGATTCTTATTGAACCATCAAAGCTTTGGGTTCAATATTAACTTCAAAATACTTAAAATACTCAAATTATCTAGATTATAATCCTAAATCGAGTGCCACTTTCGTGGAAGGATATCCTTAAAGATCGTGACATCATTAGAAAAGGATTAACCCAAATCCTTCATATAGAAGCATTTGCATAAATAAGCCTTAAAGCGAACAATGGCATCATGAGAGGACCCTGCAATAACCAAATTATCGACCAAATCATCGACATAGACGAGAACATGCAAAGATACACTGCCTTAGACATAGCTAAACAGAAAGTAATCAAAATATGAGTTTTGTAACGAATATTTCAAACATCAACTTTGAGCCCCACTGTGATCATCCACTTAAGCATGGTGACGTCCAAAGGGAAAGAAGGTAGAGCAAAAGAGTTGCCAACAAGTTTTAGGAATTTGTAAACCGTTCACGGGTGTGAAGGTTACACCCCATTCACGATCACAGAGATCGCTAACTCCATAGTGGTCCGGAACCATGACTGGATATTCGGGGATGATGGTATGAATCCAACCTAAAAGAGATTGAACCCACCCTAAATCGGCCTCTACTTAATTCTTATGATATTCATGTGCGCTTTCCGATCAACATACATCCAACAAGTTAGCCTTAAACTTGTTTAATCTACGTTCGTTCGTTGATTATCAATGCACAAATAAATCTATTATTGGTGATCACTTGAAATAAAATCATATTAGCCTAAAACAAATTATTAATTATCTTATTAGGCATGATTCAAGTACAAATTCCATTTAAACCTGCAAGAAAAGGCGTGATCAAGCAATAACAATAAATCATAGAATAATCAAGCAATATGATAATTAATGACACAACAAATCATCATCATAATAAAACAATATCCTCAAAATAATATTAGCAAGATCCTAGGCATGATACTAAACTGATTAATAACAAACCCTAGCATGTCATTAAATAATAAAGATCAAAGCTTTAGCCTAAACAAGATACTAGAAATCAACATGATATTAGAAATATTAAAATAAAACCCTAACGTGATACTAGAAATCAAAATCAACATCTTAACATGATAGTAGGAATTAAAATAATACTCTAAGCATGATTTCTATATCAAAAGCGAGGAATAAAGATAGTAGATCTACTCACTTTAATGCCTCGTATCTCTTTCTATTAAAACAATACAAACGTTAGTAACTTCAAGAAAGATTAAATCAAACAAACCAAATAAATCAAAGTATGATATTAAGAAGGTGTTGGGATGTGTTTAGGCTAGGGCTAAGGCTAGAAAGAGAGAGAATAAACTTTAGCTTAGAAAGGGAGGGGATTAGATGATGATTGTTGGTGATCAAGCTTGTTGATGATTTGAAACGGGGTGAAACGACATCTATTTATAAGGAAAAAAGAGGGTCGAAGGATTAGAAAAGATCCGAATTCGAATCGGAATAAAACTCCTTCGATGGACAACAGCTTTTACGGTTTTTGTTTTTATCATAACTTTTGATCCAGAAATCAGAATACAATAAATAATATGTCTTTGGAAATCTCTAGAAGTCTACTTTCCAACAAAATTAGATTCATATTCAAATATATTGTAGACTAAAAGATATGGCTGAAATAGTAGGACGGTGTCAGTTTTGAATAGAGTTTAGTATTTCATTCATATCTTTTTCGTTATAACTCAAAATTGGGATTATATTATATCATTAGAACGATAATTTCAAGGGCTATCCAATAATCCAAGATTTGGATAAAAATTATGAGACACGAAAATAATATCTGACTATCTTTCAATTTGAATGGAATAAGGATTATCAAAAAGAGGAGTTTTATTCAATTTTAAACTCTTGGTCTTTATCTTTCGAAAAGGATAGATTAAAACCTTCTAGAGATCTCTAGAATCTCCTTATAAATCCTAATTGGTTTAGGATTGGGATTAAGGTTAATGAACCTTCCACATGATCATTGGGTCGTAGGTAAGATGGACCTAAGTCCGGTTTGGGCTTGGTTTAGTATTTTGGCCATAACTTATTTGTTTTAAGTCGGATTTGGGCTTATAATATATTGTTGGAAAGCTCTTTTCAACCCCATCTAACTACACAATCATTGGACCCAGATTATGGACCAACATAGACTGGTTTAGACGATTATGTAAATTGGACACGAAATAAATGATTTTGGGTTTAAAGACCCTAAATGGATGATTTTGGCTAAAAACATTTTAAGTAAAGGTTAGAAATGGTCAAGGCTCAAGGGAAATTCACGAGACTCTTCAACTCTTCACCTAACTCGATAATCAAAGGCATGAAAGGTACTCATCACTAGGTTTGGTTTTTGGGGAGACACAATCAGGTGTCTACAGAAGCCCCCACTTTGACTGAGTTTGGAGAAACGTAAGTTTCGAAAACAAAAGTCAAAGTATCGATAGGGACCGAGAATGATTCAGAACGTTCTGCGATCCTAAATAATTTTTTTAACGTCGATACCTGCAAACTAGCATTAGTTCTACAAATAAAGGAGTTATAAACGCGTATCTTGCACCGTCGAGTACACGCCTCTAGGTAACATCTTATGCTTTATTTGACAACCTCTACAATGCTTCGTGAACGCCATCGAAGGTAACAATGCTTCGTTATCTTCATTTGTAGTGACAATCTTCCACACCCTAGGGAACTTCGTCGAAGGTGACTGTGCTTCGCCATCTTCAATTTTGTGGCAGTGCCTCACCACGACAGTGTTTTGCCGGTTCATTGTTGTTGTGGCCGTGCTTCGCCACGTCAGTGCTTCGCCACTTGATTGTTGTTGTGGCCGTGCTTCGCCACGGAAGTGCTTCGCCCATGTTGACAATCTCCACCATTCTTCGAGACATCGTCGAAGACCGCTGTGTGTCGCCATCTCCAATATCTCGTCATTTCTTCGACGTGACCAATTAATACTGACAACCTCCACACCCTATATAGGGAAAGCTGTCGAAGAATCCAAATCTTGCTAATGCTTTAAGCGGGGTTAACCCATGCTTCGGTATGTTGAATATGCGCTCCTCCAGTGCTTCGATGGACTTAACTAGTGTTTCGGTGCGATGAAGTGTACTCCTACACTGCTTAGGTGCAATATGCTCTGCAATGCTTCGACGTGTTTAAGTGTAACGAGCCGGTTCTTAGGCGTTTGTGCTTTGTAATGAGCCAATTCTTAGGCGCTTAAGTCATTGAAATGATCGTCATCAGGCCGATCATTAACCAAGATTGCAATCGGGCCGATTACTAATCAAATCAATTTCTTAGAGGCTAAATGGCGCACCAAGGAGCCCAAACATTAAATGTAGTCCGCATAATCCATTTATGGGACTCACAGAGTTTGACGCTGGCTGTAGTAGGCGCGTCGCGCAACTTCAGGCTTCATCGCGCCGCGATGGTAGTATCGTATCCTGACATTTTCATCGCGCGGCGATATTTTCGCATTTTCCAGATTTGAACCCCTTGTTCTTCCTTTTTTCTGGGGCTGCTAGTATTTTGTTCGTTTTTGCCGAAAACTTCAAAGTCTTCGTTCTTGGTCGTTTCTCAACCAAATCGCTTCAAAATTATTGCAAATCGACGCTCTTCCATCCTAGTTTGCTGATCTAGTACTCCGGTGCTTTGTCCATATGAGTCCCCGGGCACTTTTGCAGCTGGGGTGTCGTGTCATTGTGCTGGTGGGACGTATGAGGTTGGCTCATCGTCGTAGCAGCAACAACCTGCTTCTTTTGCTGGCGAAGGTACTCAGTGGGCTGGTCCTACCATTACCATTCCGACGACTAGTGGTGCTGATGCTGGTCAGGGGTTGGCCCCGCGAAGTGCAGAGTTTTATGATACATTCGACGTTCCTCGTCCTCCAGCACCGTAGTTGTTTCTATGTTTATTGACTATGTAGGACTCTGCTTATGCTTATAGTTTCCTTGAGGTTGACCCAAGACTTGGTGTTACTTGACTCATTGTGCGACTCAATGCACTCAACTTGACTCGATGTGATGTGACACATATGTGCAGACTCAACTCGATGTGGTATGACATGACTCAACTGTATTCGTGTGACTCGAAAATGCAGAAAAGCGAAAATTTTCCGCCATTTTTGTGGAGGGTATCGACTTTCTCCCGAAAAAGAAAGACGTGAAAAGGAAGAGGTAGAGTGTTGGTGAAAGATGAAGGTTTTGAACTTTTCCAAATGGAAAAAGAGATGAAAAGAATAAATCAAGCGATGGTTCATGTTGAATGAGCTTAATCAAGCGTATGTGTTGATGTTGTATCACGTGGTGCAAGGATTGTAGCATCCTAGACTATCTTAATTAATGATTCGATAATGAAAGTATTTGGGTAACTTAGGCGCGGAGGCTAAGTACTTCATACTTTGTGGTGCAATGATGATAATGAGTGATTCTAAGATGACAAGGCGTGCTTTGGAGTTGTTTCAAGATTTCATGACAAATGGTTCCTAAGAGAAGGATTATTTGGCCATGTATCTGTGATGTGCTTGAAAGTGACACTAAGGTTAACCTACAAAGGCTAAGGGTGTGGAAAAATATTTTGAGAAGAGCCAAATGATGGTGACTCTTAAGCTGGGTAGGCTAATGAAGTAGGGATCAAGCCCCCAAGTCTAGCTCTAAATGGATAAGGATGAGCATTGGAGTTCCCTCGATATGATCACGCATGGATGTAAATATGAATGTGATGAATACATTTTTATTACGACCAGACCTCAATGCGAGGTTGCTTACGTATCCGTTAGGAATCAGGCCGAACGTAGCTCTAGCCGAATCTCGCACAAGTGTGTGTATACCTCAAAAGGTCTTTTAAGTGTTGTAACGGGGTTAGGCTAAAGGTTGAATAAGAAGGGATAAGGCCCAAGACCCAAAATAAGCCCCCAAGGTGTGCAACCTTGCATTTAAATCTTGGTATTTGTATGCTTGAGGCTTCTCACTTTTGAACTCATTTTTCTTTATTTTTTGCACTTGAAATTTGTTTTTGAATTTTCTTTTGTATAAGTGTGGGCAATCCCGGTCATGCGGTCTATTATTCACTTGGCATTCATGTTTCTCAGGCACGGTACCAAGCACTCGATAAGAGACGCAATCTGAGACGTGTTCATGACAAAGACATGTTCATATCAAAGACATTAGAACACTTGCCCTTTTGCACACTATTATTGTTTTTTTTTTTTTGATCTTTCAAAATTTTCTTTGGTAAAAATCACTCAAGCTTTTGTATTTTGCTTTGAAAATTGCATAATTTGCACACCATCCCATCCCATGGTTAGATAGATATGGGTTGAAAAAATGAAAGGTATATCGTTAGACGAGGCTCAAAGTTGTTTATCAAAAGAGGTTGTATATTTGAAAGGGTGAAGGGGATATGACGTGGATATAAGGGGTGCCTCAAATCATTGGTATACCTTATGCTTAGTTCGGCGATTTTTTTTTTTTTTAATGCAATTCGATGATCATATGTAAGGAAAGAAATGCTCATTTTATTAAAATGGAAAGGGTAAAACAAACTCATGAAGTAAATCTAGGAAATGATGGAGGGTGCCTATGCTAGACTTATTGGGGAAGGGGAAATCAAAAAGAAAAAGAATCATAAAATCTTGTCGTTGAAGCCCGCCTCGCGCTTCGTGCTGATCAACACTCGGTCTTCTTGCTGGCTGGAGGAACAGGAAGCTTGTTATTATCCATCAAATGTTGGATGACCTCCTTTAGGTTTCAACAACTCTCGGTAGTGTGACCCCTACCTTGATGGTATTTGCAATGTGCATTTGGATTCCAACTAGGCAACCTCTTTTCAAGTGCGGGATCTTGAATGGGTCCGATAGGAGTGATATGTCCCTTGGCATGGAGACGATCGAAGGTAGTATCATAGCTCATCCCAATAGGGGTGAAATCTTTCCTTAGTTGCTTTCTTGGGCCTTGATTATCCATGGCTAAGACATCATTAAGATTAAAGGTGCTAACATTGTTACTAGAGTGGGTGTTTTCGGAAGAAGAAGGATTTTTGTTCTTCTTTCCTTTCCAGCCACTGTTGTTACTATTGTTAGCAGGTTTCTATTTTACGAGATCATCTTCAATTTCAATGCCTATGTTGTAAACAACTTTGAAAGTGTTTAAATTGCATTGATATTTCAAATGCTTTTGATACTTGTCTTGGAGGTTCTTAATGAACATCCTTATAGATTCTTTTTTACTAGGAACTTCAATCATTTTAGCAAAAGTTTCCCTCCACTTACTATAGAAAGCAGTAAATCCTTCATTTTCTTTCTGTTTATGTATCTCAAGTTCCCTATGATCGGTTTGAATATTACATTTGTATCTATCAATGAAAGCATGTGTAATAGATTCCCAAGTAGCGATCTTCTCTTTGGCTATAGAGAAGAACCATTGCTGGCATACTTTTTCAAGGGAAAGTAGGAAGAGTGAATGGAAAACTCGCCTATCAATTCCCTTAATGTCCATGATTGCTTCGAAAGCTCTTAAGTGAAAGTAGGGATTGTCAGTTGGCTTGAACTTAGGGATGTCATTGGCAGAGAACTTTTGCAGAAGAAGTTCCTTATGCAAAGAGACCCCTTTGGAGCTAATCCCAAGGTACTTGTAGTCATTGGACATTTGACTCAAGCTTTCTTCTATACGCTTGATGGTATCGACTGACACTTGCTTGTTAGGGTCGTTGACTTGAGTGGTAAGCTCCTTAAGTATTTCAATGAGTCCATTGACAGTTTCTTTGAGTTGGTCAAATTCTTCTTAACTGGCCATTATTACGAACTTTTTCCGACGTCGAATTGGTTTATAAAAAAGTAGTACTTGAACAAAGATGTTGTCCTTGATTAAACGCCCTTCTCTCCTTGTCAAACGCTGTGGAAAGGGAAACCATGAACACTTATTGTCAATCACATGACTCGAACTCGATTCTACATGCATAGGTGTATGAGGTGAATAATATGTATGGGGAATGCAAGTAAGATGAGAGAATGTGGAAAGTGTTATAAGAAAGAAAGTGTAAGGTATGTGATGGTGTAAAAGGAAAGAGTGTATTTGTGGAAAGATGTGGAAAAATCCGGGAATAGAATGATCCCTCAACTCAAATGACGGAAATGACGACTCATGTATGGACCTAAGACATGGTCATGGTGTGAGAAAAGACATGTACAAGGTGTGTGCAACAGTGCAAGGACTCGTGAGTGTAACTGTTATTTACAAGACTCGTGTAATGACCATGTGACTAAACATGTGGTTAGGCTCATATAAGACCAAAGAAGACCTTGTTTATTCATTGAACCGGTTAATTATGAAAATTAGACTTGACACAAAAAGAAATAAAAAAAAGGTTCGACACTAATAAGAACTCCTAAACTGGACAAGCTGTAGTATTTCAGTCATAACTTTTGATTTGTGACTCTAATTTAGACGAAACGAACGCCAAATGAAAGATAAAACCCGGGGCTACAGATCCATAGGTTATAAACTCGTAAATATTTCTAGAACTCTGGCAATGACCAAAACAAGTTGACGCTTGTCCAGGATACGGGAATAAAAAATCCGGGTTGACTCAAAATAAAAAAAAGAACTATGACTTGACTTAATAAAAAAAGAAGAGGGTTAAATAAGAGGAACAAGTCCTTGGTTACTATGTTAAGGCTTTATTTACAAAGACAATTCAACACAAAGGGTTAGTTTAATCACAAACAAGCTATGCACAAGTAAGATATGCACAAGTAGTCAAATAGTCACAACATGGTGCAATGAGTTTGCAAACTAACCATGGCTCTAGTTCTCTAAAGTTCAAGGATTATGGTGGTCAAAAGAGGGTCCATGGTTATGAGTCTGGATGCATCGCGCGGAAGCCTTACGTTTGGAAGGGTTGGCGCGTATGGATGGGATCCCGCAAGTTAGGCTTTCTTCCATGGTTTGGTGAATTCACAAACTCGGATGTACCCGTCGTTGCACGGAGCGTTTGATTGGGTAGATGGAGCGTGAATTCCCAAGGTCTATAGCCATATGTAGTACACATATGGGTTAAGAAAAGAAGGAAAAACTCAATCAGGAAGTAGAATCGGCGAAACAGTACTAGAATCGGTCAAAACAAGAAGGTAGACCCCTGGCTTGATGTTGAAAGAACATGGTGCGAGAAAACGGGGTCCATCGCGCAGCGATAGCAATATCGCGACACGGTATTGCTATCACATGGCCATAGACTCCGCTGTCTCACGTTAGTTCCTGCGCTTCACGATATTTTTCTGTGTTATTCGGTTTTTTCGATTTTTGCAGTATTTTTTTCGATTCTAGTTGTGAAAGATAATTCTTGCTTTTCCTACGTGTAAAAATCCTATGTTTTTGACGCATTACGGATGGTTTTTCCAATGCGGACCTTTTTATGCTTATGCCACAATGTTAATCAAAATTACGCACATGAATTTTTAGAATTTTTCAAGTCTCATCCACTCATTCTAAAGTTAATTGCCAAAATAAATTTTAGAAATCAAAATTAGAAATCCTCCCCAGTGGAGTTGCCAAAAAACTGTAGGGAATATTTCAAACATCAACTTTGAGCCCCACTGTGATCATGCACTTAAGCATGGTGGCGTCTAATGGGAAAGAAGCTAGAGCAAAAGAGTTGCCAACAAGTTTTAGGAACTTGTAAACCGTTCACGGGTGTGAAGGTTACACCCCATTCACGATCACAGAGATCGCTAACTCCACAGTGGTCTGGAACCATGACCGGATATTCGGGGATGATGGTACGAATCCAACCTAAAAGAGATTAAACCCGTCCTAAATCGGCCTCTACTTAATTCTTATGATATTCATGTGCGCTTTTCGATCAACATACATCCAACAAGTTAGCCCTAAACCTGTTTAATCTACGTTGGTTGATTATCTATGCACAAATAAATCTATTATTGGTAATCACTTGAAATAAAATCATATTAGCCTAAACAAATTATTAATTATCTTATTAGGCGTGATTCAAGTACAAATTCCCTTTAAACCTACAAGAAAGGGCGTGATCAAGCAATAACAACAAATCATAGAATAATGAAGCAACATGATAATTAATGACACAACAAATCATCATCATGATAAAGCAATATCCTCAAAATAATATTAGCAAGATCCTAGGCATGATACTAAATGGATTAATAACAAACCCTAGCATGTCACTGAATAATAAAGATCAAAGCTTTAGCCTAAACATGATACTAGAAATCAACATGATATTAGAAATGTTAAAATAAAACCCTAACGTGATACTAGAAATCATGATTTCTATATCAAAAGCGAGGAATAAAGATAGTAGATCCACTCACTTTGATGCTTCGTATCTCTTTCTATTAAAACAATACACACGTTAGTAACTTCAAGAAAGATTAAATCAAACAAACCAAATAAATCAAATAATTGAAATAGGGATTTGGGATCAAACGCTTAGAACTATCAACCTTTCACGTCAAGGTCGAAGGCGAATTCTAGCTTGGCTTGGAGTATTCGAAGCTCGTGAAGGAAGTATGATATCAAGAAGGTGTTGGGATGTGTTTAGGCTAGGGCTAAGGTTAGAAAGAAAGAGAATAAGCTTTAGCTTAGAGAGGGAGGGGATTAGATGATGATTGTTGGTGATCAAGCTTGTTGATGATTTGAACCGAGGTGAAACGACTTCTATTTATAGGGGAAAAAGTGGGTCGAAGGATTAGAAAAGATCCGAATTCGAATCGGAATAAAACTTCGTCGATGGACAACAGCTTTTACGGTTTTTGTTTTTATCATAACTTTTGATCCAGAACTCGGAATAAGATAAATAATATGCCTTTGGAAAGCTTTAGAAGTCTACTTTCCAACCCAATTATAAGCAGATTAAAAGATTTTGTAGAATAAAATAAATAGCCGAAAGAGTAGGACGGTGTCAATTTTGAATAGAGTTTGGGATTTCATTCATATCTTTTTCGTTATACCTCGAAATTGGGATTATAATATATCATTAGAAAGATAATTTCAAGAAATATGCAATCATACAAGATTTAGATAAAAATTATGAGACACGAAAATAATATGTGACTGTCTTTCAATTTGAATGGATCAAGGATTATCAAAAAGAGGAGTTTTATTCAATTTCAAACTCTCTTGATCTTTATCTTTCGAAAAGGATAGATTAGAACCTTCTAGAGACCTCTAGAAGCTCCTTATAAATCCTAATTGGTTTTGGATTGGGATTTTGGTTAATGGACCCTCCACATGATCATTGGGTCGTAGGTAAGATGGACCTAAGTCCGGTTTGGGCTTGGTTTAGTATTTTGGACATAACTTATTTGTTTTAAGTCGGATTTGGGCTTATAACATATCGTTGGAAAGCTTTTTCAAACCCTATCCAACTTCAAAATCATTGGAACCAGATTATGGACCAAAATAGACTGGTTTAGACGATTTTATAAATTGGACACGAAATGAATGATTTTAAGGACACGAAATGAATGATTTTGGGTTTAAAGACAAGAAATGAATTATTTTAGGTTTAAAGACACGAAATGAATGATTTTGGCTAAAAACATTTTAAGAAAAGGTTAGAAATAGTCAAGGCTTAAGGGAAATTCAAGAGATTCTTCAACTCTTCACCTAACTTGATAATCAAAGACATGAAAGGTACTCAATACTGGGTTTGGTTTTTAGGGAGACATAATCAGGTGTCTACAAATTTTAAACCCAAAATCTTGCAGAGCACGAGACAGCTTCGAAAACCACTGCATCGGGGCTTGTTTCAAGCCATCCATATTAAGACTTTCGTAAACTTTGCCAGGTGTCAAAGTACTGTACCTTGGAGTAAAATGCATGTATACTTCTTCATTCAAATCACCATGAAGAAACGCATTATGAACATCCATCTAATACAACTCCCAATTCAAAGACATAACAACAGTTAGATTAAGACGTACCGTACCCATCTTTGCAACAAGAGCAAACGTCTCATTGTAATCAACCCCAGCAACCTGTGGATTGCCATGAACAACCAAATGAGCCTTGAGACGTTCCACCTTTGACTTGTCAATGTACTTGATTTTATACACCCAACCACTTCCAATTGCCTTCTTGCCGGGAGGAAGATCCTCAACGGTCCATGTGCCATTACGCTATAAAGCGTCAATCACATGTTGCATTGCCTTATACAAACCGACGTCTTTAATCGCCTCTTTGAATGATGATGGTTCCTTTCCCTTAGTAATCGTCGCCAGAAAACACCTGTGTCTCATAGAAAAACGATTATATTCAACATGACAAGTTATGGGGAAAGGTTTACCAGAAGAATGAGATTGAGGTAGGACCACAGTTAGGGGTGTACATAAACAGGACCGGACCTGAAAACCGACCTGATCTGGACCTGTTGGGACCGGACCTGACCCGGACCTGTAGATTCAGGTCCGGTCCCGGTCCTTAAAATTCAAGGTTCCCGGTCCCGGTCCGGATCAGGTCCAAACCCGGGGTGTTCAAGTCTGGACCTGAAACCCGGTAAAAATGTATTTTTAAAAAAAAAAAACTTTTTTTTCCCAAATATCAAAACAAGAAGTCAGTTCATTTCTAACCCTAACTTAATCACTCACTCCCTAACCCACTCAGCCGACACAAGTCACACAACACACTTACAAACCCACTCCCTCACGCTGCACACTCCTCTAGCGACCACTGGATCGCGCGACTCTAGCAACCCCAGCCACTAGAACGTGCGACTCTAGCAACCGCAACCACCACATTGCGCGACTCCAGCAACCACAACCACCAAAACACGCGACTCTAGCGACCGCAGCCACCAGATCGTGCGACTCCAGCGACTGCAGCCACCAGAACGCGCGACACTAGAGGCCGCAACCACCAGATCGCGCGATTCCAGCGAACGCAGCCACCAGAACGCGCGACTCCGGCGACCGCATCCACCAGATCGCGCGACTCCAGCGACTGCAGCCACCCAATCATACACCAATCGCCCTCTTACTCGCTTCACGATCTACCCCGACCTTCCTTCGCGACCATCTACTTTGAAGGTGGTAGATCTGGTGGTTGATGTTGTCTAGTATTTTTGGTGTTTGGGAATTGGGACTTTAGTCAATTTATACAATTTATGTAGTATTCATGATTGATAATATCAGATTTTATGTTATTATTTATTTTATTTTTTAAATAAAAAATCAAAAAATAAATAAAAAAACAGGTCTATTCAGGTCCGAACCCGGACCGGACCTGATTTTTCAGGTCTAACCCGGAACCGGACCTGTTGAATCAGGTCCGGTCTCCGATCCTCAAAATTCCCTGATTCAGGCCCCGGTCCCAACAAGTCCGCTCCAGGTCCGGTCTGGTTTTGGACCGGTGTACAGCCCTAACCACAGTTGATGTAGCAGGGTCTATATTTTCAGTTATAACAATATTCGTAACATAATGATGATGTCTTGAAGAAGGACGTTTTTCATGATGACCACGACCTAAGTTATCCAACAAACTCCCCCTCAAATTCAATGGCGAGATGACAATATTTTCATCGTCAATTTCATGCTCAAAAACACTATGAGGTCGCGCGTCACCACCAAGACCACCAAGGGACGGCGAACCACCATCAAACGCCACCACCGGCTGCTAGACAACCACTGACTAAGGTGTGGAATGCCAAGCACCGATGGCTGGCTCGGACAGCCAAGCCTGCGCAGCACTAGATGGGTGGTTGTTGCTGCTATGCTGCCGCGGATGGTCAGCTATGCTACTTAGAAGTCACCCGTAGCACCCCCCTTGCACACCTTGATACACCAAAACAGCGCCGTCGTCATCTTCCCACACCGGGGGGTTTGCAAAATACTTTTTTCACAAAGAACGCTGCTCATCAGGAAGAGATTCGAGATATGGGAATTTATCTTCGAAAAATTGTACATCCCGACTTGGCTAAAACTCCTAAAAGATATACATGACAAATATACATACATTAACATAAAACCAACCGACTTATATTACTCCCTCTGAAGTTGGAGCATGCAAATCACGAATGCCCAACTTGCGTTGTATATAGATTACCAAAAAAATTCTCTACAAATTAGCTTGGCTTTGATACCATGTTAAAGTCAATAAGAATTGGAGAAAACGGCTTAAGCCTTGTATTGATATTCACAACAATATATATAATACAATACAAAAGAGACCCGACTTGCTTAAAACTCTTAAAAGATATGCATGCCAAATATACATATATTAACATAAAACCAACCGAATTATATTAATTGTTAACATTAATGATGGAAAGGATACCTCTCTATTGTATCACCACTAGATAGGTGATAACTGATAAACCTCTATATATACTTCAGAATATAATTATCCCTACTCACTAGAGAGTTTCTAATATAGTCAGAAACAATGAATGGTTTCTAAATGATATTCCTTACATTATCCCTCCTCAAATCCAACTTTTAATTGAAGCTACTCCCCTCACTAAATTCCACTCAACTTCCGACTCTTTAAGATGGACCTTAGATAAGACTGGCAAATTCACTATTAAATCAGCTTATAATTCCACCCTCGCCAGTTCCAACCTAAATACTACTTTTCTTCAAGGTACTTCTTGGAAGAAAATGTGGAAATTTAGGGTTCCTTATAAATATAATATGCTTCTCTGGAATCTAGTGGAGGATCCTTCCAGTTGCTTTAGTTATAGCAAGGAAAATTCCTAATTTCGGTATCACTTGTACTAGATGCGATGCACCTGTCAAGGATAACTTGCATCTATTCCGTGACTGCCCTTACATTGCGGTTTTTGGTCTTTAATATTAAAAAAAAAAAAAAAAAAAAGAATCCTTAGACAGATTTCAATTACAACTCCTTTTTTAACACTAATTTTTGTGAATGGCTGAATCTTAACTAGAATCTTAGTGAACCTTGGAATATACGAGTAATATTTTATGTTTCCATCTGGCATATCTGGTTTATCAGTAACATGGCGGTCTTTGGACTAAAAAGGATTTCTGTCACTCCTCTTTTAACAAATTTTGGTTGATTATCAGACGACTCTAAAAATGAAACAGGTTGATTTGAATCTTCCCTCTGTTCTTGTCTGCTGCTCTCCACGTGTTTGGGTCCTCCTCAAATAGGCTACTACAAGTTGAACACTGACAGTTCCTAGATCTCCATGGATAACGCTGGTGGAGGTGGTGTTACTAGATGCGAGAAAGGAATATGGCAAATTGGGTATTTAATGAAGTTCAAAACTATTGGTGTTGCATCTGCTGAGCTCCTAGCTATTCGAGAAGGTCTACTCACAGCTTGGGAAAGGAAGATTAAATTCCTCGAACTCGAAATTGATGCCCAAGCTATAAAATATATGCTTGACAACTCTGCTGCATGCGTACATTAATCATGAACTAGGAAGTATAGTCAGGGATGTTTTCGATCTCCTTCGCAGAGACTGGTCGGTTACTGTGTTTCACGCTATAAGGGCAGCCAACTATTTGGCTCATGGCCTTGCACACAAAGGGAAAATCCAATCTACCCCTTCATCCCACCTGCAGGATTGGCAGATATCTTAGGATCAGCTTTAGTGTTACTCTAATCCAGGCTACAGCTCCACTCTTATCAAACAAGTTTCTTTATGTTGCAAGTTCTATTTCTGTGTTTTTGGCTCTTATAAGCATAGGTATGGCTTTCCAATCTATCCGGTCTTCCTATTCCTACTTTTACTATAAAACTTTTGCTTTCCAAGGAGTTTTTGACTCCTTGATGTAATGTACACATCTTCCTTTATGCGTAAAAAAAAAAAGAAGAGGTGGTCAGAGTTTAGGCGGCACATACTCTACCAATTCTCGTTTAACCGTAGACAATTAGGATTAATTATTGTGAATTCTTAGATCAACAACAATGTCTTTTTTTAAAGCAAACTACGATCGATCTTAGAGTTGCAAGTTGCAACAATGTCTGGTTTCGTCGGAGGAGTACAATTTTGATGACGATTTTGACACAGATGTTATAGGAGTAGGAGTATATATTTAGAAGATGGATCCCAAGGAAAAACATTTATAAAAAATTTACAAAGTTGTCATAATATTTCAGGATTTTAAACCTTGGAGTTTTGTACAAGAATACTATCAAGTTGCTTTGTCTTTAGCATTAAAAGATAGTTAGCGATAAAAATTGCTAATAAAACGATACGGTCTTATTCGAATTTAGTTTTTCTAATCTGATCTGAAATAAGTAATAAGATACTGAAATAAAGTGAACTAAACATAGCCTAATACTACCTCTATTTCTTTAAGATATTTACACTTGTCTTTTCATAATAATGCACATTTTTAGCCATAAATATTTATTGAAAGGAATTTAACAACAATACAACATGATAATGTGTATTCATATATTTTGTAATTCATTACTTCCACTGTTTTTTTTTTTTTTTTTTGTTTGGTAAGTAAGGAAGAAATTATATTAACTCATCAAAGGAAATAAACCATTACAACCTAGCAGAAAAGACAGACAAAAAACAACCCAACAAGGCAGCAACATAAAACAAGCTAAGGACAGACAAACCTAGGCACCATTCAACAAAGAATTGGCCCACTCATGGTCTCTGTCTTTCCATTTTACCTTATCTAAGCTATTAATCCTACTTCTAACATCATGCTTAATAAGGTTACAAAGTACATCAATTCTAAGGACCGCAGAGTCCCATAAAGCTTTGTTCCTAGCTTTCCATATATGATAGATGATAGCTGTAAAGATACAAAATATAATCTTCTTTTTCACCTTCCCTTCATATCTATTCTTCCACTCTTTCCAGCACATAAGGGCACTATTCCCTTGCAAAACACTAACATCAGTCAAGCCCGTTTCTAAGATTCCAGTGGCCTATGGCGAAATAGCAAATTGGGCCCTAACTTATAAAATAAAGTAAAAAAAATTACATTTGCATGTATAGAATATTTTTTCTTCAAAATAATACATTTGTTTTATTATTACAGCGGTTGAATATCTTAAAATGCACATTTCAAACTTGTCTTTTGTTTTAGTTTATGTTTTGGTTATGTGTAATTTGGTAAATACTTAAAGCACATTTGTAGGCAGTCATGTAGTAGGGTGGCATAGTTTATTGTCAACACTTTTGTTACTAACACAACTTTTTGAATGAATGAAAACAAAAACCTTTTGTAGCTAGTCCATCAAATAGGGTATTTTCACTCAAATCAATCTTGAAAATGGGTACCTCAACAGCAACTTCAAGTTGAAGTCACTAGAGCATCCTCTCTTAACAATAAGCTATCAGCTGAGTCCTTTCATCATTTGGAACATAAACACAGTGATGCATTACATGGTTAGGGACTCAATGCATCTAGCAAAGGACCTAAGAGGGGACTCAGATGTTAATAGGCAATTAAGGGCAACACCATACCAACAAAAGTTGCCACAATTACTCAAATAAGGCAACAACAAGTAACATTAATGAACACTAAATAACATCAGGCCACAAAGTAACATCAGGCCACCATAATGGTCAAGACAAGTAACATAAGGCCACCAAGTAACATCATACTAACAACTAACAGGCCACAAGTAAAGCCAACCAGGTGAAACAGAAAGATCAGGGTTTCAACAAACAGCCCACAATTACAAACAAAGGCACAAAACCACAAAAAATAAGCAACCAGTAACAGTTCAAGGAAACAGAGCCAACATCAACCCAATAACATGGTGAAAAGCCAACAAACAACACCATCACAATGCAATAGTTAGGGTTTCCAAGGCAAACAACAATCCAAACCACAATTAACCAAAATTCATCCAAAAAAATGTTAGGGTTTTAGAATTTACGCTGCCCAATTATTAGTTTGGGGGAATGTAGTACTGGGGGTAGTAGATCTGAAGATAAGCCATGTACACATCATCTGGCTCAAGACCTTCAGGGAGGCCAGATCTGACGTGCTTTCCACCAGAACTAGGCCTAACAGCACTCTCATCCATCATAGGATGGGAATAAGGTGACTGGAGCACTTCCAAGCATTGAGCTCAACAAAGCCGGAGTCCCCAGTCTCAGATCCTACATCTGGGACCCCTCCAGCACCTTCAACAACCACCACATCATTAGAGCTCCCCTTAGCGGCAGGTTTCTAATTAAACCAGATCTACGGCGGGGAGTAGGTGGAACGCCGTTCTTAGATCTAGAAGCCCCATCAACGACCTTTGATGGTTTCACCTCCCCGTCGTTGGAGATATACTCCATGAGTTTAGCCCCACGAATCTTCTTCCTTGCAATTATAGAAGCGCGGCTTACTGGTTTCATGATACCAGATCCACGGCGAGGTTTGTACCTCTGAAAAGATGGACGAGGCAAAGAGAGTTGAGTAGCAGAAGGAAGGTACTCTAGCGTTGCATATCTGGGTTTTCTTCGTTTGAAGAACTCATGGTGAAAGAGAAGCGAAATTAGAGAGAGGAAAGCAAGAGAGGGAAAGGTGAAACCCAGAAATTGAAGAGAGAGAAAAAGAGCGTTTTTGGAGAGAGGGAAGAGGGGGAATGTGAAGAACTAGGCTTTGGGGGTGGGTTTTCTGGAAAAATTTCCAGAATTGAATGCACCCAACCATCTTCAAGATGAATTGAATGTAGATGCATTCAATGAAGGTGGTTGGGAGATGGGGGATTTTAAAAGGTTGGGGGGTAATTTTGGTGGGAATGGATAAGGTAATTAATCTGATGTTAAAAATAATGAAATTACATTAGGAGTAGTAATAAGGTGTTATAAAAAAGTAAGGGTAAAATAGTCATTTTGCAAGAAAAAGCTTACTAAATAAGGAAAGAAAAATATTTGTTGTGAGTAATGTGAAGCAGCCATTTTTGGCAAATGTTGCGAGTACTATGAAGCGGAGGTAGTATTAAATTTGGAGAAAATAATTGGTGGAGAAATTATGCATGCGGATTGCGAAAGTAGTAGAAAACAGGAGCTTTTATTATTCATCTAATCTAAGAATAATAATTTAAAAAAAAAAAAAAAAAAAAAAAAAAAAAAAAAAAAAAAAGCTAAGAATTTATTCATCAAATTCCTATAGCTAAATTGAACCAATTGTAAGTGGGCCCCTCATCCCTTGGGAGGATAACACTGGTAGTATAGTCACAGTTGAAGAAGAAATGGCTTATTGATTGCCACAAAATAAGCAAATATCATAAGCACTAATACTAAAATGAGAGAGCCTGTCTCTAGTTTTAAGCTTTTCTAGTGCCACCAACCAAGAGATAAAAGAGTGCTTAGGAGTATTGTATCTTTTCCACACCCAAGCAGTCCAAAGAGCATCCTGAAGCCAAGCATAACCATCAGCAATGGTGTATTTGTGAACATTAGTAGCCCAGCTGAAAACCCATGATTCAAAACCTCTTTGACTTTGTTGGTTCTGGTGTGGTTTTGAATGATACCCATGGGAACAACATACATGAAGAGTACCTATTCAAATTCAGTTTGTTGGTTCTGGTGTGGTTTTGAATGATACCCAGCAGCTAGGCTTATCTAGAAATTTTGTGGGCAAGGATGTGAAAGATGCTTTGTTTGATATTGATGATGTTAAGGCCCTCCGTTACTTGACAGGCTAAAGTCGTATTACCTAATCAAAAGTAATTCCTAAAACCACTAACTAAAATAGATAGGGAAGTAGGGTCGAATCTACAGGGAAACAATGTTCTTTTATTCCTAATTAATTATTATAATCTAAATTATCAAGTAACAAATATGATTTTATGTGAATTAAAGTAAGGGAACTAATTAAACTAAGCAATAAGACTAAGAGAATATCAATAAAATAAAAGCCTAGGGCATAGGTCACCAATAAATAATACTCCGAGATGAAAGACAACAATCAATTATCAATGCACACTAGCATAAATTAACCAGATTATAAAGGGCTTTCGCTATGTATTACAATCACAGAATTAAATTAGCGGTATTAAATCGCATCTCTCGAATCTTGACTTAACCATTTATAAATTAACCTGCCTATTGAAACTAAGCCTAAATATCAATTCTCATCTGTCGAATCTCGAATCAATATTGCAGAACTCATACAATTAAACCTAACCAAATCTAATTGCATAACAGTAAATCAATCAATAGGAATTAATCTAAAACATTAACAATCAACAATAATAAATCACCCCTTCATATTATTAACGGATCCCCAAGAACCCTAGAATAAGACTACTCAGACATAATTAAATCTAAGCTAATTAAAACAATTAAACAAAGCATCATTAAAAGCAATACAATATTAAACTAGATATGAAAAATAATATTTTTGCTTTTTTTTTTTTTGAGGGAAATGAAAATAATAAATTAAATAAAAGCAAAACAAAAGTATTAATATAACTAAAGCAATAAACTGAACTAATGAAAAACTAAATTCATAAAAAAACAAACCTAAAAACTAAAACTAAAAGTAAGCTAATAAGTACCTAATCTAAAAGCTAAGCTAAGAAAACTTGCTAGCCACGAACCTACGTACTACTATTGTTTTTATAAAACAATGAAGAGGAGTTTTAGAGGAAGTCAAACTACTACTCCCACTAAAACTAATATTACTACTCCTAAACCGACATTCATCAATCATCAGCAACCGGGCCCAAGAATGCACAAGCCCAATAGCTGAAGTAGCCTAGCGCTGATATCCGCCCATTTGAGTGATCTTCAAAATCTAATTTAATTGTTAGGCTCTTCTCCTTTGGGACGTAATTCCTTCTTTTCCATATTCAAGTATTACACTACCAACAAAATTAGTATTCCAAACGAACCGAGCCCTTAATCACCGAATCAAATTTAATTAGCTCGACCTTAGGCTTCAAATATACGGTCATAAAATACGATCAAACTCTAATATCTTCGTAGTGGTCTAATAAGCCCGGAAATTGTCATAATTATGCAAATTCCTACAAAATAATACTAATTATACAAAAACACTAGAAAACGTATATTAGTAATAAAAATAACTCCGTATAGCTCAAATAAGCACAAATACGACCGTAGGATGGAGAATAAAAATATATATAAAATAGACTCATCACTACTCAAGCAAGTTTTTCAAGAGTGCCTGGAGCATTGTTGGTGAAGATTTCATTGTTGCAGTTGTGGATTTTTTCAACTCTGGTCAGTTGCTCAAACAGGTTAATACAACCACTCTCACTTTGATCCCTAAGGTTGTTGTGCCTACCCATGTATGTCAGTTTCGTCCTATTTCTTGCCTTAATCATCTTTATAAGATCATTTCTAAAATCATATGCTCGAGACTTCATGAGGTTTTGCCTGTGCTTATTAATGATGTCCAGAGTGCTTTTAATAGTGGTAGATTGCTCAAAATATTTTTCTCTGTCAGGATGTTATGAAGCAATACAATTACAGTAATAAACCCCCCAAATGCACTATCAAAATCGATCTTAGAAAGGCATATGATTCCCTTAGCTGGGAATTCATTAAAGTGATGTTGATTTCTTTGCATTTTCCTAAAAAGGTGGTAAACTGGATTATGTGTTGTGTTTCTTCTCCTTCCTATTCCCTTCTCATCAATGGTTGTCTTCATGGTTCTTTCAAAAGAAAAGGGGGGATTAGATAAGGTGACCCCATGTCCCCCCTTTTGTTTGCTATTGCTATGGAATATCTTTCTAGACGCCTTTGTACTCTTGGTGACAATGTGGGTTTCAAATTTCATTATCGATGTGCTAGAGAGAAGATTAATCATTTCATGTTTGCTGATGATTTAATGAATTTTTCTTATGGTGATTGTTAATCTGTTAGTCTCAATTTGGATGCCCTGAATGAGTTTTTTCTTGTCTCTGGCTTGTATGCTAATTTGGATAAATATGCCATTTATTTTGGTAATGCCCAAAAGATCTGAATAGAAATCAAGGAACGCTTCAGCGACACCATCAAAAGAATCCCTCCCATTACCCTGCATATTTGTAATTTTACACCCCATCAAGGAATCAAGGAACGCTTCAGCGACACCATCAAAAGAATCAAGGAACGCTTCAGCGACACCATCAAAAGAATCCTTCTTTTATTCAGGCTAGCATGAAAGTAAGCAGAGTTGTCATCACCATGTTTACTCCATCTGGTTTTTGCTTTCTGAGTTAGGAAACTCATCCTTGCCTTGTGAGTTACAGTAAAATGAGCCCTAGCTTCACTTTCAGCCTACTTCAAAACCACATCACCGGGCTTCTCTTGGATCTTCAACTAGCAAAGATTAAGAGCATGTTTGGCAGCCTCATCAGCCTTTTTTAATATCATTGAATAATTCATAGTAGTTCAGACTTTTCAAAATGTTTTTCAACATTTTCAATGTAGACACCACTTTGAACATAAACACTTTTCACCTTATCTAAAAAGAAGTCGGCATAAGTCCACATGTTTAAAAATCGGAAAGGTTTCTTCCCCAGGCCATACTAGTATCATCAAAGAATCTAAGGACACAAGGACAATGATCAAATAAACCCTATGGAAAGAAACAAGTTGTAACAGTAGGAAATTTATTTTTACATTCTATATTAGACACCAATCTGCTTGTCCATTCTGGAACAAACATTAAACTCATCCAGCTACTTATTAGTCCAAGTATAAAATGCACCAGAACAAGGATGATCAGATAAATAACAATCATCCAGACAAGATTTAAAAGGTTCAACCTCGGAGAGTGAAATAGCAGAACCTAGTCTTTCATTAAGGTTCTGAATAGAGTTAAAGTCACCACCAACAAACCAAGCACCATTCACACCCCTACTTATTCTTCTCAAAGCATCCCATAATTCCAATCTTAGGTCTGGGTTATTGTATCCATACCTAAAGGTGAAATCAAAACAATCCCATGTCCCAATATGAGAGATAAGTACATGGATCCATTGATTTTCTACATCAATAATGTTAACAGAATATACATAGGGAAACCACACCAAAATAATTCTACCATTATCATCAAAATCGTAATTAGCACAGAATCACCAATTCGAACCTAGAACATAAGAGACTCTAGCAAAGCTTTGAGGCTTTACCTTTATCTCTATAGAAACACAAATAGACCAATGTTTTGTTACTTAAGAAACAACACTACATTATTCAATCTCCCCCGTCTATTTAGGCCTCTAATATTCCAAAAACTATCCATTTGGGATAATCTCAGCAGGCACCCCAACATCATGCATTGTATTTGAGTTCATCAAGACTCCAAAAGAATTATTATTTTGCACACCGAGAATACCATCAACCATATCAGCACTACTATCTTCAGTCATCTCTAAAGGAGCTGCTAATTGTATTTGTTGCTCATTAATATTAGGAACATTTGGTTGTTGCTGCTTTCTAACCCAGACCTTTTTAGTCCTCTTCTTAGGCACTTCATTCCCCTCGAAAATGCCCCATACCTTTACAATGATTACATTTAATCGGGATCCATTCATAATTAACCTTCTGATATACCATATTGCCTAGTTCATTATCAAAAGAAATTTCACTAGGGAAATCTTGCTGAATTTTAACTTCCACCATAATGCGAGCATATTCCAAAATGTCCTTTCTAGTAGTCGCCTTATCAGTTTTGATTGGTTTACCAATCAGGCTAGCAATTTTGATTAACGCACTTCTACCCTAATATTTTAGATCAAGCTTATGGAGCTTAACCCAGATAGAAACCGTACATATCAGCTCAAGGTCCAAATCCATGCCATCCAACCATTTTTTTAACAATTATTGGTCTACCATCAAACATAACAGGATCAACATTAAGAGTCTTCTCCCTTCCTTCAACATTCTTAAAATGAACAATGAAGACCCCATTTCCCATTTTCATCACTTTATCCACACCAAATTTCCCCCAAACACTTCTAGCAAAAGCATTTAACACATGGCAAGGTGGTTTACCACCATGAACAAGCCCAACAATAGCACAACTCCAATATTCAAGTTCAATTTGGATATCATCAAAAGAAATTTTCAAAGTACCATTATCAGAATTATTAATCACATCAGCATGATTTGGTTCGAGATTTATACCTTCATCACAGACGTTTTCAAACAAAGAAGCTCTCCATGTTTGTCTAGCATTGTGATAACTTGATTGTCTAATTTCAGAATCTCTGATTGTCCCCTCTCTACAAACTCCAACAAGGACTTTCTCAATAACCCCCATACAACCCTCACCAATATCAAACAATGATCTCAAACCCACATTTGCTCCAGCCATAGGACGATTACTCACACCACCAATCCTAGCGACGCTAGGCAATATTGCAGACCAAGTGTTTGTTGTTTCCACCTGCACCTGAGGAGTAACCAGCCCCGAAGAAATTCCCACACCATCTGTTTCGGGCTTTTTTATGTGTCCTACAGGAGAGTCACAACACCAAGACTGGATCCCCGCGCCTGTACCTGCAAAACAACGGAGACTCTCGGGGGTGGGAGTTCCGCCTCCGACGATCAAGTTAGCACGTGTTCGGATGTAAAAAGTGCGGAAAAGTAAAGGGGATCAGGCCTCTCTTAGGAGAGAAGTGATCATCCGGCTGTCTGAGACAGCCTCAATATCCGAGAGTTTCACTCACTAATTTGTGTAGATTGAATTTGTATTCAATTGAGTTCTTCGTAACTGATGTATATGATTAATATTTATAGCCCTCTGGGGACAGGTGCCCTTTTAGGTTATTTTAACCTAAGTAGATTGGCTTCCCACCGTTTTACGGTTTCTAGGGTTATGGGGTTAAAGCCCGTTTTCCCCTTTGAATGACACGTGTTATGCTCTAATTGGCTCATTCAGCGCTGATCTTAGGGACACGTGTCGCAGTGGCGTTGGTTCTTATGTCAAGGGTATTTTTACCCTAAACATTAGCCCCTCGGAAGGAGTAATCTCTATTTCAAGAGGGATTATTCCTTCCAAATATAAGACCCTTAAAGCCTCTCTGGTCGGCATTGATACCTTTTAAGAGGGATTGTTCCTTCCGAATATAAGACCCTTAAAGCCTCTCTAGTCGGCATTTAATAAAAGAGGGATTTGATTAACTTGGAAAATTTTGATACCTTGAACGGTATGACATTTTCAAAGTTAATCAATCATAATAATGATTGCCGCTGAACTAGACAGATGTCGAATCTTATTGCTTTTAGCCCCACTATGTTGATAGCCCCAGATCAGGCGGACTGTCGACTATCGAGTAGGGGGTAAGTGCTCAATATTATCTAGCCATTGGCCTCTTTTAGGTTGTTCTAAAAGGAACAATGCTTAGCTGCTTAGTTTTTGGGCTTAGCTTACGTCTGCTCATGTTGGAGTAGACGGCTTTAAATATCATCCGGCCATCGGCCTCAGTATCCGGCCATAGGCCTCATAGAGTTGTTCTTAAAGGAACAACACTTAACTGCTATGCTTTTGGACTTAGCTTATATCCTCAAATGAAGCCGACGGTATTGCTTTTGAGCAACAGCAAGCGGCATCTGACCAAGATAGTTACTGGGTACCACTGGTATTTAATAGTCGGCAGTTTGTTATCTTGGTCTCGTTTGATCAATTCAAATGGCTGCAAGCTTGCCTTTTTTGACAGTCGTAAGTTTATAGAGCAATGTGCCACCCGAATGGGAGATGCTCTCTGCGACGAATTCACCCAAATGGATGTCGCCGGACGCCTCCTCATGTTGGAGCAGACGTATTGTTTAATTTAATAAGATCATCCGGCCATAGGCCTCAAGTTGATCATCCGGCCATAGGCCTCAATTTGATCATCCGGACATAGGCCTCATTTGGTTGTTCTAAAAGGAACAAAACGTAGCCGCTAAGTTGTTTAGACTTAGCTTATATCTACTCATGCTGGAGCAGATGGTTGATTTAGATTTTTCCGCCTGTACATTGCACAGGCGGTGCTTCTACTTAAGCCAATTAGACCTTTTCGGTTGGTATGCTGCCCTTGAGGGAGACTTAATCCAATATATAATTTCTCAATGGGAGTTTGAACGGTCTTTTTAAGCCGTCAAACTTTAGTGTTGAATCAATAATAATATTAATAATAACGTAATAACAATATAATGTTTATACCGAGTTATTAGAACGGTACCTTTCAATGGAGGATTTCATCAACATGCTGGACGACATGATGCCTCCTACTTGATTCATGAGAATGAGCTCTTCAAATGGTGATAGGCGACCGTGGGATGCCGAGTAACCGAGCTCGAGAAACGAATTTGCTCTCGGATTATACAGACGACTCTTTATTGAGATGCCTGCTCTCTTTTTTTTTTTTTTAAATCATAATAATGATAATTCTTAAACACTCATGACAACCGAGCTATAATAATGGTTTAACCATGCCGCTTGCTTTCATTCGGCCTCAAACCACACTCATGATAATACTTGACCTCGAACTCTATTCATTCGACAGGGTATCCAAACACTCGGTTATTACCCATGGAATTTCATGAGGTTGCATTAGACCATATACATTCGGCAAGGCTTGAGCCATACACAAGGGCAATCCGTTCAGCTTCGAAGTCACGCTTGCGGTGATGCCGCTTGTTGTTAGTACAACCACGAGGCTTTGCTTGATTGTGCCGGCCATCCAGGCTATTCATGGCTTAGCTTGTATACATACAACCAGACTATTCATGTCGTATGCTAGGTGATTGGGTTATTTTATGCATCCCATAACTCAAACGGATCTATTTGAACCATACTCATGCCGGATGATAAAGCCGACCACTCTAAAATGCCCGGACATCCGGACTGTCCATGGTGGCTTTGAATAATCACAGCCGTTAGCAACATGGCCGAATGCTCGCTCGGCAATGCTGCCATTTGGACGCACGAAGGAGAGGCATTCCTTACATGGAGCTCGGTGAACAACATGCTAGATGCATCATAACTTAAACACTCACAACCGGTTTTTAATGTCATTCTCCTAGTCATCCGGACACTAAACGGCGGCTGAACTTCCTGATAGCCACAACATAGAGAACGTCTCTCTCAAGGATGCTAGTGTCGGCAGCTTATTATTTAACCCGTATACACACAGCCGGTGAGTATGCCGGCTGCATGGTTAGAGCTGGCCGGACGCTTGGCTTGTTAGAGCTGACCATGGCGTTGTAGTGTGCACCCACAACCGGTTTTATTATTGCAACCCATGCGGCACCCCTCCGGACAGTCGGGCTCGTCTAGCCTTCATACAGCCGGCTAAACATTTTGCCGCCTAGCCGGATGCTCGGTGGCTGGGATTGAGCCGGTTGTGCCTATTAATAACAACAGCGTAAGAACCGTAATGCTCATGCATGATAATGCCAGTTGCACGTAGCTTATCCCGTATATACACAGCCGGATGCTTGGTGGTTGGGATTGTGTCGGTTCTATCACCACCTTGGTGTAGCATTGTTGCCGCCTGCCAACTTAAAAACCAAGAAAGGTGCCGCTTGAGTGCTCTCGAGATAAAAAAAAACTAACCAGCTCATGGCTCCCTCTATAATGTCGCTTGTTGTTCGCATTCAAGGTTTGGCACTGAAGAGTTGAACGCTCACGGCTGCTGCCACCAAGTGCCGCCTGTCAGCTTATTTGCGAAGACCAAGAGGGTGCCTTTACCAATGCCTAACATTGAAATGCCGGCTACTCAAGCTTAGACGGTCACGAGGATTGGCTTGATAGTCTTGGCTTTGGGTTTGTTAGCTTGCTCTCGGCAAGGAGAATGTCGGCTGTACCCATTGAGTGTAATAGCTTAAGAGCCACCCACTCAATGCACGATAATGCCCTTAATAGTCATGAGGACTTGCTTGATAGCGTCGACCATCCGAGCTATTCATGATTTAGCTAGTAGACAAACAGCCGAACTATGTCAACATTTATATAGAGCACGTTTTTGAATAATACTCATGCTAGATCTAAACCAGGCCGCTTGTGTGTCAACATGTTTGGGCATGCCGACCGGTTTACCACGCTAGTAGCACAGCCAGCAAGTGTAGTGCCGCTTGTGTGTTATTCTCACACTTTGGCTGCTGGTCCGGCTGACCCTGTTTCATTCCTTGGCTTGGTTGCCGTTTGGCTTAGATGCCGCCTATGCTAACACACAGGCTCTCATTCACGCAGGAGGTGCATCCTACTTGGCTTTTATAGCGACTCATCCATTGAATACCGAGCCTAAGTTGTTGGAGCCCCTCTCGGCAAGGATAGTATCAGCTGCCCCCATTGAGTGCAATAGCATGCTCTTGATAGGGATAGTGCCGGCTGACCCTATGGATTCAACCAAGCTATTCGACCGGTTGTAGGCTTTGCTTATATGGAGCTCTTGGATGACTACGTGTACCAAGCAGCCCCTGCTCACACACATGAACGGACCCATTGAACTTGGCATTGGGGCCGCCTGTATTTGCGAAGACGAGGGGTTCCTTAAATCTATCTCGGAACAAAAGGTTTATCCCCAAATTTAAGCAGATGGGACTGTCAGTCCAAAGGTTGATCGCTCTGCACCGCCTGACCCCCACAGAGGGCCGACTGCATGTATGGTTGTCCATACAGCATATATGGCTACTGTGGCGCATACGGAGCCAAATGGATTATTAGAGGGCCAGTGTGGACGGACAAGCCGCCTGAATAACTCACTTTGCTTGATTGCGAATACCTCATTGAGGTATTCTGAAAGCTGTCTGGGTAGGTCGATGTTGAAGCCGACTTAGACATTTAGGATGGGGAGGAGGCACTCGGTCCTCGACTTCGACCGTAGGCCGTTTCTTATGTGCAAGCGGTACAGACTGCTGTGAAACCATCTTAGTAGTACTCTCCCCACAGACGACGCCAAATGTTTCGGGGTTTTATATGTGTCCTGCGAGAGAGTTACAACACCAAGACTGGATCCACGCGCATGTACCTGCAAAACAACGGAGACTCCCGGGGGTGGGAGTTTCGCCTCCGACGATCAAGTTAGAACGTGTTTGGTTGTAAAAAGTGTGGAAAAGTAAAGGGGATCAGGCTCCTCTTAGGAGAGGAGTGATCATCCGGCTGTCTGAGACAGCCTCAATATCCGAGTGTTTCGCTCTCTGATTTGTGTAAATTGAATGTGTATTCAATTGAGTTCTTCGTAACTGATGTAAATGATCAGTATTTATAACCCTCTGGGGACAGGTGCCCTTTTAAGTTATTTTAACCTAAGTAGATGGGCTTCCCACTGTTTTACGATTTTTAGGGTTATGGGCTTAAAGCTCGTTTTCCCTTTTGAATGACACGTCTCATGCTCTAATTGGCTCATTGAGCGCTGAGCTTAGGGACACGTGTCGCAGTGGCATTGGTCCATATGTCAAGGGTATTTTTACCCTAAACACCATCCATTGTAAGAGTAAGAGGACGGATTTTTAGGAATTTGTCTAGACCTAACTCCATTACCACCATGTGAACTATCACCTCCTTACACAATTGTATTGCCCAATTGTCTCTACATTTCGGCCGAACCAGAGTTCATAACCATCATCCAATGGTTGAACTGATTGCGCATCGTCTCCCTATTAATATTAGCTATTGAATCAACCACACTTCTATTTCGGATTACAAAATTCGAGTCGAATGTTTCAATCAAAACCGAATCAGTACCAACACTACTATTCAATTGAACCTCCTTCTGCAATTGTAATTGTTACTGTTTCTTTTTATTTTGATTTTGCTTTTGCTTTTTTTTTTTCTTGCTAGATGCAGATTTTTTGTTATTCTTCTTCTTTCCCCCCTTAGCCATGGCGGTAAGAAGAAAGGAACAAACCCGGAAAAGTTAGAAAGCTAGAGAAAAGGAAGAGTTTCTCTCTCTAACATTTATTTTGCGATATATTGACTCTCCACTGTTTATTTTACAAGTTATATATAACACTTCCTCCGTTCCCCTAATATTACAATATGGGGGGGGACATGGATTTTAAGATAAGGAAAGAGATAGAGAGAAATAAAGATAGGGACTCCATGTGATGGAGAGAAATAGAAGGACAACATGTGCAAATACGGAAATTTAGCAATATTGTAAAACTTTCAAAAATGGTAATTGTTGCATTATTAGGGGAACGAAAGGAGTATGACTTAAACCTCAATAACACAACATGTTTCTCATTGAAAATTGCATAATACACCAGGGTGCACCATCTGGTGATGTGGCATAACTACTTAGCATTAAATTAGTGGAAAATAAAAATAAAATAGTGGAAAAAAACAAAAAAAAAGAAATAAAAAAAAAAAACTGGGCGACATTATAGGGATTTATTCCCTTTAAACTGCTTTCATTTTTAAATTATTATCCTTAATGGACATTTTCATTTTTAAACATTTTAGAGATAGAAAATCAATTTTTAAAATTGCAGAGATTAATAGATTCAATTCTTCAATCGGTTTTCCAATAATTTAATTCCACTGTAATAGAATTCTTTGTAGAAGAAGTTAATAATGGTTTAGCAATCCGAATTTCGCCATGATTCTAATGCTAGATTTGTTGGTGTTGATGATGATGATATCAACAATGAAGGTGAATTCGAGGATATCGTAAACGAAAATGAAGGTAAATTTTATTATTGTTTTACAAATATATATTTATTTTTAGAGCAATATGTTTAAGGTTGAAAATGAAGTTCTTTTATTATTTAATTATATTCTTTTTTTCAACTTATTATATCTATTAGTGCTAAAATCAATGTTGATATTATATGTAAAACGCATGCACATTTGCTAAATATATATGTACTTTATTTTACTTTTTATGTACTTTTGCTGAACTCAAGTTGTTGAAATTAATGTTGATATTACGCATATATATTTGCTAAATATATAAGTACTTTGTTGTACTCTTTATATAATTTTCTAAAATCAATGTGCTGAAATCAATTTGTATATATTAAAAAATATTATTGACATATCCAAGATCGTTATTGATATATTAAAGAACATAGTTTTGTAAAAAAAAAATTAACAAATACATATATTGATCTACTATCTTAGGTTTTACTGAGGCAAGTGAATCAGAATTGTTTGACAGAAAAGTTAAGTCTGATGAAGAGGCTTATGAGTTGTATAATAGTTATGCCTTTAAACATTGTTTTGGTATACGTAAGGGTAAGTTAAATCGTAAAGAAGACAAAGTTAAATCGTAAGTAATATGTTCTTTTTTATAGAGGTCAGTGAGGAACAAATTGCAGCTTAGCAGTTTGATTGATAGTGGTATACCTGTTGCTGATGCAGTACGCGTTTTAAAACATCAAGCTGGTGGTGAGCCATGTATCAGTCTCATGCGGTATCTGGACCGCCTGGCTGAGCAAGGCAATCTTGACTCTTATGTCAAGAAATCTAAGGGGAACACTTCCTCGAAAAAGCAGTCGGCCAAAAAGAGTCAACAGGCTGACAGCTCTGATACAGATGATGCAGTCGTCTACACCATTGCAGGCGGCTTCTCAGGAGGCGGCCCCACTATCAGGGGCAACAAGAACAATATCAGGCGGCTAGACGTCAATTCCGTTCACCAAGACCGGTCCTCCAAATATTCATTTCCTGAAATTGTCATCACTGAAGAGGATTTAGGAGGGGTGAGGGGGCCGCATGACGACCCCATTGTTATTGAATGCAAAGTGGCCAACCAGAGAGTTGGTCGAATCCTCATAGATACCGACAGTTCTACGGACCTTATCAGTAGCAAATGTTTGTCAAAGCTCAAGTATCAGACTGACTGCATACACCCGGTATCCCACCCTCTAGTAGGGTTTGGAGGAGAAGTCGTCCACCCGGTTGGACGAGTGGATTTACCCTTGAAAAAGGGAAGGTCGACACATGGTGGTCCGGTTCCTGGTAGTTGAGGAACTCTCGGCCTACAACATGATTCTGGGACGACCAACCCTGAATTAATTCAAAAGCAGTTATAATCCCGTCTCTTATGTTGCTAAAATTTGAGAGGGACGACGGAACAGTCGGCTCCCTAAGGGGAGATCAGAAGATGGCCCGAGAGTGTTATCTCTCGGATATCAAGCCCACTGTCATGGCCGCTGGGTCAAGTGGTGGAAAAACTTTCCTTGACATAGTCAAGGAAAGTGCGCCTGATCAAGAAGCAGGCGGCAAGAAAAGAAAGGCTGCCAAGATGAGGGCCGCAAGAAAAGAGAAGAAATAGCAATCATTGGCAGAGGAGCGGTCAGATGAATTCCGCCCTCGGCCGGCTGGTGAGCATACGGACCTGATCCTAGACGACTCGTGTCCTGGCCGAACAGTCAAGGTTGGGACGACTGCTCGGAGAGTTCTTGGTGAGGAATTCTGTCAACTGTTGAAAGAATACAAAGACATCTTTGCATTCGAAGTCCATGAAATGTCAGGCATCAGTCCTGACCTGGCGGTACATAAACTGGTTGTGGATCCAAAAAAGAAGCCGGTAAGGCAGAAAAAGCGGAACCATGGCGAATAAAGAAGTCAGGCGGCAGCCGCCGAATTAAAGAAACTTCTTGATGCTGGGTTCATTCGGCAATGTTATTTCCCCAAATGGGTTGCCAATGTAGTGCTTGTTAGAAAGCCGAATGGTACCTGGCGAATGTGTGTGGACTATACAGACCTAAACAAGGCGTGCCCCAAGGACAGTTACCCTCTGCCTAAAATTGATAATCTGGTCGACTCAACAGCCGGCCATACTTTGTTGAGCTTTATGGACGCCTACTCTGGTTTCCATCAAATTCCTTTATGGAAGAAAGATCAGGAGAAGACGGCCTTCGTCACTGATCAAGGGTTATACTGTTACACGGTCATGCCGTTTGGTCTGAAAAATGCCCCGGCCACCTTCCAGAGAATGATAAATACTGTGTTCTTTGATCAGATTGGGAGAAACGTCGAGGCATACATTGACGATATGATTGTCAAGTCTAAGCTTCAGACATATCATCTGGAGTAACACCATGTCATTCTTAATCCCAAGAAATGTGTATTTGGGTTGAGTCTGGAAAATTTCTCGGATTCCTTATCAATCAGAGAGGAATAGAAGCGAACCCTGAGAAAGTGCAGGCAGTTATTGACATCCAATCGCCTAAACCCGTCCGAGAGGTTCAGAACAGGTTGTCTGGCGACCTTGGGAAGATTTCTAAGTCGATTAGGCGACAAATGCCTATACTTTTTTAGGCCATAAAGAAGAAAGCAAGGTTTGAATGGGGGCCAGATGATGAGGCGGCCTTCCAAAAATTGAAAGTTCACTAACATTCCTTGCCGAGGTTGGTCAGTCCTTTGCCCAAAGAAGTGCTTTACATGTATCTGGCCGTCTCAGATCATGCTTTAAGCGCTGTCCTTCTTGCTGAAAGAGACGGCTGCCAGCTCCCGATTTACTTTGTCAGTCATATACTGAAAAATGCCAAGTTGAGGTATCCCTTAGTAGAGAAGTTCGGCCTCGCACTCTTCATGGCCGTCAAAAAATTAAAGCCCTACTTTTTGGCACATGCAGTCGTATATACAGATCAACCTATCAAGCGGCCCCTGACCACCATGGAGTCGTCAGGCGGATGATCAAATGGGCCATAGAAATTCAGAGCCTCGAAGTCACATTCGAGCCTAGAAAAGTAGTGAAGGGGCAAGGCTTTGCTGATTTTATTGTTGAGATGACACGTCCCCCTTATTCTCAAGTCCCAAACCAAGTCTGGAAGGTATATGTGGACGGAAGCTCTACTTCAAATGGTTGTGGAGCAGGCGTCATATGTCAGTCGCTAGAAGGCGACAGGTACGAGTATGCTCTACGTTTCAACTTTCAGGCCTCAAACAATGAGGCAGAATACGAAGCTTTACTAGCCGGAATCCGCATGTGCAAGGCGGCTGGGGCAAGAAAGATAGACGCCTGTTCTGATTCACAATTGATAGTGAGTCAGTACAATGGTAAATACGAAGCGACCCATCCGGCAATGATCAAGTACTTACAGGCGGTACAACAAGCAGTCGGATCCCTTGAAGATTTTCATTTGATTCAAGTACCAAGGTCTGAAAACAATCAGGCGGATGCTCTTTCAAACTTAGCATCCTCGACTTCCTGTGATACTCCACGAACTGTTTTGTGGGAGGTGATGGAGAAAAAAAGCATCAAGGAAAACCCTATTGGAATCTTAGACAGAAGTTTAACCTGGATGGATCCAATCAGGGCATATTTGACAGACGGCACCTTGCTGAATGATCATTACCAGGCAGCTGCACTGAAAAAGCGAGCAGCCAGTTTTGAAATGATAAAGGGAGAATTACACAAAAGAGGGTATTTTCAGCCTTTCTTGAAGTGTGTTACTCCAGAAAAAGGACGAGAGATCCTAGAGACTTCATTCCTCCTAACCTATAATGCGGAAGCTGTTCTTCCAATTGAACATTACGAGCCAACTCTTCGAGTAATGTACGACGAAGAGGCGAACTAGGAATCCATGCGCCTTGCCTTGGACTCACTTCCAGAAAGGAGAGACAATGCAGTTTTGCGCCATGAAATTTACCGCCTGAGAATAACCAAATCCTACAACAAAAAAGTACACAAGCGTCCACTCAAAGTGGGGACTTTGTACTAAGAAAGATGGAATCAGTCGTAAGGCTAATGAGTCTGGAAAATTAACTCCCAATTGGGAAGGACCCTACTGAATCTATGAAGAGGTCAGGGACGGTACCTACCGTCTGGAAGCACCAGACGGCCAACCGTTGCCTCGAACCTGGAATGTAGATAATCTTTAAAAATATTACTTTTGAATGATGTAAATAGCCGAGAGCTACTTAATAAAAGTTTGTTATTTCATCCAATTTAATTTGTACTAAGAGGGGCATGCCTACTGATGAACAGTCGGCTACTCTCAATGCTTTATCTTTTACATGCTTAATTAAGAGGGGCATGCCGCTTGTTCCACACAACCGGCTACTCTCCCATTACACACTTCACCAAGAACTATCAAAGGCTCATAGCCGAAATGATCAGACCAGGCGCCAGGCCAACTGATCCAAATATTAAACTAATTCGACCTGTCCCAACATCATAGCAAACGTCCGGCGGCATCCATCCGGATGAAATTCGTCGCAAAGAGCAGCTCCCTTTTGGGTGGAACATTGTTCTATAAAATAATTACACGGCACCTATACGACTGTCTAACCAAGACAACCACGTAGCCGTTTCTCAGACAAGGATACCTCTCACTTGACCGACTAATCAGGTCCAACAAGTGTTTGCAGTAACCATCCAAGTCAAATAACCGACTGAACTACTTGGGATAAAAACAGCCGGTACCTTATGAGTTAATAGCCAACAAACATTGGCGAATAAAGGAGAACAATCGGTACCCACCGCTTCAAACCCCTACTACTCAGTCATTCGGCGACTATGTAACAATCATGTTTACTTAGTCACTCCTTAAAACTTTGTGTGAAACTAAAAAAGGTCTTCATATATCGCCTGTTCTTACTAAGTTAACACAGCAGGGACTAGCCGGCCTAGAACGCTTAGTGTCTCTTGCTTAAAACCATGGCAGGTAGGAAATCACCTTCCTACTTGGTTAATTCTAAAAATGACAGCACCGCCTGCCTAAAGGGGATCCAGTCTTTAAATGGAGTCAGATACCGGTTGGATAAATGGCCGACTGATCGCCTAGCCTGGAAACAGACAACCACTCGTCCAGGGGCATAGGCAGTGTGGCTACATCTTACCTGTCTACAACAATCGGCCAAACAAAACTGTCGGTATAGTATGCAACTGGATATCATGAGTTTCGATACTTAGCAAAACAAAAAGCACAAATTCGAAGCATGGCAAATAAGGCGACCTGAAATAATGGTTGCCTAAGTTATATTAACAGCCGGCCATAAAGACCAGCATAAATATTCAAAACCCCGGCCCCTTGGCCGGGTAAAGATACAAAAAAGAGCCGGTCATAAAGACCGGCAAAATAGTCAGAACCCCGACCCCCTGGCCGGGTAAAGAAAAGCAAACGGCACGCAGGCCGAAGAAAAAGAAGACAAGAGCTTAAGATGGGGGCAGATCTTCAACAATAGCAGCTGACGCCTGGTCAGCATTCTTCTTGCTTGACTCGGCCTCAGCTGCATCTTTCTTCGACGCATCTACCCCAATCGGCACTATGGCCACTATCGGATCCTCCTCCTCCAATGCCTCGTCCTTAGCAGCCGCCAGGATCTCTTGATTATATCTCTTAGAGCACTTGGGATATGTTTTTTCCAATGAGGCAAAGTCGGCATTGGGGAAGAGGCGGCCCCAGGTCAGGCGCTGGATTTGAGATGAGTCTTACATCATCTCTCGGACCAGATCCTTCTTTTCCTGCTCGGCCTTTGCCGAGAGCTCCTCAGTAAGACTCTTCTCTTGAGTCGCCAAGCGCTCCTTAATGTGGCCAAGGATTTCTCCAAGGTGTCGTATGAGGACATTTTTTGGCGGAGAGGTCTCAACTCGGCCTTGAGAATGTTGATGGTCGCCTCCAGCTCATTATTTCTCTTCTGCGCCGCCTCCAACTGAGCCCGGATAGTAGAAGTAGCCTGCGCCTGATAATAAAGAATATCAGTTGTCAAAATCTCATTTTGGGCAATTTGAAACATTGTCTTATCACAGTCAGAGGTGGCCATAGCTTTAACGGGCTTTACTTCTTTGTTCTTCCTATCAAGAGGCTTGCGAAGGCCGTTCACTCGGAGCAGAGACTAAGTAAAAGGAAACAGGCGTCAGGTTTTCAAACAAAAAACAGGCGTCCATAAATTAAACAACAAAGATATGCTAAGTATACCTCAGCAAGGAGCCCTCAATTTCGTCTAGGTCAAGGGTGCCGACACCCCTGACCGCCTCTCTCTCAGCCGGAGGGACGGCTTTGATCATGGACCTGGCCACCTCGACCAGGTCCGGTTCCTGAAGGCCGACTGTATCAAGCATAAACAAGCATGTTAGACATAGTAAAAAGGAAGTAGATCCGAATTCATAAAGACAGTTCCATACTTCTCGGCGGCCTGCTGGAAATTTGAGAAGGAGCGGCCGGCTGTTTCTCAACCGCCGCATTTTTCCTGACAGTGCCAGGAGAGCTCGCAACAGTCGTCCTCCGGGTCTTGGAGTCCGGCTGTTGCGAGGAGGAAGTTCGTGGTGTGCCCGTCTATAAAAAAAAGAGAGAGAAAGAGAGCACACGGTCAATATATGAACCCAACCTCAAAACACAAGAGGGGAAACGGTGAAAAGCTTGGAACCTATCAAGGGCGCCTCCTTGTTAGGGGAGTCGGAAGATTGTTGCATGATAGAAGCACGCAACATAGCAGCCTGATAGGCTTATCGCGTACCTAACAAAAATAACCTAACTATTCCTTCTAACTGTGTAGTAGGGCAAGTAAGGATCGAATCCCAAGAGACTATGGTTCATTCAATTAATCAGACTCAATTAATCACTAAGCACGTCACCAATCAATAATGGATGATAATAATCAACTAATATATTAAATAACACAATTAACTAGAGGAAATATTAATCAATAAACTAAAGCATCCAAGATCAAGCATTACCACGATTATGATTGATAAACTAATAAATCTACCCCCAATATATAAATCAATTGACAAGAAGAAAAGCAATCCCTAATAATAATACCAAAGGTCTCTTCCAAGTTATCAATGGCTTCCCAAATTAACTATCAAGCCTACTTCCGTGGAATCAAGCGAATAAGGGACATTAAACACCATGCCTAGATTCCTAATTATTCAATCATCTACTTCCGTGATGATCTTCAAACCCTTAATTGGAATAACCTAATCCCGTTAATACCCAACTTCCGTTGCAATAAGAACAAAGGGATGATAACAATACTAATTATTCCTAATCTAGTATTGGCATAAACACAATCAATTAAGCATGTCAATTGGGATTATTATTGGGGAATTTAAAGATCTACTTTATACATCAATCATAATCGAGCTTAGCAAGATCCCGGATTAAGGAAACTACTCACACATCATAATAAAATCAAAATCAAGTTCAAAAACAAGAAACAGTAAAGAAAACATATTTAGAGAACAGTGAATATCAGAAAAGAGTGAAGTAAGATAAATACCAATTACTCCAATTGAAAGAACTCAAATTGTTGATGAACAATTGATTAATCTGGGATTAAAAGATTGAAATTGCTTAAAGGAAATAAAACTAGGGTTCTTGAGAGTTTTCTAGGGCTTAAGGAGAAAAACTAATGAAAAACTCCCTTTAAAAGTTAATTACAAAAGGGTATTTATACCCCCAAAAGATAGAAATTCGGAAATAGCTGAAATCGCGCAATCTCGAACATCGCCCGGTCAGACCGGGCAGATCTCGCCCGATCGGGCGGAGGAAGGCTGCGTAAAATACGACAGTTTTCCTTCTTTGCCCGGTCAGACCGGGCGAACCTCGCCCGGTCGGGCGCGCGTAACACGTTTCCAGAATTGCATCTTCATAACTTGACTTCTTCATCGCCCGGTCTGACCGGGCGAAGCCTGCCCGATCGGGCGCGCGTTGCACCGTTCAGAATTGGGCTTCTTCCTGTGAACTCTTCATTGCCCGGTCTGCCCGGGCAAGCCATGCCCGGTCGGGCACTCCACATAAATTGCAGTTCTTGGCTATCAACTCTTCCGAATCTACTAAAAACACGTCCAATTGCCTAGAAACGCTTCATATCCCTGAAAAGCTTACTAAAACAATCGAATACACTAAAGAAGAGATTGTTAGCAAGAAATGGCTCCGTAGAGCTCAAAACCATATAAAATTACTAAGTAAAACCGGGGAAAACCATTGTATAAAACACGTATATCAAATTCCCCCAAGCTAAACCTTTGCTTGTCCCTAAGCAAAGCAATGAATAAATAAATCAATACTTCACCCCAAAAGCAATTCAAATCAATAAATACGATTAAAGGTAAACTCGACAGTTATGCATCAAAGTCAACCAATCAAATCCATCTGACTACTCATCCTGTCTGACAATAGTCAAATAGAGCAAACCCCAAGAGCATATAGAATTCAAGACTAGTGTTCACACACTCAACTCTCATTTATGTGGCGAGTAAAAGATATACTCGATCGCTCTCCATCCAACTCCTTTAAATGTGAACAATGCCCTCCCAAACTCACGCACTCGTGTGTTTAAAGAAAACAAGCACTCAACCTAGCAGTCGACTCGAAATATATCAAATCATTCTTTGCATTGGAAAACAACTAATTTCACATTCACACAACTCTATGCACAAAGGTCAGAAGGTCTTCAAAGCTTGTAATGTAAGGCTAGGATAAAAGGTAGGAAATATTTGGGAAAATGTAAGAGTAAAGCTATGCTTAAGGGAGCCAAAATCCTAATAAATAAAACCAAGGTCAAAATGAATTAATGACCAAATCATCTCCAACACAACTCAACTCTACCAAAAATTCACCAAACATCCAATTATATTAAAAATTTCCAACACTTAAAATTTCACTCATATATACAAAATATAAAATTATAGAACTTGAGTGAACAAACAAACTTTGAACTCTCCTTTTTTTTCTTGAGCAGCCTTCAATTAGAACACTTGAACATTGAAACAATTTTTTTCTTTTGCTCTTTCTTTTCCCTTTTTTTCATCTCACATTGGAATTTTTTCTTTGCACAATAAATTTTCAATTTTTTCAATCCACAACAATAAGAACAAATAAAAACTTCTCAAATCCACCCAAAATTGTGCAGATTACATGCACACTACAACTCCCTCACCTCACTCACTATTAGCTCCCCCAAGCCAAGCTTGGGACTAGTAACCAATGGGGCTTAAATAGGCTTGTAATGTGGCAAAATAAACAATAAAAGGGCACAAGCAACAACATGGGTAGCAAGAAGGGAACAAATGTATCTAATATCGTCTGAAAGCCACCTAGAGGAACAAATGCCTTCGTCCTCCTCAATGTGCATATTAATGAGTCATGCAAACATTACTCAAAGTTATAAACCAATACTCAACTTCATTGACATACCAGGAACTAACACACATTCCTAACCAAATCAACTAGTCAAGCACTATATTCACAAGTAGTTGGGCAAAATTGACTCATGTTAAGACATCCAAGTAATCAAACATCAAATCATGGCTAACCTATCCACAATACTCGTCATCATATACCAAGAATTAAAACAATTTTCATGAATGGGGCACAGGGAAGCATGATTTATTATTCATTGGATCGTATTTTTTGTATGTTTTTTTTTTTTTTTTTAAGATAAAAACAACTAAAATAACTACACTAAAATAAAACAAGAAAGATAAGAGAGATAAGGAGAGAGAATACCACATGTACGAAGCAACTCCCCCAAGCTAAATGCGGCAATGGCCTCATTGCAGCTTAAGGAGAGCATAGGAATCTCGACGGCTCCTCAAAAGGAAGCGGAGAAGAAAAGAAGACGCTGAAATCCCTAATATAAGCCCGCAGGATTCCGTCGCGCCCGATCGGGCGCTCTTTGCCCGGTCTGATTGGGCGGAGAAAAGCTTAACTTCATATTCTCTTTTTGGCTCTTTGTTTCTCGCGCCCGATCGGGCGGAATTTGCCCGGTCTGCCCGGGCGAAGAGCAAAAACGCGGTAACTCGATCTTTGACTGCTCTCTTGACATCCCACTTCGTGCTTAGCTTGATACTCTCTGTAAAACAGCATAACACAGACATAAACTGAAAGATAAAGTATAAAATACTAAGGAAAAAAAAAAAAAAAAAAAAAAAAAAGAATCGGGTTGCCTCCCGCAAGCGCTTGTTTAGAAGGTCATTAGCTTGACCGTATTCATCCTCATTGAGTTTGTGGTGGGGAAGAGAACGTGATATCTGACTTCTCTTCAATAGGATCTCCCGCTCGATAGTGCTTCACCCTTTGTCCATTGACTTTGAAGGTGCCCCCGGTGTTGTTCCATAATTCAATGGTGCCATAAGGATATGCTTTGTAGACCGTGAAAGGGCCCGACCATCTTGACCTGAGTTTCCCTGGGAATAGTTTCAACCTTGAATTGAATAGAAGGACTTGCTCTCCTTCTTTGAATTCTCTTCTTATGAGGCCCTTGTCGTGCCACCTCTTTGTTTTCTCCTTATAAAGCTTTGAACTCTCATAGGCTTCGAGGCGGAGCTCATCTAGCTCATTCAACTGCAATAGCCTCTTCTCTCCCGCGGCCTTAGCGTCAAAGTTTAGGCTTTTGATGGCCCAGAATGCTCGATGTTCTAGCTCGACGGGTAAGTGACAAGCTTTTCCGTATACAAGTCTGTACGGGGTTGTACCTATTGGAGTTTTGTAAGCTGTTCGGTAGGCCCAAAGTGCATCATCAATTTTGTCAGCCCAATCCTTTCTCGTTCTTGCAACTGTTTTCTCTAGGATGGACTTTATCTCTCGATTTGATACCTCTACTTGGCCACTGGTTTGGGGGTGATAGCCAATTCCAAGTTTATGCTGCACTCCATATTTCTTCAACATTGCTTCGAATCGGCTCTCCATGAAGTGTGTTCCCCTGTCACTAATCAACACACGTGGGATACCAAATCTATTGAAAATGTTTTTCTTGAAGAATTTACTTACCACACGGGCATCATTGCTTGGTGTAGCAATGGCCTCAACCCATTTTGACACGTAGTCAACGGCTACCAAAATGTATCGATTCCCCTTAGAGGAAGAGAAAGGGCCCATGAAATCTATCCCCCACACATCAAACAACTCGACCTCGAGTATGTTGGTGAGTGGCATTTCGTTCCTCTTGGAAATATTTCCCGTTCGTTGACAACGGTCACAGGCCTTGACATAGGAGTACACATCCTTAAACATAGTGGGCCAGTAAAATCCGCATTGTAGGATCTTCGCACTTGTTTTCGAGGGGCCTGCATGTCCACCACAAGGTAAGTCATGGCAATGAGAAATTATATTGCTTACCTCACATTCGGGAATGCACCGTCTGATCACTGCATCGGCACATAGTTTGTACAAGAAAGGGTCTTCCCAAAAGTGTCGGTGTGCCTCATAAAGGAATTTCTTCCTTTGTTGATAGGAGTACCCGTGAGGCAGTGTACCTGTAGAAAGATAGTTAGCTAAATCAGCATACCAAGGAGATTCAACCTGTAAAAGAGCTAACAAACGCTCAGCGGGAAAAGAGTCGTCAAATGGGAGGTTATCCTCATCCTCCTCATCAAGGAGGAGGCGAGAGAGATGGTCTGCGACGACATTCTCTGTCCCCTTCGTATCTCTGATCTCTATATCATAATCCTGCAATTGGAGGATCCATCTAAACAACCGCGGCTTGGCATTGCTCTTGCTCATCAGATATTTCAATGCCGCATGATCTGTATGGATAATCACTTTTGACCCAACTAAATAAGAATGAAACTTATCTATTGCATATATGACAGCTAGCATCTCTTTTTCAGTAGTTGCATAATTCATTTGAGCAGGGCTAAGAGTTTTACTAGAGTAATATATAGCATGCAATTTCTTATCCTTTCGTTGCCCCAGGACGGCCCCTATCGCATAATCACTAGCATCGCACATGATTTCAAAGGGTAGGGCCCAATCCGGGGGTTGCATAACAGGAGCAGAGGTTAAGGCTTCCTTCAACCTGTTAAAAGCTTCAAGACAAGCATCATTAAAATCAAATTGGGCGTCCTTAGCTAACAGTTCGGTTAAGGGTCGAGCAATTTTTGAAAAGTCCTTGATAAACCTGCGATAAAAACCTGCATGGCCAAGAAAACTTCGTACTCCTTTCACAGAATTTGGAGGGGGAAGTTTCTCTATTACCTCTACTTTGGCTTTGTCCACTTCAATCCCTTTGTTTGAAACTACATGGCCTAAAACGATTCCCTGTTGTACCATAAAATGGCACTTCTCCCAGTTCAATATCAGATTGACATCCTGGCATCTATGGAGCACCTTTGTTAGATTATCAAGGCAAATATCGAAAGATGAACCATAAACAGAAAAATCATCCATAAAAACTTCCATAGAATTTTCTATGAGACCTGAGAAAATAGCCATCATACACCGTTGGAACGTGGCTGGGGCATTACACAATCCGAATGGCATTCTGCGATATGCGAAGGTGCCATATGGACATGTGAATGTAGTCTTTTCCTGATCACAAGGGCGGATGGGGATTTGAAAAAAACCGGAATATCCATCCAAGTAACAGAAAAAGGAATGGTTAGCCAATCGTTCGAGCATTTGATCAATGAAAGGCAAGGGGAAATGATCTTTACGGGTGGCTTTATTTAATTTTCTGTAATCAATGCACATCCGCCACCCTGTAACAGTTCTTGTGGCAACAGGCTCGCCTTTGTCATTCTTGACAACTGTCATACCTCCTTTCTTTGGTACTACTTGTACAGGACTAACCCACTTACTATCTGAGATAGGGTAGATTATTCCTGCAGCAAGCAATTTGAGAACCTCTTTCTTGACTACCTCCATCATAGTTGGATTTAGCCTTCTTTGAGGTTCTCTAGAGGAGGCATGATCGTCCTCAAGAATGATCTTATGCATACAAAAAGAGGGATTAATACCCTTGATATCATCAATGGTATACCCAATAACATTTCTATATTTTCTTAAAACAGCGAGAAGTTTCTCTAATTCAATGTTATTAAGCTCAGCATTAACAATAACAGGGTATGTATTTTTAGGACCAAGATATGCATATTTAAGATTAGATGGAAGGGGTTTCAACTCTACCTCGGGAGGCGTCGAACTCTCCCCAACACTCGATGTACTAAGGACTTCCTTGACTGGAGCGATGATTGGATTAGCTTTTGCGTCTTCTAGTAGCCTCGTGTACTCCCTTACTTCCCAATCTTCATCATGGATACTCCCTATCAACACCGTTTCAAGAGCATCTTCCTTTTTGATCAGGGGAAGTTGTTCTTGTTGTAGATCATCGAGGACATCCACTTGACAAATAGTCTCACCCATAGACGGATTTCCCATAACATTCAGTAATGAATACTCCATTTTCTCATCCCCTACTTCAAATGTTATTTTCCCATTCTTCATGTCAATAATTGCACCTGCAGTAGCTAAGAATGGTCTACCAAGAATAATAGGGACATGGGCATCTTCTTCCATTTCCATAACAACAAAATCACATGGAATAAAGAATTTACCAACTCGCAATGGAACATCTTCAAGTATACCGAGGGGAAATTTAACTGACCTGTCTGCAAGTTGCAGAGATATCCTTGTAGGCTTTAGCTCACCCATTTGAAGCTTTTCGCAGATGGAGAGCGGCATAAGGCTTACACTTGCACCAAGATCGCATAGCGCTCTATTGATCTCTATATCTCCGAGCTTCACTGGGATTGAATAGCTGCCTGGATCACCTAGTTTCTTAGGAAGAGTGTTTTGCAGAATGGCACTACATTCTGCAGTTAGAGAAACAGTAGCATTCTCTGCAAGCTTCTTCTTGTTAGATAGCATGTCTTTCAAAAACTTTGCATAAGAAGGCATTTCAGAAATTGCATCCAAGAACGGTATATTAATGTGAAGTTTCTTAAGGATGTCTAGAAATTTACCGTACTTTTTCTCTAACTTAGCCTGGGCTAACCTCTGTGGGAAAGGGACTCTTGGCATGTATGGGGCGAGAGGTGGGATCGGTTCCCGTGGCTTTTCTTGAACATCATTCCTTGGAATTAGGCTGTCTGGATCTCCCGCCCGGTCGGGCAGTGATTGCCCGGTCTGACCGGGCGAAGAAGAGCTGCTTATGTTCTTCTGTTTGTCTGGAATTTCTTCTTGCGCCCGATCGGGCGGACCTTGCCCGGTCTGACCGGGCGAAGAAGAAATTCGCACAGTCCCCTGTTTTTCGTCGACTGCTTCTCGCGCCCGATCGGGCGGACATTGCCCGGTCTGACCGGGCGAAGAAGAATTTTGCAAAATCCCCTGTTTTTCACTCATTCCCTCAATATCTATCGTTGATGGTTCCCTTACGGGAAGGTCTTCCAACTGTTTTCCACTCCTTAAAATTACAGCATTCATGTGCCCCTTTTGTGGTTGCTCTGTTTGGCCAGGAAACGTACCTGGTGTTTTTGAAGATTGGCCGACTTGATGAGCAAGTTGGCTTATTTGATTTTCCATGAGCTTATTCTGGGCTTGTAACTGTTGGATGGAATTATTTGTGGTGTTGATGAAGTTCTCCATCATTAGTTCGAGATTGGATTTTTGAGGGAGTGGTTGCATAGGTTGCATGGGTTGTTGTACTAGGGGTGGTCTTGGTTGAAAACCAGGTGGATTATAATTGTTGTTTCGAGGTGGGGGCGGAGGTGGATTTTGCTGAGCCTGGGTGTTTTTGTATGAGAAATTTGGGTGATTCTTCCAACCTTCATTATAAGTATTAGAATGGGGATCGTATGGTCTTTTAGGGTTGGAATTGTAGAAGGCATTGGCTTCCTCAATTGATACCTCATTCGAATTTCGTGGGCAATTAGGTGCGATGTGACCTTGAGTATTACACATTTGACAAGTTTCTAGCACATTATTAGAAGATCCAGTTTGTAATCTATCGAACTTGCTTGAAAGTGCCTGCACAGAACTAGTTAAAAGAGTTAGAGCATCAACATCTAATTTACCTCCTTTCTTGACACTATTTCGGCCGCCTGGGTGATAGTTGTCATTGGCTGACATCTTCTCAACCAGCTCCTTTGCTTCGGTTGGATTTTTAGTTAAAAGGGAGCCTCCAGATGCGGCGTCGATATAGATCCGGAATTCATGGGTTAGACCGTTATAAAAGGTTTGGATTAACATCCATTCAGGTATGCCATGATGAGGGCACTGTCTCTGTAATCTCTTGAATCTCCTCCATGCGTCATATAAGGATTCTTCATCTGATTGCCTGAAAGTGGATAGCTCGTTCCTTAATCTTGCAGTCTTTTCTTGTCCCAAGAACTTGACCAGAAAAGCTTTTACTAGTTTATCCCATGTATCAAAGGAACCAGAACCCTCATCTCTTAACCATTCCTTCGTCCTATCCCGTAATGAGAATGGAAAAAGGCGAAGTCTAAGAGCATCATCTGTAACACCATTCAGCTTCATAGTGTCACACTTTTCCAAGAAACCATCTATATGATTCACTGGGCAATCAAGAGGTGTGCCAGCAAATGAATCATTGGATATGAATTGAATAAACTGCGGTTTCAATTCAAAATTCTGAGCGGTGATAGGTGGTCTAACAATGCTAGAAAGGAGTCCGGTTGTTGTGTCAGGGATACCGTACTCCAAAAGAGACTTTGTTGCTTGGTCTTCCATATTTCTGTTACCTGCTCTTCTTCTACTTCTTCGTCTTCTTGCAGTCGCTTCAATTTCTGAATCGAGAGGCACTAAGTCGTCTGACCCTGAGCGACGTGTTTGCATACAACAAAGAACTAGGCAAAGAACATCAAAAACACAGGAGGCAATAGCCGAAGCAACAAACAACGCTTAGTAAAAACGAATCACGGAAAATCAATATGAAACCGTTAGTCCCCGGCAACGGCGCCAAAATTTGATAGGCTTATCGCGTACCTAACAAAAATAACCTAACTATTCCTTCTAACTGTGTAGTAGGGCAAGTAAGGATCGAATCCCAAGAGACTATGGTTCATTCAATTAATCAGACTCAATTAATCACTAAGCACGTCACCAATCAATAATGGATGATAATAATCAACTAATATATTAAATAACACAATTAACTAGAGGAAATATTAATCAATAAACTAAAGCATCCAAGATCAAGCATTACCACGATTATGATTGATAAACTAATAAATCTACCCCCAATATATAAATCAATTGACAAGAAGAAAAGCAATCCCTAATAATAATACCAAAGGTCTCTTCCAAGTTATCAATGGCTTCCCAAATTAACTATCAAGCCTACTTCCGTGGAATCAAGCGAATAAGGGACATTAAACACCATGCCTAGATTCCTAATTATTCAATCATCTACTTCCGTGATGATCTTCAAACCCTTAATTGGAATAACCTAATCCCGTTAATACCCAACTTCCGTTGCAATAAGAACAAAGGGATGATAACAATACTAATTATTCCTAATCTAGTATTGGCATAAACACAATCAATTAAGCATGTCAATTGGGATTATTATTGGGGAATTTAAAGATCTACTTTATACATCAATCATAATCGAGCTTAGCAAGATCCCGGATTAAGGAAACTACTCACACATCATAATAAAATCAAAATCAAGTTCAAAAACAAGAAACAGTAAAGAAAACATATTTAGAGAACAGTGAATATCAGAAAAGAGTGAAGTAAGATAAATACCAATTACTCCAATTGAAAGAACTCAAATTGTTGATGAACAATTGATTAATCTGGGATTAAAAGATTGAAATTGCTTAAAGGAAATAAAACTAGGGTTCTTGAGAGTTTTCTAGGGCTTAAGGAGAAAAACTAATGAAAAACTCCCTTTAAAAGTTAATTACAAAAGGGTATTTATACCCCCAAAAGATAGAAATTCGGAAATAGCTGAAATCGCGCAATCTCGAACATCGCCCGGTCAGACCGGGCAGATCTCGCCCGATCGGGCGGAGGAAGGCTGCGTAAAATACGACAGTTTTCCTTCTTTGCCCGGTCAGACCGGGCGAACCTCGCCCGGTCGGGCGCGCGTAACACGTTTCCAGAATTGCATCTTCATAACTTGACTTCTTCATCGCCCGGTCTGACCGGGCGAAGCCTGCCCGATCGGGCGCGCGTTGCACCGTTCAGAATTGGGCTTCTTCCTGTGAACTCTTCATTGCCCGGTCTGCCGGGCAAGCCATGCCCGGTCGGGCACTCCACATAAATTGCAGTTCTTGGCTATCAACTCTTCTGAATCTACTAAAAACACGTCCAATTGCCTAGAAACGCTTCATATCCCTGAAAAGCTTACTAAAACAATCGAATACACTAAAGAAGAGATTGTTAGCAAGAAATGGCTCCGTAGAGCTCAAAACCATATAAAATTACTAAGTAAAACCGGGGAAAACCATTGTATAAAACACGTATATAAGGAAGGTGCTTCTCCAATCTTTCCATCTGTTTTCTTTACCTCTTGTCATGAGGTAGCCACGGTGGCTCGTTAATTGGTACCAGCCGGTACCGCCTACCTTAGGGGTCCGGCTGAGATAGTTTATGTGGGCGAAAGCCTCGAAGTTTGGCTGCACCCCGTGCAGTTCGCACCCGGCCACATAGCCGAGAACGTTGAACCAGGAATTTGGGGCTAATTATCATAACCTCAACTCATACCCATCCAAGATCCACTGAACAGCCGGATGTAGGGGGAAGCGCAGCCCAGCTCTAATGGCCGCCTCATAGCAGCCAAAACAGGCGCTATCGTAGCTGGTACCAACCGACCAGACGACTGTGTCCTCCGGGTCTGGCACAAAAACTAAAAAGTCAGGCCCCATTATGTGGTTCGCAATAAAGCTGCCCACTTTCTCTTGCATGGCCTTGATCCGGCCTTTCGGAACTGTGTAGTAGTAGGGAATGTTTTGTTCTCTATAGGAGGCGGATGGCTCCGCCCAATTATCTACTTTCTCAACTGCGTGAGAAAGCCTCGCCTCTTGTAGGCGGTTGTTTTTCTCCTCTGTGTATAGAGAAGCATGACCAGAAGAACTAGACTCGGACTCGTCCTCTAAAGAGTCCGAAGAGGACGACTCCACTCCTCTCCCAGAGGGGCCCTCCCTCAGAGCTGTCGGCGGTCAAGCCACCTTGGTTCACTTCAGCATCTGGCGCCTGGTCAGATGTCTCACTAATCGGCACCTGGTAGGAGGAGCCGTCTGAGTTTGTGATCCTAGCAGTTCTTTTTGTTCTGACCATTATGTTCTGCATAGATACAGAGACAGTCGGACTTTGTATAAAGAGTAAAGATTGGTTCGGAAAAGGGCAGGCGGCACTCCTAGTCCTAGATTCAGCCGTCCCTGGTGACCGGCTGATCACTAACCTAGGTCGTGTCGTGTGCTTCCGTGGTGCCATTTCAAAAAGGAAAAAAATAAAGAAAAATTAAAAGAGTCAGATAACCGACGGTTACCTGAACGAGTGAGAAGTTGATGAAGTTCTGAAAATTCTGAGTAAACAGCCGACTTGTCAGAGCAGGCGGTAAGCAGAAAGTGTCAAGAATGTCAGAGCAAGTTCAGGGGTCCGAATGTTCACTTCAAAAGTTCTCAAGTGTGAAAAAGACTGAGGTCAACACACCCTTATATAGGCAAAATGAAAAGGCGAAGGTCACTCCCAAATTCAAAATTTGAGCGGGAAAACTTCTCGGCCTTTCACCAAGTGACACCTGTAGCAGGCCGTCGTCTGTTACGGTGCGACACCTGTCACAGGTAACACGTGACCAGTTACGTGCCACCTGTGAGGGCAAATGATTAGTGGATTTTTATCCATCAATCACCATTTGACAAGTGGACCAACCATATTCCGCCACGTGTCCTTCACGTAGGCCAATTGGAGTCTGCCACGTGTCAATCAGAGATTCGTCCTCCATGGACCAATTGCGACGCGACACGTGTCCACCCACGCCAAATGGGAAAACCGGCCAACAAGGCCCTATCCTTGTGAAAGCCCAGTCAGCCCTAGGTTTAACCTAAACCTAGGTATTGGCACGCATCCCAAGGCATATAAATATGCTCGTTAATCCTCATAAAGGGGGATTACGCACATTAAACATTCTCACTTAGAGAGATTCAATTATATTATTCCGCATTAATTACTCCTTAAACAAGTATTAACTTGACCGTTGGAGGCGGATCTTCAATCATCCGGAATATCCGTTTGTTTTGCAGGTACAGGCGTCCGGTTTCAGTCTCGGAATTGTAACTCTCCCGAAGGACATCAGAAAACCCCGAAACACGTCCCACCTTCCTAACTCTCTTTGTAGTCTTAGGAGAACCTCTGCAAAATTAATTAACAAAAGATTACACATAACTATAATAATAAAAACATACATCCTTGATAAAAGAACATATAGCTAATTAAAAAAGAACATAGAGTATAAGTAAAGAATATTTACCTATTTTCCTCCATTTTTCCCTTTCTTTTTCTCCTTTTTACCCAACAACCTCTTCCACATTTACAATTAAACTAATACATAGTATAGTAAAATAAGCACCATGTTAATACATCAAAAAGCATTTTAAAAAAATATGATCATACCCTTCACTTTTTTCACTTTCTAGCTGTTCTTCCCCCACATCTGCTGTTTCCAAAACAACCTCATCTACTTTCATATCAGGTTCATTAACATGAACATGAGCATGTGGTGGTGTAGGATCTTGAATACTAGCCATCATCACATTCTTCACAACATCGTCAATCATGTTCCCAAACCAATCTGATGCAAAGAAGTCAATGTCCTGACTAAGAATTGATGCTCCCTCGACATGTTTACTTTGTGTGTGTTGTTGTATTACATTCGGCAAATTTACTCTGGCACACTTGAACCACATGGTTGTAAGATTGTACATAGTGGTCTCTTCATTCAACGAGGTTGTATGGAACCTCTCACCTAATTTCAAGATATTCGAGAGGCGTGTTAGCAATCCTTTCGATTACCTCTCGAAGCATTTGATTATACTCCTGACATTTTAATAATGAATGAAAGGTGTATTACTACACATACTATATGATATAATACGATAAACTATTTCTTTAGAATTCACCAAATAGTATACATTTAAATAATTAACATAATAGAAATGCATCCCTATTATATATACAAAGAACATAATTGACTGACAAAAAGAGCATTTGATAAAAATGTAAGAACATTGATTTAAATTCAAAAGAACATATATATTAAGAGTTGAAAATATTACCAAAATACCGTATTGAATATAATTCTATATCAAAGTGAACATTGTTTTGAACTACGATGAACATAATATTTTATTAAGATGAACATAACATATAAAGTTAAGTACATTATATCAAAAAATACATATAAATTGTACCTGCACACTTAGATGGGACTTTTTTCTCTTGTTTTTGTTATTCTCCACCATTTTGATGTTTATTTTGTTGTTGCTCTCCTTGAGGTTGTTCTTTTTGTTGCTGCCCTCCATTTTGATGTTCTTTTTGTTGCTGCTCTCCTGATTCTTCTTGTTGTTGTGCTTGATCTTGCCCAAGTTGTTCGTTTACATTACTTTCCTGTTGCTGCTCTTCCTCCTGTTGTTGTCTTATTTCATCTCTGGTTGGTTCTCATCTAATAGATGTTGTGAAATTGGGATGTCCACATTAATTGGTGGTTGCACTCTATCCAACAAAGTACCAAGACCAAAGCCTAACCTCAGCTCAAGATCTAATTTATACTTGATAAGATCAGTAGTCCAGACCTTAATGAGAGGGAATTCTCTACTTTGCTCCAAAGTCATCTTTTGAAGCCGATCAAAGTAGCACACCTGCAAATCATAGCATAATAGATTTTCAATTTAAAAAATAGATACCAAAACAATTATATGCATAGTAAATATGATAAGATTAATAGATGAACTATTTTAACTAAGTGAAGCATCCATACCCAAAGAAATGGTAATGGTCCACAGAAAAATCTTGCAACACCCCTCTTCCAACAAAGAACCCACTCAATCAGGCTCTCCATGGTGTAACCACACCAGTCATTCAAAAATACAATTTACATTGATCGCAGTGTGCAAAAATCTGCTTAAAAAAAATGTTAAAGAACTCTTCATATTAAGATAATGCATATTAGAAGGTACTTAGTAAACGGTTCTGTACAACAGACCTGAGATAAGGTTGTTGATTTTGAATACTCTTAATGCAACAGTTTACCACCAACACCAAGAAACTCCTCTTCCAGTCATCATAATTTGCTCACAAGTTTGTTCACATTATTGGGAAGTACTCCCCAAGGGTATCTCTTATAACTATTTAACACCTCCTTATGATCTTCATTGCCATCCTTTGCATCCATTATTTCCTTTCCTCTACTTGGTATTCCATATACCATGTGAACACCAGCAGCTTTCACATCAATTGATCTATTTCTATCCAAATTAAATTTCATTCCTACGGCATCAAAATTCAACACAAGAATTCAGGATAATTGTGGGGAAAATCCAAGTGCAAAAATCCACCAAAACCCATATCCTTTATAGCTTGAAGCTAATCAACTTGGTTAGCCAACTGCTGGACCAAGTGCATCAAAGGCATGACAGTTTGCCTCGTTGACAGCTTTATTCTAGGTCCTTCCTCATTAGCAACATCATCACAAGGTACTACATCTCTTTGTGCAATTCCTTTCGTGGCTTTCTTTATTTTAGGCTTCTTCTCTATTGCAACCACCTTTGGAGCCTGAACAATTGATTATTTTGCAGACTGAGATATTGATTTTGCAGCACCTTGTTCAGGTTTTTCCTCAATAACCTTCACCGGGTCTCTGATTGATCAACTTCCTCTTCCTCATGTTTATCTTGAACTTTCCCACCCATCTTTTTGCTGAAAATTAAAAATAAATAAATTCAGCATGCTTATAAGGATAATTTATCTGTAATAATTTGAACTACTAAGTTATAAATGACCTTACCCCTTTTTCCTTGCTATTTGTTTAAATCGGTAAGGCTTCTTTTTAGTCCCATCATCAGCCTCATATTCTTTGTCTCGTTTGGTTTCATCCTCAGTTTCAGGCTCTACTACAGCAGATTGCTTTGGAACTTCAATTTCGTCTTCAGCTCTTCAATATTAAGTTAAAGATGCATAAATAGATTAAATGCTTATAAAATGAACATTGAGTCTATAGAAAATGTACACATAAGTATATTATAAAGAACAAACATACTATAAAAAAAGAACATTGTTTTCTATTATAAAGAACAAACATACTATAAAAAAAGAACATTCAAACTATAAAAAAGAATACACCATATCCAAATCTATTCCAAGGTACAAAGAACATATACTTTTAAATAATGAACATTACACTACAATATAACGAACAAATTAAACAAACATGTTACAATAACAAGGCTCACTATATAAAATAATACTCCTATTATTGTTCACAACTACCAATCCAATAATAAAATAAAATAGCTGTGAGATCTCAAATAAAACCAAAACAGAAGCATTATATTAGAACCTAAATAGCAGAGCACATTTTGCCTAGTTAAATTTGCCTAGTAAATCAGTTAGATTTTATCAGTAGATTCGCGCGCCTAGTTAATCAAGCAGCATATTCTGAATTTGCATACAAGCAAACTGTGAAGTTAACCATCATTAGAAATATTTCTTGTGACAAAAAATAAATAAAATAGTATGATTTTAATGAGTTATCTAAGTTCTGAGTTGTACAAATGACCATATCTATTCTATATCTGATTTTGCACCTTTATTTGTGTCCATTTGATGATTGGAGGCGACAAATATCATACCAATTTTTCGACTTCACTTTTACTTTGATACTTATTCATGTTTTTTCTAAAAGTTCAATTTGGCCCAAAATGGGTGAGAATGACAAGGGATAATATATAAGAATCCATAATTCCTCTGTTTTGGTGATAATCCCATACAACATCAGTTGGGAACTATGCGTCTTAATGGCGATCTGCGACTCTACGTACTAGTCTAACTACAACAGATCAAATGTGACTCATGGTACAGGCATTCTTTGAGATGGGATCGAGTTAGGTTCGTATAATAATGCTTAGATACAGGAACTAGTGATCATATGGCAATTGATAATGCTTTACAACAAACCTGAGATAAGGTTTATCATAGAAAGAACACTATTTTTTATTATAAAGAACAAACATACTTTAAAAAAATAACATTCAAACTATAAAAAAGAATACACACTATCCAAATCTATTCAAAGGTACAAAGAACATATACTTTTAAATTATGAACATTACACTATAATTAAACGAACAAATTAAACTAACATGGTACAATAACAAAGTTCACTACATGAAATAATACTCCTATTATTGTTCACAACTACCAATCCAATAATGAAATAAAATAGCTGTGAGATCTCAAATAAAACCAAAATAAAAGATACAATAAAGCAATTTTGTAATAGTCAAACCATGTACTTACTTGGTAATGGCAATATCTTTATTAATGGCTTTCAAACATCTCTGGGTCCACAATTGGATCTTGAACCTCTCTACTACTTATTCCTTCAGTTTTCCTCTTACTTTTACCCTTTTTCTTTTCAAGGTAAGATATTAATATCTCACCATCTTGTTCTTCGTGTTGCACACTACATCAAAAAAAAAAAAAACAAATAATTCACGGATCCATACAAAAATCACCAAATTTATATAAATTAAAAGAAATTCAGCCCAAATATTACAAAATCACATGGAAAGGACATAAATATTACATCAAGGTCCATTACTGTATCAAAGGCTCATCGAAAGTTTTAGAGTTGGCAAAGTAAAAAGGAATACCCAATATCCCTTTAACCAAAAGATGGGTAAATTATTGGCTATGAACTTTGAAAACATGCCCCATTACACTTTTCTACTCAATTATCACATCTACTCGTCCCCGATACAACAAATTTTATCCCAAAATAAAACAAATAACTCACAATCTATACAGAACATCACCAATTTTGTATAAATCAAAACAAATTCAGCCACACGAAATCAGCAATTAGCACGAATTAAAGGAGAAAAAAAAAATCAATTGCATATCAAATTACTCACGGATTTATACCAAAAAAAAAAAAAAACACCCAAAAAAATAAAAAAACACTGAGCCACACGAAATCAACAATAAAATCGAATTAAAGGAAAAAAAAAAACTACAATTGTATGTTTCTTCAACAGATCTTTAGTATGAGTGTTGAAAATCAAAAAAAAAATCCCGAAAAAAAAATTTAAATATAACAAAAAAAATAAAAAACGAAAAACGTCGAAACCCATCATTACAGTACTTTGAATAAAGAAATTAAACTTACATATCATCTTCTTTCACCATCTTCAAAAATCTTTGAAGCACAATTATGGTTTTTAAGCGTAAAAATCTATTAGGGTTTTAGTTTTTTTCAGAGAGAAAATAGTAGAGAGAGACTTTGATTTTTAGAGAGAGAAAGTGATTTGAAAAGATTTTACTTTTTATTTGTGGTAAATATTTTTTTTACTTTCTGTTTTACTCACATGGTAAAAAAAATTCGTGATCTTTCTAATTGTACACAACGTTCTCCGTTTTTTTTTTTATTAATTGGGCTTCACGAGACTTGGTTTAATGAGCATTTGGATGTCAGTTTTGGGCCGGGTGCACCGTGCTCATGGTGCACCCGGGTGTAGGGATCAAGAATTGGTTTCTAATACTAGTGTTCAAATTATATTAGCTAATTTGTTTGTTTACCTCTTTTAAAATACGTGCTAAAGTAACATGTTCATTTATATTACTCCGTATAAAAAATGGAGGAAGTATCTTTTTTCTTAATTATATAAATAAATAAAAAAATTAGTTACGGTAATTTATGTGAATAAAAAAAATTAGTTACAGTAAATTAAATGGGGTTGAAAGATTTTCCTACAAAAAAAAAAGGTTGAAAGATGAAAAGAGTAGTGAGAGCCCTTTGTAGAAAACACGGAAACATCTGACGGATTGAATACAATGATTTATGCTGAATAATTTAGAGAATGGTAGACTAATTTCAATGTTATTTAATTGATTCACTTAGGTTAAGGTGTTAGTGCATATTAATTAAATAAGCAACTATGTCAAATGACCTTCGTAGAAAGGAATAAAAGTTTTCTTGGTAAAACGAAAAAAACTGAACTCGGTAAAGAGGAGCAAAGCCGCCCGGTCAGGGTGGTGCCCTACCGGGCGCAAGCCTAGGTTTCTGACTACAGACTGTCAAATATATTGATCATGAATGTAAATCTTGTTAGCTTATTAATGCAATTGTTGAATATATTTGGGAATAAAATGATATGATGATGATTAATGCTATGCAATGTAATTAATGAGTGGTTGTAAATGTAATAAAAATATTTGTGAGTGTGTTTATGTTACTTGTTGTCTCATCTATTTGGTTGTTCATTAAAAAAAGCCTACCTTGTAAATATGGTATTATTACATGGTATTAGTGTTACAAAATAAATATCACAATTGTGTAGATCAATTGGTAAGCCATTTGCACTCCCGGTGATAGGTTGCAAGATCAACTAGTTCATGTATTGGGAATTTGGTTGTATGCTTTGGTTTAATGCATTTTAGTACGTACAATTTGACATTTTTGGCAAGCTAAATTAAATTGCACCGCATAAAAACGATTTGGTTTAATGTTTTTCAATTTTATGTATTAACTACTGGAGCTATCTACTTGTATAAGAAATAACTACTACTCAACAAAGTTCGTTGTGGAAGTGAACGTAGCATTTTCCTCATATAAGTTATAACTAAATATATTTTTTAGCCTATATAAAATAATTTTAACTATTGTGTTTTTTATTTAAAAAACATACGAAGTATATCAAGACTAGTCTCCAGAAACAATGTATTGCGGTTTTTGGTCAGGTTTGGTTTCCAATTTTGGAAACTAAACCAAAGTGCAAAATGTGATTTGTTTAGAAACCTAAATCAAACCGTTGTTTCGGGAATTGGGAATCGAATCAAACCTCATTGTGAAATACCCCTAATTACGAAACTCAGAGTTTTTTTTAATGCTTACATAAAATTGTAGGTTGTCAATCAAACTAATCAATTTATTTTTTCTCCATTGATTATTTTTTTTTAGGGAACAAGAATCACGAAAAGACATCAAACTAACTTTTATAAATAGAGTCAAAAGTCAAAATGTGTCAACTAAAATTTTTCAACAACTTGATATTTTTAGATTTATTTTTGATGAACTTTATATATAAATATATTTATTTATTTTACAGTGGAGGTTTCATGCTCCTGCCTACGGCAAACGATGAGTCAGTTTATGCCCAGTTGCAGAGATATGCTGATATTGCTTTGGAAGAGTACAATATGCGGAAGGTTAGTTTTTCTTCTCTCGTTCTATGTCCTTTATTTTCTTGCTTTTATTTCTAATTAAATGATACCTTTGAAATTAATAAATGTGAAAAACATGGCATTAGTTATAACTCTTATAAGCAATTAAGTGATAATTTTTCGTAATCAATTAAAACCGAAAATAAAAGCACTTACATTGTAAAAGTACTTACATTAATACTCCTTGTTTCGGTCATGAAACAATGGACCTTCAGCAGGTCCTTCGGATGAGTGGAGATGAAGCCCAATTTGAGTGATGACCGAATTGAGGATTTCCTGCACAGCTGAACAAACGTAAACTGGTCTCAGGAGTTGTGCCGAGGAAGGCCCCTTCGATGCCGAAGTCAGTACGTGTGTAAGGTAATGAGAGAAAAGCTATGCAAGATAATTTATCGCTTGAGGCAATTTGTGTGAATGAATCTAATTGTACAAAAATATGAGCTTTTATACCTTACTCCAATTGAGTGGACTGGGCTTGAGGAGTTAAATGGGCTGCCATTTAACTGGGCCTTGCTTTACCTGACTTGGCTTGTTGGATTGAGGGTTGAACCTTGCCTTGTGGGTTATACTGATTTTCATATATGGACCGGGCCCAAATAAGTTATTTGGACCCAAACAACTTGCCCCCCAAACCCGATTCGTGAGGATAACGGGTCGGGTTTCAGCTGCTGAGGAATTTGGAGGGAAGTAAATGAAAATCATTTAAATTTTTGAAGAATTTGTACGATTTTAATAACCGTTAATGGTAGTTAATTGACCTTAATGACGGTTTAATTAAAAATAGTGCGGAAGTGGAGAGTGTTTAGTGGATAATTAATTTTGGCGGTTTGCAATTGGCTTGGGAAAGAACTTGAAGAGTTTGCTAATTGAAATTAAGTGAGTGGGGTTTTTTGCTGGATATTTAACTTGCTCTTGCATAATTGTTTCCGGCATTCTCAAATCAAACCACACTCGCAACTTTGCTCTTACTCCCGGCGAACTCACGCAAACACAACTTTCCCTTTTCACTAATTTCTGCATTTTCCGAAGCTTTCCCGCATAATCTGTTGCTCCGAACTACTAGATCGGCGAATTCCGAGTCTGATAGAGGTAATTTTCTCCGAATTCCATTCGGATTTCCCCCTTTTCTAAGCTTTTCCCCTTTTACTCGTCTTTTTCACGTCGCCGCCGATTTTGAAATGGCCGGCAATCCCGGAAAGAGACCAATGGAATCTGAGGCTAGTGTCTCAGAAGAAGAAGCGCCGCAATTAATTTTGAGACGTAATCGTCCTCTAGCAATGATGTCGTTTCTGAGCGGCCGCAATCCCAATGCCCGAATTGAGGTTGGCTCCTCCTCGAGTGGCGAGGGAATGAGAGCCATTCCTTTAAACAGTGCCCCTCCAAATGAAGCAGCCAAAGCCAGTACTTCTGGCCGAAGGGCTACCTCAAGACCCAGGCCTTTAACTCTTAAAGAGAAGGAGTGGACTGATGAGTCTGAGAACTCAGGCTTGCTGATGACCGAGCCATCCTCTTGGTGGCTAGAAAATAATGCTCGGTACCGCTTTGCCGAGCAACTGGAAGTTTACTACGGCATTATGGAAGCCGATGGCTATTGGTGCCGAATGCCCACGGCGCTGGAGAGAATCTATCGGGCCCCTCCTAGTTATATTGGGGTTTACGTTCGGCAGCTGCAGAATGGGCTGCGGTTTCCTGTTCACCCGTTCGTCATCAAAGTATTGAACGGGTACAACATCTCTCTGGCCCAGCTGACCCCTGTTAGCATCAAGAGGGTCATGACCTATCTGTGGGTATGCCTCTTCTATGGGCTGGAGCCGAGTGTCCACTGCTTTCGGTGTACGCATAAATTGGCGCCAAACACCCAATCGAGCAAATGGCATGGTCACGGCTGGTGGCAAATAGAAGATGAGAAGGGCTACCTGACCACCTATCCGAATGACACTTCAGACAAATTTTGGCGGGGCCAATGGATCTGGGTGCGAGCCCCTTCGGACGAGAGTCGCCCTAATTATTTTAGGGGACCTCGCTATACAAGGAAACCTGATTCTTCCGATGTCTAGCATCGGCCCTGACGATTTTACCAAAGCGGATCGTCAGCAGATGGAGCTCTTCGGCCGATCTTCAAATCCTGGCGCTACTGGCCGAATGACCACTGTGCCCACTGTCTGGCTACGGTGCTGTCATTACATCTTCCAAGAGAAGATGTTAGCAGTTGTCGGCCTCAGCCGAAGATACCAAGTTGGTAAGTGATTCGGCTGGGGCCGAAGCTTTTACTTTCTACTTTTCAGTTTCTATAATCCGCAATTTTTCATTTGAACTAATATTTTGCTCTGACAATTTTTTAGAGATCTGCGAAGAGAATTCCGGTATTAACTACGAAGTGCTGGGAATCAGCCAGAAAAGGGAGCTGATCACCAACACTCCCGTTATCACCGCCGTAAAGGACCGACCACTCACGCTGCAGCCGAGAAAGCTAGAAGTGGTCAGCGCCTTCGAATACCTGGCGCAGAAGCCTTGGTACAAGAAGCTTGATCCCTTTTTCCTTCACTCAGCTGAAGAGGAGGTTGATGCTGCTGCCGCCGCTGCTGCACCGAGAGGTGATATCGCACATCCACCACCCCTCCATCCGAACCACAGAGAGAGGAGGGTTTAGACGAGGAAAACACCGAAGAACTATTCGGGCCTTCAGTAAGTCCACGATCCTTCTTCATTTTTTCCATACTTGAATTCGCATGAAATTTCTATAAGTATAGAACTTCAGCATTTTGATCTTTCGTCTTGTGAAGAATTTTTCTGAGTATGTAGCTCCAGCTCTTAAGTATGCATGTTACACGTAGCTTTTCTTAATCTTGCAAGAATGTTTTGCTAAGTATAGATCTTCGGATGCATATTCTTCTGATGTAGTTTGTACTCTTAAACTGCTATGTATGAGGCTTCGGCTGAAAGATCTGCGTGCCTTTACTTTGAGTTTGCTTGTTCTGTTTGTTGTTTTGTTTGTTGTTTTTTTTTGTTTCTTACACGTCCTCCTGCCCCCTCTCTCTTCTCTTCTATAGTCTGAAGAGGAAGAAGTAGAGAAAGAAGAAGCTGCTCCCTCTCCCGAAACCACTGCCGAAGACATGGCTGGTGGAAGAAGAGTTCTTGTCCGTCCAGGACAGTTTAAGGCGTCGGAGCCGCCTGCCAAGAAGCCTCGGCACGAGGAGGTCCGAGTGGAAGAAGAGATGAGGGAAGTCACCTCTCCATCTCGGGAGGTATTTGTAGAGGTCGTCGAGTTGCAGACCTCTCCTCCAACTCCTCCTCGTGACTCTGGGATGTTTTCAGAGAATATTCAGCAAGAGATGGATGCGCTGAATATTTCCGCCGAGGGTGCTGCTGCAGCTCATGTTGAATCGCAAATGGCTGAATCTGAAGAGCCAAAAAATGAAGAAATGCCCTCCATCTCTGCTGCGGATTCGTTTAAGACTTTTCAGTCTTCCGATATGGGCTTCGGCTTAGCACCTTTGGTTCCCGTCCCAGAACATGCCCGGGTCTTCTTTGAATCCAAGCGCGATACTGCTAGCGCTCACTTCGGCCATCTGGCCAACTTATCAGCGTTGGAGAAGGCTAAGGCCTGGATTGCGGGCGTTGTTGCTGCGGCTGCTGAACCTCTTGACAAGGTGCCAAATCCCTTTGTGGAGAACCAGCGGCTACTGATGCAGGTGAGTGTCATCACCAGATTTCCTCTATTCCTTCCTCTCCTCTTCTTTTCTTTTCTTTTTCAGAAAATTTTTCTAAGTGTCGGGCCTCGGCTGATCTCCGATTTTCAGACTGATTGACGTTTTGCAGGTTGTTAATAATCATTTCTTAGCTGTAGAAATGGATGAGGACCTGCAGTCCAAGGCTGACAAGGTTGAGGAAGCTGAAAGCCTGGCTCGGCTAGCTGAGCTGAAACAGCAAAAGGCTGAAGAGGAGACCTCAGCTACCAAGCTGGAGATGCAGAGGATGGACGAGAATTTTCGCTCCTTCTGCCGAGGCCTGGAACAGACTGTCTTCCCCTGGATCGAAGAGGGCCAGTCTCTGATGAAGGAATACGGAGCCGATACTATTGCTGAGTTACAGGCTCGTATCGAAAAGAAAATGAAGGAAGAGGCTGAATCCCGGCAAAAATTGATTGTAGATCATGAAAGCCAGATTGACCTTATCCGCACACAAGCAAAGGATAAGCAATCTGAGCTTGAAGCCAAGGTCCAAGAGCTGAAAGATGCGCTAGAGGCTGAGAAAAAGGCATCCTCTAAGGCCTCGTCTGATCTCGCCGCTGCTGAGGAACTGCTGAAAACCAGGATCTATACTGAGGCCGAGTATGAAGAAGGATATGATAATGGTTGGAAGGTTGCTCGGCGACTGGCCTTCCATCTTGAGCCCAGAATCAATTGGGATCAGGCTGAGGCCTGGTCCATGGATCCAGCAGATGTTTATATGCACGAGGCCAGTCCAGCTGAGGTTGCATTCATGGCTCGGCAAGCCGAGAATGAAGAAAGAGAGAAAGAAGCCGAGAAAGAGTTGAATGCCACCCATCCTGCTTCCTCGTCAGCCGATGCTGAAGCTCTAGCTGCCCCGAATGATGTTCCCAAGAATGCTGAAGCATAGGAATTCGGGCAGTCGTCTACTGAGTCCTGCGGATCAACGTGCACTTAATTTGTAAACGCCGCATCAACTTTTGCTTGTTATCTTTTTGTTTCAGCCTGCCTATGTACAAACTTTATAATTTGTTTTTGTGTACTTTCGGCAGCTGTGTTTTCCGCTATGTGGGCGGCTGCCGACTTTGAATTTCTGTAACTTTTAAACTTGAACATTTTCTCAGCGTTTCTGCTGATGTTCCTTCTCAGCCCTGATTAATTGACTGGCTCTGTCTTCTAACTGATTTGTCTTTTGAATTTCTTCAAATTTTTTCTAAGTACAAAGCTTCGGCTCATAAATCATCTGGCTTATAGGGTTTACCCATTGCATGTTTCTTCTGCTTTGCTCATTTTACTCGGGTGATTTACGGAATTTTTTCCAGGAACTGAGCTTCGGCTTGGAGCTCAGTATGTGAGTACCTCTTGCCCCCCCCAGAACTTTGAAGATAGGGTCTTCGGAGTTCTGAGTTTATTGCTTTCGTTCTTTCGGCGTGGCCGAAGGTTTGTTGCCACACCATAGTTCAAACACTTGTGTTGTATTTCTTATATTCTGCCTGGTTTTAATTCATCCGAGGGAACGACTATCTTGGACACAATGCCGGGGCAATGATCGCCTGAAGTACAAGGCATCATTATGCAATACTTCAGAGGTGTAATCATCACCCGGAATTGACTTGCCGAAGCACAGGGCATAATTATGCAATGCTTCGGGTCTCTTATCAATTCCTATTTTTTGGCTATGTCTTAGATAAGCCTATGACCCCTTCGCCGAGGGCAGCAAATCCGTCCGAGGTACAGTGCATCATTATGCAATACCTCGAGGTTCTATTTGTTGCCCCCATATCGGCAGGTTCTTCGGCTTGCCGAAGTACAATGCATCGCTATGCAATACTTCGGACAGCACCGGGTGTAAACCTTGAATTTTTTTCAAAAACGACGAAGGCAGAAATAATGAAAACATAATGAAATTGTGAATAATTGCGGCTCAAAGGCCTTTCACTGATCTGAAGGAAATGTACTTACACATATATTTCTCCCGCATTGGGGTTTTACACATGAAATTTCCTAAGTACATCTGCATTCCAGTGGTTTTTCAACTCAGTGCCACCTAACTGCCGAAGCCGATAAGTTCCTGGTTGGAGCTCATCATATAATTCATAAGGCCCCTCCCAGTTAGCCGAGAGTTTTCCATGGATGCGGCTTTTCTGGACAGCGGCAACATTCCGAAGAACGAGGTCCCCAACCTTAAGGAGCCTTGTCTGGACTCTTCGGTTGTAGAACTTGCTGATTCTCTGTTTGTATGCTGCCATTCTGTCCCTTGCCGAATCTCGGACCTCGTCTAAGAAATCGAGGGACTCTTTCATGAGATGCTCATTTTCTTCGACTGAGAACTGATTGACTCGAAGACTTTCTGAGCCAATCTCCACTGGTAAAACAGCTTCGGATTCATACACCAATTCAAAAGGTGAATGCCCCGTAGCCTCTTTTTCTGTAGTCCGAAGTGACCATAGAGTTCTGGGAAGTTCCTCTATCCACTTGGACTTTTGATCTTCAACTCTCTTTTTGAGAGCGTTGAGTATCTGCTTATTTGCAGCTTCAGCCTGGCCGTTACTTTGAGGATGACAGACTGCCGAATATTCCAGCTTTATGCCAAAGTGATCTGTGTACCACCTTAACGGCAGATTATCGAATTGCCTCCCATGGTCAAAGACAAACACCTTCGGAATGCCGAAGCGAGTAATAATATTCTGCCAGATAAATTTCCTGACAGTCTGCTCAGTTATGTTTGAGGCTGCTTCGGCTTCTATCCACTTGCTGAAGTAGTCGATTCCGATTATCAGCCACTTTTTCTGATAAGGAGCCTCAGGAAACGGACCTAGAATATCCAACCCCCATTGAGCAAAAGGGAGTGGATTCAAGATCGGCTGAAGGTCTCTCGAAGGCCGATGGATAACTGGTGCGAATTTTTGGCATTTTTCACATTTCTGCACCAAGTCCTTGGCATCCTGGATCATGGTTGGCCAGTAATACCCTACCCGCAATGCTTTATGGGCCAGGGTCCTTCCCCTTATGTGGTTTCCACAGATGCCGAAGTGGATCTCCCGAAGGATGTAATCTGCATCTGTTGGACCCACACATTTCAGCAGCGGGGCTGAAAAGGACTTTTTCAGCAGTTCCCCATTATAGACAATGAACCTTGGGCCGACCCTTTTTATTTTTACGGCTAGGTTCCTGTCCTCGGGGAGCGTTCCTTGAAGCTTATAAGCCAGGATGGAGTCCATCCAGCTCGGTTCAGCTTCGACACATTGGACCTCAATTTCTTGGTCAATGCTTCTGTTTCGGCGTACTTCCACATATACGAATCGGTTCAGCTCAGTAAGAGTTGAACTTGCAAGTTTGGATAGTGCGTCGGCTTGAGCATTCTGACCCCTTGGGATCAGCTCAATTTCAAAAGTTCTCAACTTCGCTATGACTGACTTGATCTTGGCGAGATAAGAGATCATGGAGGGCTCTTTGGCCTCATATTCGCCCCGAATCTGATTAGCGACCAGCTGAGAGTCTGTCTTCAAACAGACATGCTCGGCTTCGAGAGCTATGCATAGTTCTAAGCCAGCGACTACTGCCTCGTATTCTGCTTCGTTGTTAGAAGCCTTGAACGAGAATTTGAGTGCATACTCGAAGTTTTTGCCTTCGGGAGAGGTGATTACTACCCCAGCTCCCGAACCATTTATAGTGGCTGAGCCATCTGTAAACACAGTCCAAGTCCCCTTCTCTTCGTCGAGTGTTTCCTGATAGGAACATTCGGCTAGGAAATCTGCTAAGGCTTGGGCCTTAATGGCTGCCCTCGGCTGATAGCTTATGCTGAACTTAGTGAGCTCGAAGGCCCACTTTGTTAGCCTGCCTGACTTTTCAACCTTGCCGAGGATTTTTTCCAGCGGTTGATCTGTTAAGACCACTATCTGATGTGAGTCAAAATACGGTCTTAACTTCTGAGCTGCCACTACCACTGTATATGCAACCTTTTTCGAGCAGGGGGTAGCGCGTTTCGGCATCAGTCAAAGTATGACTGACGAAGTAGATCGGTTGCTGAACCTTTTCTTCTTCCCTCAGCAGCACCGCACTCACTGTAGCGGGGCTAACTGCCACATATAAGTACAAGACTTCTCCTTCGGCTGGCCTTGCCAGTGTTGGGAGATTAGCCAGCTGCTCTCGGAGCTGTTGGAAGGCTATCTTTTGCTCATCTTCCCACATGAGCTCCTTGGATTTCGGCAATTTCAGCGCTTTGAAGAAGGGCAATCCTTTGTCCGAGGCTTTTGAGATGAACCTGGATAGGGCGGCCATCCTCCCAGTGAGACGCTGAATGTCCCTTTTTGTCTTCGGCTCGAGAAGATCAAGAGCTGCTTGAACTTTGGCGGGATTGGCATCAATCCCCCTCTTTCTGACCATGAAGCCTAGGAATTTCCCTGACCTCACTCCGAAGACACATTTCTTCGGATTCAGCTTCATTTGGTGTTTTCTCAAAGTGGCGAATGTTTCTGCTAGGTCTGAAACATGGTCTTTCGCCTCTTTGCTCTTGACGATGGAATCGTCAACATAGACTTCCATGTTGCGGCCTTTTTGCTCGGCAAACACTTGGTCTACCAGCCTCTGATATGTCGCTCCGGCATTTTTCAGTCCGAAGGGCATCATTTTATAGTTGTACACCCCGACACTTGTAACGAATGCCGTTTTTTCTCTCTCATCGGGGTGCATGAAAATCTGATGGTACCCAGAAAATGCGTCCATGAAACTGAGCAGAGCATGGCCACTTGTCGAGTCGACCAGCTGATCGATTCTCGGCAAGGGAGAGAAGTCCTTTGGACAGGCCCTATTCAGGTCCGTGAAGTCAACGCACATTCTCTAGGTGCCATTAGCTTTCTGAACCATCACCACATTCTCCAGCCACTCTGGATATTGGCAAGGCTCGAAGAACCCTGCATCTAGAAGTTTTTTTTACTTCGGCTACGATGTCTTGGTTCTTCTGAGCAGAGTAATTCCGCTTCTTCTGCTTAATTGGCCGACATGTGGGGTCGACATTAAGCTTGTGAGAGATAAGGTTCGGATCAATTCCCGGCATGTCAGCTTCCGAGAATGCGAACACATCTCGGTTGTCCCGAAGGAGTTGGATTAATTCAACCCGGAGGCTCGGATCGAGCCCTTGTCCGATGCTGACACATTTTTCAGTATGTCCTTCGGTCAACGGTATTGACTCAGTTTGTTCATCTGACTCCATTGCTTTGGATCCAGGCTCTTCTGGTTCAGGTCTACTGTCAATATCAGCAGACTTCCCATTCTTGGGCTGATCTTCGTCCGAATCTTTCGGTCCAGCCGAAGAGCTTGCCTTTCCAGTCCCCAAAGATGTTCTCTTTTTTGGGGACCCCTGAGCCGAAGCACTTAGGCCTTTCGGCCTTTTGGTACCTCGCTCCTTTTCTTTCTATTTTTCTTCCTCATCATCCTTGTCACTGCGGCGACTCTTGGATGGTTTGAGGAAATTGCATTCTCAGGCCTCTCTTTGGCTGCCCAAAAATTTTTCGGAGCGTCCTTCGTCTGAAACGTAGATCATTGCTTGATGATACATCGAGACAACTCCTTGAACATCATGGATGAGGGGTCTCCCCATAATGACGTTGTAAACTGATGGGGCATCGATGACCAAGAATTCGGCCATGATGCTTCGTCTCGCTCGATCTTGGCCTAGGCTGACGGGAAGAAGAATTTTCCCATCTTGATATGAAGAAGAGCCGTTGAACCCAGTGACCGGGTAGGGAACTGGAGTCAAGTGCTTGCTCTCCAACTTCAGCTGGTCGAATGCCTTTCGGAAAAGTATATTCGCCCCGCTGCCACCGTCTACCAGTGTCCGATAGACGTTGTGGTTTGCGATGTTTGTCATGATAACCAGTGGGTCATCATGGGGATACACCACCCCCCTGCAGTCTTCGGATGTGAACATCATGTTCGGCACCGGAGACTGTGGTTTTCGGAACTCAACGTGATGAATCTGATGGGTGAGACCCCTCAGATGGCGCTTCAGTGCATTCCGAGAAATACCTCCGGAAATGGTCAGGATATCATTATTTCCTCCCTCGGGAGGTTTGTCCCTTTTCCGGTGGTAGTCCAGATCCTACCGAGAGTCTCTCTTAGCTTTCTTTTCTTCGCGGCGTTCCGCGACATATTTCTTTAAATACCCTTTCTGGATCAGCTCCTCAATCTGGTCCTTCAGCTGAAGGCAATCTTCGGCGCGGTGTCCACGTGATTCGTGGAAATCGCACCAATGATCTTTCCCTTTCTCCTGATGCCAAGAAGGAGGCGGCTTCGGCTTCTTGAATCTTCCCTCCTCCCTCGTCGCACTAAAGATCCTAGTACGTGGTAAGGTGAGAGGGGTGTAAGATTCAAATTTTCCCAGATAGGGAGCCTTATCCTTCTTCGGCTCTGCGGTCGAGGGAGGTTCTGAGGCTTTTACCTTCCCTTTCCTCGACCCTGGAACTTCGGCTGGCTGCCCTTTTGGCTTTGCAAGCCCTGATTGAGATTGCAGCTTGGCCCTATTCCATTCCTCGGCTCGGATGAATTTATCCGAAGCGTCGAGGGCTTCTTCCAAGGTCTACGGGGGATGCATGACCATGAAATCCAGAAATTTACCAGCTTGTAAGTCGTTCCGTAGTGCGAATACGGCTAGGCTCTGATCCAAACTTGTGATTCTGGACGACTCGTTGCTGAAGCGAGTCAAGTAATCTCGGAGACTTTCGTCCTCCGCCTGCTGCAGTCCCATGAGTTCTGCAGTAGTTTTCTCTCGGCGGTTAGCCGTGGAAAATTTGCTCTTGAACTTGTTGGCAAGATCACTCTAACCCGTTATCGAGCCTTCCTTCAACCCTTTGGTGATCCATGATTGGGCAACACCTTTAAGGGTTGTAGGGAAGTATTTGCACCAGGTAGCTTCGGACCTGGGGTTAAGGTACATATGCCCCTCGTAAGAGGCTATGTGGTCCTTCGGATCCAAAGTACCATCGTACGTAATGTGTGCCGGAATTTTAACCGTCGGCACGTGTTCCTCCAGTATCCACCTTTGGAATGGGGAACTGGTCGGAACCATTACGGCCTTTCCTTTCTGCCGCGACGAAGGAACCCTACTTCTCCCTCTCAAAGAGGTGGATGTAGGGGGTATCCCTTCACGTGACATGGCGGGTTGAGACCCTTCTAGATAGGTGAGGCGGCTATGCACGCCTCCCTCCTTGCCACCCAGGCGCTCGTGAACGCTTCGGCGAAAGGCGTTATGGCTGTCATAAAGACCCTCGGAGTTCCGAGCTTTGGAGTTCTCAAAGTGGCTGGAGCCCCTTCTCTGTTCCTGCCCGGACCCACCTGGGTGTCCAGCCCTTCGGCTTCCTTCCCCTTTAGAGGACAGGGCCTACCTTTCTCCCTCCGCACCGCTTTTTCTCTTCCGATCATGCGATTTAGGAGGAGGAGAAGGTGATTTCTTCGTGGATGGGAAGCGTCCTCCCAATGCGTTCATGAATTCCATGCACACAACCATAACCCTCATCACCTCTTCAATCGAAGGACCCGTTGGTGGGGTTGATTTTGGCTATGAGTGAGAGTGCCTACTCTGCTGAGGACTCTCAGGCCGAGGCTCACTTTCTCTTGGTGAGTCAGCGTTTCGTCGTCTCTGTCGAGGAGGAGATTCCCCATACAGTTCCTCTCTTCTCGGAGAATGTGGAATCCTCAAGACTGAGGCGGATGGCTCAGGTGACGGCGTGGGTGATCGATGGTCCCTCGTCGTAATAAGAGTCATCTTTTTAGCTTTTTTCAAGTTCTTCCCGTTCTTAGTCATTTTTTGCGTTGGCTAAGATTGGTATGAGATTTTGGCTGAATTTTTGTAAGTATCCCCACAGACGGCGACAAATTGTTTCGGTCAGGAAACAATGGACCTTCAGCAGGTCCTTCGGATGAGTGGAGATGAAGCCCAATTCGAGTGATGACCGAATTGAGGATTTCCTGCACAGCTGAACAAACGTAAACTGGCCTCAGGGGTTGTGCTGAGGAAGGCCCCTCCGATGCCGAAGTCAGTACGTGTGTAAGGTAATGAGAGAAAAGCTATGCAAGATAATTTGTTGCTTGAGGCAATTTGTGTGAATGAATCTAATTGTACTAAAATATGAGCTTTTATACCTTGCTCCAATTGAGTGGACTGGGTTTGAGGAGTTAAATGGGCTGCCATTTAACTGGGCCTTGCTTTATCTGACTTGGCTTGTTGGATTGAGGGTTGAACCTTGCCTTGTGGGCTTGTACTGATTTTCATATATGGACCGGGCCCCAATAAGTTATTTGGACCCCAAACACTCCTTACATTGTAATTTGTATCATAATTAAAAGTACTCCTTACATTGTAATTTGTATGAAAAAACTACCATCATATAGATGAAACCTAATAGAAAATTTTGGAATAGTAATCCGAAGAATTAAATATTAAAAGAACAAAAGAATAGAGAGATAATGGAAATGACAGTTGAATAAACTTGTCGTTGATGTGGATGAAAAATAACTTTTGTAGTAGTTACACGAAAATTTTGCTAATCTTTTTCTCAAGTAGTTACATGAAAATTTAAAAGATATTGGAGTAATGTTCGAAACTAAATATTGGTTAATTTTAAATCAAATTTTGCAAAATAAAAGAAATATTGAAATGAGGGAGAAAATGGAGAAACAAGTTTAAGGATTCAACAATGGCATGTAAAGTGAGATGAGGAAGTTGAAAAGCTAAGGGGGATTGAGGATTGTGGGATTCCAACGACATTACGCTAACGGTAGCAGTCTCCCTTGCCATCAATAAGTTACTAGTTTCTAAGTTAACGGATTAGACAAAAAAAAAAAACACTTGTGAGGTTTTGGGGGGATTTGAAGGGAGTTTGGGAGGGGAAAAAACTTTGCTTTAGTGTAGGTAGATAGATTTTTTTCCACGTTTACTTACTAATTTATTGTTCTTTTTTATGTATTAGGGGTTTTATTATGAGTATGTTAGTATGGTTAAAACAATACCGACATGTTCATCGGACAACCCTGACCTATTTGGACAACATATGAATTTTTGGGCTAGGCGCCAAGGCACAGACACTTCTCCAGAGCTCTTTTTTGGCTCGCTAGGTTATGGCATGAGAGGAGTACATGGTTGTAAGCTTGATCCCGATTCTGTTGGTATGTTCAACTATTTATTTTTTCCCTTTGTTTCCATCCTATATTGTATTGTATCCGACAAACATGCTAATTTGTTTTGCTTTTTTCATATGCTTCTTTTGACAGGTGAAAGTCTCGATCATGGAATTGTACATTGTGAGCACGTGAAGTGCTCGGAGTGTTCTTTATGGATTTCGCCAAGGGCTTAAATTGGACATTGAATGTTAAAGGCAACATTAGGATTACTTTATTTTCTTACTACCTTGCTTTTTGTTAGGTATGAAAATAGTTACTTTCCCATCTTTTGTCGTTAGTCGATAATATCGTAATGACATTGAGGCATAAATTTTTTATTTATCTAACACCACCCATACCTAGCGCGAATTTATTCCAGTTGAAAGTGAGGGGTTGATGAGATTCGAACCCGTGACCTCTGTGTCACGTTTGCTCCGATATCATGTTAGAGAATCATCTCAACTAAAAGCTTAAGCTGATGATTGAGGCCTAGGAATATGTTATATACTCTATATGCAAGTAATAGCAGTAAGGCCTATTTCCCAAGTGAACCAAGTTCTAAAATACCCCAAATCGTGCATGTTGTGATTTGCAACAAAATTCCTGAACTCTAGCACCGATCTCCTTTCTCTATTAACACCACCCTCCTTCTCAGCGTACGAAAGAAATTAATTGAAGTCACCCTCGATGAGAACCGGACCCTCATACTCATCACACAAATCTCTAAGCAAAGCCCAAGTTTTGTGTTTATTACTAGCTTCGGGCCAACCATAAACACCAATGAATCTCCATACTGTCTTGTTGAGCCACTTCTCTACACATATGATTTTTGAGACATTGACAAGAGAGTAAAAGTGATGTTGTCACAATTTCAGTAAATACATAAGCCTCCAGCAAGGCCAACACGACTAACTCCTAGGGAGTTAGAAAAGCCAAGTCTGCTCTTTAAGTTTTCAGCTATAGATTTTTTAACCTTCGTTTCTGCTAGAAAAACAGAGTCCGGGCTAAGTAAAGCACACTAAACAGCGGAGTGCTCTAACTGCCTGAGGATTGCCAATTCCCCGGCAGTTCTAACATAAGGAACTCATTGGGATTGGTTGGACACCTCCAACCTCCGCTGGACTCGAACTGGTGTATAAAGCCAAGGTAGCAATTTTCGTGCGTTTTCCTAGATCTACATCCACAACATCACTGTCATAACTTCCTCAATATTCCTCTTAGTCATCTGATCAGCCTGTATCTCCATGATTTGAGGACCTTCACTCAATCCCCTTTGCAATCTCTTCCACTTTTTGCCTTGGGCAACCTGTTGGGGGGCTGTTATAGCAGGGTCTACTGTATCAGAAGGAGTTGTGATAATAGAATGGGTCTGGCTGTTCACGATTAATGGCTTAGGAGTTGTGGTCAGATTTTGAGCAGGGGAGGGAAACAACAGCTTTCTAGCCACTGCGGGGGGTAAGGGGGAAGCCGTATAGCATCCGGGTCCTTGTACTCTGATCTTCTCAAAGAACATTTAGAATTCGCCACATTCGCCAGTAACTTCTTCTCTCGCTCTCTAGCAGCCAGGGTGATGCGAGTTTTACTGTGAGGGGAGGCCATCAACCAAGGTCCATACTGGTAGATCGTGCTTCCGCTGTCTCTATCTTCTTCTCCTTGAATGTGGCAATCTCTGTCAGTGTGTCCCAAACGTCCGCAATAGTAACAGAAATCCCTGAGACGCTCATATTTAGATCCTATCCATTTCTCTGATGAATTTCCAGCATCAATCTTGATTCCTCTTCGCAAAGGCTTATTAATGTCATGGAGAATTTTGACTCTCATAAATTCACCCCACCCTAAGGGGTCATCATCATCATCATGTTCAAGGAAGCCCCCTAAACTTTCTCCCGGATCATAAGCAAAGGATGAATTCCGAAGGCCGAACGGGACATCCAACGTTCTGATCTACATCGGGGTATGTTTAAAGGCAACCTCATAGGGTTGTTCACCCTTCAATATTTCTTTCAGTAACGGAATGTGATTGCCAAAAGACCAGGGCCAGCCTTCAAGCACACGATCTTTATCTAATTCTTAACAATCTAGACAAACTACTAAAACGGAGACTCGAACTGCGAAACTCACTCGCCCTAGAGAGGGACTATCGTACTGGAACCCTAGGCGAACTTTTTGCCCAATTGATTCATTTAAAACATAAGCATAACCCCGATATTATTTTTTGTATAGGAAACTATGGCTAATACTATCAATAGCAAAGGACATACATTTTGAGAATAAATTTATAATATCATTCAGTCGTGCTAAAAAAATAAATAAATAAATAAATAAAAGCTATGAAAAAGAGAAATAGTGTAAAACTTAATACTTCATCCATTTTAGTAAAATTGCAACACTTCTCCTTTCACACTTGCCAATGCATTATTTCACTCACTAATATCATTAATTATCAATAAGAAAAAAACAAAATTTAAAAATTTGGTATTATGAAAATATAAATTGAGGCGAATCTAATAAGATCTCACATGACTACGAGTAAATCATAAAAATTAGTCAAAGTAGGACATGTAAATAGTGCGTAAGATAAAGTATTGCAATTTTAGTGAAATGGAGGAAGTATTAGAACAAAATATGACATATGGGTCAAATTGTAATAAATTCGAGTTCACTTCAGGTCCCGTTCGAGTTTCTCTTAGTAACTTTAGGTTGGGTTTGGGTATTGGAATTGCCAACTCTAGCTATGGGTTAGTTTGTTTGCCACCCCTCCTTAATGTGTGTACCAAGATAAAGTGTGTCATTTAATATAAAATGGAAGAAGTATTTACTTATTTTATCACATGAAGATCACATAAATATCCAATAAACTTAGGAAGAAAAGTTCCAAACAGACACATCCAAAGAACATATTTAATAAGAAGAAAGAACAAATGGGTGAGATCAAGTACCCTTACAATGATCGACGTTAATCATTTATCTTCTCTAATTATTGCGGTAAAAGATATTTCAATAGAGAAGTTTGTTAAGAACTTATGCTTGTTTCACTATTAAGAAAACCAAATACCTGCTTTAAATTTCCTCTGGATGGCCGGGCATTTGTAGAAAACTTACATATACATACGAGTCGTCTCCTCATTTCCAATTTAGTAATCTCTGTCTCTTTAAAAGACCTGCCATCATCAAAGGATCCTATGCATCAAAAGTACCGAGCAAAAAGATTTTACTAGTATATCGTATTGTAAACATAATAACTCAAAACTATTGAATTCGGAGACATGAGTGGAACAATTGATAATTACTCCCTCCGTCCCATAATATAATTTTTGTTTGTGTTTTTTTACGGTATTTAAGAAATAGGAGGAAGAAGTAGATGAAATACATTAATAAAAGTAAAAAGTACAATTATAAATAAAAGTTAGAGAGAGAAAGTGGAAAAAGGTACAAGACATGTGCAAAATTCAAGGGTAATTTAGGAAGTACAATAAATAAAGTTAAAAAAGTGAGGGTATAATAGTCTTTATATACTATCCAAAAATGGAAACATGAACATCATTTTGGATCTCCAAAATAGAAAAACAAGAACTATATTATGGGACGGAGGGAATACGAGTACTTAATTTTTTTTATACCTTGTATTAGAAATTGTTGTATTTCACAGAGAAACAAGAGAACTTACCATCTTCACTAAACAATAAGATTAAGATTGCTAGGCAGATACATACGCTGATGTCTTCTCTTGGAAAAAATACTGACAATACTTAGGGGGTGTTTGGTATGGAGTTAGTATAGAAAACGGAATGGAAACAAATTAGGAGGGGAAAGGGTAACAATTAGTGTTACCATTACTAGTTGTTTGGTACATCAAAGGAAACGGAAACAATTATCACCATTCCGTTTCCTCTTGTTTGGTATAACAAACGGAAACGAAAAATAAGAATGAATAATACAATATTGTCTATGCTCATATTTTACGGGTAAAAAAAAATAAAAAAAATAACCTAGATAAAAAATATTGTCTATGCTACATATTTTACGGTTAAAAAAAAACAATATATATATAAAGCAAAATTGGCACTCATTAATTATCCAAACATTGACTAATAATATGTCCATCATCATATGAATAATCCCAACACATAACTTGTATTGCTCAAGTGTCCGAATTAGTAGAATTCACATCATCTTCTTCATCACTCTCGACAATCAATGGTTGCTTATCAATCTCTTGATCAATACCTTCTATGGCATCAACGAATGACTCACTTACATCTCCGGTAGCTTTGTCTTTTGTGTATATCTCCGCAAGAGTTTCATAGTGAATGAATGGGACTCCAAACAACCCTTTAGCTTTCTTATGAGTCTTCCATATAAGAGAATGCAACAAGTCAAAACATGAAAAGTCATATAAACAATGAGCATGTTAAATTCCTGAAGTATAGGCAAGTCAAATACTGCAGATTGCTTAATTTTACATGTCCCTATATTATCATCACCTCTGAGAAATCAATAGACAAGGAAACAGAAGACAATAATGCAACAAACAATTCAACAATATCATTTTCTCAGGACCAAGCCTCAGGATTGAACAAAGATATAAAGCTTACTGGAATAAATATTTATTTAAATAAAATAAAATTCCTTTGACTGAGAGCTACTTAACATAGCAAAAAGATATTTTTTGAGCTCCTGCTTTTAAGGTTAACTTCTTGTGCACTTGGATAATAGTTGTAACAGAGAATTGCATATTTAGGAATTAGCTAATTTGTTACCATAAAAGATAAAGAGTAGGAAGTGAAAAAAAAAAAAAAAAAAAGAAAGATGTCTGCTAACTCTAAGCTACTGTTCTGTTACTACCAACTGATTGCCATCTTCAGTCATTTTTTATGCTAGCTGTAGCCTGTAAGCATATAAGGATTAGCTCTTCAATCAGTGTCAAAAATAGGAAATGATGCTAAAGTATCACAATAAGGTTTTAATGAAGTTAAAAAAGGATGTGAACAACTTTACAATATGATAAAATATTGTATCAGGCATATAAATTTCTAGAGTTCTGTTCACGCCCAAACACTCCAGGTTATAGCAAAGAAAGCACATGCTCAAGGATTTTATCCTGCTTTCCTATATTAGAGCCTATAAATGATCAAGCCAATAAAGCCTCTAAACTCATGTGACATAGACGTGTATTTAACAAAGAACTCAAAAGGACAATTCCAATCAAGTCACTGAGTCAATATCTGAACAAAGGGTGGTAATGGAGGGTAAGAACAAGATACCAGCCACTGTATGACAACTTGCAAACAACTAGGTGATTCATAGAGTTCCGATGATAACAACAGATACAGCTGCAGACTCGCAGTCTCAATAGATACAAGTCATCTCTACAATAGTCTAAGTTGCAACGATAGACATATTAACAGGTTTGATATCAGCTGAAAAAGCTTCTTAATTAAGTATTAGAGGGACAACTAGATAAGCTAAGGAATTAAGCTGGACAAGGTTTCTACTCATTAGTGGAATGGAAGCAGCCTACTATAGAGGGTGCAGACTACATATGAACTCAGGTCATATGAACAGCAGCAGTTCTAAAGAAGAAAAAAATGAACAAAGAGGAATGAAATAATAACCATTGAAATAACTAGTTGTATTTGTTTAAGCTTTTTCTTCCTTATGGAACGCATAAGTCGAGGCATTGTAGAAACCTTGAAAAATCAGTCCAAAAAATGTACAATAGTATCAATATATTACCCATCAAAAACCATTAAAATACAAGAAACAGAGAAAATAAATCGCAATTGAACCCGTTAAACAGCAAAACAATAGCAATCAACAAAGAATGCTCCACATGTGGATAAATTTAAAATATTTCAATACATAGCAGGATTTTTTTATGCCATAGTTCATGCTTTCGATTTCCATCAATAGTACATCATTTGACAAGTTGACAGGGAATAACATAAACCCTCACAATCCTAATCGTATGAGCGAAATTAGTAGTCAATAATTCATAAGCTAAAGCTAACTGGTTAAATAATCTGGGTAAGTAATCAGGCAGTAGCAGAGTATTTCGATTCAAAATATGGGTAAGTAATCTAGTCATGTTGCTCTTATAAGCAAATAAACCAAAATCATGGGAAAAAATTTGGGGGAAAACACATTATAACCAGCAATTATAGGCAAAAATAGCAATATAAACCATCAAATTCAGCAGAAAATTAACAAACAAGAAAAGAAAATGTTAACAAACAAGCAAGTCACTGATGTTATGAAATCGAACTGATGTTGTGAAATCGAAATTGATATCAACGAACAACCCTAGAAATTGATATCATATTAACAATCTATGTACTACAAACAATCTGAGATAAAAAAAATAATCAAAATACAAACAATCAAACTGAAAATTATACAAATTTCAACACAAATTCAAAATCAAGGGTTTATCTAATAAAAAATTGATAAAAAACAAACCTGTGATGATTAAGATTATTGATTTCTGGAGATTTGAGCTAGGAAATTGATCAAATTGAGCAAAATCTAGAGATTCGATCGATCAAACTTGGGAATTTTTCGGAAAATTATGGAATGAGAGGAGAGAGAAAGAGTAAAAGTTGTGTTTTTTTTGGGTTCGAGGAAAGAAACGTGAATTGTTTCCGCAGTTTTTGCAACGGAAACAAATGGGTGGAATGGGTTACCACCAAGTAACGGAATTTGTTACTTTACTCATTAACCAAACATATTCTAACGAAAACGGTAATCTGATTCCGTTTCCACCCCTATAAAAAAACCCATACCAAACACCCCCTTAGCGTGCATAATATGTTTGACGAAAAACTCAAGCTTACATGAGGATTAGAAATCAATGTCAATTAGAAGGTAGAAACACTTGTTTCCGAGGAGCTAACCAATGTTTTAGGCTGACATGCCTAGGTGTCGCAACTCACTTCATATCAAAGGGTTGGACACGGAGAGGTATTTTTGAATTCAAATGAAGAGCTCAAGAAGCATAAGCTATGAACAGCTATATATGCATTGTTGAACAATACACGAGTTTTACTGATACGGAGAATGATCATTCATTCCTGGCCTGAACATGTCAAATCCCATAAAGAACCTACCACAGGCTTTGACTAACCCGATATATTGTGCAACAGTGCAAGCAAGAGTGGTTTGAGACTTTGAGGTAGGATAAAGAAACATGAAAATTCCTTGAGTTATGCATTTTTGAAGACAATAAACAAAACAAAGTGCTAAAACAAAAACTCCTTGGTTATCATGTTTAGTTGCGCTTAAATTAATTTCACAACCAAAGGAAATCACTTACCATCATGGCAACAAACTAAAAGGGATTTTCCTTTAATTAAATTTGACCTAGCAAACTTCAATCCTGAAGGAAGGTTATTTAACAAAGAAAATTGGTCCAACTTTGGGCTCTGGATAAAGAGATAAAAAGAAAGGAAAAAGAACTAAAAGAAAGCTATTAGATTTTAATCTGAATTCTAGAATAAAAACAACCAATTAACATTGTCATCCAGTTTCCTAGATTTTCCTTAGATCTTGTCCTACACAAGCTCGGCAAGTGAAATTAACGTAGATACTTTTATATCATTTAAGTCTCAATGGAAAGAGTGAGGCAGAACAGCTATTGTTAGCTACCTAACACTCAATAAAATAATTAAAAAGTCTGTAAACACTCCTTTTAGAGATTTAGACTAGTCAAGCTTCTTTTTGCCCTAAACCTTTCTCAACCATACTCCCTCCATTACTTTTATTAACTTATTATAAGATGGGTTAAAGACTTTAAGTTTATCCTAGTATTTAAAGTTACCCCTTATATACTGCTTGGTAATAAAGGTTACCAATTTCTAACATAAATTTTATTCTTGAAAAATTCTGTTTATATAATAGATTAATTAATTTAGCTTTTACAACATGTATTCATTAAAAAACTACACATTAAGGTACAATCAAACTCTCTATAATTTAATTAAAATTGTTGAAGTTTGTTGGGATTTGTTAAGATATTATTTGCTATGCTTATCTTATATTTTAGGTAGTTACCTTGATTATAGGATATGATTGATATTGCTTATATTTGTGTAAATATTCTAGAGATCTCATATTCTAGGAAAGAGGATTGTACGCTATGCTATTTATATGCTCAATGAATGAATTGGTGGGCAAGCTTTAAGCCCTTATCGAAACTTTACATGGTATCAGTCGCTTAGGGAGATTCATACACAAGACAATGGCAGGCGATCAAGAGCCGCTATCACATACAACTAAACAATATATTTCACAGCAAATTGAACCAGATTTTTTAAATTTTCTTGATCTCAAAAATCAAACAGACATCTCTATTGTACCAGGTCGGATCAATGTCATTATGGCTTCCGCCGATGGTGCTCAGGTCGGCACGGCTGCCGGGTGTGGGTCTACTACTGCCTGCTTAATTAATGGATTTACTTCTGAAAAATGGATGGCTATCAAGAGTCTTATTGGTAATGCTAAAACTCCACCCAATCAAGGTCAATTTGATGATCACTTGTGGATCGTGGATACGGATGCATCAGGACATGTTACTTGTTCCTCTGCTTGGTTATATGACATTCAAGACATATTTGACTGCCCAGTTGGACTTCCAAATGGCAAGACCGTAATGGCTACTAAGGAGGGTTCAATTCGTTTGTCGGAGAAAATTGTTCTCACTCATGTGCTTTTTGTCCCGGAATTAAGTTGTAACTTGATTTTGGTTTCTCAATTAAATGATGATATATGTTGTACTGTCCAATTTAACTCTTCTATGTGTGCTATACGACACCGATCGAGGAAGCTGATTGGAACGGGTGTTAGACGGAATGTACTGTACTATTTCGAAGGTGTGGAATCAGTGCAACATGTGTCGGTGAATGGGGTATCTTCTACTATGGAACTTTGGCACAAAAGAATAGGTCATCCATCTGAAAAAGTAGTAAAGTTGCTTCCTCCTATTATTGATTGCAAGGGTAGTTTAAATAAAGCTTGTGAAATTTGCTTTCGTGCTAAACACCTTAGAGACAAATTTCCTTTAAGTGAGAATAGAGCATCACGTATTTTGGAAAAAAATACATTGTGATTTGTGGGGGTCATATAGGCATCCTTCTTCATGTGGTGCTCGATATTTTTTGACCATTGTAGACGACTTTTCTCGTGTAGTTTGGGTCTATTTGCTTGTGGATAAAACTAAGGTGTTTCGTATGTTCATGTCTTTTGTTGCTATGGTTGACAGACAATTTTATCAAACAATTAAAGTAGTTCAAAGTGATAATGGAACTGAGTTTAATTGTTTACATGATTTTTTCTCTGCTACGGGCATATTGTTTCAAACCTCATGTGTAGGTACTCCACAACAAAATGGACGGTTGAGAGAAAACACAAACACATTCTAAACATGGAGAGAGCATTAAGGTTTCAAGCCAATTTACCAATTAATTTTTGGGGGGAGAGTGTTCTTGCCGCTGTACATTTAATTAATCATACTCCTTCTCCTTTGTTGCAAAATAAAACTCCGTATGAAATTCTATTTGCCGTGTCTCCTTCATATAATGCTATTCGCACATTCGGTTGTTTGTGTTTTGCCCATTACCAAAAAGCAAAAGGAGATAAATTTGCCAGTAGAAGCAAAAAAAAAGCATTTTTTTTGGGGTATCCTTTTGGAAAGAAAGGGTGGAATTTATTTGATCTTAATACAAAGGAAATTTTTATCCCTCGTGATGTTAAGTTCTTTGAGGACGTGTTTCCTTTTCTAGATCCGGACTCTTCTAATATTACTCTGGAAAATATTGTGCCAATTAATGTGGAGGTGGATTATGACAATGTTGAGCAACATCAAGAGGAAGTGGTAATAAACAACGCAGAAATTGCGAATGATAGCATGGGTGATATTGCCCAGCCAAATGAGAATGATGAGCAGCAGCCCCTATACACTCACAGCCAGGCAGTGCAGTCCGCAGGTAGCCCGCGGCAAGTACCTGCTGACCGCGGGGGGGGGGGTGGCGGGGTGTGGAGTCTACTGCCAGGAGGACTATCTAGCAGCCACAGCAATAGCTCCTAGCCGACAACAATGAAGAACAGCTCACAGAAGCTACTGCCACAAAACAGCCTAGCGTCGAAACAATTGACGAGCAGCCCACATATCAAGTATTAGGGCGTGGTATGAGGGAGAAAACTCCATCAGTGTTGTTACGTGATTATGTGACTCATACTATTCTTACAAACACTACTAGAAAACAGTCAATCAACGACGGAAAAAATCCGTCAGCAAACCTTGAAATTCCGCCGGAAATGCCCGACGAAATTCCGTCGGAAAGCATCGTCGGAACACACTTTGTAGGAATTTCGCGATATTTCGTCGGAAAGGTCTATTCCGACGGAATTTCCGACGGATTATGTTCTGTCGGCGCTTTTGTTGACTTTAGGTGAAAATCCGTCGCAAGGTTCCGACGGAAATTTCCGTCGGAGTAGGATATGTTCCGACGGAAAATTCCGTCGGTGGGGGAGATATTCCGACGAAAAATTCCGTCGGTGGGGGAGATATTCCGACGGAATTTTCCGTCGGAAAAGGTATATTCCGTCGGAAGAGTAAATAAAAAAAATTCACCACATTCCCCACCCAGATCCACCCCCGCCACCAGCCCACACCACCCACCACGTCCCCAACTCTTTTTCCCACACCCTGACACCCCACCCCACCCCACCCAACCCAGACACCCTACCCCACCCCACCCCACCCCGACGCAGACACCCCACCCCACCCAGACCCATCTCCCCACCCAAACACCCTACCCAGACCCACCAAACCCAACCCAGAACCACCAAATAACCCACTAAACCTCCCCCACGCCACCCACATCACCACAACCCCACCCCATAACCACCGACACTACCAGAACGCCCACCCACCACCACCGACACCACCACACCACCACCATTAACCCTTAAAGCCGGAAAAACCCGAAAAAAACCCCAAAAACTTCAAAAAACCAAAATTAAACAAGGAAAATTAATAGAAATGTACGAATATATAATTATCTAATAAATTTTATAAATTAACATTACAATTACATATACAATTAACTAGATCTAAATATTTATTCAAAAAAAAAAAAAAAAAACTAGATCAAAACACAAACCTAAATTACAAGATCTACAATTGATGTTTAGGTTGTTGTTGATGAAACCAAGTCAAGCCTCATTTCGACGCCGAACCTCAGTCGTTCCCGGAAAATTCGTCGGAAAACTGGAGCCGTTTATGGGTTGCGGTGAAAGCTTCAGTGAGTGAGTGAGGGAAGCCGTTTATGCGTTGCTGTGAAAGAGGAGGTGAGGAGAGAGAAAGAGAGGAGGAGAGGAGAGAGAAAGAGGAGGAGGAGAGGAAGAGAGGAGAGAGAAAGAGGAGAAGGAGAGGAAGAGATGCAAAAGGGCGGGGAGAGAGAAAGAGAAATGAAAAGGGAAGGGGGTAGGGGTCCGGTTTTAGTGTAAGGGTTTGTTTTTGGTTTTTTTTTTTTTTTTTTTTTTAAAAAAAAAAACTTTCCGTCGGAAATTTTCCTACGGATTTAAAACCGTAGGAAATTAATAGGTTCCAACGGATAATATTCCCTCGGAATTGAAATCTTCTGACGGAAAATTCCGTCGGAAGAAGTTTTCTAAGGGAATATTCCGTCGGAAGCAGTAAATTCCGAGGGATAAAAAATCCGTCGGAATACTTCCGAGGGATTATCCGTCGCAACTAACATTTTTCGACGGATTTTTTTGACAGACCAAAATTCCGTCGGAATATTCAAATTTTACAACGGAATTTACGTCCGTCGGAACAAATCCGTCAGAAAACGACCTATTTCTAGTAGTGAAACAATCCATCCACTCCATCTTTTAACACATCTTCTCCTCAGCGTTCCTCAGGTACTCCTTACCCTATATAAATTGTGACAATTTTTCTGCTAATTATCGAAATTTTCTTGCAATAATTACTTCAGGTTAAGAACCTCGGTCTTTCAAGGAGAGCATGAAAAGTGCAGGTTGAAGGGAGTCAATGAAAAAGGAAATAGAAGCTCTTGAAAATAATGGAACTTGGACCATGGAAACTCTTCCTCCCGGGAAACGAGCTCAAGTACAACTCTGATGGGACAGTGGAGAGATTGAAGTGCAGATTAGTTGTCTTTGGTAATCATCAAAAAGAAGGCATTGATTATACAGAAACTTTTGCTCCAGTTGCCAAGATGGTCACCGTTCGAGCTTTTCTTGCTATATTGGCCGCTAATAATTGGGAACTCCATCAAATGGACGTTCACAATGCATTCTTACACGGTGATCTTGATGAAGAGGTGTATATGAAGCTTCCCCCCAGTTTTAGGTCTTTCGAACCCAACAAGGTGTGCCGTCTTCGAAATTCTCTTTATGGCCTAAAGCAAGCACCCCGATATTGGTTTGCTAAACTAGTTTATGCTTTAAAAGGGTATGGTTTCTTATAGCCCTACTCTGATTACTCATTATTTACCTATACTAAAGGCAAAATTCAAATAAATGTTCTTGTGTATGTTGACGATCTCATCATTCTTAGTAATTGTTTTCACATGAAGGATCTTGGCTCTCTGGAATATTTTTTGGGCATTGAAGTGGCATGTAGTTCCTCTAGTTTATTTCTTTGTCAAAGGAAATACACACTTGATATAATTTATGAAGCAGGAATGTTGGGAGCCAAACCAGTTGATGACTTCCCAATTGAACAAAATCATAAACTTAGTTTGGCTAGTGGCGAGTTTCTTTCTGATCCGGAAGTTTACAGAAGACTTGTGGGAAGACTTATCAATCTAGCAGTCACAAGACCCGATCTTGCTTATTCAGTTCATATTCTATCACAGTTTATGCAGGAGCCGAGAATTGAATATTAGGAAGCGGCCTTGCGGGTGGTGCGTTATTTGAAAGGCACCCCCGGGCAAGGCATATTGCTTCGTGCAGATAGTGAATTATTTGCAGGGTTGGTGTGATTCTGATTTGGTTGCATGTCCCATAACTCAAAGATCATTGACAGGATGGCTCGTGTTTCTAGGTCACTCTCCTATATAATGGAAAACTAAGAAGCAAAACATGGTTTCTAAATCATCCTTAGAGGCGGAATATCGCTCTATGGCTGCTATCACATGTGAATTAACGTGGCTGAAAGGTATTCTATTGAGCTTAGGAGTGCATCATCGTAAGGCTATTAAGTTGTTTTGTGATAGTCAATCGGCTCTTCATATTGCTAAAAATCTAGTTTTTCATGAGCGAACAAAGCATATCGAAGTTGACTGTCACTTTGTCCGCGATGCGATCACTGACAATACTAGAAAACAGGCAAATTCCAATGGACTTGTTCTGACGGACACAAAATTCCGTCGGAAAAAGCATAATTTCCGACGGATTTATGTTCCGTCGGATATTTCCGACGAATTCAAAAAATACGTCGAAACTCTGTCGGAAATTTCCGTCGGAATTTACAATTTCCGACGGATTTTTAGTCCGTCGAAAATTTCCGACAAAATTTTCGTCGGAATATAATTAAAAAAAATTAAAAGCTTTTTACCAAACCCTACCCAATAAAAAAGCCGGTTCCCTTTCTTCCCATACCCAAGGCGCCCCTCTTTCTTCTCCTTCTCTTTCTCTCTCCTCTTCTCCTCTTTCTCCTTCCTCTCCTTCTGCTTTTCTCTTCTCCTTCTCTTTCTCTCTCCTCTTCTCCTTTGTTGCTCTTCTCCTCCTTCTTATTCTCTCTTCTCTTTCCTCTTTTCCTCCTTCATTGCTCTTCTCCTCCTGCTTTCCTCTTCTTCGTTGTCGTGCTTCTCCAGAGATCGAATAATGGTTATTCTGGTCAAATTCGACCATGAAACCTCTTGATCTAGAGGTTTTATGGTCGAATTTGGCCATATTAAACCAAATTCAAGGTGACATTCAAAGCATTGTAAAGGTATGTTTTCTTTTTTTTTTTTTTAATTTTTTTTACACATTCTTCGTTGGTCGGTTGTGGTTGTGGTTTTGGGCGGTTGTGGGTGGTTTTTGGTGGGTAGTTGGTTGGAATAGGTAAGGTTAGGGTGGTAATTCTGGGTTTTGTTTGGGTGGGTTTAGGTGATATATGGTGGGTCGTGGGTGGTTTAAGGTGGGTGGGTTCGAATTTTAAAGGTATGTTGGTTAAGGTGGTGGGTCATGCGTGGGTTCGGGTTAGGGTTAGGTGGGTTAAGGTGGTGGGTGGATTCAAGTTAGGTGGATTAAGGTGGTGGGTTAAGGTTAGGTGGGTTTGGTGTGTGGGTTCAGGTTAAGGTGGTGCGACTGGTGGGTTAAGGTGGTGCTGGTGGGTGGTGTGGGCTGGTTAAGGTGGTGTGGGCTGGTCAGGGGGACTGGCAAGTTAAGGTGGTGCTGGTGGGTGGTGCGGGGTGGTGGTGGGGGGCTTTTTTTTGTTATTTTTAAAGCATTTTCCGACGGACTTTTTCGGTGCCGGAAATCCTCTTCCGATGAACTAATTCCGACGGAAATTACGTCGGAAAAGTGTTTCCGACGGAATTTCCGTCGGAAAAGGTCATTTTTCCTACAAAACCTTTTCCGACAACCAATTCCGATGGAATTCAGGGTGTTTCCGACGGAATTAATCTGTCGGAAATGGCCTGTTTTCTAGTAGTGTGATGGCTTAATCGATCCTTCATATGTTCATACAACCTCACAGTTGGCTGATGTTTTCACCAAAGCTCTTGGAAAGTCTCAATTCGATACTTGATCCGCAAGTTGGGCGTCTTTACTCCAACCGCTCCAACTTGAGGGGGGGGGGGTGTTGGGATTTGTTAAGATATATTATTTGCTATGCTTATCTGATATTTTAGGTAGTTACCTTGATTATAGGATATGATTGATGTTGCTTATATTTGTGTAAATATTCTAGAAATCTCATATTCTAGGAAAGAGGATTGTACGCTATTTATATGCTCAATGAATGAATTGGTGGGCAAGCTTTAAGCCCTTATCAAAACTTTACAAAGTTACCCTCAAAATGATCGTTTTTTAATAAAATTAACGAAAAATCGCCTTATACCAGACTGGTTGAACTTCTTATATAGATTTGATCTTATAAGAAATTAGTTTCAATTTATTTATATGGCTTAATTTATAGGAAATTGGTGTTATTCGTTTGTCTTGTCGCCTTTGTTCTCGTACTACCCATAAGCTTTTGTCGTTACATAACATACAATATGAAATACCATGGAATCCTACAATATCTAAAAGCATACCAACAAGTGTGCTCTTCATTTGGACGTTAATGGCCTGATTTTATCTTCTGCTCTTCCTTGCTTCTAAAAACTAAACATGTTTAAAGTTCTTTGTCACTTGTGAATAGAATAATGAGAATTTTTTTGTAATTAAAGTGTTATTGATTCCCAATGTATTGGTGATTAAAATAAATCTAAAGTTTCCAATCACATAGTCTACGATTACTCAAAATTTAAAGAGAGATTGATCATATGTTGCCTTGTGCAAGGGGATCATTGCCAAGGGAAGCCAATTGGCAAGATAATTTATAATGACAAGACAACATATAAATTATGGCTAAATAGATACTAATATAACTATATAAGTATGACTAATTCTAGGGTTGATGCATACATCAATCAAGGCTTGGGTCACTTGGTAAAATTTTTACAGTACCTTGAATCCGTTGAGCTTTGATTTAGGCTGGCTATAAGGCGGTCCAAACAAAGCCGCAGACCAGGGCCTTCTAAGCTCTTTCTCTTTCTTCCCTGTGCGGGTCGAGCCAATGCGGTTCATTGGTCAATAGGGGGTCTATAATGGACAGACAAATAAAGTATCAATTGAGAAGAATATAGGACAAAGCCATAATTATTAAGTATATATATGAAAGACCAATCTTCCGTACCGCCTACGAAAAATATTCGTGGATTTTTTTTTACATTATCGGTTTTCTTTATCAATTAAATTGGGCAAACATTTTAGCTCTATATTGACCCTACTCATCACGGCCCTATAAAATTAAAGATATTGTCGATTAAGAGCTCTTTAACCTTGACATTAACCCTATTATTATTAGGTCACCCTACCCACTAGATCTTATCCCCCCAGGCCCCCCACACATAAAGGTGTAAACCTGATCTGACTCCGATTTAAATTTTAATTCGCATAAACACAATAATTTAGTATGACTAAAGTATAAAATTAAATCCAATCCAATCCGACTTCACTGAACCCGATTCGAAATTCTGAATGGGCATCTCTACGGCCACCCATGCGTTTGGACTAATTTTTCATGAAAATTTAACTTGGAATTCTTGTTTTTACAATGCATGTTTCATGCAATATGCTTTTTGCTTAGGATGTTATTTGGTGTATCTTTTTATTTGTCATCTACACTTTTTGATTCACGTCTTTCCATGCTAATTTAGGCTTTAGTTTACTTGGCTAAAAGGGGTGGAAAATTAATAAAATAGACTAAAGATTAGGGGTGAGCAAAGACCCAGGGTACCCGGTACCGGACCCGGAACCGGTTAGGATCCGCCGGGTCCGGACCCGGAACTGGTCCCACCGGTTCCGGGACCGGGTCCAAAATGTCGGACCCGGTTGTAACCGGTTCCGGGACCGGGTCCTAAAATTTCGGACCCGGTACCCACTGGGTACCCGGTTTAAACCAATTCCAGTTCCGGGTACCCGGTCCCGGATCCAGACAATCCGGGTACCCGGAACCGGTACTGATTTAGTTATAAAAAATTTTTTTGTTTTTTTAAAAAACCCAACAATTATGGCCCAACCTAGCCCAATATTCCAGATTTTACCCTAAGTATATAAAGCAAAAAAAAAAAAAAACCCTATTCTATCCTCTCACTTTCTCACCCTACTCTGCTTCTCTGCTACAGTGGTACTCACCACTCTCACACTCTCGCTCTCCTCTTGACTGTCGAGTGTCGACCACCGTTCACCGTCGAGCGTTCACTTCTTAATTCCTCCAAAGGTAATTTTTAAACTTTGCATATCAAATTATCAATTGCGAATTTGCGATTATGTATTTATTCGGTTTAGATCTGAAAAACGAAAGCTAATTTTTAGGGTTTTAATCATGAATAGTGTTAATTATGAAAATTACTATTAAAGATGAGTTTGAATCATGATAAAATTACAAATTACAAGTACAAATTAGTTAAACATTCAGATTTGTTCCTTCCCTTGAATTCTCTAGTATTTTGGGTGAATATAAACTCGATTGTGTTGATTGTGCTTCTTCCCTTTCGTTTTAACTTATGTTTTTTTTTTTATAAAAATCATATTATCGAAGAAGAATCGTGGGGTTTAATACTTTAATGGGTTTAATCGTTTATTCTCAGATTTCGCAAGTTTAATGGTTTTTATTCTGTTTATTTTGCTATTTTTTAGGCATTTTTATTGCGTAATCTATTGAATTACTGATCTTTCAGTTTCTAGGTTTTACTTTGATATGTTGTGATGTTGTCATTGTGTCAAGTGTCTTGATCTGTTTAGTCTCAAGGTTTAATGTATTGATGTTGTTCTGCTTCTTTGCATTGCTGTTGTGTTGGTGTCAAGTTTCATGAATTGATTTAGTTTATGGGTTTAAGCTATTTCTTGTTTTATTGAGCTGGTCTTTTCTGAAATTTGTAGTTGTGGAGAAAGATGTAGATGGTGATGCATGTGCAGGAACTACAGTTGGATTTCTATGTAGAATTCTGCTTGTTTAAAAGGTTTTTATAGAGGAGAAAGTGTTTCAACAACTAAAGGAACCTTCTTTTCATAAGATTAATTACCATTTTTTCTTTATTAAGTTCCAATTCCTTTTTGTATTCTTCATGAAGATGATGTACTAGGATCTGTGCATATTGTCTCTCCTTTCTTTCTTTGTGTTTATGTGAGTGAGACAATATCAGTTCTGACTGTTGTATGTATTTGTGTAATGCATATAATCACTCTCACTTTGTGTAATGTTTATGTCTTATTAAAGTTTAATTTGTTCCTATTTCAGAACTATGAGCAATACCGACAATTCGTCAGTCCCTATGGATGATGAAAGTGAGGTTGGAAACGAGAATGCAACAACCAAATCAACCAAGGTTGGTGACAAGAGGAAGTCTGAATACTGGAACCATTTTTGGGATTTTAGAGATCCAGTAACCAAAAAAATTGTTCAAGTCAAATGCAAATATTGTGAGAAAATGCTAACAGGTAATACTAATAATGGAACTTCTTCATTAAAGAAACACCTTGGTGCATGTTCAAAATACCCTCCAAATGTAGACAAAAAGCAAAAACTCATTTCTGTTTACAAGTCTCCTGAATCTGATGCTACTATAGTCTCTAATTGGAAATTTGATGAAACTGCTTGTAGACTTGGTTTGGCAAGAATGGTTATTGTTGATGAACAACCATTTTCTATTGTTGAGCGTGAAGGTTTTAGGTATTTTTGTAGTGTTGCTGTACCTCAATTTCATATACCTTCACGTTTTACAGTTGCAAGAGATGTGAAGAATATATTTGTTTGTGAAAGTGGAAAATTAAAGAAATTAATTGGGTGTTTGAAATCGAGAGTGTCACTAACAACTGATTGTTGGACCTCCATTCAAAATTTTAATTATCTTTGTTTGACTGCTCATTTTATTGATGATGATTGGAAGTTGCATAAAAGAATTTTAAATTTTCAATTAATGGATAGTCATAAAGGTAAGGAAATTGGAAAAGTTGTGGAGGCATGTATTCTTAAATGGGAGATTGAGGATCGATTGTTTTCTTTAACTGTTGATAATGCTAGTTCAAATGATGTGGCGGTTGGATATTTGAAAACACATTTTCATGATAAACTTGTTTTGGAGGGTTCATTTTTTCATATGAGATGTGCTTGTCATGTTCTAAATTTGATTGTGAAAGATGGTTTATCTAGTGTGAAGTCTTCGATTGCTCGAATTCGTGCTGCTGTTAGATATGTGAGGAGTTCACCTTCTAGAGCTAAATTGTTTGCACACTCTTCTATGTTGGTTAAAGTTTCTTGTAAAGGTTCAGTTTGTCTTGATGTGGCAACTAGATGGAATTCTACCTTTCTCATGCTTGAAACCGCATTGAAATTTGAAAAAGCTTTTAATAGGTTTGCGGAAGATGATCCTGATTTTAGTAGGGAACTCAAGGATGGAGTACCTACACAAGAAGATTGGGTAAATGCTAAAGTGTTGTCTTTGTGTTTGAAATTATTTTATGAGTCTACAAAGAAAATGTCGGGTAGTTTATATGTTACTACAAACTTGTATTTTCACGAGGTTTTGGAGGTGTTAAGTTGTTTGATAGAATGGGAAAACTCTACAAATATGGATATTCGTATTATGGGTAGACAAATGAGGGAAAAGTTTGATAAGTATTATGGGGATCTCGGTAAAACTAATATCATGATGTTAGTTGCGGTTGTTTTAGATCCTCGATATAAGCTTAGGTTTTTGAAGTATTCTTTTAAAAAACTTTATCCTAACGACTTTGCCAAAGTCGATGTTATTTGTGACAATTTGTATGACAATGTTCAGAAGTTATTTAACCATTATGATGCTATTATTGCTTCTTCCTCTTCCAAGAATAATCGTAATATTAATGTTGCCAATGTGGATAATGGTTCTGAAAACTTGAGCTCTTCAAATAGTGAGCAAATGAAAAAGTTTTATGATGATTTTGATGAGGAAGAAAGTGATTTTATTGTTGAAAAAAGTGAATTGGATTATTATCTTGAAGAAGCTCGGGAGAGAAGGGTTGAAGGGGAAATGTTTGATATTTTGGGTTGGTGGAAAGAAAAAAGTGACAAATACAAAGTATTGTCAACATTGGCTAAGGACATTTTGGCTATACCAATTTCTACGGTTTCTAGTGAATCCGCATTTAGTACATCGGGTCGCATACTTGATCAATTTCGTAGTAGTTTGGGGCCAAATATGGTGGAAGCTTTAGTTTGTACTCAAGATTGGTTAAGGGCGTCAAATGTATGCATTGATATTGAGCGCTTCCTTGAGGATGTTCAAAAATATGAAGAAGGTAATACACTAATACTTCTATTATTTTGTATATTTATCTATTTTATTTCTCTAAGTTTATTACTTATATTGTTTACTGTTTTTTTTAGAATTGGATGGTAGTGACACTGGCATCACACAAGTTAATGAATTTGTTGGAAATAATTGATGTGACAAAGGTTTGTATAATTGTATTCTTAATTATATTGTATGAAAAGATATCAAATGACAAATATTCTAAGGACATTTTGGCTTTTGTTTATAGGGAATTTGTGCTTCCTTGTTGGCTGCTGCCTCTTTGCTTTGTTGTCTGCTGTATGCTGTCTTTCTCCGTTGCTTAGATGGTTGCTGACTTGCTGCTGGTCTTGTTGCTGGCTGATGGTGTGCTCAGCTGCTGCCTGCTGATGGTGTGCTCAGCTGCTGCCTGTTGCTGCCCTTCCTTTTCTTCCCTTTTTTTTTCTGAACTTTTATTTAAGTAGTTGTTTTGGTTATGTTTGGATGTTTGGACTTTGCAGCATTGTTGAAGTTTGTTGTACTGATATTTTAGGTTGTTGAATTGGTACTTTTTGGCTTATTAGTTTGTAATATTTGTATTTTGAAATATTTGTATTTTGCTAGCCTCCAAAACTAATTTAGGGATATTATTATGTTAATATAACTAGCCTGCAAAATTCCATTATATATAATAATATATTATATAACAATTATAAAGAAAAAAACAGTATTTTACTACGTTGAATAATACCGGGTACCCGGTTTTGGAACCGGTTCCTACCGGGTCCGGGACCAGTTCCAAAAAATTTGGATCCGGTATTAACCGGTTCCGGGACCAGTTCCAATTCTTGGGACCCGGTTATAACCGGTTCCGGATCCGGGTATTACAAATATGACCGGGTACCCGGTCTTGCTCACCCCTACTAAAGATAACTGAAATCTAGTTGGAAAATAACATGTAGTCTTTCCTCGAGTCAACAATAACAATTCCTATCATTTGCTAATAATAAGCAGAATAATGTAGAATTATTGTAGATTGCTCAAAGTTTAGACTTTAGAGTACTTACATTTAAGTTCTATCCGCATAACTCACCTTAATTATAATTTTTCATTGATACTAAATTTAATCTTTTATGTTGATTTCGATTTTAACTTCCAACTATTTCCCTTTGTTGGTTACACTTAGGCCTTATTTTATTCAACTTATTTATACTTATTTCAGAAAAAATAAGTTCAGATCAGCTCAGATCAGAACATCATTTTACGTACGGTTTTTTATCGCTAAATATCTTTAATTACGTAATGAAAAAAATTGTGAAAAATTACATATTAATAAACTACACATTATAACGACTCTAACAAGATCCCACTTGATATATTTTTTCCTTATAGATTATCGTACACTTAAGGTCAAAGTTTGGTCAAATCACACAATCAGATCAAATCAGATCATATCAGACCAGACCAGACCAGATCAGATCAGTAAAAATAAGGTGAACCAAACAAGGCCTTCATTTATTTCTATATTATATGAGATTCTTCTTTTCTACTTTTTTCTTACAATTACATGCCTTCATTCACTTTGGCTCTTGAATTACCCTCACTCATAAGATCCGATCCAATTTTTCACTAGTTATTAGTTGGTCTCACATCTATGTGCCTTGACCTAGACTCAAATCACACTACGTACAGAATATTTCAACACAAAAAAATAAAATACAATCCGATAATGTATGCGCTATTGTATTGGTTATGTGTGAACCTTATTTTTCCCAAAGAAGCATAACACGACATGTTAGGCATAATAAACCACAACAACAATTGTTATTCCTTCGTGGCACGACTGATGCAATCAACATTTGTACCTACGATATTTATTTGAAAGTTATGGCACGACTAGACACTGTTCATGACTACAGGATTGTGCTTTAATTTGCCAATCAAATCCAAAAACCCTAGACATGTAAAGACGACATTACCAAATATCATCTTTAAATTTAACGGTGCCCTAACAAAAATGAATAACAAAATTTAAACACCCTCAATTTTTGAGACTCTAACTGCACGACATGGTAGGTAAAACTTTCAAATAAACATCATTACACCAACTATCTACAACGTACGAAAACGATGTAAAAATCTAGTAACATTAACACATTTTCGCTTGATTGATTGGGATATAAATTATGTTCATCTTTTCTTCTGATAAACTAATTATGGAAAGTTAGAAGTACGAGTACAATACAATACAGTACATTATTGCCTCTATAAGTCTAGAATACTCCGTATGTCATTACTTTTTTCACGGGTATATTCTGTGTCAGACAAAAAATCTTCAGTTCAATAAATTGTTAAACTATCATTAAAAATTAATTTCTGATTAAATAAATAATTAAAATACCTTAAGATTTAAAACTCGAGAATTACAACATTTTTATAAAGTCAAAACATGGGTTAAAAAGAAAAAGATAAGGTAAGAGCACTACCAATTGTGAGCTAAAAATTTTCTCATGGGCATTTTGAGTGGGCATAAAATTTGCTCATGCATTACAATGGTGAGCAAATGAGAAAAAGCCAAAAAATGCTCATGAGCATTTCTGAAAATGCCCGAGACTTGAGCATTTTTTAAGATGAATAGTGCTCTGGTGGGCCCCACAATTTGCAATGGTTATATTTTTTGTAATGCAAATTCTGAAATAAATATTTATTAAAAAAAAAATTAAAATTTGCAACGGTCATAAAATTTAATTCTCTATAAATAGACATGCATTTTGGTATATTTTGGTATAATTTCAGAAATACCATAAATCCTCCATATTCTTTATTTTAACAATAAAAACGACACAAATAAAAAAAAATAAGTTACACAAATTTAGACTAGTTTTTATTTATTTGGAGTAATATTGTTAAAATATAAATGAAATTAATAAATAAAGAAGTGTTGTGTAGGAGAGAGAAAGTAATGGTGGGGTATTGAAAAAGTAAGAGAGAGAGAGAGAGTAGTGGCAATCATTTTTTTTTGCTCACTATTGGGAGAGAAATTATGAAAAAAATTTGCCCATGACAAAACAGATTTGTTGAGAGAGAAAGTGGGTAGAGAGATATTGGGTGAGCATTTTTTTTGCTCATCATTGAGAGTGGTCTAAGGAAAAAGATAAGCAGAAAAGAAAAAGTAAAGCAGTGAAAAATCAAAATGCTACTGCAATAAAAAGACTCGTCTAATAATCTCGTTTCCCGATAAAAAAAATCATAAACTATTTCGCACTACATTAATGAAAGTTATCCAAAAGACTACAAATATAAGAAAAATATAATCACGATTGTAATCATTTTTGAATGATAATCATCTTATCATACCATCAATCACAACCACTTATTTCTTCCCAAATTATAATCCTTTTTTTTTCCTCTTCTTATTTTCTTAATACATCGGAGTAATCATTTTTACTTAATAATTGCACTAGCAATTTACAATGAATACTATGATAGTGCATTTGATTTTTAGTTCGGAATACATGGTGATTGAATCGATTGTAAAGTCTAATAGATTCTAACTAATCTAAATTTATTTCGAGTATAATGAAACCCTCTCAACAAAAATTATGTTATAATGATTAGTCTAAAAACATTTGATTAGATTCAAATTTGAACAATTCTTACACTAATTAATCTAAGCATGTACTCCCATCGTCTCAAAAATTGTCCTATAAGAGAATTGTTACCATTTAACGTTCAACTAGCTAAACTTAATTAAATGATAAGAGAAAAGTATGCTCAAGAAAAAAAAGTTATAAGAGAAAAGTAAAAAGAACAGTAGTGTATGTGAAAGCTAAGTTATAGTCACTCCTATAATATGAGGCAAACTCAAAGATATATCAAAATAGAGAATATGTGGCAATTTTAGTGAGACAGAATTGACCTTGTTCTTTTGATTTTTTGGGCAGAACAGATTTTAGCAGAGTAAAGCAAATGTTAGCAGGTTAATAATATTTAGCAGAGCAGGCTTAGCTGGATTCAGTAAAGCAGAGCAAAGTAGAGCAAATTTTAGCAGACCAGAGCAGCTTAAAAGAACAAGGCCTTATATCCATTTTCAGAGTGCATGTCGCATAGCTGATATGCATTTACAAAGCATATAGGAGGGAAAAAATGTAAATTTGGCAAGCTTATGAAAAAAAGCTAACTCTACAATGGTACATTATAATGTACCATTATTCATGTATAATGTACCATTAAAGTATAAGTTGTCTTAATAGTACTTTTTTGTACTATTATGCATGTAGTAGTACTTTTTACCATCATGTAGGTTGAATATTTTCCCTCAAAATACTTACCACCTATCACCAATTATACATATAGTGGTACATTTTTCTATTCTATTTATTTGCTAACAAATAGCAGTTATGCGGTAAGAGTTAATCCCATTTTCCTACTAATGGTCCTATTATACTCCGTACTTCGGCATTAATGAAAAGAGAGGAAAAAAGATTACAGAAACCAAAGTATGATGACTGTCATCCATTTAAAACTGTTGCCATGAAAAGGCAAACACTCTGACTCCCAACACCACCACTACTCTCTCTCTCTCTCTCTCTCTCTCTCTCTCTCTCTCTCTCTTCACAAGACTAATCCTTCACTCATTTAAAGTGAGCGCCACTATTGACTACACATATCCCATTTCTTGTGACTTTGTGAGTGTTGTAACTACTTCATTCTCTCTTCAAATTCCTCTTTTTTAACTCAGAAAAAAACTCTGCAACAAAACACATAGAAACATGAAAGTTTTCAATTTCAGTGGATTCTGTTGTACCCTATTCTTCTTCTTCACAATCTTCTTTCTTGCTTTGCAAACATCTAATTGTGCAACCGTGGTTGTTGATGGTGTCACTCACTGGAATCATCCTTCTGCCAACATTGGAGATACTATCAGTAAGCATTCTCAATTCACCAATTTTTTACTCAATTAGGCTCTACATTATAAACTTCTTGTGTGTCGCAAAATGACAATGACGTAAACGCGATTTAATCTCAGGAATGTTAGATACCACCACTTTACCAACACATCCATATTTTGAGCTACATTAACTATACTAATAATGTCAAATGCTTTTATTTCTCTGCAGTATTCAAGCACAAGAACCAGTACAATCTCTACATATTCAGAACAAAAGAAGCATTCAACACCTGCAACTTCACTCAAGCAACACCACTCTCCAACCACAATTCCACAACCTACACAGTAAGTAAAACACCCCCACAAAACCCTCATTCTCTAATTCCTTACTTTTTCATTCACGCATTTCATCAAATACTTAATCTGCATTTTTCTTTCCCAGTGGCACCCATCAAGAACAGGGTCCTTCTACTTCGCATTCAACAATGGCACCAAAATCCCATGTCAACAAGGTCAAAAACTAGCTATTAATATCACAACAACAGCAGAAGCAACCCCAACTTCTCCGGCGCCGGAACTTCCACCTCCAGCGACTCCAGGCGGCGTCGTTTCGTCTTCTCCGTCATACCCTTGGCCATTTCAGCCACGAGAGAAGGAAGGAGCTAGTCCCGGACCAAGTTACAACGACATCGGAATCTCGCCGGTGCCGGCGGCTTCACCGGCGGCGATGGGAAGTATACCCTTTATTAATAGCAATCCGGCGGTTCCTTTACCTACTGGTGAGGTTGATTCTGCTACTATTCGACCCTTCCCAACTTCTGCTAATCAAACTTCTTCTCAGGTATATTTTGTCTTTCCTTTTTTAGCTTAATTTAATTGGGTTTTTTCTATTTTTGGAAGACAGAGGTTTTTCAATTGTTAAAGGACAATTTTATTTTAAATTTGGAGATTAATAAAATTAGACATAAGAATACAAGATAATTTATGGTTCAATTATCGTAGATTTTAGGGCAGTTTATCTTACTTACCTAAAAAATATGAGTACTTAGAATGTGCTAAGTATTACAACGTACATATTTTTTTGTTTGGGCTTGTAGAACAAGGTCTAAGTCGTATATCAATTTGATTTTGGTTTGGGTCAATTTCAATTTGAAGTCTTTGTGAAACTCTAAATTGTTTTTGGATCATTTTAGGCTTTTGGCTTATTTTTGTAAACACTTATTAGGTAGTTATGTGCTTGGGTTTAGTTAATTTTGGGTTTTGGGTCATATGATTACAGTAATTGGGTCTATTTTGGAAATAAATAAATAAATAAAAAATAATCTGACGAACTATAATGATTGAAAGATTAACAATGATTGAAAGATTAACAATAATTGAAATATTAGGAGTTGATTTCCATCACTTCCGACTTTAAATCAAGTTATGAGAGAGATTAGGGGTCGACTTCAAATCGAGTTTTTAGAGTTTTTCTTGTGGGTTGGGATCCTCATGAGTCATATAACTAGTATCCCTCTTTCAAAGACTAGCTGGACACAGCCAACAAATTTCCAAATTATAATGAAATAATGTCAATTAGTCATAGATATACATTGTTTGGATTTATGTCATAAAATAGCATTGGAATGCAACCTTTTGGGAGTGTGTTTGGATTGTTCCAAATTTAAGGGATTTACTATAAACTATTATGTTCTCTGTTAATTGTAATTAATTACTACTGACACCCTTTTACTTTGTTAATATTTTTTCAGGGAGTGAAGGTGATGGGGTTTTTCAAAGGAGTAATACCTCTATGTTATGTAATTATTGTAATGGTTACAATAATATAAAAATGAGAGTTTTTATTGATTAATGTAAAATGAAATATATATAGAATTAGTAGGATTAGCCAGGTTGTTTAGAATGGGGTGGGGTTAGATTAGGAGTGTGAGAAAAGTAGCTTTAGAGGGGTGGTTGTTAATGATAATATGCTCTTTTAGACTTTATTACTTTGGAATCATTGTTATTATTATAATTACCACTTTTAGTAGTCTTTTCTTTTCTTTTACAATTCATATTGCCTATTTTTGCATTTTAATAATCATGCTTTTTCTTTGCAAATGTTTTGGCTTTATTCTATTCATTATTTTTGTAACCAAACTTTGAAAGATTTTCAACTTGCACGAGCATTACAATGATGCAATCACGGGCGAAAATTTAAGGTAGGCAGATTTAGGGCCTTCAAGAAAATTGACCCCATATGACCCGCAATCCAATAATTATTGTAGTGACCTAAAAAATAAATCATCGTATTCAATTTATATCGACACATGAACCCTGTAGAAACCATTATATGATATGACTCGAATTAATTAGATTTGTTTTGTAGTCATTGTTGACTTAATTTGTAACCGGACTACAGACTTGACTTGATAGCTCTAGACGGAGTGAAGGGTTAAGGTTTTGTAGAAATTTGTTGGTGGTCACGAGTTGTAATTTAATCTTGTAATCTAAGAGAAGAGAAAGAAAAGAAGATAGGTGATGATGGTAATGGTATCCAATGTAGTGTAGGACAATCTAATGTGCATGATTTAGGAAGAGTGTCCTCTGTTTCTGTACCTACCTCGAATTCCCATCTATGTCCCCTGATAACATGGCCATTGTTTGGTGTGGATTGTTTATCCTAGTTCGAATTTCTTACTGAGTACTACTCGTAAAATTTACATGACGTGATTTTAAACCGTGTTGAAATTGGCAATGAAATTCATTAAATATGATAATCATACGGGTAATATTACCACAATTGATTTATTATAATAATTTGTTATAGAATTCATTATTATAGCTTGAATTAAAATGATCGTAGTGACTCGTTTACTGCCTCTAGATTGATGTCGTATCCAAGTGATAAATCATTCAGTTAAATCTTGCTTTTATTAGTGTCTCATCCTAGTCTTTGGCATATTAATTTTTAAGGCCGGATCAATTTTTATTTTTTTAATGTTTAATTTGTACAAAAATGAATTAATGTTGACTATTTATTTTTTATTAGGCCAAGGTGATTTGTAATCCTATTTGGGTTTGGACATGAATCGAAGTATAAATTTTATTATGTGCTCCACTTAAAAGTCATAAGTGAGATTGTAAGAAAACTATAACTTCATATATACCATAAATACGTTACCTCTGATACACTAACAATCATCCTACATAATTGTGAAGATATCTTGTTTCAATGTGCTAAGGTTGATCTAGTAGGAAAGATTGCACTTTTCATCTTGAGGTTGAGGGTTCAGTTTCCATTAGTGACTAGGGGTGAGCAAGACCGGGTACCCGGTCATATTTGCAATACCCGGATCCGGAACCGGATATAACCGGGTCCCAAAAATTGGAACTAGTCCCGGAACCGGTTAATACCGGATCCAAATTTCTTGGAACTGGTCCCCGGTATTATTCAAAGTAGTAAAATACTGTTTTTTTTTCTTAATAATTGTTATATAATATATATAATGGAATTTTACAAATAATGTTTTTTTGTTTTTTTCTTTTTTTTGGTAAATAGAACTTTGTATTACCAAAGAGGCTAGCAAAATACAAAGATTACAAACTAATAAGCCAAAAAGTACCAATTCAACAACCTAAAATATCAATACAACAATGTTGCAACATAATCAAAACAAGTACTTAAATAAAAGTTTAGACAGAAAAGGGGAAGAAAAGGAAGGGCAGCAGCAGCAGTTGAGCACACCAGCAGCCAGCAATAAGACTAGCAGCAACCATCTAAACAAGCGACCGCCGTCCGGTATCGGAGAAGACCGAGAGAATCAAGGAGTTGAGGAGAACGAAAGAGGAGAACAGAGAAGATCGAGAGAATTCAGAACACCCTAGAATGAATGGATGAAATGAGGAGGCTGAGTGGCTGACAGAAACCCTAGAAGAAATGAATTGGATGAAATGGGCCTAATGTTGTACTGGATTGGTGGATTGTTGGGTTTTTTAAGAAAAAAATTTAATGTTTTATAACTAAACCAGTACCGGTTCCGGGTACCCGTTTTGTCTGGATCCGGGACCGGGTACCCGGAACTGGAATTGGTTTAAATCGGGTACCCAGTGGGTACCGGGTCCGAAATTTTAGGATCCAGTCCCGGAACCGGTTACAACCGGGTCCGACATTTTGGACCTGGTCCCGGAACCGGTGAGACCAGTTTCGGGTCCGGACCCAGCGGATCCTAACCGGTACCGGGCACCCTGGGTCTTTGCTCACCCCTACTAGTGACACATTGAGGGTGAGGAACCCTGTTAATTTCCAGAGAATTCTGGAAAGAAAAAAAAAGAGAGGAGAAAACATGGAGAAGAAGAAGGATTGAAATTTTATTATGAGAGAATTAGTTATTACATAAGAGCAAAATAAACATTTATACTAGAGGTTGTTACAACAAACTTTCTGATCATAACATAATTTGTTGTTTAGGACAGGCTGAGATGGCATAGAGCATAGCTAAGATTAGTTGCTCACTTGCTGAGCTACGTTGCTACTTTGTTGTGCTATGTAGGCAGGCTAGTTATTCTAACACCCCCCCCCCCACCCCACCCTCAAACTTGGGATTGGTTGAGAAACCATACCAAGTTTGAGAAATAAGTCTCTTTGCTGATATACAGGAAGTTGCTTTGTGAAAACATGCATCATCCAACTGTTGATTAGTAGGAATATAGCTCAATTCAAGAAGACTTTCAAGCACTTTATCCCTTGTAAAGTGACAATCCACTTCAATGTGTTTTTTCCTTTCATGGAATACAAAATTTCGAGCAATGTGAATGACAGATTAAGCGTTACAATATAACTTCAAATTTGTGACACCAAATTCTTCAAGTAATCGAACTACCTAAGCAACCTCACTAGCAGCATGAGCCATGGCTCTGTACTCAGCTTCAGAGGAGCTCTTAGAGACAGTGCTTTGCTTCTTGCTTTTCCAAGATATAGAGGAATTACCAAGTAAAAACACATAGCCAGTGACTGACTTTTTGGATGAGGGGTAAGAAGCCCAATCCGAGTCAGAAAAAAGCTTGCAAACTAAGTTGATCAGTAGCCTATAAAAGTATGCCTTATCCCATAGTATTATCTAGGTATCTCAAGGTGTGTTGTAAAGCATGAATGTGAGGCAATCTAGGAGCATGCATGAACTGACTAAGTGTTTGAATTGCAAAGGCAATGTCTCATCTCGTATTTGTCAAAAAAATTGAGCTTCCAAACATAGCATCTGTAAAGCTCAGGATTGTAATATAAATCACCTTGATCAATATGGAGCTTGAGAGAAGAAGGAAAAGGAGAGTTGGCAGGTTTTGAGACATCAAATTCACATGGTTGAATGAGCTCCTTTGTGAATTTTCTCTGAGTGAGAACATAACCAGCATCACATTTGCTAACTTCAATCCCTAGGAAGTAATTCAACATACCCAAATCTTTGATACTAAAGGTGTGATGGAGGTGAGATTTCAGATCAGAAATAGTTTATTCATTTGAACCAGTGATGATAATACCATCAGCATAAACAGCAACAATAGTTATATCTGCCTCATGTCTTTTAATGAACAAAGAATAATCATTCTTTGATTAAGTGAAGCCTTGAAATTTAAGTTCTTCAACCAATCTTGCAAACCACTGTCGTGAAGCTTGTTTCAAGCCATAAAGAGACTTAGTCTGCAAACATAGCCTTTAGGAGCAGAAACACCCTCTGGTACCTTCATATAAACTTCTTTATTGAGAGAGCCATGTAAAAAAGCATTATTGATGTCAAGTTGAAATAAATTCCAGTTGTTCCTTACTGCCAAAGAGATCAAGCATCTTACAGTAGACATTTTGACAATAGGTGAAAAAATTTCTTCATAGTCAATGCCCTATTTTTGAGTAAAACCTTTAGCTACTAGCCTTGCTTTGTATCTTTCAATGCTGCCATCAGCTTTTTCTCTTTATTATGTAAACTCATTTGCACCCTATAGCCTTCTTTCCTTTAGGGAGCAGGACAATATCCCAAGTGTTATTCTAATTGAGAGCCAAGATTTCTTTATCCATTGCTTCAACCTAGGAAAAATCAGAAGCTGCTTCTGAGTAACTGGTTGGTTCAATGAGAAGCTGAGATGAGTTGATGATAATTTTCTGCTTTGAATCAGGAAGGGAATCAAAAGAGACCAGATAACACCAGTGACTGGAGCTGGTATTACAATAATAATCTGAAAAATGAGATGGAGGTTTAGTTGGCATGGTTGATTGTCTAAGAGGAGCTGCAGTATTTGTCTTAGAATTTTCAGAAGTTTCATAAATGATATGTTGTGTTTGTGAGTGGCTGAGCAATGAAAGAAGGGTCTATAGATGGTGGAGTAGAAGTGTCAGAAGAAGATCGAAAAGACATCAGGTAGATCAAAACAAGGAACATAATGAATGTTTACAGGAAGAAGAATTTGGTTGCATAGGCTTTCTTTGGAGAGGATGAAAAATGGAATGGAAAGTGTTTCTCATAGGAAACAACATCTTTAGTGTTTCTCATAGAAAACAACACCTCTAGCAATAATGATCTTGTTTGTGGCTAAGTCTAAAACTTTTTAAGCTCTAGGATCTAATTTAGATCTGTGGACTCTGGAAGTAGCAGTGTAACATAAGCATCCAAACACTTTCAAGTGACTAAGGACAGGAGCAGTATTATATAACTTCTCATAAGGTGACTTGAAATCAATACTTTTGAGAGGCATTCTGTTTATCAGAAAAGCTGCAGCTAGGATACAATCACCCAAAAAACGAGCAAGAACTATTAATTGGATGAACAAAGCTCTTCAGTTTCCAGAAGGTGCTTATGTTTTCTTTCCATAACACCATTTTGTTGTGGAGTGTCGGAACAAGATCTTTGCTCCACAATACCATGCTTTAAGAAAAGCTATCTCATATCTCCTTTAGTGAGACCAAGAGCATTGTCTGATCTTACAGTCATGACTTTAGATGAAATTGAGTCTCAACAAATGATAGAAATTGAGACATGATTGAAACTGATTCTATCTTATTTCTCATGAGGTGAACCCAAGTCACATGTAAGCATCAACAATGGTTAAAACTGATTACAACCATATTTAGTGACATGAACATAAGGTCCCCAAACATTAATATGGAGTAATTCAAATGGTTTATTAGACTTTATACAACTAGTAGGAAAAGAAAATCTAGACTGTTTAGCCAGAGGACAAATTTGACACAAATCTTCAGCTAAACAACCTTGAACATCTGTCCCTTTAATGGAATTTATTTTTTCAAAAGACATATGACCTAAACAAAGGTGCCAAAGTTTAGCTTCTTCAACTATTGTAAAGCTATGACTCTCATGGTCAGCAACATTATTACTTGTACTCAAGAAATCTTCACTCATACTGTAAAGTCCTCTGTCTAGTTTACCAAGCACAATTGGCCTGGTCAAAGAAGGACCCTAGATCAAACATGTATCAGTATTAAATGATAAATAACGTGAAATATCTTTCCAGAGTTTTGATATAGAGATCAGATTGAAATGAAATCCTACCACATGTAACACATTGTTGAGTGTTATGCCTGAATTTAGAACAATTACTCCTGTATGTTCAACTTTCAATCTCTTTCCATCTGGTATAGTTATGAATGGATGCACCACTATCTAGAATCCACTTAGACATTAAATATGAAGCTAGGAAAAAATTACCTGCCAGATGAGATGTTGCTGTCAGCTCAAAGGAACTTGAACCTCCAGAGAGTTCACCTTGTCCAGTAGCTTGCTGTTTTTCCAGATACTAAATGACTTGCTTATGCTGTTCTTGAGTAACAGTCATATTCACCATATCACCAGTCTCATGAATGTCCTAAGATTCATCCGAAAATGCCGAAGCAGCAACTCTCTTGCCTTTGGCTTTGAAATCAACAGGAAATCCATGCAGCTTGAAACATTTGTCTCTGGTATGATTCCTCATTTTGCAGTAATCATAATACAGCTTATTCCTTGTGTACACAAAGTTTCTTGTATTTCCAAATCCAGAATCAACTGGTTTTCCTGTAACTCTAACAAAACTAGAAGGCTGTTGAGGCTTATACTCATTGAATTTCTTTGCATAGAAAGCTGTTGTCTCTAAATTATGCTGATTTTTTATATTATTCAAATTCATGTGAGTTTCTTCATGTAGCAGTAATCCATATGCTTTAGATACAGTTGGCAAAGAATTCATCGTCAAGATAGTGCTCTTAGTAATACTTGTCATTTACTTTCATCAAGAAGTGAATTAGCCTCTAATTTTCTGAGACTTGAGCAGTTACTGTGTCAAAGTACAACTACAGCCAGTACATACACAAGCAGGTAGAGGATCTAAACCATCTAATTTATCCCATAGTTACTTAATTCGAGTGAAAAATTCAAGAATACCTTTAGTTTCATTCTGAGAAATATCTGCTAACTGTTGTTGAACTGAAAACAACTAAGGACCAGAAGATTGACTGAATCTCTCATCAAGATCAAGCCAAATTTGCCTTGCTGTCTTCAAATACAAAACACTTCGAGCAATTGAAGCATTAAGTGAATTTGGGAACCAGGAAATTACCAGATTATTGCATCTGGTCCAGATTTTGAAATTTGCTGAATTATTTGCAGGTTGATTTAAGCTTCCATCAACGAAGCATAATTTGTTCCTGGATGACAATGCAATTGTCATAGAACGCTTCCAGTCATTGGAACCAGTTCCATCAAAAATTATATTCACCAACTTTGTTGTTGTAAGACCAGAATTGCTCAAGAAGTATACAAAATTTGGATTTTGTGATGAATAACCTTCTGCATTTGCATCATTTCGAGGTGCCATTTCCAGAAAAATTCAAGCTATAACAGGAAGATATGAAGAACTTTGTTCAATTTTGAACAATTGAAGTGAAAGTAGAAAGAGAAATCTAGAGCTTAGAAAACGGAATTTGGATTAGATTTGAGCAATATTATGCACTGATACCATGTTGATTTCCAGAGAATTCTAGAAAGAAAAAAGAAAGAGAGAAGAGAAAACTTGGAGAAGAAGAATGACTGAAATTTTATTATGAAAGAATTAGTTATTACAGCAGAGCAAAATGAACATTTATACTAGAGGTTGTTACAGGTTGTTACAACAAACTTTCTGATGATAACAAAATTTGCTGACTAGGATAGACTGAGATGGCATAGATCATAGCTAAGATTAGTTGCTGACTTGCTGAGCTACGTTGCTGCTTTGCTATGCTATGTAGGCAGGCTAGTTATTCCAACAAACCCCTTACCCTCTGTAGGCGTCACTCGAAGCACGCCTACTTAAGCATGTTGTGAATATGCTTGGCACTCATAGGAAGTTGGAATTGACATTATATGATTAGGGACAGGGAAAGTAAGGAGCCGCCAACAAGTTTTTAAGGAACTTGTAAACCGTTCACAAATCATTTAAGGCAACCACGATAAAGGGACAACGATAGGAAATAACAATTGACCCGTGAAGGTTACAGCCCATTCATAATCCATGAGATTACTAACTCCATATGGTTCGAAACCACGAAAGGAGGATCGGAGATGATGGTACGAAGTGAGTCATGGAGTCACATTCGCCCGTATTGGCCTCTACTCGATTTTTATTGTGAAAAGTATTTCCTGCGATCTCAAAGGCATGCAAACAAAGATTCAATTTGCTCCAAACTAATATTAGGCTAAATTGGTTGAATGTTAATGCAACATATAATTCTATAATATTGTGATCACTTTAGTTAAACAACAAGATTAAAAAGGAACCTAAACCGGTCGTCCAAATTATCTTATTAGGTGTTACATTCAATTACATATTCCCTTTAGCATGCAATATTGTCATCAATATAATAGAATAAACATCAACATTGGAAGCAATTCAACCATAACATCATTAGTCAAATCAAATCATAATAATAACCCTATTCATGATACTAGATAAGAATAATAATAAGAGTAATTAAGTGAATTAATTACTCACGTTCCACGCTTCTTTAAATTGCTACATCATGAATAAAAACGTTAGTACCTTTAATAAATAATAAATAAAATTGAAATAAGATTAAAGGAAAATAGAGTTGATTTGGTCCAAACCCTCAATCAGTAACCCTCAATCAGTTCTACCTTTCACACCTTGGTTTAAGTATGGAATTTCGAGTGTTGTATGGAATCCGGGGAGTGCTAAAGGGAGGGATGATGTAATTAGGAAAATAGGTTTAAAGCTTAGAATATGAGAGAGAGAGATTAGAATGTGTGTTGGTGCCCCGAAACTGAGAAATCAGCCTTGTATTTGTAGAGGAAGTGCGAGAGGTGAGGCACGAAAACCCTAGAAATGAGGCGCTCCGAAGAAAAAAAACCCTAGAAATTGCCTTGTCATGACGCAAATTGACGTGACACGGTACAATTTGCCGTGGCACGATAGAGTCTGCCGTGGCGCGGAATTTTTATCATGACAAGGCAAATTCCTTTTCTGAAATTCCGTCTAAATTCATTTTTATCTTTTTATTTAACATTAAGTACGGGCACTACTAGAAAACAGGCCATTTTCAACGGAAAAATTCCGTCGGAAACACCTTGAATTCCGTCGAAAATGGGGGATTCCGACGGAAATTCCGTCGGAACAGGTTGTCGTAAAACAATTTGTAGGAAAAACGGCCTTTTCCGTCGGAACAGTGTTTTCCGACGAAATTCCGACGGATTTCGGCGTTTTTTTTTACTTTAATTGAAAATCCGTCGCAACGTTCCGACGAAAATTTCCGTCGGAGTTGGAGAGGTTTCCAACGGAATTTTCCGTCGGAAAAGTCAATCAAAAAAAAGCCCCACCTGCCCAGAAAAACCCTCACCCACACCCACACCCACCTGCCCAGAAAAACCCCCACCGACACCCACCCAGACCACCTCCACCCACACCCACCCCACCTGCCCAGAACAACCCCCACCCACACCCACACCCACCCACACCACCCACACCCACACCCACCCAGACCACCCCCACCCACACCCACCCCACCTGCCAAGAACAACCCCTACCCACACCCACACCCACCCAGACCACCCCCACCCACACCCACCCCACCTGCCCAAAATAACCCCCACCCACACCCACACCCACCCAGACCACCCCCACCCACACCCAAATCTACCCGAAACCCAAAACCACCTAGATCTACCCGAAACCCGAAACCAAAACCGTAACCAACTCTAAAATCGTCACCCACCACGCCACAATCCACAAAACCACCGAAACTACCCCAAAAAACCCAAAACCACGCCAGAATCCACGAAACCACCCACCACCATCACAAATCGCCACCCACCACCAGCCCACACATCACACACGCACACACAACAACTTAAAACCCAAAAATTTAAAAAAAAAACGAAGAAAAAAAAAATCACAAAATCACAAAATTAAATTGAAATAAGCTTGAATTTCACCACGAAAACAGTTTAACAAGGCCAAATTCGGCCAAGAAAAGTCTAGATATAGGCTTTTAATGGTCGAAATTGGCCTAAAAACCTTGAGATTGCACTTCATTAACACCTTCGAGCCTTTTCTGATTTCATAACAGGATGTTAGCCATTTTTGTATCAAATTGCTCCTGTGGTTGCAGAAACGAAAGGAGAAGGAGATATGAGAGAAGGAGGAGAAAGGAGAAAGGAAAGAGAAAGGAAAGAAAAGAAGGAAAATGGAAAGAGAAGAAGGAGAAAGAGGATGGAGGAATGAAGGAGGACCGAAAAAAGAAGAAGGAGAAGAGAGTAGAGAGAAGAGGAGAAGACAGGAGAGAGAAATGAGAATATAAGGGTGGGAATCTGGTTTTTTTAGGTTAATGTTATTTATTTTATTTTATTTATTTATTTATTTATTTTAAATCATAAATCCGTCGGAAGGGTTTAAAATTCCGTCGGAAATTTCCGACGAAATTTAAATCCCTCGGAATTTTCTTAAGGATTTTAAATCCGTTGGAAATTTATATGTTCCGACGGATTTTTGTCCCTCAGAATTTATAGCTTCCGACGGAAATTTCCGTCGGAAGCAGTAAATTCTGAGGGAAAATAAATCCATCGGAATATTTCCGAGGGATTTTCCGTCGCAACTTATCTTTTCTGACGGACTTTTCTGACAGACCAAAATTCCGTCGGAAAAAACGAATTTTCCAACGGAATTTAAGTCCGTCGGAACGATTCCGTCGGAAAACAGCCTATTTCTAGTAGTGGGGATAATTAGACGTCATTTCAACTATTCCGGGTTTAATTAGGTTTTAGGGTACTAATATTTATTAATCGGGCTGAATTAATAAATAGAATTAAATGAATTAAAAGGGTTTGGGATAGAATGAGGATTGGACAGAGTTTGAATAAATATTTGGACTAGTTTGTGTACTGATTTGTATGCTATGTTTGATTGAATATGGATTTTAAGTACTCACGAGATTAAATACTCGACTCGACCAATAATGGCGGTGAAAGGTTGTTCATCATCGGGTTTGGTTTTAGGGAGACATTTTTAAATATCTACATCCTCCTCCCTCACTTTCAAAGTGTCTGACCCGCAAATATTAGACAAAAAATACGTAAGGATTGAGATCTAGTCAGCGTCCTCCTTACCTTAATTTTTTTTAAAAAATGTGCTAAGCTAGTAAGCTTACTAAACTCATCCTCTCAATAACAACAACAACAATAAAATAAAAAACCTAGCTAAACTCGTCTTGCAGTTGGGTACTTGGGTGCATACACTTGACAAAGTTTTCGGGTGATTGTGAATAACTGTGATTACGACATTACGTAAGTCCTGCTTGACAGTTGACACAATATGCTTTACCACTTAAGTAAATTACTTGTATGGGAGTTTGTCTATTTCTTCAAACAAAAAATCTGTTTTAGCAAACCTAGTTCGGTTGTAGACAAAACCTTACTTTCACATAATCTCACGTGCAATAATCTTTATTGTTATATCATGTATTTGGCATTTGGCCACTTTTGTACTACATATTTGAATACAGGTCATCCTCACCCATTTTACAGTTGAAGTTGATAAGTTACCCTTTTTAAAACGGTCTATACAAAATAAAATAATACGGAGTAGAACCTAAAAATGCAACTAATACCTGATTCATGTACGAGTAACTATCATAAATTTGATGCATTTAATATTTTTAGTGGTACAATAGGCACGTAATTTTATCATTCTACTCTGTAGTTTCTTGAACATTTAGCTGCATATCTTTAGCAGTGTCCTAGCTTTATCTATCTAGAATTCTCACATTCAAAACGAGGAGAAATAAAGGTTGTAATTTGTATAAATTGAATTAAAGCTTAAATTTGGCATCAATCAAAGCGTTATCTTCCCGCCAAGCTAAGGCAACCAAACTTAAACCAAAATTTAACAAAAGCCAACTTAAAGAAATGCATATATTCTTTGCTTATTCTCAATTCTTACGGCCTGCTTCACATTTTACTTTCACACACACTTTTATTCCAATGTATTTCTCTTTAATACCCATATATTATTTGTATAAATATAACTTTCAACATCATGTAATATATCGTAATATATGGTACGGTGTACAAGTCATATTTTTTAGTACATTTTTTCCATGTAGTTTGTTTTTCTAGTGCATATTTGATATATGGAGCTTGAACTAGACCTCAAGATTACCACAACTAAAGGTGATCATCATTCTACCGACTTTCGAATTGCTAAAGATCGAGCTGGTCCTGTGTTTCTATCTAGAGAGACCGAAACTAAGTTTGTTCTTACTGCTCATCTTAGAGGTATCACATTGTATATATGTAACTAAATATGATAATCTTCTATTAATGCATTTTTTACCTCTTTAAATTAGGAAGGTTGCTGATTTTTTCTATGATTTTTTTGGGTTGTTGTTTTAGGGTATAGAAGGGAAGATGTCAAGATCGACATAAATGAAGATGGAACACTAATTTCTATAAGTGGTGAGAAGGCGGTGCAAGAAATGGTAATGAAAGGATGGGAAATGCACAAGAATGAACCAAATTTAAAGAGTTTTATCAAGGTGTTCAAAATTCCTCTTGAGGTGTTATTGGATCGAATTAAGGCCAATTACAACGATGATGAATCGATATTGACAATCTATATGCCAAAACAAAATGAGGGCATAATGATTGGAGGTGGGATTGAAGAGGTCAAGAACGACGAAAAACAAGTTAGTGATCATGAAACTTTGCAAGAGGAAAGTATAAATAAGGATGTTACAAATATTGATCAAGTAGAGGAAATCATGCATGAAAGTGACGAGGACAATGAAATTGAAGAAATCGTCCTTAATTCACGAAAAACGGATGAAGAAGTCTCATCATCATCGGTTCAAGAAATCGAAGGAGAAGAGTGTAGTAGGATCAATGGTGAGAGTGACAAAATAGAGGAAAAAGTTGAGGAAAAGGTAGAAGAAGGTTGTAAAACAAAACAAGGTATCAAGGAAGAAAGAAGTTATGATCAATATGAATTGGAAGAGAAAAATAATAAGTGTACACTATTTGGGCCTTGCATTTTTATTGGATCGACTTTATTTGCATCTCTTGTAATGTTGCTTGTTAGATTGGTTAAACCAAAAAGGCATTAAGTATTGGGCTTTGAAAAGTCCATTTATATGCTGATGTTTTTTTTTTTCTTTTTTTTTTAAAGAAATATATTGATGTCTATGTGAATAGCTTTGAATTCAATTTTTTTCTACCATAATTTATTTGATACGATTGTTATATAAATAAGCTGTAGAATACTAAAGTCCAAAAAACAATAAAATACTTTGTATTATGTATCATGTTTTATAGTGCGCAACTTCTACCCTATTTCTGGAGTACCGTGAGCATGATACTCCAGGGTCAAATGACGTCGTTTATTTGCTTGGACATTAGGTATTTAGGTACATAGTCAGCCTCCCTGTATTATCCCTTCCTCTCCCCTATTTTCCCCTTTTTCTTCCTGCTATACTTAGTTTCCTCTGTTTTCTTTCAATTTTTATGAATTTAATCAATTTTTTCTTCCAATAGCATTTTCTGTAACTTAAAAACAGCACTAGTTTAAAATAGAATAACATAAGATATGGTTTATTTGAATATCACATGTTTAAAATAAAATAATAATAGACTTTAAATATAATAACATCAATTTTTGTACGAAGTAACACAAAGTTTAACCTAAAATAACACTTAACTTGATAAATGAATAACTAGAGGTGGGCAACGTGTCGTATTGGGCCGCCGCGGGTCATGCCTGGTGGTGGCTCGTGCCGTGCCGGGCCACCATTTAGCACACCCCGGCCCATGGCACGGCACGGCCCACGTGTTTGGCGTGCCGTGTCGTGCCGGGCACCGGGCCGGCCCATAATTTTTTTATTTTGTTTTTGAACAACTTTTAAAATGGATATATTATTTAAATAATTTTATAAATTTATGTTTATGTTTTTTTATTATTATATTATTATTATTGTTCTTTTTATTATTATTATTATTATTATTATTATAATTATAATTATAATTCTTATAATTCTTTATTATTATATATGTTATTTTATGGTCGTGCCTGGCGTGCTGTGCTGGCGGGCCAAACTACCGTGCCGCCCGTAGGTTCGTGTCGTGCTCGTGCCAGATTCTTGAAATTGTGTTCACGGCCCACTCCTCGGTCACCGTGTCATGCCGTGCCTCTGGCGAGCTCGTGCTGGGCCGGGCCAATCTCGTGTTGGGCCCGTGTCGCCCGAGGGTCGGCACGGCCCATGCCCACCTCTATGAATAACTTAAACTTCTACTAAAAATAACACAAGACGATATTAAACAATATAACAATAACTTAACTCAAAGGTTAAGTAGAATAACAAAAGGATACATTAAAATAACAAAACAATACAAAGTTAGGATTTCATTAAAATAACACATGATAAAAACAAAAAAACATTAGGTTTAAAACAAAATATCATCATTTATGAAACAAAATAACAAATGTTGTTTTTTTTTTTTTTTGAAGAATATGAAATAATTTTGCCAAAACAAATCTACTTCCAAAGACTAAAACAACACATGATGAACCCAAAATAACATTAGATTTTACATTAGATATTAAGAAAAATAACATGATTTAAAGAAAAAATATAATAAAACATTTTAGAAATATAAATCCGACTTCACAACAAAATAACATAATAGTCAATGCTGAATAACACAAGCCTAGATACAAAATTGATCAAAATAACAAGTTTGGAACCAAAATTCAGCTAAATTCATCCATTCTTGAAATATATTTTATAGTGAAACACAATAAATTTGTCAATTTCACTTATATCTAGTTCAAAAAAAATATTTTCGCAAAGTAACATAGGTTTGATTTAGAAAAACTTATCTATAATTTTTATTTGTAAATATGCAATTCTTTCATCTAGTTCTTCATTATCATTTAATTGGTTTACCGTATTTACATGTTTTTGCAAATTTCATGTTATAAATGTACAATTGCGAAATAATTTATAAAATTAAACAAATACTTCTCTTGATGCACATTTCGGTAATTTATGTTGGTTTTGGACATGATCTTAAAGTTGAATTTGGCCTTCAATGGACACAATTGAAGAATTATGCAGGATTAGTTCAAATGGAGATAGAGAGTAAAGACAGTGAGAGTACTGGAGTAGTAATGATTTGATTTGATTTTTTTCATCCACCTTTCTTTTATATATGGAGTTAGTTTTATGTTATTTGCTTTTCCTAAGTTGTTATTTTGTCAAATTTAGTCTTGCATGCTTTAATTTCGTTAGTTGGGTTTTAATCCCATTTATTAAATTGGGCCTGGGCCCGGAGTACAATACTAGGTACTCCAGGACTACCTAATACTAATTGTTCATGAGTTCAGATAAATTTAATAAGATAAATTCATAAAAATAAATACCAACGAGTTAATACGAGAGTTATTCAAGTTTAATTTACATTTAACATAAATTTTAATAAGATGTCAGTTTACTCTCAACTTTCACTTTTCGCCTAATCTTTAACGGTTAAAGCCTCATAATTATATTGTACTCGAAAACCAATTCAGCATTACTCTGTAGTCTCCATTGACCATAATTAAGCCTCTAGAAATTCAAGATAAACAAGCATGAAACTTGATTATAGAATTATCAAATTGACAAATATAAAGCAAGAAATCAAGGCACGTTATCAAGTGGGTAAAGAGAAAGGAGTGCACGTTCTCAAGGATGTTGAATATAATTTTGAAGTAGGTCGTTTGTACATATCAAGCCATTAAACGACGTGTTGGCATCAACAATTTGCAGTCTAACAAGTCAAAACTAATCCGAAAATTAAAGATAACACGTACAATTTTTAATTAATAACAAACAAAGAAAGATCCAACCTACATTTTTCCGAATAATAATGTTGACTTGGTCAAAATTCAATGAGTTGACATACTATTCTATGAAATCAAATTAATATAAGGTCAAACAATACTGTATAACAAAAGAAAATATAAACAGAGCAGTGGGAATCATTAGTCCATCGAAAGGTCCAATGAGATTTTTTATCAAACCAGAATAATTATATTGAGGTTAATAAGTTATGAAGTAAACTTATTAAGATAAATGATTGAGATAAAATAAGTTCAGATAAAATTAGATGAATTTAGAGTTATAAGATAAGATATTATTTTTTACTTGATCTGTTTTATTTATCACGCTTGTCAATTCAGAACTTTAAACATCAATAACTTTATTTTTTTATAAGTAACAAATTATAAAAGTTATATACTTCATATTATAATATAGTAGACCTGGCAATCCTAACCCGACCCGAATGACCCGACTCGCAACCCGAAATCATTGACCCGAAGCCAAACTAACTTGATCTGACCCGTACTCGACCCGATGTGGAGTTGACTCCGAGCATGACCCAATGCCTGAAATGAACCAACCCGAACCCCGAAATTGACTCGACTCGATTTTAACCCAAATTAATTGACCCAAACGGACCCAACTCAAAGTGACCCAACTCGAAATGATCAGACTCGAAGTGATCCAATACCCGAAGTAAATAGGGTGAAATGGTGAATTACCACGTTTTTTATTTTTTTTATTTTTTTTTAAGAAATTTACTTTTTTTCCCTTAATTATTACTCCCTCCGTCCCATAATACATGAGACATTGGACTTTTTTCACTATTTATGCATTAGCTTTGACCATAATTTTTTACTAATATAATATAAACAGATTTTATCATAAAATATGTTGTTAGATAGGTATTAATATAAAGTTTCATAATATAATTTTTAAAATAATTTTCATTAATATTTAATTGTATAAAAATAAAGTCAAACTAGTGCATTGACATGTGTGCAATATTGACTGTGTCACGTATTATGGGACAGGGGGAGTACTTGTATAAACTTTATTATTGAAATAAGAGGGAATTTTCCCACAATTTTTGTAAGCGAATTTATTTTTTGTGACCCAACCCGAACTTGACCCGACTCGAACTGACCCAACCCGAACGTGACCCGAACCTAACTGGCGAACTCAACCCAAACCGTTGACCCGAAACTCGAATTGACCCGATCCGACCCGAATATTTGCTAACCCAAAATCGGCCCGACCCGACCCGAATAACTCGTTTGCCAGGCCTATTATTCAATATTACTTATTGATACGATTCCAACAAGATCCCACGTAAATATATTTTTTCTTACATATAATTCACAAAAAACGATTAAAGGAGGGATTGTGAATAGGGGGGTCAAATAAAAAAAACAGAGAAAGTACAGTATAATTTGAAATATACTCCCTCCATCTCAATATATGGTTCCTGTTTGTGTTTTCTCACGGTATTTAAGAAATGGGAGAAGAAAGTAGATGAAGTACATTAAATGTAGAAAAAAGCTAGACAAAAGTAAAAGACAAGTGGATGATTTAAGGCGAAAAAAGATAAAAGTGCTATTATAAACAGAAGTTAGAGTAGCAAAAAAAAAAAAAAAAAAAAAAAGTTAGAGATAGAAAGTGAAAAAAGTACAAGGCAAGTGAGTTATTTAAGGGTAAATTAGAAAGTTTAATGAATAAAGTTAAAAAAAATGAGGGTATAATACATACTATCCAAAAATAGAAATGAAAACAATATTTTAAATCTCCAAAATAGAAAAATAGGAACTATAATATGAGACGGAGAGAGTATATATTATGTAGGTAAAGATGACACTATTAAGATAATTAATTGGAACCGAGAGAGTATATTTGAGAATAATCCATAAGTAACAAAAAAAGAAACAGTCAAATGAACCCAAAAACAATCTGCCAAATGCCAAGCATGGGCGTTTACCATAAGCCACCCACAAGGCTACAACTCCACAGCCCAAACCCACCTGTAACTCTGTACGTTGTGCTGAGCACAGTAATCCATAAGCTATGAACTATGCACCTTTCCAAATTACGAGTAATAATATTAATAAAATAAAACGTTAATAACAAAATAAGGTCAAATTTCGCTGGTCACTGCTCACCCATTCCAAACTTTCTTTCGTTTTATTTTATTTTATTTTATTTTATTCCTGACAAAAGGAGACAGAAGTCACAGAACCACATTTTTGGGAAAATTTGTTATGGGATATTACCAGAAATGTAAAATTAGTAAGTGTGATTATCACTCTAACACTCCAACGTAATTGATGGTAAAATTCTTATTTTCATTTTTTTTAATTACTTATGCGGTATATTTGAAGTTACCTTTAATGAAAATCACCTAATATTTTATTGGTCTAGTTGTTCTCTTCACAAAATACATCAAAAAATTCTCTCATAAAATCACTTCTTAATATATACACAAAGATAATCAAAAGAAGTTAATAGTGATTCTATAATTGAAAGTTGGACAATAAAAGTATTGTTTTATTAATTATAGTTCGTTAACTACATATATATACGAGGTAATACATCTATGTATGTACGCCCATAGCACCTTATAATGAGTTCTTGACTATTGTCAAATCTTGCATTGAAGCATGAATGATTCAGTTGATAGAAATGATAAGATTTGAAAGAGTAGTTAACGTAAAAAATGTGTAAGATGGGGATGTTTTGCTTGCTTGACTAGGATTGTGAAGATCGAGTGTAATTAAGGAGTAATCTTTATTGTTTAATTACGTCTCTAATACTTACAAATATTTATTGCCTGCTTCTTAGGAGACAACTATTCCAAACACACAGCCTGGCCTCACTCTTTCTCATGTAAAATCTACATTTTTTTTCTTCCTTTTTTAATTTTTATTTATTTTTTCTTATTTTTAGCCATTACAATAAGAATTCCTGTTCTAAAGCTTTGTCTTTTGGCACAACGGTCAACACCACAAGGATTGCGGCCTCCCCTATATAATACTCTCTCTGTTATAAAATAAAATATTTTTTCGATTAAATATAATTTTTTTATATTTGATATGATTAATAATACGTAATACTGAAAGGATATTTGAAACGTACATTTAAATTATTTTGAGTTGATACGAACAAGATTGAAGGTATAAAAATATTGAAGTTCTACTCTTGGATTAACTTTAAAGAGTTTGTGACTAATAGTCAGTCACATAATGAAGATGAGAAGTATGGAGTCAAAAGAAACAAAAGAGCTTAGACATATCAATATTGTTGTCTTCAAAAATGTGACAATTCCAGACATCAGGTATCTAGAAGTATGGAGATAACTGGCCAAATTATATTCAAAATTGACAAGTGTTTTTTTCTTTTTTTTCTTTTTATTTTTTTTTTTATTTTTTTGCTTAAAACAAAAAGAAAAAGAATACAATAGACAAGATGTTGATAAACAGATGAGGACAAAGAAATAAGAGTACAATAATTTAATCATACAATTCATATACTACTTGCATACTCTAATCAATATTCCGTAGTAAATTATGGAGTAATCAATAATTAGAGGCATGTATTGTACATTTGTACATGTATAGTTGTATACTATGTTAGTAGAATGTTTCATATGCAATTTCTTCTACTTGTATATTTATTTTTAGAAAGGTAAAACTTAAATTTGAAATGAATGCCTACAATACTGGTATCTAGAATCGTTGCTTGATTTGCTTCATGATAAACTACATTAGATATTAATCGCTGCTTGATTTGCTTCACAATAAACTACATTAGATTTAGATATTAATGCATATAACAAACAATTTTACAATTGAACTATGAGTAAAAGATTTCAGTAAAGTCTAAAGGTTATTTTTCTCAGCTTTGTTTTTGCTTTTTTTTTTCTTTTCTTTTTTTTTTTAAAAAAATTTCTTTCTTCTTACAGAAGTTAAGTATCCAATATCCATAATCCCAAGAAAAAAGAAATCCTAAATACACATAAATTTTTTTTAAAAAAAAAAAAAAAAAACACTAATTTCAAAACCTAAAAAAAAAAAAAAAAGAAAGAAAGAAGCAGTCAAGATTGAAGAACATTGTTCAACTACACAACCCAGAAGCAAAAAGCCTGTCTGAAACTCTGGATTATACAAACAGCAACAGCATCCTGACAGACTACAGATAATCCCAGCAACAACAGCAGCTGAATTATGGATCAAGAAGATCCCAACATTTTTTTGTTTTCTTAATCTACACAATTATATTTGATGCTGATCACAATCATAAATACAAGACACATTCATTTTCTAATCCACATATTTCTTGGTAAAGCAGCATCAATGTTGATTTTGCTACCCATTAGAAACCAAAAACTCCACAAAACAAATGTATTCCATCTATCCAATGTAATCCAAACTATCGAAAGCAGTCGATTTTCATTCAGAACTGCCTGCACGACCCAACGAATCGAGCCCTTCAGTTCGACTCCTAACAATCCGATGAAACACCTCTCTGACCTGCCTCTCCAAGGGGTATAGCCCTTGTTTCAGAGTCTCGAAAACCTGCTTAAGCTCCTCGACTCGTTGCCTAACCTCAGCCTCCTTCTCCTCCGACAATGGGAATTGCAACGAATCGAGTAATTCATTCATTTGACGAGTCCATTTCTCAGTCTGATATATCTCTTTCAACAATCCACAAGCATTCTTCCTATCCTTCTTCTTACTCTCCTCCAAGATCCTCTCATGAATTGACGAAACCAGGGGTCCCCAAATGAACTGTCTAGGGATCGAAAAATGCGTCTGCAGTCCGCGGTCCTGGCAAGGAATAGCAGCTACTAATGCCCACATTACCAATAACAACACACAACTCATAGTGTACACAGCAACAGCAAGTCCATTAGTTGCCATAACATCATTCGCCCTTGGAGCATTCAGATTATACCCCATTGCTTGGAGCTGCCTCGAGGCCGACCACGACCTCGAAACACTCCAAGATAGTGACCGGAAATGTCCCATATTCTTCTGCTGATCCTTGCCGCCACCACTACTACCATTATTCCTTCCAAATGACCTATTCCTATGTGCTAGAGCCGCGTTCGATTCCTTCTCATCCAACATTCCAATCAAGAGATCAATCAAAGCTTTTTTCGCCCTGCGAATTTGACCTTCACCTAAACTCTTCTGATTATCAAGAGCACAAATCACAATTTCCAACAATTTCTCCCATTGTCTAACCTGTTCAATTCCATCTCTAATTGCATTACAAACATCAAGAGCTTTAACACTTCTTTCATAAAATTCACCAATTAATCGGTCCATTGGTGCTCGATTCAAATACCCTTTATTATTAAACAAAACAATACGAAATTCTTCTTGACAACAAATGAAAACATCTAACAAATTACGAACCCAAGAAAGAGAAAGTAGCTCATCTGAACCTGCTGATGATAACTCATTGAATTGCTCTGCTACTTGTTTTTGAAACGTTTCGAGCTCGAATTCTTGATTTGTTGGGTCATGTGAACCCTCCATTGTTGAATGAACTTGACCTTGATCACGTCTTATACTCAAAATCGAACGGCCGAAATTCGTCAACGGACTTCCTGAACCTTGGTAATCTGTTGCGGGCATTTCTCAGAGAAAATACCACTAATTATTTTTATTTGGGTATAATTAAATTCAATCAATGACGAAAAAATTGAGATTTTTGGAGAAATTATGAGATAACCAGATACAAAAAGTTCATCAAAATCTAATCTTTTGCCGGCATTTCACAATTTTTTTGATTTGGGTATTGAAAAAATTGCAAAAAGATGTCTAAAAATTGTGAAAATTGAAGAAATCAAGAAATACCCAGAAAGGGAAAAATGAAAAAAAATGAAAAGAGAGGTTGATAATTGACGAAAAGATTGAAGATCGCAGAAAATTTAGGAGAGAGAAAATGGGGGTGGGGTGGATGAGAGAACCCTAAGGCAGAGAGGGTGGAGTTATATGAGGAGATGAAGCACCGCGTTTTATGGGTGGGGAGGGTGAAATTATAATTTTTTTTTTTTTTTTTGGGTAAGAAGAGCCAAAATTAGGAAATTAATTTTTACTGTGTTAAGTAGGATGTTAATGGTGGTAATATGAAATTAGGAAAGGTTAATTTATTATCAGAGGAGGCTAAAATTAAGAAGGAGAAAAGGGGTAGGACGCACTTTTTTGGACACGCTATTCTACACGCCTTGAACACGTCGTTACTCGTTTGCTAAGAACAAGTAAACGGGAGAAAATGGAAGGATATGTTTTGCAATATTATTTGGTGGATGTATTACTACATTCCTTTCAATTTTAAAAGTTTTTAATACATTGTTGTAATGAAACTTTGAGCATTATCTCTAATTTTAATTTGAAAAAATTTAAAGGGTAATGCTATATGTATCTCTTAGGGTTATGAATAAGCATTTAAGATCTTTCTTAATTTGATATTAATTTAGAAATGCATGACAAAATCTCACGTAAATTAGTATAATTAATGTTAAATTTTGGTTGAAGTGAAGTTTGTAACACTTTAAGAAATGAAAGTAAGTAATACTTCGTAGATGCTACTCCCTCGTTTTTTTAGTTGTGACATTTTTTTTAACAACCTACTACAATTAAATATTACTTCGTACATCTTCTTTTCTCACGGTCCTCACACACATCCATTATTACTTTAAAAAAAATTACTCCTCTCACATTCAATACTTCTCAATAAATTATTACACTTACTATCTTTTGATGATACCCTAATTACCCCCTTACATCTTATTATAATAATGTCAATTAAAGCGGCTGAACTATGTGTCGATCAGAGTGTAACACTTGATCGAAAAAAATAAAAATGGAGGGAGTATGTCTGTTCCTAAAAGCTCTTCTCATTGTGATTGCAATTGTTTGTCAATGCATTACTTTAACCATCATTGTAATTTTGCATATTAGTAAAAAGGATATTACAATCGAATATCAATGATCTACTTTGAGACAAATCAAATAACATCTAGTATGACTATGTTATGTTTTACGTATATATAAAATGTAATTTAGAAGATACTCTCATCTTATAAATGATCCAAAATTCCAAGTGTGAAAAACTTTAGAAATGGAGGGAGTACATAATATTCTTCGTTCATCTCTCATATAACTCCTTGTTTCTCTCTTATAGGCCCAGATGATATATTATTTCATACTCCGTAATATTTTCCTTCCCGTCCTTCATTTTAAGTAGCGATTTTACCTTTTAACTATACATGTTAAATGCAATAGAATTGCAAGGAGTTTATGTCCTCAAAACAAAAAAGGGCAAAGATAGAGGTTTTACCTGCAATTAATACTTGACATGTCTTCAACTCTTCATTCGAATGGTGCTCTCAACTGAATATGTTTATCTAATTGGTATCTTAGCATAAGATCGAGTTCATTATGAGAAAAATACACCTTGTTGTTATGAGTAGTATATTACAAATATATTCTATTATAACAATTATGAGGAGTAGGGGTTTCTTACCACAATTGTTTTTGTGTATTGCCATTTTTTTTTATCAACATTGATGTCTTTTGCTGTTTGCAAGTTTGGTCAACAGTTTTATGTAAAATTTATCTTGGGGCATAATGGTACTTAAAGTAGTGATTTTACTTTGAGTAAAGGTTATAATTTGTTTGGAATTTTTTATTTCTTTGAAAAGAAAATTTTTGTACCCATTGATGACTTAGGCCTTGTTCTTTTGAGCTTGTGGACAGAGTAGAGCAGATTTCAGCATTGGTCTTTTGAGCTTGTGGGCAGAGTAGAGCAGATTTCAGCATTATTATTATTATTATTATTATTTTAAGTATTATTTATATTATTTTCGCATTATTTAATTATTACATTATTATTATTATTATTTTAATTTTAGTATTATGCATATCATCGCATTATTTAATTATTATTATTATTATTAATAATTATTAATTAATATTATTATTATTATGATTATTAAATATTAATTATTATTATGATAATTAAATATTAAATATTATTACTATTATTATTAAATATTAAATATTAATTATTATTATTATTGTTATTATTAATTATTATTATTATTAATTATTATTTTTAAACAGAGCAAGCAGATTTCAGCAGCTTAAAAGAACATGACAGTTCAAAAAAACAGGGCCTTAATGTGAGTAAATATATTTTATTTCGATTCAAACACGTAAATAAGTTAATGAAATACCACGCATACGTACATTGTCGCTTTTCCTTCCCGTCTAATATTAATATGTTGGCAGTATATCAATAAGCACCATTCGTCATTATGCGTGCAATTTAAACTCAAATTATTAATCTAAACAACATTTTTTTAAAGAAACAACATCACCATCAAACTATATTAAAAAATTGCTCAAGTACTTCTTGGTTGGATAATTGCATATTTAAGCCTGAGTAAGAAAAGGGTATCCCTTTCATTACGTCATGAATCATGAAAAGGACAGAGTTTAATATAAAAACGATGGCAAATAATAATACAAGCAATTTAATTTATACACTGAACATCGACGAACTATCAAAATCATAACTTGGATATTAAAATACATGATTAATTTTTTTATTAGAAAAACAATTCTATCTACATCAAGCTCTTAAACATTTTATTCTTACATACAGAGTACTAATTAATGTATTATACTATTATGTATGTATGTAAGTATGGCTTATAACGTGGAGGCAATTCTTGAACGTGCAAATATGTAGCTTTTCACACGTCTCTTAATATAAAGACTTTGATGAGACAATGTTCAACCATATTCACCTAACTATGCGGAGGCATGCATGGAGGGATGCCAAAATATATCCTTAAAGTTTGTTCTATTCATCTTGTAATAAAAATTTATAATAGTAACTTATTTTTATCATAATTAAATCAGATTAAAAGAGATCAGATATTAAAAAAACACAGTACACCACATCAAACTAATAACTAAGTCCAAAACACTTTAGTTTGAACTTTAAATGTAAATTAAAGAGCATATATTTATTTTGCATATTATTAGCGAGACAATATGTCCAATAATTTTTTTTAAAGATAAATACAAGTTAGAATAGGCATGTCTTTTCACAAGACTATGACTCTTAGTATTAAATATCAAAAGATAACAACTTAATAAATACAGAATAATTATGGTACATTAGCTAAATATCTTTTTAAAATCCGAGATAGAATGTACGGAATAGTTTATGTTGGCAGATAATGAAGAAACATAAAGAAAAAAAATAAATGGTTATTAAATAACCATGCATTACCATTGAAAATTAAAGGTGTTTCCAAATATAGGGAAAAATAATTAACGGTAATAAATATTGAAGGCTAAATTTTAAATGGCTTAGGTTGTTTTAGGAAAACTATAAATTGAGCATTTCCTTCATTTGTATGTAATAATTTTCAAGAGAAAATCTAAGAGAAGAAAAATAACTCAGAGAAAAGAGGGGTTGTGTTTTTTTGCACTTTGGTATAAATAGACATTTTGTTTATGTAATTTATTTCTCCCTCAAATTTGATTAAATAGAAAATTTGCATTATTTTCTTAACAATTGGTATCAAGAGCTTGGTTGACAATTAGTCCACATTACGATAAAAATAAAAATGATCCTAAAAGAAAAAGTCAAATTTGAGTGGGAGAAATGACTGCAAACAAAGGAGAAGTTAAACTTGAAAAATTCGATGGTAAAGATTTCGGATTTTGGAAAATGCAGATTGAAGATTATTTATACCAGAAAAAACTCTATCAACCTCTGGAAGAGAAAAAGCCAGATGGCATGCAAGAAGCAGAATGGAAGCTTTTAGATAGACAAGCACTCGGAGTTATTCGATTGACGTTATCACGCAATGTGGCGTTTAACATTGCAAAGGAAACCACAACGGCAGGTCTCATGAAAGCTCTCTCTAATATGTATGAGAAGCCATCAGCCTCCAATAAAGTTCATTTGATGAGGCGGTTGTTTAATTTGAGGATGTCGGAAGGTGGATCGGTAGCTCAACACCTTAATGAACTCAATTTTGTCACAACCCAATTGAGTTCTGTTGAAATCAAATTTGATGATAAAGTATTAGCGTTAATACTTTTATCTTCCCTGCCAGATAGTTGGAATGCTACAATCACAGCTGTGAGTAGCTCATCGGGAAATAACAAGTTGAAGTTTGATGACGTTCGTGATCTGGTTCTTAGTGAGGAGATTCGACGAAGAGAATAAGGTGAATCTTCATCCTCTTCAGTATTGCATACAGAGTCAAGAGGAAGAAATTTAATCAGAAGGAATGAACGTGGAAGATCAAACTATCGAGGACAATCCAGAGATAGGAGGTCAAAATCCAGGAATCCAAATAATTTCCAAAACTCAAAGACTGTGGAGTGTTGGAATTGTGGAAAGATTGGGCACTATAAAAATCAGTGCAAGGGAACACCAAAAGGCAAAAAAGTGAAGGCAGAGGCAAATGTCACTTCTACCGGAGAAGGTGATGATGCGTTGATATGCTCATTGGAGAGCAAAGAAGAGTCTTGGGTATTAGACTCTGGAGCATCGTTCCATGCTACTTCTAATAAAAACTTTTTTGAGAAGTATGTCCATAGAAACCTTGGACAGGTATACCTTGGTGATGACCAACCTTGTGATATTGTTGGTCAAGGTAATGTCAAAATTAAGTTAAATGGGTCAGCTTGGGAGCTGAAGGATGTCAAACATGTTCCCGACCTAAGAAAGAACTTGATCTCAGTTGGGCAGTTGGCTCGTGAAGGTTACACTATAATCTTTCAAGGTGATAATTGGAAGATTTCAAAGGGAGCAATGATAGTTGCTCATGGTAATAAGAATGGTACTCTCTATTTGACAGCTGGAGCGTGTTATTCGATTGCAGTTGCAACAGAGAATGAAAATTCCAAGTTATGGCACCAAAGACTTGGTCACATGAGTGAGAAAGGAATGAAGATCATGCATTCAATTGGAAAACTCCCTAGTCTAAAATCTGTGAATTTAGACATGTGTGAAGAATGCATACTTGGAAAGAAGAAGAGGGTAAGCTTTCAGACATATGGAAGAACTCCAATGAAAGAAAAATTGGAGCTTGTTCATTCTGATGTGTGGGGACCAACAACCACCCAGTCTATAGGTGGAAAACAGTACTTTTGTGACTTTTATTGATGATCACTCTAGGAAAGTATGGGTTTACTTTCTAAAATACAAGTCCGAAGTGTTTGAAGTTTTCAGGATATGGAAAGCTAGGGTTGAAAATGAAACAGGTCTGAAGATCAAAAGATTCAGGTCCGACAATGGCGGAGAATATGAGGACAACAAATTCAAGAAGTTTTGCTACGAGCATGGTATTAAGATGGAAAGAACTGTGCCAGGTACGCCTCAGCATAATGGCATAGCTGAGCGGATGAACCGAACATTGACAGAAAGAGCCAGAAGCATTCGTATACAGTCAGGTCTACCAAAACAATTCTGGGCAGAAGCAGTCAATACAGCAGCTTACTTGATCAATCGAGGACCATCAACCCCATTGGAGTACAAATTACCAGAGGAGGTATGGAGCGGCAAAGAGATCAAATTGTCGCACTTAAAGGTATTTGGTTGTGTAGCTTATGTGCACATTAGTGATCAAGGCAAAAATAAGCTTGATCCTAAATTAAAAGTTTGCACTTTTATCGGTTATGGCGAAGATGAGTTCGGATACCGCATTTGGGATGATGAAAGCAAAAAGATTATTCGTTCAAGAGATGTAATTTTCAATGAGAGAGTCATGTACAAAGATAGGCATAAAATTGAGAGTTATGAAACAAATAAAAAAGAATCTACATTCATTGATGAAGATTATGTCCCAGACAATACGATGCAAGAGTACACTATCATAAGTACTCCGCAACAAGAAGAACAGACTGTACAGGGCAGTACATCGCAATCAAATGACATACAACAACCTTCTTGTCCAACTCCTACCCTAAGAAGGAGTACTCGACCACATGTGCCTAATAGAAAATATATGAATTATTTGTTATTAATTGATGATGGGGAACCAGAAGATTATTATGAAGCATCCCAGACCATAGATGCTAGCAAGTGGGGGCTTGCAATGAAAGATGAAATGCAATCCCTGATTTCAAACCAGACATGGGAACTAACTGAGTTACCCATAGGTAAGAAGGCCCTTCATAACAAATGGATATATCGAGCAAAAAAGGAGCACGATGATTCCAAGAGGTATAAGGCTCGACTAGTTGTCAAAGGTTTTCAACAGAAAGAAGGAGTTGATTATAATGAGATATTCGCTCCTGTTGTGAAACTCAATACCATTAGAACAGTGTTGAGTATTGTTGCAATTGAAGATCTTTATCTCGAGCAGTTAGATGTGAAGACTGCATTTCTTCATGGAGATCTTGATGAAGAAATATACATGCACCAGCCAGAAGGTTTTATAAAAAGTGGGAAAGAGCAGATGGTATGCAAACTTAAGAAAAGTTTATACGGGCTAAAACAAGCCCCAAGACAATGGTACAAAAAGTTTGATAACTTCATGCACAAGGAAGATTTCCAGAAGTGCAACGCTGACCAATGTTGCTACTTCAAGAGATATCAATCCAGTTATATCATCCTATTACTTTATGTTGATGATATGTTAATAGCAGGTTCTGATATGAATGATATTATAAAGTTGAAGCATCAATTGTCAAAGGAATTTGACATGAAGGACTTGGGTCCAGCAAAGAAGATTTTAGGAATGCAAATCACAAGAGATAAGCAGAGAGGCACTTTGCAGTTATCACAATCAGAGTACATCAAACGTGTTCTTCAGAGATTTAATACGGGTGATGCTAAGCCTGTTAGTACACCGTTGGCGAGTCATTTTCGTCTATCAAAGGATCAGTCCCCTCAGACAGATGAAGATAAAGAATATATGGCCGAGGTTCCTTATGCCTCGGCTATTGGAAGTTTGATGTATGCAATGGTTTGTACAAGACCAGATATTGGACATGTAGTGGGAGTTGTAAGCAGGTTTATGTCCAATCCAGGAAAAGTCCATTGGGAAGCTGTTAAATGGATTTTGAGGTATTTACGAGGTACAATTAATAAGTGTTTGTACTTTGGTAAAGGTGAATTGAAAATACAAGGTTACGTTGATGCATACTTTGGCGGTGAAGTCGATAATAGAAAGAGCACAACGGGTTATGTATTTACAGTTGGAAATACAGCCGTAAGTTGGATGTCCCAACTACAAAAGATTGTTGCTTTATCCACTACAGAAGCTGAGTATGTGACAGTGACCGAAGCTAGTAAAGAGATGATATGGCTTCAAGGTTTATTAGATGAGCTGGGGTTCAAACAAGTGAATAATATTTTGTATAGCGGTAGTCAGAGTGCTATACATTTAGCAAAGAATTCGGCGTTTCACTCAAGAACAAAGCACATCGGTATTCGTTATCACTTTATCAGGTCTCTTCTAGAAGATGAAGTGTTAACTCTTAAAAAGATTCTTGGCAGTAAGAATCCAGCAGACATGTTAACGAAAACAGTGACGATTGACAAGTTGAAATTGTGCTCAACATCAATTGGTCTTAAAATGACAGAAGACTAGTTGAGGTTCTACGCCTTGGTGTGAAGACAGATTGAAATCAGTCTTCAAGTGGGAGATTGTTGGCAGATAATTAAGAAACATAAAGAAAAAAAAATGGTTATTAAATAACCATGCATTACCATTGAAAATTAAAGGTGTTTCCAAATATAGGGAAAAATAACTAATGGTAATAAATATTGCAGGCTAAATTTTAAATGGCTTAGGTTGTTTTAGGAAAACTATAAATTGAGCATTTCCTTCATTTGTATGTAATAATTTTCAAGAGAAAATCTGAGAGAAGAAAAATAACTCAGAGAAAAGAGGGGTTGTGTTTTTTTGCACTTTGGTATAAATAGATATTTTGTTTATGTAATTTATTTCTCCCTCAAATTTGATTAAATAGAAAATTTGCATTATTTTCTTAACAGTTTATTGTTCAAAAATAGATTGAGTATATAGTTGAACCATTGACAAGAAGCAATCCATGTAATGGCAAAGAAAAATAAGTAAGCACTCGATCTGATATGTTTTTTAAATTATTCCATATTGATTTCAACAGTAATATGTACATACCTTACCGTGACCAAACATTTCTAGCTAATTAATTATATATAAAACAAATGTTATTACGTAAAATGATATAGATGTTGTCTCAATGTAAGTTTTTTTATCAACTTTTATAATTTTTTAATTTTAGATGATTAGATGTATTAATGGTTAAAGTTGTAACTTGGAAAGCGTAAAAACTAGCTAATGCGGATCAATTAAAAAACAAAAAAACAAAAAATAACAAAAGTAGCAATGAACCCTCCTTAACTTTCTCAACTAATTAAATACGAGCAAGCCCCAATTAATCTTTATGATTGATAAGATTCGTCAATCTAATGACATTGTTATTATATATACTGATAAACAGTACTCGGATGAATGAAGATAACGGTGTGATGGATGAACAGTACTCGTACTCCACCGACACCACCATTGAAGCTTTCTCCATTGAAGCTGTCTTCTTCATTACTCGATCTTCACCCACCTTCCACCAACACCACCATTTCCATCATCTTCCTCGTGTTACTCTTCAGATTAATTTCATCTCTATTGATAAATAGCCTATTTTGATAATTAAATCAATTTCAAATTATTAAATTTGATTTTGTTGAAATGGTTGTTGTTAGGTCAATTTAGCTCATTTTGTTTGAGTTATTGTTTGGGATCGTATTAAGTCGATTTTGAATCGTTTAGTTTTAGGTATGAGTTCAGATCAATATAGTTAATATAGCTACAATACATATATACTTAGGTAATGATCATGCATGTAGTTACTCATATAACTTTTATTTATTTATTTTTTGAACGAACAATGTAGTTGCTCATAATAATATCATTAGCATTGCAACTTTATCCTTGTAGATGTGTTTTACCATCACTAAAATTGCTTTAAAATAAGGTTGTATATAAAACATACAACTTTAATTATGTACATCGTGGTTTTGAAAACAACAGTTTTTTTATTTTATTTTATTTATGTTATTTTATAACATGACTATTTAGACAATTGTCACTTGTACTCCATATTACTAACTCTCTATTCTTTACCACTATGATTATTGTTCTTATCAATAAATTTAGAAAACAAGTACTTAGCAATTAAGGTTTGTCTAAAAATATGTGGTTGACTTCATCAATAAAAATTGAAATAGTGCACATCAATACTACTCTAACTAGGTAATGGATGAAGTAGGACAACCACATCAAGAGTAAAGACCAATTGAATCAACCAAGTGAGTGACATACTTTTACCAAGTGTTAGGTTGAATGATCATATCATACCAAATTGAGGTGCAAATCAAATTAAGTTTCATAATAAATAATAAACAAATAAATAAATACTCTATATAGAAATATGTTATTAAATACTTAGATAATTAAGTAATAAATCCAAAAAAAACGTTATCATATGCTTTGCTGTTGCCTGTTAGGCAGCATATGATTTGATTGGATTAATGAGCTCAACATTAGATATTGACCCTACGTACGATGGCCTTATGACACCCAGTATTGGTCCACACAATTATTTGCGATTCATATTATAGAAGCTACAAAAATTCATGAATTTTGACTTTTAAAGAACCAAAAAAAAAAGAGGGCATAAAATGTCTGTAAAATAATATTGGCAAGCCATGTAAAAAGGACCACATTAGACATCACTAAGACACTAACTATTGAAAGCAACTTCCTATTTCATATCAACGTTCCATTTTTTTTTTAAGGCAGGTGTTGTCGTGCGAATCAACTTTGGTTTTTCATAGATATATTGTTTCTATGTGCATGATGTATGCGTAGTTCAAAAGTGTATCTCTTAATTCTAAATTATTGCAGATTACTACATTTTTTTTATGTTAGTTTTGCAATATATCATCTAATTTGAGTAGAGTTGGAATATAAGGTGAGTTTTAAGTTTGTATCGGTCTTGAATTTTCATATGTCGATTCCTCTCAACCTTAATTTGACCTATTTAAATATATAGATCAACAATGATCTACACTAACCCAAGTATGTTAGATATAGTTCCCTCGTCTCGTTTGATAACTCATTTTCCATATGCACACATTAACATAAATCAAATAAATTGACATGGTAATTTATTAATTAACTCACTTTATTGATCTATACAATTACAAATGTCAATCTTAAAATAATAGATTATATAAACTGTTCCTAGGCTTCAATCATTAGCTTAATCTTTGGTTGAATTGATTCTATAACATTGTATATATTAAAAGTTGTTGAGCTAGTATGACTAAAATGTTTAGAGTTCAAATCTCATCTATCTACTCTTCCCTTCCAAGTGAAATATTTAACCATTGGGTATGCGGAAGGTCCATGCTGCATATACATTTTAAGTTCATCTGATGTGAGGAGACTTGATAATATAAAAACTATCCTAATCATAATTTAAACCATCAGTTTGAACTTTTAATTGAATTGGTCATTTAACCTGATATGAAAAACATGCATGATAAAAAGGTCACAGTTTAAATTTCATCCACCCAAGCACAAAACAACAAAAAAACAAAAAACACAACAAAAGCAACTCTAAGCGAATGGCTATGCAACATTGCAACAACATGACACCCTCCTAGCCAACGTCACCTAGCTCAATCCCTCCTATAAAATAGCACAAAGGCCATCCGAGACTGCCTCAAACACTACAAACTTTTGTTTCTTTGGCGGTGATTTTCTTTTTTCCTTACTAGTTGGGCCGCCGCATGCTACACATGCGTCAACCAACTTTAAAAGAAAATAATTGTACAAAATGTTGAATATATCAATTTATCTTCACAATATAATTATTTTAGTGCATAAGTATCATACATGCACTAAGTTAATAACAAATTTTTTTTATAGTCTATAATATCTATTTTGATGTTTTATGGTCACATTTATAATCAAATATTTATGAGTTAATTACTATGTTCTACATGAATAAATCAACATTTATACAATCATAACAATAATTTAACCTTAATTTATTTAATATGAAGGTAACTAAGTCACACATTTATTTTAGACAAACACACATATTTTAATATTTTATATAATGTGCATTAAACATAATAATCCTCGCTTCCTCGGGCATGACAACTATAAGGAAATAAACTAACATTGCAAACGCGTATATTACAAAGTGCTAAATTAATTACATTGCAAACACGTATATTACAAAGTGCTAACACGTATATTTGTTTCGCATATCTCAAGAATCACCGATGAACGATGGAAGGAGGATAACGGTGTCCAATATTTGATCCATGAGACTCTTTGGTAACCAAATTATGAAGAACTTCTTTGTCAAGTTCAGGTCTAATTGTTTCATGGTTCTAATGAATAAAGTTCAAATGTGATGTCTTAATTTTTACATACATATCAACAATGTATTGCCACAATCTCAACCACAATGCAAAAAGAAATGAAGAATCCTAAAATGTGTTTACTTTTATTAGGATATTAACAAAGCTATGACAACTTTGTCGAAAATGACAAAGAGCTATTTATATGTAGCACAATTTTTTTGAACAATTAAAAAGATCATAATTTTATTTTTTTTTTTTTAAAAAAATATACTCTTGCCAAAAGACCTTTATGCTGACATGCAAAGTACCCTACTATTAAAGATATATGTTATGTGTAGTGTAGATAAGTATACACATACTCATAAAAAAATAAAAAATAAATAAAAACTATGTAAAGCACATATTAAAACAAATTTAAAATTACAATTATCTAACACTACAAGTAGTAATCAACATGCAAAACTAAAATTTCCTTAATAAGAAGCATAAAATCTTCAGAAATATAATCATAAACTCAAACTATTTGTTTAATTACATATCTCCTCTAATAATTAATTTAAAATATTTTGGGATAAAGTGATTATTTAGGATATTTTTTTTTTGAAAAAAGATTTTTGTTCATTTAAGAAATGAAGCACAACCTTTTTTCTAATTTAATTAACTCGTGTATGTAATCTTTAAAAACTACTATTCGATTTCTTTGTTGTCTATATTCTTTACAATCACATAAAGAGTATTAAACTCTGTATATGAATAGTTTGATTAAAAATACTCCTTATGTGATTGTATTAGTATTAAAGTCATATACGCTAAAACATTAAAAGTACTCTTTATGTGACTGGTTGAAAATATTAAAGTCCTTATACGAATATTTCTTATTTGATTGTATTAAAATTACTTTTGATCAATTATTAATCCTAAAACATTGAAAACACTCCTTATGTGATTGTATTATAGCATTACTTTTGATCAATTATTACAACCCTATATTTTTTTCAATTGATATATATATAAACTTAATTACTGTTCATATTTTAAGAGTAAAACAAAGTTGTGGGAAAAGAAATACAAATATGCAAGATCAAAATACAAATATGATTATTTTATTACATATGTATTGTACATACATTAAAATGTGTTACCAAAAATTGGAAAAAGGAAAGATTCCCTCAAATTGTAAATATTTATAAAATCTCAAACAATAGTATAAAAAAAATTAGATGGAATATACAATCAATTTAATCTATGTGTTATATTAATTTAGGAGCCACTTATAATGACATATATATCTAAGAGGGTAATCCTTTAATTATAGCACTACTCCATCTAAAAATAAATCTCAATACCTACCCCATCAATAGTTTTCCAATCTTAATCTTCTAAATGAGGCAGTTTTAATTAGGTGTATCACTTTCTTTTTAGTTAATAAGTTTTTTCTATCTTATATTACATTGGCCCTTTTTTCCTTTCGCTTTATCTTTCTCATCTTCAAAAATTACCTAGAAGGCCGTATTTTGTAATGTGATACTATGCCTCTAATACAAAATGAGCAAATATAATATTTCGTACTATAATATTTTGTAATTCATGAGTTCGTTTTCCAACTTTGAATCAGAATTTTCAAATTATTTTATTTTCAAAATATATGCACTTTTTTTTTCCATTGTCCAACACAAATTAACTCTAAAAGCTAAACATGTTTGGTTTTTGTCACATTAGTTAATAACTCCTCACATAACTTTCACTTGTATTACTTCTACTTTTATAGTCATAATTATTTTCTTTAAGCATTAATATGTCTAATATATTACCAATATACGAAGTAAAATATTTGTTCTATAGCTAGAATATATGCCTCTGCTTCATTATTATTATGGACTTTTTTATATTTTAAAGTGAGCTAATGATTTAGTATGGAATTATAGAAGGTGATTATAATAATGAGTATAATGGTTGATTGCTAAATAGGGATTAGTTATTCACTTATTTGTAGTAGTCCATGGAAAAACACTGTTCAAATCAAACCAAAAAAAGGGAGTCAGACAAATTATAAGATGCTTTCTCCCTATTTATTACTTGCTCCATTTTCTTTTTGCGGTCGTAGTTTGCTTCATTTCCCTTTTTTAGAAATCTTTCACAATATTGTACTAATTTTTTCTTCCATAGTGGACCCTCTAACTATCATCCTTTAATATTTCTAGATTATCTCTCTTCCTAACTATCATACTTTATTCTTCAACCAACGTACTCTACTTCCTTCATATTTTATTACTTATATTATTTCTCCTAGAACTCTGTGCATGAAAAAATAGAGCAAGTTAAAATATACAAAAGAGTATAGTTTTTGGGAATTTGGGTGTGTCCTAAGGTAAGTTCGATTGTAATCATTTTTAGTGGATTCCATACTTATTTATTAACCTTTAACAGTCATTAATCAATAAAATGTCCGCTCATAGATTGCTTGATACAAATATATTTTTTGGTCTAAAGAGAGTTGTAAAAGACACATAATATAGGAGAGATATGATCTCGCGACTCCAAGTAAAAAAAAAAAAAAACAATATTTTGGTATGTACTTCCTCCGTATTTTATTACTTGTACTTTTTTGCCCTATTTATTTGACCTACTTTGATTTTTGTTTGTGATTTATATATAAGAAAAAATACTCTTTTTGGGATCGTCTTGTATGTACTTGTTGGAATCGCCTCAATAAATAGATAATAATTTTTTAATTTTTATAATTTAGTTTTATTGATAAATTAAAATATTCTAATAAAATATTTGCATCGACATATGTACCAAGAGAAATGAAGCAAGTAAAAAAATACGGAGTATAGAGGTATTATTTAATTTTTATTTTGCCTTTAAGTTTACTTTGGCACTTGTCTAATTAATTTTAACCATGCAAAAGTTTCCCTATTGAGATTTGACTACTCCTACTACTGTGCATACATCTCACCATATTTGAAAAGTGTTATTTCTTGATTTAGGTTATTCATACCCTTATTTTACATTATTTTTTGGTTATTTTGTATTTTACCACTAAAAAATAATCCGCTTTTTAAAATTACCACTTAAAAAAATTACTTTAAAATACCACCTAAAAAACAAAAAACAAAAAACAAAAAACAAAAAACAAAACAAAAAATAAATAAATAAAGAAGATTTCATCACCATTTAACACTTTCCGTTAAAAAATCGTTAAATCTAACGTTTTAAAAAAATTCTTCGATTTCTGTGCAAAAAACATGTTCTTTAGAGGTTTTGGGGTCAATTTTGCCATTTGGGCTTGATTTAAAGTCAAAATTAACAAAAAATGATTGAAAATGCCTCGTTATGTGTACTAAAAATACCTCAATATACATGACACGCAAAATGAGACATTTTTTTATAATTATTTGTCAATTTTGACATCATTCTTTGGGTAAAAATGACCCCCAAAACCTTTAAAGAACATGTTTTAGGCACGAAAATCGAATAAATTTTTGTAAAACGTTAGATATATTTAACGATTTTGATGGTAAATTTTTTTTTTAGGTATTATTTTAAAATTATTATTTTGTGGTAATTTCAAAAAATGTGTTATTTGTGGATAGTAAAATACAAAATTTCCTTATTTTTTTACTTTGGAAAAAAAAGTTACCAACCTTATTTTTTGGCGGTGACCCTACTTCTGATACAACCGTGTGATAAAATAAAGAAAAGTGGAAATACTACTCGTAGTATACACAAGTATCAACAAAAGAAGAGGACACCTATGGAAAAGAAAATACTATACAAGTACCCTTTTGAGCCAAACCTATGATTCTCTTTTTATATAGTTATAGAAGCATTTGTAAATTATGATTTATTTTTTGGTAGTTGTACAAAAATCAACACAAACTTATTGTTTATGGTTAGTCTTTTTTCTAGTGAATACTAAAATTAAGTAATTCTAATTTTTTTTTTTTTTTTTTTTTTTTTTTTTTTTTTTTTTTTTTTTTTTTTTTGAAACCGTAATTCTAAATTTTTTAGTTTATAAAGCTTATAGTTTTCATCGAGGGATCACCAATAATTAGAAGCATTACATCCTCAACGCTAAAATGACAACCCTCAAAAATTGGAAGCAAAGAATAACATATCACTTAAGGGTTGAATTTGATGGTTCGGATTGAAGTTTTGCCAACTCCAAGTGTAGTTCAAATTTTCAAATAGTTTATACTAATGGAAACACGAAGCCCACCAAATCCATACCATTACTAGATTTATGTACCCTTAGAAAATGAAGAAAGATTTTGCATATTTCATCTATTGATTAGGAAAATGGATTTTATATACGTAGTAAATTGTACATAATCCTTTAAGTGTTTGATAAATCAACACAAATTTATAAAATAAGCTATCAACACATATAATCATCACCAGTTGACAATGACTTAAAGAACATATCTAAACATGTTCTTCAATTCATTGTTATCGATAAGTTCTTTCAATTGTAAAATCACCAAAATATCACAAATCTTACTCAAGTAAATGTCATCGTGCAAACATTTGAATCCTCTAATAACGTATGTTCTAAATTTGATCTAACTTGCCATTAGAATTGCAGTTATAATATGGTTATATGGAGTACCAAATAGTTGTGTACCTTATTGCTTGATTTTAAAAATTCCATTCATCTCAAGATAATGATTTCATTTTACCTTTTCATGATTGTCAATGTAAAGCTTTAAGGATTAATATCTGTAATTATATACAATAAATGGTATTTAAAATTACATAGAGACAAATCCAACAAATTTCCAAACGATTGTGTTTTATATAGCAAATAAATCACATAATCAATGCAGAAATTTTAAGCAATGTCAAAATTGCAGGATTTTTTAAAACGTAACGGAAAGAGTATTATACAATGTACTTAATACTCCCTCCGGTTTTTTTATAAGCTAAAGTTGGGATTTTCCATTATTTATGTCATTATTGATTTAATTTTTTACCAATATATAATATATAAATATAATCATATAATATGTTGTTGGATTAGTCATGATGTCAACTTTTATAAATTAATTTTTTTCATAATTTTTACGAACCTCTAATTAAAGATATTGATGGTGAAAATTGTGACTCGATAAATGTGCAAATCCAACTTTAACTTATAAAAAAAAAATAGAGGGAGTATAATATTGTATGGGGCAGTCCGGCAATCTGACAAAATATCAAAACCCTATGATGTCCAATTTTATTTTGTATATGTATGTTGCCGACGACAGTCGCGACACCTCATCAAATATGTATAGTTAAAAAAAAAACACAAAAGTCTGAAGCTCGTAGCCAAAACATGGGCCTCAACATACTCAAAACCATAATATAATGAGCATAACATGAACATGTGGCCTGCAGGGCCATACTTGTGTTTTAGAGTCAACTGCCAATTAATGAGCACACACAAATATACAATGATACATTGATACAGATGAAGGAGGCTCTAGCAATAATGGTCAAATTCTTGGAAACTCGTCCAACAGACCATTGCAACATAAACAACAATATCATCCACAAAATTGCTGCCTGAATCACACCACCTACCAAGAATGTCCATGTCTTTGGTAGGGCATTGCCGAAATCAGTAAAGTTATCGGTTTATTTCGATCATTGGTAGTTATGGCAAATGATGTTGATAACATATCAAACCCTATGATGTTCCTGTCTAGCTTATCTACTCATGCATTCTATATCGAGTAACTATATTTGCAGGTCAGTTAACTTTTATGGACAGAAGGAATCATGATTTATTTATGCAACAAGCAGCATAATACAATGACCAAATGTTTTTTTTATGGCTTAAATACCAGAAGTAATCTACAAATTGTAGAACCAGAGTATCAAAAATTAAAATAACAAGGAACCAAGACAACCACAAGGCTTTTCTCAAGAATATGGTTTGGATTTTGAAATCAGGAGTGATCAGAATGCAAACCAACTGTCAATCTATGCTGAGAATTAAAGAAGATGAACAGAATGTATGCTCCACTTTGAAGTAGTAAGGTCATCAGAAACAATATATGATCAATTTAACAGCGTACAGGAAACGAGGAAGACAGGTTAAGACAAAGAAGAAAAGAATGAATCAATTGGATATGTGTTTGGGTTGAGCGTGGTCAATTTCACACAGATAGTTCTGCATGAATTGATAGGGAAACAGAATGGTTTAATTAACTAAAAAAAATCAAACAAAACAATGTGCTCAGTAATATACATTAGAAAGAGTCTGGTCCTCCTAATTGACCCATAATTTTTTCTTCAAAAGAAATGAAAATCTTCAAAAATTCAAAGGCAAGTCCCCCATTATAATCATCAGCTTCAACTCTTCTAGGGACTCGTCCAATGTAAGTAGTGGAAATTCGTAAATTAAAATAATTTAGAAGTGATTGTATTTCGATACAAAGATTTAAGGAGATTTAATTTATTGCCAAAATACTAAAACAATATATTAGAAGATTCTTAGCAAGTTGAAACTGTATACATGCAGAAGATGGGCACTTAGCTTAGTGAATCCAAGCCAATTTAAGTCTCCTTTAAATGAAAAAACCTCCATGCTTTTGCTCCATTGTCCTCAAAAGACCTGCATGGTAATGTCAATCTCTTCATCAATTGTAGGAACTAGCATGCAATAAAGAAGATGGTCTACTCTCTCATCTCATTCAAATGATGACAGTAAACAACTTTGCAAAAGAAACTGAGTACAGAAAATTATTATACACGGACAAATTAAAAGTAATTATTTTGTTTGCCTTGTGTTATTCCATGGTTCTTAGGAAAAATGAGTCAGGAATATTTTCTATATGTATCCACATCCATACCAGAAAGCTATCCATATTTATTTTGGTGAATACCAACATCTAGTCCCCTAAAAGGTGAAATATCGGACCTCTTTCCTAACAAAGAAACTTCATAATGCTAGATCATAGTTCTCAACCCCCCCCCCACCCCCTCCAAAAAAAAAAAAAACTAAAAAAAGAAGTTTCCACTGTACTTAGGGGTTGAGAGCTTGAGACGGTATCAACCCCAAATGTTAACAACCTCAATGGTAAAGTCACGGATGACTTGAAACGTATCAAGAAGCTAGGAGATATATGCTAATTCATCAAGTTACCAAAACTTGGTGTTATCATAGATAAGATAAAAACTAACAACTGATGGCCTGCAAACCAACATGCTTCAAATCTGAGATAGCAGTAAAGCATGATTTAATGGAGTATCACCAAAGGTGCCTCAACAGTTAATAAAAAAAGAATTTAATCGCTTACCAAGCTTTGAGGACCATAGACGATGACTGGGCGGTCAGCTCCACCACATGCAATAGCACCCATTGAAGGGTTAGAGGCAGCATAAAAAATGGCTCCAGTCAAGCCACGTAATTTTGTTGAAAGCTCTTCATTCACAGAACGCCTGCATAATTTTAATTCTTCAAGTTCCAACATAGTACAATATCGGAGGATGAATATACGAAACCAAAGAAATGTTCATCATTGCCAAAACTTCATCAACGGGAGAGCAACGTATCCGCTCTCTCTCTCCTATGCGCATAGCTAGACAATTTAGTATTGATAGTTTTTTCTAAACCTTTCTCCTTCATCTTGATGTTCATGGTGTCAACCAACAATTTCATCCTTGTCTCTAACACCATTCCCTTCGATGTCATTTCTTCGACATAATCCAAAGCATCTTCTATTCTTCCTTGGTCATATCTCCCATGGATCATGACTGAGTAAGATCGCTGATCAGGTCCCATGCCGTCTCTCAACATTTCAGCCCAAGTTAATTGCATATTTTCTTCACAATTCCAATTCATATACAACTTCAGTAGCAAATTATACAAGTCTCCAGTCATCTCGCATCCATTTGATTTCATTCTTTCAAGCAAAGTCTGAACTTCCTCTGGTCTTTTTGTATAAGTCAACAAGTGACAATAAGTCCTAGAATTTGGGGAACAATTTCCACCCTTCTGCTCCATTTCATCCAAGAATTGGAAAACTACCTCCGTCCTCTGAATCTTACACATATGCTTAATAAGGCAGTTGTAAGTCACCACATCAGGCTCACAGTCTTTCTCATTCATCTCCCTCAATATTCTAATGGCTTCAGGAATCCTTTTCTTAAAACACAGCCCGTCAATGATACTGTTGCAAATTACCATGTCTGGAGTGCAACCCTTCTCCCACATAACATGTAACAACTTCACTGCCGTACTAATTTTCCCTAACTTGCATAGTGCATTTATGAAAATCCCATATGTAATTTTGTCAGGTGTACATCTAGAGCGGATAATCTCATTCCAAAATCTCTTTGTTTTGCGTAGACTGCCTAGCACACACCAACCATTAAGGATAATATTCCAAGTATCATACTGAAACTCACATTTCTTTGAATGGAACAAAAATTCAGCAGCCTCAACATGTTTGTACCGACACAAGGATATCAAAAGTGTTTGAAAAGCAATTAAATCATTCTGAAGGCCATACTGCCTCCTCTTATCGAAAAATTCAATTGCATCATCAATCCTATGAGCAGCAGCATAAACCATAATCCCATATGATCTCTCATTCATGGTTCCTCTCTTCGACATTTCGTCAAATACTTGATTAAGTTCCTGAAACTGCTTGGCCTTCCCCAATATCCCAAGGAGTTCACTGTAAACCCTAGATCCTGGTAAATACCCACTTGGATTATTAGACACCCATTTATAGAACAGAAATGCCCATTTCCAATCTGAATGAAATCGTCTAAGCACATCAAGCACCAAATCATCACTTAAAGACAGTCCACAATTATCAAGACCTTGAACAAGCTCTTCATTTGAACTATTTGAGAATTCTTTAAGCAAATTTTGAACCTTGAGAGCAGTCATATCAAAGTTCATTGGTGGCTCTTCAGAATTCTTATGAAGTTCATGAAGCTTTATTCTTTGATTACATAAAACTGAGTCTTTTCAAGGTGAAAAGCACGGAACATGGCCAGGCTGGAGGGAAAACATGGAGGGCAAATGTGAAGAGAATTGAGAAACTGATAAATTGGGTACTGCCCCTAGCTTACATTTGAGATCTTGTTGAACAACTCTGCAAATTGTAAGTAAATATCCACGTTGACGATGCATGGTAGTCTCCTTTGAATCCCAACAAGGCTAACTGAAGTTCCAAAAAAGCAGTGCTAATGTCTTCTTATTCACTCAAAGTAAAATAAGTCTCCTCAAGATGATCTGAAAGCAGATTCAATAATACCTTTATCAGCCCAAAAATTTTCAGTACTGAGAGATAAGCAGTGAAGACAAACATACTTGTCTTCTGGGCAGAAGTAAAGCGAATTTTATATGTTAAAGAAGTATTTACTAGCACTTAACCAACCTATTTAACCCATGACATTCTCCATTTAAAAACAGTTAACAGCAAAAATATGGAACTAATGAAATGTAAAATAGCATATCCATTAAATTTAACTCTATTCAAATAGAAGAGCGCATCGAAGTACAAAACCAATCTTGCATAACCACCTATCAGATTACATAGAAGTCATGGCTGAGTATATACAGGCACAATTAACCTAAATTCCATTATTGTTCAGTGTACTAACTCATAATTAGTCAGCATGAAGCACATCATAATATGTACATTACACGAGATGTGCAGTTCAATTTGATTTCATTGTCAATAGATCAATTATCGTCTCATATTGTACTAAACAAAAAAGAAGCTTCCTTGAATGAGAATTCCAAAACTCTCTTTCATGCAAACTTAGTGCTAATTCAGATTAACCTACACAAGAAATGAGCAAAACTAATATGCATTAATTTTCAAAATTGTCCAAAGAAAATACCAAATTGGAATTGCTCCATACACCAATTCATCGGATTAAGAAGGTAATTAGATTCAGCTCAGATAATTATAATCCATTTTTCTGAATATTTATTTAATGAATATTCTCCATTCCTCAAGGTAATACTATCAGTTACACATTATTTTCACTAGAGAGAATTGATGGCATTGAACAGTTTTGCAGTAACTCTATCTCTAAGTCGTTGTGCAGTACAACCTAAAACACATTGACTTGCTGACAAGTCATTTGCATCTTTACCTCATATCTTTCCCCTTTCCAAACATTTTTACGGTGACATCAACAAGGGATGAAATTTGCTTCCATTTTCTTTCTAATCTTCAAGAATGCAGATTTTTTTTTACTAAAATAGGACTTCATAAAACTTCGTTTAAGATTACGAGCTCTTCCATGTTTATTATGATATACCTAAGAACTAAAACCAAACCACTATCCTTGTGAGACAAAAATAGAATTCTAACAGACATTTTTCCTGCTTCTTATTTTAGAAAGTAAGCTGCCTTGTTATTTCAGAAGTACTTTCACAGTTTGCCACATCCATGACAAGTACTTAAGGAAAACACATTTTTCTCTATACAATATAGAGAAAGATAACCCGCATACACTTAGCTTACAGCTAGAAATTGTGTCGCAGGTTACAAGACCAACAAAACTACAAATATCTCCGTTTACTAGATGTGCTAAAGGGACATAACCTTCATTTCCCAATCTGCAATTTACCACACTAAGACATGGGTTACTCATTTATATCACATATATGAGATGAGTCTAAACATGACAGCATCTTCAATATTTCAGAAGTGTCAAAGATCAACCCGATTACATTCATAAGCTACAATTACCCCTGCAAACAAACCACAATTTCTAACAAACCATACGTAGTGCTGCCAAACCAGCAACTCTCATTTCAAAAATATAGATACAGAACAAATGCAACCAACTATAGAAATCTAAACTAAGGTGGAGCAACCGCCACATGCCGAAGCCCAAAATCGAGTAACTTTCTTATACAACTTCCAATTTTAACAAAGCATAAGCGCAATATATTACAAATAGTACATTCATCTTGAATAACTAACATTTATCCAAAGTTTCATCCACTATACACCTCAATTGCACCTAGTATCGCTCCAGGTCATCAAATATAGTGAAAGGATGCACAACAGTATCAAATTACAAGCAAATTAGCTATGTTATGAGTAAACGAATAACCTTTACTCACAGATAATCAGTAGAATTCAGCACAAATTAACCCATCTATTGAACAAATATTCTCAGAAATCAAGCTTATCAAACTCATGAGATTAAAAATGGCATCAAAACATATGTTTATTAAATGAATTATCGAAAAAATAACATATTGTTTGTTGTTCATAGAATCAGGTTTGTTTTCGGAATTTCTAAAGCAAACAAATTAACCAAAAAATTTGACAAAAAATAGTACCTTGATAAAGCAGAGAGAATGAAGCCCGAGAGGAGAGAGACGGAAGTGAGTGTAGGTGAAGAGCGAGGCGTGAGAGCTACGACCTTGAAGTGGCGACAAAACGCCAGTGAAGAAGAAGTACGGTGTATGAAGCTGCGAATGGTTATGACTTGAGAGGGGGCTTGCTAGTTACGACTTAGGAGTATCGTTTTTTGTTTTGAGTTTTTTATTTCTAAAACAAAAAATCAAAAACACAAAACTAGAAAAAGAAGTTTTAACTTTTAGGTTGTTAGTTTTCTTAATAACCATGATTTTAATGAATCATTAATTATTTATTTATATATCATATGACTTTCAAATTAAAAAACCAAAAAACTGAAAAGTACAGTGATACCAAATGCCCCAAGGTAGTGGTTTTGAGTAAGTATAAACCGCTACTTGGTGAAAAAAGGGGGCCAAATGTACCTATATAGATCATTTAAATACTAGTTAAAATACGAAACCTGTATTATAAGCAGCATGCATGAGTCATAACCAAATTATTAGACATCGAAAACCATTTACAAGTTGCATCAATCACAAAAACACAAAATAAGGTGACCTGTCAGATAGTTGACTAGCAATAGACGATGTGGGACAACCATTTAATTGATTCACACAATGCTATTGGCTGAATTTCATAGTCAAAACTAAGCTTTAAAGAGACAAAACCAAAATCGTACTTGGTTCACAGTAAAAGAAATACAAAAGATAAGCACATATATGCTAAAAGGATAAGCAAGGTTTCGTTCATTACATGTAAACTCCAATCCTAATGAATGATACAAATCATGTAATATACTTTGAAACCAGGAAAAGGATAAGTAACCCCCAAGACAAAGTGTGTACACATGTGTAAATGCTAGAAACAAAGGAAAAGAGAAACATATGACTCAATTAGTAGAAGCTGCAATTACCAAGGATGGAACCTCATGATAGCATTGTCGACAACAGGAGTGATCAACGAAAAATCATTCATTTTCTAGCATGAATTACGAAATTACATATTAGAAGTATTGCGGCAATTAATGGTGTCAAATACATTTTTTACAATTCACATAAAATGTCTCAGGCATAAACTTTGGGTAAAAAGGTGTCAAAATTTACAGATTTAGTGAATTAACTCTTACAAATTTTAGAGACAATGTAATGTCTCATGATCAATAGAGATATACTGAAAACATTGGGATTGACCATAATTTAGGGGAGGTGGTGTATTCTCTCTCAAAATCAATAAAATAGGTATTAGGAGGTAAATATTTTTGAAATTTGAATTCAAAGTTTTTTAAAAAAAACTATAAGATTGAAAATTGAATGAAAATATAAAGGGCCACAAATTGAAAGATTCTCTTTTACCTAATGAGAGAAGAATGTACAAATTTCTTTGTACACTAATTGTTCATCTAGGCATCAATCACCACACCTGAACAACAAGATGCTTTACAAAATGTTATTTCTAGGGGACTCCACTCCCTAATACTCACATCATCTACACCTAATTTGAGGTTAAATTCCCTTGACATAACATAATTACCGACTCTTAGCATAATGAAAGAGCCATCCAAAAGTGATCCATCACGGAGGTGTTAGGTAGTTAGTAGAATCTAACATCTCTTTTCCTTCCAAATCAATGTTCGAAGTTAAAGAAAAAATGCCTCTCTTGTACTTCATGAATTCATTTGAACTCATTGTTCCACTAGTAGACCAACCAAATGCTTAACTCAAATTATCTCATGACATAACCCTCCCAAAACCATCTAATAAAAAACCCATACAACCCTTGCTTGATTTCACGTTAAGATAGGGATAAAATTCAAGTATTATGCAAGGAAAAATATCCTCCTTGAAATGAGAGACTTTACCCTACATATGAGACCTTTTCTTGATATGAAAGTTTCATTAGTAAGGTATTAGATTTACAATTATGGCTTGTTTGTTAAGAGGGATAAAAGAAGGGGAAGTGATTTGAGGATTCTTTTGTTTGTTAATAAGGATGGGGATAATAAGTGTGGTGGGGATAAGGAGTAGGGATAAAAATGATGGTACCTTTTTACGCTTGATGAAAGGAAAGGAGGAGAGAGGAGAAAGATAAGTAAGGATAGTTAAGTACTTGAGTAAAAATTTTACTTAGCCTAATCTAATTCACATTACATTACATACACAATAAGGAAGACCATCATTTTTTATCCTTATCCCACCTAATAATCTCCTTATCCCGCCTTCATATCTTCCTTATCTCTATCTCTCATATCAAATGTCTTGTTAGTGCACAAAGAAATCTATACACTATACTCTCATTGGCTAAAAAAGAACCTTTTAATGTTTGATTGAATTTTAAATCTTATTTTTAAAAATATAAATTCAAATTTAGTATACAATAAACCTCCCAACTACCTAATACCTATTAATGATTTCAATGTTACCTAAACATAAGAGAATATAACATCTCCCATAAATTATGATCCACCTTTTAACAAAGTTTTCATTAAATTTAACCCTCTTTTGATCAGAAAGTTACCCTTAGTCACAGTGGCGAATCCAGGAATTTATTGTTATGATTTCGGACTCTCCAAACAAATTCATTGAAATCAAATATCATAATTCAAAATAAAGTTTGCAATTGATAATTCAAGTGTGCACAACACATGTGCAAAAATAATTTTGAGGTGTTGGAGGTTCATTGTGGGGCGGTTCATCTAGAATAGGTACAAACGGATAATTTTTGTGATTTTGACACACATTCTTTCCAAAAATACACTAAGCCTTTCATCTCTAATTATTTAAAGTTTAAAATGTAAACCATGCAAAAATACAGCCTTAAATAATACATTCTTTGACAGTTTCACTTCATTTTTTACCACAAGTCCACATGGGACAGACCACATTTGAACAAAACAACATCAACAATTCAACCAACAATATGAACAATTTCAAAGTATTAAAAAAAATCAAAATTCAATCAATAAACAATTCAATCTAGCATTTCAGTGATTTCACAACTTCAAATATTCAATTAACAATATAAAAACTTCAATTAATAATATACAACTTAAAAAACAATAAAAAAAAACCTGAATTATTGAATTGAGCAGACTAAGAGTTTGACGAGGAGAATTGAGCAGACTTAAAACGACGAGGAGCAGAGGAGAGCGAGTGGGCAACGCTGGCCGCTGGCCGTCGACGGGACTACAGCAGTCGACAGAGAGGCCGGAGGCAGCAGCCAGAAGAGAGGAGAGAAAAATAAGTTATAGGGTTGTGAATCACTGTTGCGTTTTATGAAACCGCCAATTCTTAAATTTTAAGCTTTCCCCCTTTTTACTACCAATTAATTAAATAACTACCTATTATTTAAAGAAGATTAATAACTACCCATTATATTTAGTTTTTAACAGAGGCTGCCCAGTTTCTCTACTTGAGAAACAATTTTGTTTCTTAAAATGGCATGATAAATAAGATATACAAATATTAAAAAACACCCGGTGTACAATAGTATTATTGTAAATCGGTTCAAATAAAGTAAGTTATCATCTAAGTGTTTGCACCTTCTTCCTTATTTTTCATTTTCTGGATCTTTCTTTCTTCTTTCAGTTTCTCTCTCTACTCTTACTTTCCTCTCTCTACTTCTTTACTCTTTCATTTTCTCTTCATCTTCCGTGCCTAAGAAATCACCCAATTTCTCAAATGACGATTTTTTCTCAAAATTTTGTTTGAATTGAGTTTTTGATTTATATAATTGAAATTCAATCGATTGTTTCTATCAACATTTAAGAACCTCCAGACACAAAAATAGATGATTGGCTTCATCTCAAATCATTATCGAAGCGGCACAAAAATGGCTATTTGATATGGCAAATTAATCTTCGTTTCTTTTCGCTACAGTGTTAGTCTTCATTATGGTGTTTCCCACAAACATTTATGATGATTGTTCTGGTGAATCTGGGATTTTTTGCTTCTCGAATTTAAAGCGAATGATAGTGGTTATTGATGAAATTCCTTTGTTACTTCTCTGTTTTGTTTTGTTAAAAAAAAAAAAAAAAAAAAAAAAAAAGGGTTACTTTTGTGAGAAAGAAGGGTCACTTTTGTGGAAAAAAGGGTCACTTATGTGAAAAAAAGAGTCACTTTTGTGAAAATATAGGTCACTTTTGTAACAAAAAGGGTCACTTTTTGTAAAAAAAAAGGTCACTTTTGTAAAGAAAAAAGGGTCACTTTTCGCAAAAATATTCGATTTACAATAAAATTATTGTAAACCGGGGGCATGCAAAAGTTTTTGAATAAGATAATGGAAATTTTGGAAACAACTACCAATTTAAATCCCCGTTTTGAAAACAACTACCTTTTAATTTTTTTTTTAAAACAACTACCACAAAAATATTAAAAGTTAGAGTAACACTACTACATGTGAAATTCCGGCAAGAATCTCCGGCAACTGGGTCCCACATTCTACAATTCCCTCCAATTTTTTTTTTCTCTCTCCTCTGTATATAACTGCTATTGTTCGAGCTTTAATTGAACAAAAATTCCCAAAAAATTTCTCAAATTTTCTCCCTTTTTTCACAAATTGAGCAAGAAGAATAATTTCTTGAACACTACCTCAGGTAATTTGAGAATCTTATATGCTAATTTGGATTCGAAATTGGGGAAATTGGGAAAATTGGGTAGATTGAATTGATTTATTGACATTAGGGTTTATTAATTGGTTGTTGTACATGTTTTTGCAGAATTTTGCGAATTGAATCATGTCCAATTCATCCTATGAATCGCCATAGATTTTAATTAGGGTTCAAGTCAAACTTTACTTTCCCAAACAAAACGCCATAGATTTTAATTAAAATTACATACTATACCTGACTTTAAGGGGAATTTGTCCTTCACCGGCTGTCACCATCATCCCCTTCTCCATTAAAGCTCCAGCTTTCCCAATGTGGAAACGACAACTCCACTTTCGTTGCAACTTTGGACTACCGCGACAAAGACAGAAAAAGTGGGGAATAGTGGGGCGAATTCAATGACCTAAGTGTGAGGTGAGAAAATGCGAATATTTTATGAGAATTTCAGAAAACCTTGACAATGGGGGTTGAACAGAGAACAGGGGAGAGTTAGGCGGGAACTAATTGAGGGGAAGGGAAGGTCGTTGGGTGTAAATTAAAGAGGGGTAATAAGGTAATTTTGCATGGTCAAATTGGAGGGAATTGTAGAATGTGGGACCTAGTTGCCGGAGATTCTTGCCGGAATTTCACATGTGGTAGTGCTACTCTAACTTTTAATATTTTTGTGGTAGTAGTTTTAATTTTTTTTAAAAGGTAGTTGTTTTCAAAACGGGGCCTTAAATTGGTAGTTGTTTCCAAAATTTCCTAAGATATTTTTTTTTAATATTTTATATTATTTTTGTTGTACTTTTATTTCCCTTTTCCTTCTTGCTCCTTCATCTTCATTGTCTAACTTCGTCATCGAACTTCGCAAATCACCATTGTAAGTACTTTCCTCCTCCATCTACTCATTTTTCCTCCTCCATTGGAGCTACTGCACATAAACCACCACCTCCACCACTAAATTTCCGGTAGCTTCGCCGCTGAATTAAACGAAAACCCTAAGAAAAAAAATAGAGAAATTAGGGCATGGTTAACCCCAAACGAAAAAGGTTATCGTCATCCTCCATTGAAACTATTTCCCAAGTTTCGATTACTCCATTGAAGCTGTGAATATCTCCATTGAAGTTCTACCTTCTTCCATTCTTCTACAAAGTTACAATATTGACCCTAACTTATTTGTTGAAATTAAAAATTTACCCTCTTGAGATACAATCGTGTTAATTGTCAGGATAAAGTCGTACCTCCTAATCAAAGAGTTACCTACTAACTCTAACTAATGTAAATAGGGAAGTAGGGTCGAATCCTCAGGGAAACAAGTCTTTCTATTCCTAAATAATTAATATAATCTAATTCTATTAAGTAATCGAATTTTTTATGTGAGAATTTAACTAAGGAGAATAAATAAACTAAAGCAAATTAAACTAGGGAGAAATCAATAAATCAAAGCCTAGGTATAGGTTCACCAATAAATAATATTCCAGGGTAAAACACAATAATCAATTATCAATGCATCAATCAATCAGATTATACAGGGCTTTCGCTACGTATTACAATCACAGAATTAATCTACCAGTATTAAATCACACCTCTCGAATCTTGACTTAACCATTTATAAATTAACCTGCCTATTGAAACAAAGCCTAAACATCAATTCTCATCTCTTGAATCTTGAATCAATATTGCATAACTCATACAATTAAACCAGGCCAAATCTAATTGCATAGCATTAAATCAATCAATAGGAAATCAACCAAAACACTGAAAATCAACAATTATAAATCACCCCTTCATATTATTTATGGATCCCCACAACCCTCAAATAAAACTACTCACACATATTTAAATCTAAACTAAGCAAAATGAATAAACAAGACATGATTAATCAAAGCAATTAAATTATTGAAAATAAAAGGGAAAGTAATCGTTACCAAAATAAATGGAAAAATGGAATTGCATAAACCAAAAGTGTTGAGAGAACAAGAGTATTAACCAAAAGTTTAGAACTAAAATCTGGAAATTAACTAATGAAAAAACGTAATCGTCACTTGCTTAGAAAAGCGTATTTATACTTAAGATAGAAATCCTAAACTTAAACGAAGATTAAAAGTCACAAAACACCCCTCTAAAACACGCGCCAGGTCGGGCGCCATTTCACCCGGTCGGGCCCGCTTTCGCTGGTGGGATTCTCATCACGCGTTCGATAAGGCGCGCTTCAGGGCAAAGTGCTAATTTCCTATATGCCTCGCCCGGCCGGGCGCGCCTCATGGCGAGGGCACTCCCCGGTCGGGCGAGCATCCGGGCAACGTGGACTTTCGACTTGGGCTATTTTTCTTGGCCCAAATCCGAATTTCCTCTTTGGGTCTTTAATAACTCGGTCTAAAGCCTCGGACTCTTCTTCTTCACCGAGCCCTTAATCATCGGTTTGATTGCTCCAACGCGATCTTAGGCTACGGAATATGGTCATATGTGCGATCCTACTGCAGTGCTTGTAGTGGCTGAAATAAATCTGGGAAAATGCTCCAAATCTGCAATTTCCAATAAAACAATACTAAAGCTACGAAAACACTAGAAAACGTATATTAATAATAAAAGTAGCTTCATAGAGCCAAAAATACTCCAAAATATGACCAAGGGACAGGGGTAAATCACTATATAAAATAGACATATCATACTCCCCCAAGCTAAACCTTTGTTTGTCCCAAAGCAAAGAGCTTATCAATGAACAAATAAAACATACTTCACCCCAAAATCAACTTAAACCAAGCACAATCAATTCAAGGAAAATCCAACAAATATGCATCAAAGTCAACCAATCAAATCCATCCAACTACTCATCCACCCTAACAATTGTCAAACAAAGCGAACCACAAGTGTATATGGAATTCATGACTAGTGCTCACACACTCTTCAATCTTTTATGTGGCTGATATAAAATGTGACTAGTAGATGGAATTCATGACTAGTCATGTATGTGAGCACTAGTCATGAATTCCATATAAAATTCAATTGTGTCATCAATCTTATGCGTGAAGAGGGCATTCTTTCATGACAAATGCTTTCGTCCTCCTTAATGTGTATAATAATGAGCCATACAAACATTACTCAAAGTTGCAAACCAATACTCAACTTCATTGACATACCAGGAACTAACACACAATTCCTAACCAAATCAACTAGTCAAGCACCAAATCCACAAATAGTTGGACAAAATTTACTCATGTTAGGGCATCAAAGCAATCAAACATTAAATCATGGCCAACCTATCCACAACATTCATCATCATGTACCAAGAATCAAAACAATTTTCATGTATGGGGCAGAGGGAAGCATGATTTATCATTCATTGGATCGTATTTTTGTATTTTTTTTTTTTTTTGTATTTTTCATTTTTCAAAGCAATAAAAATCTACACTAGAAAGTAATAAAATCTATACTAAACACACCAAAAACAAAAAGAGAGAGAAAAAAAGAGAGAAAAGAAAGAAGATACCTCAATCCAAAAATCTCCCCCAAGCCAAAATCAGACAATGTCCTCATTGGCTTGGGAACTAGCCACAACATGGCTAATCACCACCATCCTCATCCATTGTCCCAAACCCTCCACCGCTACCACTTGCACCAGAAGAACTCCCACCAAAATAATTAGGGTTAACATTACTCCCCATCCCCCCTAAAGGAAAGTCTTGGCCGTAACCAGAGAATGAGGAGTAGTTTGTGTAAATACCACGGGAGTCGGGATCCACGTATCCCTGGGGTGGTGGCTGGAACCAGTTAGGGTAAAGGGAGTCAACAGGAATAGCACCACGACGAGCATTGTCGTCGTACATGGGAAAAAGTCCCTTACCCGTGTTCCGCTCAACATAGCCTACCCTCTGGTCAAGGGAACCAACTATCCTCCTAATATCCCCAACCTTTGTCCTAAGCTCCCCCTTGGCCTCCTCTATTCTACCTATAGCCTGACCTATACTTTGTAGGTCCCAAATGGTCTTAGGGTCCGGCCTAGGCTGGTGTGGGGGTGGCTGAGGCACATGTACCTGGGGATGTGCCTGGGCAAGCAGAATATCATATGTGTAGGTATGCTGCCCAAGAGGGAAAGCGGTCAACTTTGGGTTAGGGAGAGGGAAAACGGGTAAGTAATCCTTCCCTACCCTCACATGTCACTGTAGGACTTTGCGGGTTTGGTTTAACCTAGTTTAAGCCTTGGAGGTAAGTCAAGTTCATAAGAGTCCCCCCCCCCACAGTTGGTCAACTCCCCCTCGTAGCTAGTCTCATTGAACCCCGCCTTCTTAATCGCTATCCTAGTGATTATGCCACCAAAATGAATAGGGGTCTCGACATTGTTACTACAAGCATTGGCATTCTTACTCAAATGGGTAATGATGAATTTAGCAATGTTCAATTTTCCATACCCAAACACGTAATGTACTAGGATAGCTAGCTCCATAGTTTGGGTGTTATAGGGTTCATGGCAAGCTAGGAAACAAATCCTTGAAAATCTTTGAAAGATTTTTGGGACAGGGTGGTGATGAAAAAGGAGTGCACTAGCATGTTGTGAATTAGGGAAAGGTTTGCCCATCAAAGCAAAGTATATATCATTGGCCTTATATTCTTCATGCCATTGGGTGGTGGGTTCGGGATCAAGCTCAAATAATCGTGCAAATTCGACATAAGTTAAACTACTATATCTATTATTCAAGCGAAAATGCAAATTAGGGCCATTATTGGATTGAACTACATTTAGAGAGGATAAAAATTCACATGTTAATTCTCTATATGTAGGGTAGTGCAAATCAACAAACTTCCGCATGCCAATATCATTCATAAAACGTATAACATGCTAATATAAACCTAAAGATTGTAGGGTTTCTCGGTGTAACCACCGAGAAGGATGTACCTCCCGTTCATAGAGGTTTATGAGCCATTCTCGTTGTTGCGGAGTCATGATTTTGATCGTCGGCCATTGGTCTAATTGTAGAGCTGGGTTAACCGTCGCCCTAGTGCCCGAACCACGTCCACCACCTAGAGTTCTTGTCCTCTTGCCAAACATGTTGAATATGGGTCTACAAATTTTTGTTTCAAAACCAAACAAAATTAGTGTAGAAATAAAGAGGATGAGGAGAGGAAGAAGAATATGTAAATTTTTTTGAATTTGGATGAGAAATGGAGGAGAAATCTTAGAGAGAAGTTAGAGAAAATAAGGTTTTAGAGAGAGAAACAATAGAGGAAAAAGAAAATAAGGAAGAAATAAAGAAGAAAGAAGGAGAAAGAAGGAAGAAAGAAAAGGAAAAAGACGGGAAGAAATAGGCGCCCCTGGTCGGGCGATTTGACGTTTTGATTTTGTTGTGCTCGCGCCCGGTCGGGCGAAATTCGAACCCGTGTTTTTGCTTCCTCTCGCGCCCGGTCGGGCGGATGCTCGCCCGATCGGGCGATTTAAACTATTGGTCGACCTTCACTCTCGCGCCTGATCGAGCGGCTCTCGCCTTGTCGGGCGATTTTGCCTCGTAATCGGTGTATCACGAGAAATTGAGCGTGTTCACTTAAAGTCTTTTCTGCCAAGCATTCAAACAATGAACAAAAGTCAAAATGATTGTTTTTTTAATCATTGTAATACGAATTCACTTTAAGCAAGTTTGTTGATGAAGAATGTCAAAAAATTCACGAACAATTATTAATGGACTGTCATGATTTGTGTTGAGTTCAACAAGGTAATCATCTAAGGATTTTACTTTAAGTGAACTGTTTTCGAAAAAGGTGAAAGAGAAAGAAAGGGGAAGTTGGATTGATGTGTTCATCAAATTTTTAGAAATATTAATCAACCTGAATACACTCCTTAAAATGATCAATATACTTGAATGTGGTATTTTTTTAATCATTTAGATTAAAATAGAGATCTTTATTATTATTTTTTTAGATTCTCATATTGCTCATCTTTAAAGGATAATTATTATTGGTTTAAATAGAATGGTTGCCTCCGAACGTAAAATCCAAGTAATAATTTAATCGTTTTCTCGGATTTATCATTCATTATTCTTTCTTTTTTTTTTGTTGAGAATAATAACTTTTTTTTTTAGTTTCTCTTTTTGTATCATACTCTCTTTTTTTTTTAGAACGATTTCTTGATTTTTTTTTTCCGCTCTATTTCTCTTTTTTTTTTGTGAGACAATCATCCTAAGTAAGGTTCTCGGGATTTTCTTTTTAAACCATTGAAGAGGTAAATAAATTATACTATTAAATCAAGGTTTATTAATTACAACTAAAAAATGACGACCACGAAAATAGGCACATTTAAGAACGGGAATATTGATGACGTTCTATTAAGGGATGCGAACTTCTAATGATGAACCTTATAAGAAGTAATGTCATTAGTTCGATTAAGAAGTACGTAAACGAATCATCATAATTGAAAAAAGTATCGGCGCATTTTTCCGTCTTGCACTAAGGTAGAGAGTGCAACTTCGAGAGTAGCGCCTGCCACATGCGTTTTTTTTTCCTCGAAAATATAAGATAACGCCTTTTTTTTAAAAAAACGCAAAAATAAAAGAACGATCAAAGACATGTTTTTGGATTTTTTTTAAGAAAAGACGAACAAAGTAAAACAACTAAGTTAGACAACCTTGTTAGCCAAAGAAATATGATTAGCACCTATTTAACGATTAACCTTGAAGCGGTAATATCGTTCACTCCGTATAACATTTCTCGTAATGAGTCAAAATTAACATTGAATAGTGGGCGCGCGTAAGAACCAGAGTTGCGCGAAAGAGCCGCACACAACTTCTGGACATGCACTTGGAGGGCGTGCGCAACTGTTAAAGTTGCGCGCGCCACCTGGCAGGTTCGACATTTTGATTTTTTATTTTTTCTGAAACGATTTTTTGTGTTTTTTTTTATTATTTTTTTTTGGTCGAACCACATTTTTTTTTTCGAATTTTTTAATATCTCTAGGTAACAAGTTGGAAATAATAATATTAGACACGAAGCATATAAGCACATGTTCATTGTAGTCACATAAGCACATAAAGGGAACCGTCAAAGCATACAATGCCATTCTATGGTCAAGGCTTAGGTATCCAAAGGTACCATATCTTAAGAACGATGCACGAATCAATCACCCAACGTGTTGACCCATGTCATGATTCTCCCAACATTTTGTTGGCGATATGGGTGGGATGATTGTTATTGATTTCGGGAAAGAAGCCTAGTGTTGGCGACCCCTAGTCGATGAGCCAATCTCCAATGGTTAAAGTGTGCTATGATCATGCATGATGCAATGTTGCTTATTTGGTTTTTACTTTTGTGAAAAAGGAAGATATTATGAGTTCAAGTCTTGCTCTCTAACTAGAGGATTATCCAAGTTAGCCTTCGTTACAACTCATAAGTAACCTAAGTTGGAAACCTTGAACCATAACCAAAAGCTAATCTTGTATCCTCTAAGTCCCCAGCGGAGTCGCCACTGTGAGGAGGGTCTGCCCATCGTAGGGGATCTTTCTCCTCTATGTCCATGGCCCTTTAAAAGCCTAGGACTTTACACTTTTTAAGGTGTGTTAGGATTTGAATTAGACTATTTGGGAGGCCTTGAATTAGAATTGATTTTATCATGACGCTTTTTTGTAAGAAACTAATAAGGAGTCGCCAATGAATTTTAGTAAAACTCATAAACCTCGTTCATGCCTTTCTCCCAAGTGGAGTTCTAGGGAAATTTATCAAGAATCATAAGTTTACCCATGCCCAAATTAGTCTACTTGGACCAGAAACAAGTTCGGGAGCGAGGGTACTAAATTAACGTTCCCTTTAGGGGGGAATCGCTATTCTAGCCCAAGTGCGCCCTCTACTAGCTTTTCCATTTTCACAGTTTCATCACCAAACAATATATGCAACGCGATACCTAAAACTAAGTTAGTTGATTTTATTTACAAGCATTGATCACACAAAGATTACATTGCAACAATTGTCATTATTCTTTGTTATTCAAATTCGCAAAAAGAACAAGAAATAAACAATATTCGTCTTGACTTAAGTGATAAAACAACAATTAATTATTCCAATTCTAGTCTTTAATTAACGCAAGATAGTATATGAAATTAATTAATTAAAAGTTTGTTTAAAGTGGTCAAACAACACTAATTAATCAATTAAAGTTATTTAAACAGGAAAAAGAAAAGTGATTTATCTAAGTGCTCAGGAAACTAACTATTCTCCTTTGTTTGCTAGGTCTTTGTTTTATGCGTTTATGGACTTTCCTCCTTCTTCGTACCTCCAAGGATTTCAATGGAATGGATTAGGGTTGAAGATTAGTTGGGAAGATAGGGGAAAAGTAGTATGATAGTAATAGAATTTGAGAGATTAGGGTTTATTGAATTTTAGGGTTTAAAATTTGATTTTTTCTGTGTGTATAGGTCTAAGAAAAGACCCCTATTTATAGGTTTAGGAATCTAGGTTTAGGCTTGTAGAGCCGCGGCGACAGGTGGCGTGCGCAACTCTCAGAGTCGCGCTGGAATGCCGAGCGCAACTCTAAGACTTGCACTCAAATTTACGCGCGGTGCGGTTTGCCTTATACAAAAATGCGTTTTTAAAACTTCTTGCGAAGTTAGATTAAGGAAAATAAGATATCATTGGAAAGCTCTAAATGTCTACTTTACAATACCGTTGGAATTAGGTTAAAATATGTTATGGATCAAAAGATATGGTCGTTTGAGTGAAAGGGTGTCGGTCTTAGGGCCCGGTTTAGTATTTTGATGATAACTTCTTTGTTTTAACTCGGAATTGGGCTTATTATATACCGTTGGAAAGATCTTTGAAAGGGCTACCCAGCTGTATAGGCCTTTCACAGAAATTGGATAGTTTTTTTTATCTGGCTGGCTCAGTTTTTGAACAATGTAAGATCCATTTGATTCAATCATTGCATTTGACGCATTTAGATCTGTTATTAATCAAGATTAAGCATGTATGAACATTTTTAGGCCTAATTAGTAATCAGACTAGGCTCTAAGATAATTTAGTCTCAAATACAGATTTTAACTTACTTTATAATGCATTTTAGAGTCCATAAACACTTTAACTTTGATCTAGCATGAAGAACGAGTTTTTGTAACATCATCGCACTTCCCTTCGGGAGAGGAGGCCAAAATTAGGTGTCTACAATACGGTAAAATAATATTCCAAGTCCACTTGTGGCATCATCCTCGTCAAGTATTATCTATCCTATAACATATATTGTTAATTTTGAGTTGTTTTCTTCCAAACACAGAAATTATATTGCAGCGGTGACGGAAAGTAAACCACCGAAGTCGTTTAACGAAGCAATGAAGAATGAGGGATGGAGAGAAGCCTTGGTGACCAAAATAAGAGCTCTCAAAGATCAAGGAACATGGACTTTGGAGACACTTCCGGCAGGAAAGAAAGCAATAGGGAGCAAATGGGTGTATACTGAGAAGAGAGTTGAGGAAGGAAAATTGATTCGATTAAAAGAACGACTAGTGTGTTTAGGGAATCATCAAGAGGAAGGAATTGACTATAATGAGACATTTGTTCCAGTGGCAAAAATGGCGATCGTTCGTACCTTTCTTGTAATTGCAGCTGTGAAAAATTGGGAAGTACATCAGATGGATATGCACAATGCGTTTCTACATGGTGACTTAGATGAAGAAACTTACATGAAAGCCCCTGGATTTCAGTAGAACTATTCTAAGAAAGTTTGCAGAATGAGAAAGTCATTGTATGGTCTAAAATAGGTGCCTCAATGTTGGTTTGAAAAATTATCTACAACTTTGGAAAGGATATGGTTTCAAACAATCGAATTCCGATTATTCCTTGTTTACTCTTTCGAAGGGCACATTGCAGTTGAGTGTGCTTATTTATGTTGACGATATGACTATTGCAGGGAATAATAAGTTTGCTTTAAAGAGTTTTAAAGCATAATTGAGTTAATGCTTTAAAATGAAGGACTTGGATGATTTGAAATATTTTCTGGGTTTAGAGGTGGCACGTAGCAAACATAGCTTTTACGTTTGTCAGCGTAAGTATGCCTTGCATTTCATTGCAGAAACAGGTTTATTAGGCGCGAAACCTGCAGACTTCCCTAAGGAGCAAAATCATAAGCATGCTCTGGCAGGGAGGAAAGAGATTGTTGATGGGGAGAAATACTAGAGACTGGTTGGTCGTTTGATATTTTTGGTTGTGACCCGTCTAGACTTAGCATATTCGGTGCATATTCTGTCACAATTTATGCAAGCTCCGCGAGAGGAGCATTAAGAAGCAGCTTTGAGAGTGGTATGATACTTAAAAAAAATGTCCAAGTCAAGGTATTTTGCTTCATTCTGAAAGTGCATTACAACTAGAAGGATGGTGTGATTGGATTCGGCGAGTTGTCCTTTGACTCGTCGTTTGTTAACTGGGTGGTTTGTGTTACTTGGTCTCTCTCTAGTGTCTTGGAAGACTAAGAAGCAACAAATAGTCTCTTGTTCTTCTGTAGAGGTAGAATAGGTCAATGGCAGCTTTGACTTGTGAGTTGAAGTGGTTGAAGCAATTACTACGAGACTTGGGTGTTGATCATAAGCAAGGTATACGGATGTTTTGTGATAGTCAGTCAGCACTTCATATTGCACAAAATTCAGTGTTCCTTGAGTGAACGAAACATAGGCCAAATTAGAAAATTACACCTGCTAAAGACCCCGATTTTGTTTTTAACACCTGTTAAAAAAAAAGTTTTATTATAACACCTCCAAAAATCCCAAAATTTTGGTTTCACCACCCACTAACGAATTTTTGGATGGAAACCATTAGTGGGGCTCGCCATGTACACGTGTTAGTTGTTTATTGGCTTAAAAAAAAGAAAATTTTAAAAAAAAAGAATTTTTTTTTTTAAAAAACCTAACCCCCTAACCCAGCCAGCCATCGCACCGGCACCACCTGCGGCCAGCCGCCTCTTCCCTTCCCCTTCCCTATTTCCTACCCTGATTCCCAATTTCCGGTGCCAATCACCAATTTCCGACACCTCCCTTGCTTCCCCCACCCCAACCTAGCCCAGAAACCTTAGACGTCGGGAGCTTGGGACCGTTTTCGAAGGTGAGAAGGGAAGAGGTCGGTTTCTGGGTTGAAGGAAAGGAGGGGGGGCCGGTTTCAGTGGTGTGGGAAGGGAGGGGGCGCCGGTTTCGGCAGTGCAGGAAGGGAGGAGGTCCATTTAAGGGGGTTGCGTTAGGGAGGGGAACGGTACTTTGGCGGTTTTGTGAAGGATGATGGCGGTTTTCGAGGTGGGTTAACGGTGGGGGAGCCGACTTCTGATGTTAGAGGTGGTTCGGCGGCGAAAATCGATGGCTGGTGTTCGGTGGTTGGTTGATTCTGGGGTAGGCAGGGGAGAAGGCCACCGTTTGTGGCTGGCCGCAGGTGGTGCCGGTGCGGTGGGTGGCTGGGTTAGGGGGTTAGGTTTTTTTTTAAAATTTTTTTTAAACCAATTAACAACTGACACGTGTACATGGTGGCTCCCGCTAACGGTTTCCACCCAAAAATCCTTTCGTGGGTGGTGAAACCAAAATTTTAGGATTTTTGGAGGTGTTATAATAAAACTTTTTTTTAACAGGTGTTAAAAACAAAATCGAGGTCTTTAGCAGGTGTTATTTTCTAATTTGTCCCGAAACATATAAAGTCAGATTGTCATTTTATTCGAGATGCGATCAAAGAGGGTGTCATTTGTCCTTCGTATGTGTCGACGAAGGTTCAATTAGCGGATATTTTCACAAAGGTTTTAGGAAAGGCACAGTTTGAGTTCTTCTTGGACAAGATGGGCATTCGAGATCTCCATGCTCCATCTTGAGGGGAGGGGGGGATGTTGAGATAGAATTAGGAAACTAATTCTATCATATTGGCAAAGATAAAATATTGTGTGAATATCTTTGATTGCATAGAATATTTAGAGATATATGATAATATTTCCTAACTTGTGATATGTATAGAATTAGGAAATAAACTTGTATTTATATGCTAGAAGTTTAATGAGAAACGTGAGTTGGAATTCTTTGATATTATTTTGTCAAAATTTAATTCTTATCACCTTATTTTTACGTCATATCATATCACTAATAAATAAAGTCGGTCTCGCAACCAGGCCACGAGATAGAGACACTTGACATTCCTCTTTTTTGCCAAGTGTCACGCTACGTAGGCGACAAATAGATATTGTTATGTCACATATGATGCTAGGTAAGCAAATTTTGGATAGTTTTTTTAAGATAAAAGTGTTGTATAGATTGTTATTATCGATATACTTCTTATATATATATATATATATATATATATATATATATATATATATATATATATATATATATATATATATATATATATATATATATATATAAACAAGATGAATAATAGGAACTAGGAACCAATCTCAACCTTTAATCGCACTCCATATAACGGGTCACGTTTCACTCGCATTCATTAATGACATTTTCATAATTTTGCGGCTTTTGAAACTTTTTTCCAGTTTTTTAACTTTTAAGACAATTTCATTTACTTTATGACTGAATTTATTTACTTTTACTAACTTTTCATTCACTTTTTAGAAATGAAACTAGAAATCACTTACTAAAGTTGAAATATTACGAAAATGCCATTAATGACACGGGAAGCATATGAACCGTCTAATTAACATGATCTAAGGGCACATATATAAATTTTATCAACCATCTGAGAATCGTCCGACACAAAACTAGTAACTAATATATAAAGCTAAACTTTTAGTCTGTCCACAAGACGACACTTGACATTCTAACTTTTCGTCAAGTGTCGCGCCACGTAGACGACATATTAGAATTAATTTAAAATGTAAAATGCTAAATAAGCGAATTCGATAGATTTTTCTAGGATAAAAAAATTTAGTGTTTTATTTTTGATAAGTAATAACAAAAATATACCAAATCATATCATAACTAAGCATTAGCATGACCATTTGATGCCAAATAAGCTAATTCGCTTGATAAAAAAGTTCTTAAAATTGTACTTCCAATAAAATTTCAATATTTATTATAACTTTTATTAACATATCTTATAAAAAGTTAAAAATATTATCATTGTTCCACAAAATTTATCATTATAATGTTAATATCTTATAAAATTACTTTCTTACAAAAAATTATCAAATAAAATTATTCGAATTCGGTGAATGTATATATATGATATAAATAAGCACACAATCAAATTTAGTGAGTTACCCGTAAAAAAAATTGATTTCTTCTTATTGCTCTGATCATGCTATTTGCGTTACTTTCAAAAACTACCAGGTAGTTAAAATTCTTTCCCAAAACCACTAACAGATTTATGAGTTGTAGTACGTACTATATATATTTTTATTTTACAAATATGATTATCGAGTGATTATTAATCCATGAGTAGTAAATTCGAATAACATAGATATTTTTCTCAAATACAGTGTGTATATTTTTCTATAATAAACATTGCATTTATCAATGATTTGTTTTAAAATTTAGCATATAGATGTTTATCTTAAAATTCAATAAACAACCAAGGCATCGCACGGAACACTTGGTGTTTCAACTTTTCGCAAGTGTCGCGCCACGTAAGCAACAATTAAATATTAGTATGACATATATGATTTATTTGGTAGAAACTTTTCTGTGTGGATGGCCACATTGTGTGTTAGGGGTTACTTGCATGGGTTACTTATTCAGGGGTTACTTGTAGGGGTTACTTATTCAGGGGTTACTTGTAGGGGTTACTTATTCCCTGAGTGACCGAGTAACCCTTGAATAAGTAACCCCTATAATTTACACCTGACCAAACGAGTAACCCCTAAATAAGTAACCCCCTGACCAAACGAGTAACCCCTGAATAAGTAACCCTTGACCAAACAAGTAACCCCTGCCACATGGTGTGGCCAGCCACATATAAAAAATTGTGTTTATTTGGATATATTTTTTATGAATAAAAAAGCTGTATATTTTTATTAGGATAAAAACTTGGATAGATTTTGTAGGATAAAAAAGGTTAGTTTAGAGTTTATTTTCAATAAATTTGGATAGATTTATAGGATAAAATTGTTGGTTTAGAGTTTTATTTCTGACAAAATACCAATATTTCATAGGTAAAAAATAAATTATAAATTTAGTCAGATCACGTGACAGCGACACTTGGCGTTTCAACTTTTAACCCATGTCGTGTCACGTAGAAAACAATTAAATAATTTACCATATAAATTTATTTTTATATCATATTTTTTTGGAGCGAAGGAAGTAGTTCAAAACATACAACATTCATTTTTAATATATTCTAATCGATTGAAATAAAATACTTCACAATCTAATATGATGTTATGAATGTAGGTAGACCTGTCAATTGAGTGAGATCGCGTGTTATTTCATGTCTTTCAGGTCACGGGTCAAGAAATATTCGACGCTAGCCCAAAGTTTCGGGTTCAGGTCAACCCAACGGGCTTAGAACAATTTTTTTGTTAAATTTTTTGGCTAATTTTTAAAAATTTCTAATATTTCAAGCTTACTTTGCTATTTTTTTTTTTTTAAAAAAATTGAACATGTTCACCAATATTATTTATAGTCATTACATGCCTACTACATAATTTAAATCGTTACAAAATCACATCAATTCCTATCAATGATATGTTTTAAAATGGTACATAGATAAAAAAAAAAGTGTATCTTAACATTCAATAAATAAGGGTGTGTTCTATTCCTTTTCAAAAAAAAAAGGTGGTGTGTTCTATTCATCCGATTTTTACTTATTTGAACTTATTTGATCTTATCTGAACTTATTAGACCTTATTAAAAAATATTTTAGTTGTATTTGTATTTGGGTAACTCTTATCATAACTTTATTTTCCTGAACTGAACTTATCTGAACTTAATTGAACCTATCTGAACTTATTACACCTTAAATAAGTGAAAATAAGGTGAACAAAACAGACCCTAACTCAGACGTCGCACAGGACACCAAACTAATATGTTTATATATATTAAAATAAAAAATAAATAAAAAAAGTAAGTTGAGACGATAAGAAAAATTCAAAAAATTAAGTTTAGATTAGTTTTAAGGAACGTGATCCAAGTTTAATGCTAACTACCATAAAATTTAATACATACTGTTTAATAAGTTCAAATTAATTGGAACGAGTTCAAGAAAATTTAAGTAAGTAAAAATCTAATAAATTTATACTGTAGAATGCATCTTTAATTAGTCTAGTACATGAGATCTAATACAACCAAACTAGAAAGATTTAAAGCTAAATAGATCAAGCCTTAATAATTTTAGACTAGAATATATACCTTATTTCTTTCTTTAGGTAAAGTATATAAGATCTAAATGAAGATGTCTTTCTTTTTTTTATTTTTTTATTTTTTTGTTTTTTTTTTGTTTAGAGAGCCAGACCATAAGGGCGGGTGATGAGAATCGATCCCAATATCTCCAAAAATCGAAAGGGGAGCTCTAACCACTTGAGTTATACCTCATTCTCGATAATGAAGATGTTTTCTCAAATTGTTAGACGTACTTACTTCTATATACACTAGACCTGACAATCCTGACCCAGACCCGATGACCTGACCCGAAACCAGAAATTGACCCGACCCGACCCATACCTAACCCGTAAATGAAGTTGACCCGAACCTGACCTGACCCAAAATTGACCCGAAGAGTTTGACCCGTATAGACCCGATACCTAATTGACCCGAACAGACCCGATACCCGACATGTCCCAAACTAAAATTACCTTATAATTGAACTTAAAATGTCTTGTACCAAAAGTAACTCAAATTGTTCATTTTCAACCGTAGCTAAGCTCATAAACTAAGTTGATAGTTTTTATTATAATAATAACAAAATATATACTCCGTGTAAAATTATTCATTTGAGCTTAATTCACAAATAAAACAATCTGAACATGACCTGACCAAATTTTGACCTGATTCAAATATGACCCGAACATACTTGACCCGAAATTGACCCGACCCGGACTTGACTCGATACATGACCCGAAGTTGACCCAAAACCCAAATCAACCCGACCCATACTCGACCCAAACGTTAGCTGACTCGAAATGACCCGACCCGAAAGTGACCCGACCCAGACGACCCGAATGACCCATTTGCTAGGTCTAATTATACACCCGTTATATAATATCCACATTTGTGTATGATATCCATTTGAAATCATAACATATCTCCGGTTGTCCACTAGGCACTGCATTACGTGACTTCATTAATCTAATAATATTAATTTTAATGCTAATGATATACTAGTATTTTCTGCTAAAAGTGGCTGTGGTCAATCTCCTTTAGCCATCATTAGTCTAATAAAATCTTATAAATTCCTTTTGTCTCAAACAAAATCCATTAATTAATTAATCCTCAATCATTCACTGGGGTTCCAGTGCTCCACCAAAAATTAATATTCATGGCCTGATAGGACTATCTTATCACCCTACATTTAGCTGAACTTTTCCTTTAGCTTGACTGTATAAAACTAGACAATTTTTACATTCAATCAATGAGCACCCCCTATAGATATTACAAAGAAGCTTCAAACTTCGAGCTTGATCCAACAGTCTTTTTTAACACGAATTATGTGCAGTGCAGCATAAGTGTTTAGCACTGTAATCATAAAATTAGTGAATATTCCGGGCACTGTAATCATAAAACTAGTGAATATTCCGGGCGATACCTCAAGTAAATTTTGTAATCTTTGGTTAGAAAGAAATTTTTTGATGCAATGACGTTATAAGTAATTGTTTAATATTTTCAACAAACACCCTTAAAAATATGGAAATAAAAAAGCATTTTTTCCGTTCCTAAATAACTTATACAGTCAAATTTGACACACATGCCAATGCACTTGTTGGGTTTTAGATTCGAGTAACGGATTTTTAAAATTCATATTTTTACGACCTTGCATAAATGGATGACATGCATATAAATAACACGAATCACATAAATAATTAGAAGGGATATTCTATTTGGTGGCCTCGTGGTTTTAAAAATTCTACATGGAAGACGAACTTTTTTGGACTCTCTTCAGTGGCACTAAGGTTTAGAAAAATTGACCATAGTGGCCGTTTTTATATTTATGGCTAACCTTTTTAGTTAAAATGGTTAACCTTTGGTTTTTTTTTGTTTAAAAATTTATTTAAATTATATTTTAAAATAATAAATTAAAAAAAATTAAAAAAATAATAAAAAAAAGACAAAAAAATTCCCAAAAATTCCCAGCCACTCCACAAACCCTAACATTCCCGGAATCCGGCTAGCCACCAAAACCCGACCACAGAAACCCAACCCATACCCACGACAGCCCCACCAACACCCACGTCTGGCGTCCTCCTCCTGCCAGCTCAGCCCAAGTCCACGACCCTCACCCACCTACGTCAGACCCCCTCCCCCACCGCCGGCACCGCGCTTTAATTTCCCCACAACAAACAATCACGCAGGGATTTCGGTTGTTGCAGGCTTACGGGGCTGTTGGGTTGCAATTCTTGATTGGTGGCTGTCGCGCGCTGCTTTGGTTGTTGGTTGTTGTTGGGGTTGCGCCATTGCGATGTTGGTTGTTGTTGGGGTTGTGCGATTGCGTGTGCTGCTGTGGTGTGAAGAGATGCGGGCTGGGCGACTATGGTGGTTGTTTGGTGGAGATGCGGGCTGCGATGCGGGCGAAGGTTGTGGGTTTTCTGGTTTTGGTATTCAAGAGCTGGCTGGGAGGTGGTTTCGGTGGTCGGGAGTTAGTGGCTGGTCGGATTCCGGCAAGGTTAGGGTTTGTGGGGTGGCTGTGAATTTTTGGGAATTTTTTTGTTTTTTTTTTTTAGTTTTTTTAATTTTATTATTTTAAAATATAATTTAAATAATTTTTTAATAAAAAAAAAATTCAAAGGTTAACCATTTTAACTAAAAAGGTTAGCCATAAACCTAAAAAAGGCCATTATGGTCAATTTTTCTAAACCTTGGTGCCACTGAAGAGAGTCCAAAAAAAGTTCGTCTTCCATGTAAAATTTTTAAAACCACGAGGCCACCAAATAGAATATCCCTAATTAGAAATATAAATACGGAGTGAAATCCTTTGATGCATGATTCCAATGCTACTTTTTTCTTGAAGTTTAGAGCTCAAATGTTACTTCTTTATTGTCAGTCTACAAGGACAGATCGAATCTCCACAAATGCTAGTTCGGGAAGAAGGTCAATCAAATCTTCTTTATTTTGGGGGCAGTTTGGGGGAGAAGGGGGTGGTGTGGAGTAAGAGGGATATTACGTTCAATTTGTGTTTGAATAATTCTACTATATCTCTAAATTGTTATATACACCCGAGTGCACGGTACACCAAAAGATATTGTTTGCTCATTTCAATAATTATTGCTCATTTTATCATCAAATAAGCAAACAAATACCCTTGGATGCATTGTGCACCCGAACTTATATAACAATCTACGCACTATTATAGTATTATCCCTATATATATAATCTTATCGTCTATTTAAGGTTGTAAACTAACTCTTAATTTACTCCTTCCAACTAGCCACTGAGCCCATCATGGGCATGGTGTGTTTGCTACAACCCGTCACTTATTTTATGACCAAATAGAATTTGATTAATTAGTAGTATGCCTAATCCTATTAGTCCACAAATAATAATTAGTCTTTAGCAATACATATTACGTTACCATTGATCTTCTAAATAATTGAACTAATTATCTCCATAATAATTCTTTTTATAATTATATAGTAATTGCTCTAACGATCTATCAATGAAACATTTCTTTGATTCTCTCTCCGCAAATTATATATATTAGTAAATGACAAGTTATATCTGAATTAAACTCGTGGATTGCACAGGATCAAAATTCAGTATACGTTCTATACCACGATAAGGTGAGAGTAACGGAAAAGCTATTGGAATATCTCACGTAGTAAAACTTTGTAATCCCGTCTTATCATTACTTTATTCTTCAAGTATTGATTAATTCTCCATTTAAATAAAGTGCAGTATATTGATAATGATTGTGTTAATGATAAGCCTTGATTTAACAATTGGTGTCCACATTCAAAGATGCATGAATGAGAATTGACGTTAATTGCACTACGGGGTAGTGATTTGATAATTACGACGTATGAAATGCAGGAAAATACAAATTGCTCATGGTGTAACCAATCAATTCAATCGATGAAGAAAGTGATAATAATGCATATCATAATATGGATGAACTCTTTATCAATCAACATAATTAAGATGTAGAAACTCTAGCTTTATGTGGAAGTTAAAAACGTGGGTATTGGATTCATTAAAATGAATAATATCGTACGGCTCGCCAAATATAATTAGTTAATAAAAAAAAAACAAATTAAAAATTATTTTACATTGAGTTATAACAGTACGAGATTTATAATCTAAATCTAAATATTATTATGAATTATGATGATTCAAATTTGTACTGAACTCGACTATTAACAAGTATAAACCAATTAAAAAAATTCTTCAAGTATGAGGATTCAGATATCTTAATAGTGTTAGTCGTTAGAATTCATAAGCCATTTTTAGCAACCACTCAAATTTTAGAGGACATGTGATGTTGGTTGTCTACGACTCTCACATGCACATGTCTAGCAACGACACCACTATTGTAGACCTCAAACTATTCATAAAAATTCAAAGAATGAACAAAAGTTATTGGTTTGTAGACTCATAAAAAAAACTCTTATTTGTCTAACTTACTAATCTTTTACTTCAATAGTCTTTATCAGCACTTAATTAACTAACTAACGACCTATCAAGTGGAGGTCCATAACCCCCAAAAAATGATCTTATATTCTTATACATATTAAAAACTTTAGACATAGGGGGACCAAAGAGAGGAAAAAATGAGTGTGACATATACATGGATTTATATGTCATATAATTAATTTAATTAACAAGGGGGCCATTATATCAGTGAAAGGTTTAATATAATTAGTGTCTTCTCTAATCTCCTAATGGCCATATTAAGACCATTAATTGCCTACCTATATCTCTTTCACAAACATGCTAATTAATATGCATGAAGCTAAGCTAAGCAACCACCCTAGCTATCACCTTCACCATGATCCATCAAATCTTTTTTTGAGCCTCTATATAACAAGAGATATGTCAACTTACTCAAAATTCTCTTCATCTCTTTGAAGAACATATATTTTTTTGCCTCCCTAAAAAGGGCAGTGCTCACTTCTCTATCTCTGTCAATGGTGAGAAGATCGACGAGACGTCGTGTAAACCACATCTTGCTGATCATCTCCTTGTATGTGTTTCATTATTGATTCGGGGCATCGGGCCGGCCTACGTTCATTGTCGATCGACGACCATCTTCATGACTTCATGTACACCGTATGTGTTTTGTTATGAATTAATTAGATTTCTTCCCTTTTGCATGGCAATTTGTTAAACTAGTTGTTTGCTAATATTGCTATGTATGGTTGTATACTTGTATGATTGTTGGTATGATTGTTTGATGACTTTTGTCATTTATACTTTGTAAAATTATTTATACCTGTAATTTTTTGGACCTCCCTTTTTTGGAGCATGTATATGTATGAGCTAATTATATGATGAGATGGCATGAAGCAATTGTTATGCTCCTTTGATTCATTATTCTTGTACATACAAGTATTATTTATCATTCTTGTAAATAAATGTTATTATTTCTTTTTCTAATTTCTTTGTTAACCAACTAAAGCCCAAAACTTCAGTAGACATTCATTTTTTTTTTTAAAGAAACGAAAGCTAGCATTAATTACGGGATAAATTATCCATGAGTACATATGGAGCAATATTGTGGGGACAATGATTTTCCCAGGTTTGCTCGACTTCATAAGGAACTAGCTTAGCAAGATGATGAGCTACATAATAGCCGTTTCTCATAACATGGAACCAAGCGATAGAATAAAATGAGTACATAACGAAAAAATAGTCTTTGTATTTTGACAAGATTAATTATTCAATTTAGAGCTAAATAATACAAGAATATTACTCCATAGTATAAAATATTAAGAAATTATAAAGGAGTATGGACACATTTCGTCATGATGTAGCTTTTATCATCATTGCCATACTATTATAAAAGATAATGACCCTTTAATAATTATGCTATTTTCTAGAAGTTCAAGCGCAATAAGGCCAATATAACCAATAGTTTTTACGAATCAAGTCCATTTTGTAGTTCATGAAAATTCCTTACATTAGATGTAACCAATGGTTGAATGACACCCTTTTGTTTGCCTAAGGCTTCTTAGTGCTAATTAACGAGGAAGACCCAATACTAGATATAAGAATCTTGCACATTTTTCTCTATCCTACGAAATACCAATTGTCATGAATTGAAGATTGGGAGGTTAGAGGGTGTACAAACTTTAAATTGGTGCATTTGGTATGATCGGAGGAAACATAAAATGGATTGGTATCAAATGAGAGAAGGAAAAGATAATGTGCCATTACTTTTATTGATAACTTGGTTTTGTAGCTGCTTGTCAAAAAAAAAAAAAAAAAAAATAATAATAAAACCTTGGTTTTGTATGGAATGAAACAAAAGTAAAAGAGTGAGGAGGGAGATTGAGGTCACGTGACTATCATGTGACATACTAGCTAAATTTGTTTCTATATTCCAATACCTTTCACGAGCTCCACCTAAGCAAGATTCTTCAATAAAAATTACGGAGTAGGACTTAAAGTCGTAATTTCATTACATACTTATAATCATATCGTGTCTGATATTCCAAATTGATTTCATTCAACTTTATGTATAAATATAATTTGTAATTTATAGATTATTTGGAAAAATACACTTTAATAATTTCAATTATGGGGGATTTATTTCTAATAATTTCAACTAAGGTTTATTATCTAAAAATCCCAACTAAGCTATGTGTTTGTCTCCAACAGTCCCAACTGGTCAACACCAAGTTAACAACCTATTATAACAAGTTACCATTGTTTGGGGTAAAAACCCCCTATGCCATGTGGCCCAATACCGTGCTGACACATGGCAGCCCTTCAAAGGCCCATTGAGATCTAATCGGATGCTAACACGTGACATTGTAACCCTAATAGGGGAGCAGATCTTCATCTGCTATAAATAGAGGAAATTCCTCATTTATTATACATTCATAAATACATACACAAAAAACCGAGCAATATTAATTGCGGAATCTCTCTGAATCAGGGAGAAAAACCCATTTATTTTCCGCACTTTTACCCATCCGGAATCATACTAACTTGACCGTCGGAGGCGAAACTCCACCCAATCGGAGTTTCGTGGTTTTGCAGGTACAGACGTCAGGCGCGCATCCCAGAATTGTAACTCTCCCGAGGGACTAAAATAACCCCGAAACATTTGGCGCCGTCTGTGGGGAGAGTAATTCTGAGATGGCATCTGACACTGTACCTCCTGTAGAGGGCAGCCGACCTACGGCTGAACTTGAGGTCCATACGGACCATGACAGTGGTGAAGACTATGAGGTCGACACCTATGTGGCCCCAGACGGGTCATTTCGAACAAGACGCACTCGTTCCAAAGAGAAGAAGGAACGGGGCCAAGACAAAACTAGTCCCAGCAACCCAGGCGGCAAGCACGCTGGGCAACCCCACAACCCCCGTCACCAGAGACGAGCTCATGAAATTCATGACGAGTTTCAAGGGGGAAATAAAAGACATAATGAAGAAGTCAACTGGCTCAAGCAAGGGTCAGTCGGCAAAGAAGCCTTCTCACTCCGGGAAGAAGCAGATTAAAGACCGGGTGCCTACTCCCCAAACCCAAGGGGACAAATGGGCCCCTGATCGACCTCTCCAAACTTCGTTTCTCTGAATCAGGGCAAAGGAAGGTCATCCGGCAAGTACAACCGGATGGGTCCAAAAAGACTTACTCTGACGCCCGGATGTTCTTCCAGGAGAACAGAAGTTGGCAAATGTCTGAGTCGGCCTCAACGTCGACTTACCCAAACAGTTTCCGCAATACTTCAATGAAGCATTTGGAGACACTTCAAGGGAGTCAGTCACGCAGCATGTCTGCATGTACTGGCCCTCATATCATCCAGTCGGTTCCGTATGTGCCCCAACAACCATACATGCCGTATGGATCACCATACATGCAGCCATCCCCCTTTGGGGATCAGGCATCACATTAGGTCTAGCCTATGGACTGGCAGCTCCGACTGCTTAACGTTAGGGAACAGCCTTCGGCTTTCTCCCGGGAGATAACCGAGGCGGCATAGCCGGCCAAGGTTAAAAATGTGTTGGTTGGTACCTACGACGGTACCACCAACCTGGAAGACCACCTAATGGCATACACCAACCTCATGTACCTACAGGGGTTGGATGACGCCGCCTGGTGCCGATGCTTCCCGGCTACATTAAAAGGCATATCCCAACGATGGTTTGGCAACCTGCCAGCCGGATGCATCAATAACTTCAAGACGCTTGCATACCTGTTTGCGTCCAACTTCTCCATGAACATCCCTGCCAAAAAGACAAGTCTCGACCTAGTGGCTATTCAGCAGGGAGACAAAGAGGGACTACGGTCCTATGTCAGGCGATTCAATCTGATGAGAATTCAGATTCAACGGTTTTCTGATGAAGTTGCATACACAGATTTCTTCAAGGGTCTGAAGGATGGGTCGACCTTCTAGTTCGACCTAGTCTGCAAGAGGGTGGCTACCCTCCAAGAGGCTTTGATGGAAGCCGAAGCTTATGTACAGGCGACGAAACTCTGTGCCATCAAGCACTCATCGGAGCCAAGGAGGTCTGACAAGAAAGACAACTGGCCAAAAAAGAAGAGGGCAAGAAAAGAAAAGAAGTCTGGGCGGCGGATCGCTCTGGTCAGCCGTCCCAGAAGAAACAGAGAAAGTTGGAACCGTACGTCCCCAAGTACGAGTTCAACAAGGACTGCTCCTCCATCCTCATGGAGATCAAAGACCGGTTAACTCTTGAAAAAAACGGCTGCTATGAAGAGTTCTATCAAGAACCGTGACAAGAGCAAGTACTGTCACTTCCATGAGGACGTTGGCCATGACACTAATGGTTGATACAGCCTCAGGCGGCTACTGGACCGTCTGGCTAATGAGGGGGCTCTGAAGTCCTACTTGGTGAAGTCCAAGGGTAACCCCAAACCCAACAATGGACAACCGTCAAAGAAGTCGGCTGTGAGTTCTGATACTGATGAAAAGCACATCTTCACTATAGCAGGCGGCTTCTCAAGCGGAGGTCCTACCATCCGGGGTACCTAGGATAACATCTGGAAACTATCCAACCCAGAGGATAAGGGCTAGGCGTCGAAAGACACCTTTCCTGAGGTCTTCATCTCTGAGAAGGATCGGGGTATGGTCATGCGGACCCATGATGACCCAATTGTCATCGAATGCAAAGTTGCCAACCAACGAGTGGGCCGGATCCTCATTGATACCGGGAGCTCGTCTGACCTGATCAACTATCAGTGCTTGGCCAAGCTCAAGTATAAGCCTAGCAGTATGCACAAAGCTTCTCACCCCCTAGTCGGCTTTGGGGGAGGAGTAGTGCATTCGGTGGGGAGAATTGACCTACCCATCCGGCTAGGAGAGAAGGGGGAAGGACAACACATGGTCGTCAAGTTTTTGGTGGTCGAGGAATTGACCGCCTACAATCTCATTTTGGGCCGTCCTACCCTCAACGAGTCCAAGTCAGTCATCATCCCATCCCTCATGTTGATTAAGTTTGAGAGGGATGACGGGTCAGTCGGTGCCCTGAGCGGGGACCAGAAGACGGCTAGCGAGTGCTACCTCTCAGACGTTAGGCCGACTGCTATTCCAGCCGGCCATAACGAGGAGCCCATGAACCTTGATGACAATGAAGCCGCGCCTGCCCCCAAGGCAGCCGGCAAAAAGAAAAAGGCGGACCATCTAGTGGCCGCCAAAAAAGAGAAGCAATAGCAATCACTGATCGGGGAACAATAAGAGGATCTCCGTCCCCAACCAGCTGGTGATACTATGGACATTATTCTAGACGACAGCCGTCCGGAAAGAACCGTAAAAGTGGGGATGGTTGCTTTTGCAAAGTTGGGTGCAGATTTGCACCAACTGTTGAATGAATTCAAATACATTTTTGACTTTGAAGTGGAAGAGATGCCAGGCGTCAGCCCGGATCTTACTGTCCACAAACTTGCCGTGGATCCAAAAAAGAAGCCGGTTAGGCAAAAGAAAAGGAACCACGGCGAGGAGAGAACTCAGGCGGCAGCCGCCGAGGTCAAGAAGCTACTGGATGCCGGGTTTATTCGGCAATGCTACTGGATGCCGGGTTCATTCGACAATGCTACTATCCGGATTGGGTAGCCAATGTCGTCCTTGTCAAAAAGCCGAATGGAACCTGGCGGATGTGTGTTGATTACACAGATCTGAACAAGGCATGTTCGAAGGATAGCTATCCACTTCCAAAGAGCGACAGTCTAGTTGACTCTACAGCCGGCCATGCTTTGATGAGCTTCATGGACGCCTACTCAGGCTTCCATCGGATACCCTTGTGGAAAAAAGATCAAGAGAAGACGACATTCGTTATACGGTGATGCCGTTTGGGCTGAAGAATGCGCTTGCTACCTTCCAACGGATGATTAACACGATCTTCATTAATCAAATTGGGAGGAATGTAGAGGCGTACATTGATGACATGATAGTCAAATCCAAGCTTCAGATGGATCACCTTGCTGACCTCCGAGAAACCTTCACCACCCTCAGGCGGCATAATGTCATGCTTAATCCCAAAAAGTGCGTCTTTGGTGTTGAGTCTGGGAAGTTTCTCGGATTCTTGATTGATCAAAGGGGGATAGAGGCCAATCCGGGCAAAGTGCAAGCGGTAATTGACATGAAGTCACCCGGCACTGTCAGAGAGATCCAGAGACTCACCGGTTTTCTGGCGGCATTGGGGAGATTCCTCAGCCGGTCAGGTGACAAGTGCCTTTACTTCTTCCAGGCAATTAAGAAGAAGACTAGATTTGAATGGGGGAAGAATGCTGAGGCGACATTCCAGAAATTGAAGGAGCACCTCCACCCTTTGCCACGGCTGGTCAGCCCTATAGCAGGGGAGGTTCTCTACATGTACTTGGCCGTCTCAGATCATGCCCTCAGTGCCGTTCTCCTAGGTAACAGAGACGAAATCCAGCTCCCGGTCTATTTCATTAGCCATGTATTCCGAAATGCTGAGTTGAGATACCCCTTGGTTGAAAAATTCGGCCTTGCTCTTTCATGGCAGTCAAGAAGCTAAAACCATATTTCTTGGCACACCCGGTGGTGGTCTACACAGACCAACCCCTCAAGCGGCCAATGACAACCCTGGAGTCATCCAGCAGAATGCTCAAGTGAGCTATTGAACTACAAAGTCTGGAAATTTCTTTCGAGCCTAGAAAGGCAGTGAAGGGTCAGGTGTTCTCCGACTTTATTATTGAAATGACAAGACCGGCATAGCCGGAAAATGTTGATCAGGTTTGGAAGTTATATGTACACTACTACATTTAGAGCTAATACAACGGCTTTTTTTGTTGTATTAGGTGTCAAAAACCGTTGTATTAGACCTAATACAACGGTTACCAACCGTCACATTTGCAAGGGTTGGATTAGGTCTAATACAACGGCAAAATAGACCTAATCCAACGGATTGAGCAATCCGTTGTATTAGGTAGATACCTAATCCAATGGTTTCTTCAATCCGTTGCATTAGGTTCCCTTTTGTTTTTTTGGGAATAATTGGACCTAATCCAACGGATTTTTCGCCCAATATGTTGGATTAGGTCCTTTATTATTATTTTTTTATACATCCGTTGTATTAGCCTTTTTTTTTTAATACCGTTGTATTAGCCCCCCCCCCTTTTTTAAAAAAAAAAACCGTTGTATTAGACCCCTTTTTTTTCTTTTTGTTTTTTTAAAACCATTGTATTAGGTAATTTTTTTTAAAAAAAATCTATAATAATAAATATAAATTATATTAGTATATTTATAATTTAAATAAACAAAGTACATATAATATATCTTCGTTGCATTACAAAATAAACGAAGTACATATAATATATATTCGTTGCATTACAAAAGTAAACGAAGTGTCAATACTAACTAATTATAAATGAAAGTTCAATAGCTAATTAATTAACAAACGTTTAATTTGAAAACTCTCATAATTAATGATCAGAATATACCTTCCATTCCAAACTGTGCCATAAATGCTCGTTCCGCTGCTTCATTGCCCTCACAATCGAACTGAAGAGCACAATCGGTCTCATTCAGCTGCTCATCATCATAATTTTGCCCTTTTTCATGCACCTCACTGCTCATCATCAGCGCTTCATCCTTTTGTCGTTTCCGAAACTCGAGGTAGGCTGACATTGAGCCAGGAGAACAGAACGCTCTTTTCTTCACAAATGCCTTTGTTGACCCCAATTGTTGTTCTTGCTGCTTCCTTTGAATTTCCCGTGTAGGAACTGGATGTTGTTGAGAAGAGACCTATAAAACAAAAGCGAAACAAGTTACTATGTGACGGGTCTGGCAGAGCAAAGGCAGGAATGTATATGTCGTCAAAAAACCCAAGAGACACCGTGTATCATCAAATCAACCCACAATACATTAAACCAAAGAAAGAAAGAAAAAGAGCGATTATGAAGCTAAAAGATATAAATTCCAATCATTAGCTTAAAAATGTATGAGAACAGCAGTAAAAACATTAAGATCAGAAAACAGTCTTAACAAGCAACAAGACTGATCATCATATTTCTAGTAGCTAAGTCTGTGAGCTAGTGATCACTAAACCAGATTGGCAGCATTTTATTTTTTGGAAAGGTAAAATTCACACATAATCAACCCAGCTGAGTCAAGTAACCCTTTACATCTAAGCAGGTAAGTCTCAAACCCATCACAACCACTTCCGCATCCTGGATCCACTAGCTCAAGCCACTGCCAGTCATCACACTTCAGGTATGATAAACCTCAGGAGCACCGTGGAAGCTAGCACTGCTGACAAACGAGTCTAAGCTCATTAACAGAACAACAACACGTAATAGCTGGAAGGAGGCTATGTAATCTTGACTAATAAGATAAACCAAAATGATTCATGTACGCTCATGCTTAGTAAACCTAATACAATTTTCTTGATAGTTGAGACTAGTGCAGACTTCAGGATCTAAATTTATAGAGGAGAATGACCAGAAAATTAAGATAATTCCTACACAACTTATACCAAGAGTCTGGAAGAGCAAAGGCAGGAATGTATATGTCGTTAAAGCAAATTCAAGTTATTAAAGATACCTTTTCACATACTTGTCTTTTTTCACTACCAAGAGTTTCCTGTTCCGTATCAGAGTCTCATGAGGAGCCATCATCTGTCTGCCTCACACTCAAACAAAGTATGTCGCGTGTTTTTTTGTTGCAGTATCTTATTCGCCAAGGATCCCGATCCTTGGGCTGACATTCTTTCAGCATTATGCTTCAATTTTCTGAGCCTTTGTAACTCATAGTCTGGAAGCTGACTTTGGGAATTAGAAGCTTTTGCTTTACTCCCCTTCATCTGCAAAGCCATTCAATGAGAACATGTTTACAAACCATAAAAGATAATAATATGAAAAACAATGCAATATAATATAATATAATATGGAAAGCAGTGCAAAATAATGTAATATAAATTGTTAGGGAAAAAACCATCAGAAAGCTCTTTAGAAGGGATTTGAACAGCATAATGCCAACCATCTCTATTAAGATCTTCAACATAAAACACTTGATGTGCTTGAGATGCCAAGATAAATGGTTCTTCTTTAGAAATTGTCTTAGACATATTAATCGTTACAAGCTCATCATCGTCTTTTTTAGAGTGAAACCACACACACTTAAATAAGACGACACAGAAATAGCCATGGTAAGATACTGAAATGATGTCTGTTATTGAACCATAATAATTGACATTAGCCTCAACATGATTTTGATCTTTGGAACTCGCAAAGCTATGTGTCATGGCCGTTAGAGTGACTCCACTATTTTGAGTTACACAATTAGCATCGCGCTTCATGGTATGGAACCTATAACCATTGACTGAGTACCCTGTATACTTTTTAGCAATGTAAGAAGGCCCTTTTGATAACCATATGATATTATTAGGGATGATGTCTTGACCCTCTTCAAGAATGAAATCAACTTTCTTCCTAAACCAATCCACAAAATCCTTGCTTTGATCTTGAACGCTATTCCATTTTCTTTTTCTTCTAGCGCTTACAAATTCCTTGTGCTCACTATTAAATATAAAAAGATTACTTTATTAACACTACAATTAAAACATATTGAAAACCAAGAGAAAAAGAAAAAAAAACTACGTTTTGGTCGGTAATCTAACCTTATATATTTCTCAACTTCCTCACAGTCACAATTGAACAAGACATAACGATGCGCTTGCACCCATTGATTGTGATCAAGTATGTGTTCACGGTCTTTTTTCTTTGATGTCCATCCTTTCCCTTTTACTGGACGTCCTACCTTAGGAAGAAATGATTGTGATGTACTACAATCATTAACTTGAGGTGTGGCTGAGTTTGATCCATTCAAAAATCTAGCTACAAAGGCAACACATTCTTTGGCTAGATATCCTTCTGCCATTGAGCCTTCTGGACGAGCTTTATTTCGAACATCTTGCTTTAGTCCATGAAGATACCTCTCAATCCCATACATACACCTTGAACTTACAGGTCCACCCAATTTAATTTGGCCCACCAAGTGTAGAGGTAGATGTACCATTATATAAAAAAAGGCAGGTGGAAAAATCCTCTCAAGTAGGCATAATGTTTCAACTAACTCAGATTGCAATTTTTCAAGATTTTGAGGATCAACCTTTTTACTCCATATACTTTTAAAAAAAGCACAAAGTTTAATCAAAGGGGTAGAAACATCTTTGGATAATGTTGTCTTTACTGCAATTGGGAGCAAATAATTCATCATAAAATGTGCATCGTGGCTTTTGTAGCCTGCAATTTTCCTTTCCCCAACTTGTACACATCGACCAATGTTAGAAGCATAGCCTTGAGGAAGTTTGGCATTTTTGAAGACGTGGCAAAACTTACGTTTTTGCTCCAATGACATCCAAAAGCGGGATCTTGGAAATTCTTTGCCACCATCTTCCAATTCTCTTGGTTGAAATGGAGGTAGAAATTTACGATTTTCCCTATACAAATTCTTTGCCAAGGGTGAAATGGAGGTAGAAATTTACGATTTTCCCTATACACATTCTTAGCACTATAAGGCAACCACTCAGAATCTAATTCATAATGACACTCAAGGCACGCCAAGTATCCTTTTGTGCTCCAGCCAGATAACATCGCGTAAGCAGGAAAATCACTCACGGTAGTCATCAATGTTACATGCATGTGAAACCTCTGGTTACTCGAAGCATCATAAGTTTCCAGTCCGAACTCCCACAAATCCTTCAAGTCCTTCATTAGTGGTTGCAAATATATGTCAAGGTCATTGCTTGGGGAAGGACCCAGAATTAGTAGTGCTAACATCAAATACTCAGGCTTCATAATCATCCAAGGAGGCAAGTTGTAATTGATCAACATAACTAGCCAAGTACTATGTACAATACTCATTGAGTTGAACGGGCTGAAGCCATCTGTGGCTAGTCCTAGCCTCACATTGCGCGGGTCATCAGAAAACTCTTTGTACAAGGAATCAAATTCCCTCCAAGCTTGACCGTCAGCTGGATGATGTAAAAGATGATCAGTTTCACGCCCATCCGCATGCCAAGTCATGTATCTCGCCGTCTCTTGACACATAAATAGTCGTTGAAGCCTTTTCTTTATCGAAAAGTACCTAAGAATATTTTGAGGAATTCTATAGGTCTTTCCCTTACCATTTTCTATGTCATCCTCTTTGTCCTTTGATTTCCATCTTGGTGTTTTACAAACATGGGAGCTTGTTGCATTTTCATGCTCTTCCCAATATATCATGCAATCGTTTGGACATGCATCAATATTTGTATAATCTAACCCCAACACTTTCAAAACACTTTTCGCTTCATTGAAAGAAGTTGGCAACTTTGCATCAGGAAACACCTCCCTTATAAGCTCCAATATATCTCCAAATACGGCATTGGTTAGATTATGATCACACTTCAAAATAAAAAGTCGAATCATGAAGGAAAGTTTTGAGTGATTTTTGGAACCAGGATACAATTCTTCTTGCCCACCTTCAACTAACCTCAAAAACTTTTTTGCCTCATCATTTGGCCCCACTCTAAAAGCATCACGTGCATCATGCAACAACCTCACTACGTCATCGCTAGATTCATTTGGGATGGACCCTTCATCATTATCCCAAATAATTTCTTCTCTTTGGATATTGAACCCTAAATCTGATAACTTATCCGATCTTGGAACAAAACCATTACAAATTAAATGGTCTCTTACCACACCTTCACACTGCCAAAAACGATAATGACAAGTTTGACATGGACAACAAATTTGATTTCCTTGAGACTTAATAGAAAAGGCCCTTTTGACATATTCGTCGACTCCTTGTTCATATTCATCGCTCCATTTGGCAAACATCCACCAATTATTAGTTCCACCTTCCATTCCTTAGGGTAAAAATAGAAATTAACAGTGTAAATAGGTGCCAAAGGATAAAGTCACATAACCTATACAACTCTCATTATTTTTCATGGAGGTGTTCTCATGGAGGTGCAACACAAAGGTGATCAATGAACTACTCTATACCAAGCACTAAATACACTCCTTCTAGATAAGGAAGTGTTATTGTCAAACAACTAACATATAATGCAGGAAAATTACCAAAACACAAGATGAACACCAAGCTAGCCTATACTAAATGCAATTACATTGTCAATATTTCTTCGTTTCAAAAAAATTTAAGCAAAATGATGTAATCTTAGTTCAATATCTATATTCGTATTCACCTGAAATACCACATGTAAATATGTAATCACAGAATAAACTATTTGTACCAAAAAAATATATATATATACAAACTATACACATGATTTGATTTGAAATTTCTCCATGTGAAAGTGCTCCAATCAGTATAACGCCATAGGAAGGATATGCCAATGACTCACAAACCCAAGCCATGATTTACACCCTAAGTACTAATTCATAATTTTCAATGTTACTCTATCAGTATCAACCAGCCTTTTCAATTACGAAAATTGTCATTGTTATATGCACTATTCACCACCGTACAACAATTATCTTTATACCATCACTCTAACTGAAAATTGAGCGTCTATTATAATTCAATAATACCAAAAAAAAAAAATACAGATACAATCATCTAATTCATCTTGATAAAATTGGCTTAAAACGGCTCAACAAATCATAAAAAAATTACCATCCATAAAATTATCCAAACAAAACTAGAAAAATTACAGATTTTAGAATCCAAATTGCAACTTTTCTCTGTTGAACAAAATTAAATCACAAAATTAGCTAAAAGAATTGCAAAAAATCAAAGAAAGAGAAGGAATTTACTAGATGAGGAATTAGTAGAGAGATAAGAAGAAAGGTTGCGAGAGGGTGTATGTTCGAGCAATGAAAGTCTTAGCAGCAGCAATAGCCAAATTCTCTCTCCTCTTTCTTGGCCACCATTGAAAGACAAGAAAAAAAATTAGTTCAAGGTATACGAAAATAAACCCCCCAAAAAAATTAGGGTTCATAAATCGAAAACCATTCATAATTCAAGCTATACGAAAATTCGAGCAACAATGACCTACCTATGAGAAGATTATTTGCAATGGCGACTGAGAACGAAGCAGAGCAGCAATGGCGAGGGGGCGACTGAGAAGAGTCTTTGCGTGCAATGGCGAGGGCAACTGAGAAGTTTAATGGGTTTCAATTTTATTTTTGCCTCTAAAATATTTCACCATTTCCCGGTTTTTTTTATTTATTTTTGGACAAAACCGTTGGATTAGGTCCTTGTTTATTTTTTTTTAACCATCCGTTGTATTAGGTGTTATTCATTTTTTTCTTTTTTTCTTTTTTTATTTTGGGTTGATCCGTTGGGTTAGCTCCACTGTCCGTTGGATTAGCTCAATCTGAAAAATTAAAAAAAAAAAAATAATTCTAGGAACACTATCCGTTGTATTAGAAGAATAATCCGTTGGATTAGCTCATCTAATACAACAGATTAGTATATCTAATACAACGGTTTGTATAAACCATTGTATTAGACCTGTTTTAGTATAATCCGTTGTATTAGCCTAGTCTAATACAACAATGAAATTAGCCTTTGTATTAGCTCATTTTGAACCGTTGTATTAGATTAAAAATGTAGTAGTGGTAGACGAAAGCTCTACTATGAACGGTTGTGGTGCAGGCGTAATTTGCATAACTCTGGAAGGGGAGAAATATGAATACGCACTACGGTTCAAGTTTCAGGCCTCCAATAATGAGGCGGAGTACGAGGCCCTGCTAGCCAGTATACGCATGTGTAAGGCGGAAGGGGCAAGGAAAGTTGACGCCTGCTCGGATTCTCAATTGATTGTTAGCCAATTCAATGGTGACTATGAGGCCACCCATCCGGCGATGATCAAGTATCTGCAGGCGGTCAAAGATGAGGCTAGGACACTTGATGAATTTCATCTAAGTCAGGTGCCCCGGTCAGAGAACCATCAGGCGGATGCATTATCCAAACTGGCCTCATCCGCCACTTGTGATACGCCTAGGTCAGTCTTTTGGGAGGTCATGGAAAAAAGAAGCATTGAACATGATCCCATTGGAGTTCTTGACCGAAGCTCTACCTGGATGGACCCCATCCGGGATTATTTGGTAGACGACATTCTGCCGGATGCCCCTTAAGAGGCGACAGCTTTGAAAAAGCGAGCTTTGAGCTTCGAAATGTACAAGGGAGAGCTCTTCAGAAAGGGTTACCTCCAGCCGTTGCTGAAGTGTGTTATTCCTGAAAGGGGAAAAGAGGTGCTAGAGGATCTGCATGCAGGCTTTTGTGCTTCACATATAGGCGGCAGAACTCTAGCAAAGAGGGCTAGGCGGCAAGGCTATTTTTGGCCCACTCTTGAGGCAAACGCCATGGAATTGGTTAAGAAATGTGACAAGTGCCAGAGGTTTGGCCGGCTCATACACCGTCCGGCAACGGATCTAACGGCCATCTACAGCCCGGTTCCATTTGCAAAATGGGGCATGGACATCTTAGGTCCTTATACGCCTGCATCAGGCGGAAGAAGATACATTCTAGTGGCTGTAGATTACTTCACTAAGTGGGTTGAGGCAGAGGCAGTCAAGGGAATGAAGACAAAGGATGTCATCTCCTTCATTTGGAGGAACATCATCACCCGGTTTGGGGTCCCTATGTCTACGGTCTTTGATAACGGTCCTCAGTTTGAAACACCTACCCTCAAGAGACTGCTGAGAGATCAGGGAATCTCACATTGTTTTGCATGCGTTGGCTGCCCCCCGGCAAACGGTCAGGTTAAAGCCTTCAACAAGCTCATCTCAGACGGCATAAAAAAGAAGATTGAAAGAGCTGGCGGTCTTTGGGCGGATGAGTTACCTCACGTCCTTTGGGCCATTAGAACAACTAAAAAAGGGGCAACCGGTGAAACCCCGTTTCTCATGACATACGGCACTGAAGCCGTCTTGCCAATTGAACTTTATGAGCCAACACTCCGAGTCATGCTCTATGATGAAGAGGCTAATTGGGAGGCCATGCGTCTTGCATTGGACTCACTCCCGGAGCGCAAGGGCAATGCCGCTTTGCGTCATAAGATATACCGTCTGAGAATGACGAGGGCCTACAACAAAAGAGTACACAAATGACCCCTCAAAGTGGGGGACTTTGTGCTACGAAAGATGGAGGCAACCGATAGGGCAAATGAGCAAGGGAAGCTAACCCCTAATTGGGAGGGCCCCTACCGGGATTTTGAAGAAGTCAGAGGCGGCACCTACCGCCTGGAAACACCAGACGGCAGGCAACTAGCCAGAACCTGGAATGTAGACAACTTGAAAAAATACTACTTCTAAGGATTTGTGAATACTTTGTAAATAGAGTATATTAATTAAAAAAAGTTACTTCATTTCAATTGTTTTTGTATAAAGTCCCATGTGCAATGCACAACCGGGCTACTTCTAAGTCCCATGTGCAATGCACAACCGGGCATCTTCCAAGTCCCATGTGCAATGCACAACCGGGCATCTTCCAAGTCCCGCCTGTGAAATGCACATTTGGGCACTCGTTTTCTCAAAATGAGTAGAAAGCTAAGTACCTAACTTAGTTATTCAAAAGGCCCAAGGCCTACATATTTTAAACCACCTGCTCTAACCATGAGCAGGCATCCGGCGACGCCCATTTTGGTGAATTCGTCGAAGAGAACATCTCCCTTCCGGGTGGTACATTGTTCTACAGGTCATAGACTCAAACGAATTTAACCGGTTAGGTTAAAGATAACCCATGGCTGTTTGAATGACCTATCGAAATCAAGATACACCCGGTTATTGCCCCAAGGTAATACAGACGTTGAATTAAATCTTGATCTCCAGCCAGCTTTTGCCCAAAAGCACTACAGCCGGCTCCAGCTTCCATAAACAAGGTCAAAACCTTGTTAAAATCAAGATACACCCAGTTATTGCCCCAAGGTAATACAGGCGGTGAATTAAATCTTGATCTGCAGCCGGCTTTTGCCAAAAAGCACTACAGCCGGCTCTAGCTTCCATAAACAAGGTCAAAACCTTGTTCAAATCAAGATACACCCGGTTATTGCCTCAAGGTAATACAGACGGTGAATTAAATCTTGATCTGCAGCCGGCTTTTTCCAAAAAGCACTACAGCCGGCTCCAGCTTCCATAAATAAGGTCAAAACCTTGTTAAAATCAAGATACACCCGGTTATTGCCCCAAGGTAATACAGACGGTGAATTAAATCTTGGTCTACAGCCGGATTTTGCCAAAAAGCACTATAGTCGACTCCAGCTTCCATAAACAAGGTCAAAACCTTGTTAAAATCAAGGGACACCCGGTTATTGCCCCAACGCAATACAGGCGGTGAATTAAATCTTGGTCTTCAGCCGACTTTTGCCAAAAAGCAATACAGCCAGCTACCATTTCCATTATCATTATCATTAATCTGCAATTGTTTAAAATGCATTCGTCCGGCCACAGGCCGCCTGCATGCCAACCAACGGCATTGTCGGATACCTAAGGGGAAAACCCTAGCCGGTTAAGCGCGTATTCTAAGTTGATTTAGCCGGCGCAGCCGGCAAATTTGACTTGGGTTTAATTCTGTTTTAAAACGGTCAAGGACCGCCTATATATTCATCCGGATGCTTATGGACGGCTGCTTGCTCCAAGTTGGTAACTATTAAGCAAACAACCATACAGGGGAAAATAGGGCTAATGCATCCGGCATATATCAATTCAAATTGCAACAAAAATTTCAATCAAGGCAAAAATTGCAGAAAATTGAAACAGAGTGGCAAAGTAAACCGACACAGTCAGCATATATATATAAAAATTTCAAGTTAAAATGTTAGCCGGACCCCTGTCCGGAGAAAGTGATACAAAATTACACGGCTCGCAGGCCGGATGAAAGTAGGAGTTAAAATTGTTTTTTGAGCTACTGCTGCTGCTGCTGTTGCTGCTATTGTTCTGGATGCTGATCCTGACCAGCATTAGGAGCATCTTGGGTATGCTGGGGTTGGGCTTCTCTTGCCCCACCCGGCGCCTCATCTTCCGCCTGCTCATCCCCTATGTCGGCCCACTCCTCGAAGGGCGCCGGCTGCTGGATCCCGAGTACTTGAGCATCAAATACCTCTGTTGCGTATTTGTACCTAAAGTCGAAGAAAGCATAGTCGGTGTCCGGGTGGATCATGAACCATGCCATCTTCATGCGTGCTTCGCAGTCACGCTCATTCTCGGTGACCAGCTGGTTTTGTTCAGCTGACTGCTGGTCCAGATGCTCCTTCTTGGTCCTTACCAGCTCGTCCTTCAGCCGGATGACCTTGTCTTTCAGCCCAGCATTCTCCTTGTCAGCCTCCCCCAAGGCCTTGACGTCAGCCTTAAGTTTGTCAACTTGGAGTTTCCAATCGGCAGCATTTTGGTTGGCCGTATCAGCAGTAGCCGTAAGCTCCCAGATGAGTTCCTTCTGTTTCATCTCCCAGGTTTTAGTTTGGATTTCAAGCATAAGGGAGTTATATTGACAGACATCAATTAATTCGGCTGCCCGTCTCTAGGCATCCTTTACCTCCTTGCTTCTTTCGCAAGGGAGCTTTCATCCCGTCAACCCTCAACATCACCTGCAACGTCAGCCGGAAAAGAAGTTAGTTAAGTTATATAACAACCGACAATTAGAAAAATTGCCCAAAAATACCCCATCCGGCAATTAGCAAAATTGCCCAAAAGTACCCCAACCGGCATTTTACCTCAATCAGCAGTGAGGTGATGCAGTCAAGGTTGACCTAGCTGACACCCGGTACCGCTTCCTTCTCGGACCGGGTGAGGGTCCTCAGCATTCTCTTGGCGTAATTTTGCATATCCGGCCAACGAGAAGCAACATCTGCATCATGAGAGATATTTGTTAAGTATTGGGCATAAGCGGCTCCTATATTCAGCCGTCTTCCAGAAGAATCCCCCGACTGAGAAACTTGGGACTTGACTCGAACAGGCCCAAGCGGCCAAGGGGGGTCAAAAGGGAAATTCGTACCTTCGTTTTCTAGCTGAGGGGTGAGACCACCCCCAGCCGCATTTGAGTCGGATACAACAACAAGCACCCGGCTAGAAGGAACCTCAGGCTCCTTAAATCCGGCCTCAACCGGCCTTGAGCTCAGACCCAAGCTTTGCAGACTTTTGCCTGCGGTTGTGGGCCTATCAGGAGCCGGTGTTCTACCGGCTGAGGTTGGTGCGGGGCCACTTGGGACCTTCCGCCTCTGTGAAGCAGGCGGGGAAGTTCCTCCCCCGGTCTCTTCACCATCTACCTCAAGGAACGAGGAACGTTCTGGCTCCCCGTCTGCAAAAGATAGCAAAGCCACAAGTTAGAACCAACATTGTTTGCAAGACATATAGACGGTTAAATATCAGCCGGTACTTACCCTCCGCCTCTGGCCACAAGTTGGGCCCGTTTCTGCTCAAGTTGCTCCTTCCTAATTTCAGCGGCTGACTTAGCCGGCGTTTTCTTTGGAGGAGTCATCTCAAGTCCTTTCTCTGCAAAATAGTGAAGAAAAATGTTAAGAGCATTCAAAGACCATACAGGCGGCATAAATCGCCGATTAAGCAGTAAACCTTTGTCCCAAAAGGTGCTAAAACCGCAGGCGGAAAGGAACGCCTCGTCTCTGAACCAGTTCGGGTGAGGGACCCAGAATTTGGGGACAATGATTTGTATCCCATCATCTAGTGGCATTGTAGTCTTCTTAAACAGCCCCGGCTCCATACACTACTAGAAAACAGGCTATTTTCGACGGAAAAGTTCCGTAGGAAACACCCTGAATTCCGTCGGAAAACATTGTTCCGACGGAAATTCCGTCGGAACATGTTATCGGAAGACCCTTTGTAGGAAAAACGACTATTTCAGCCACCACTTCTGTCGAAAACAGCATAAAAAAAACCCAACACCAACCTAACTACCCTATCCAGCCACCACTTCCCCACCTTAACCCACCTCACCAGACCCACCCACCTCCCCACCTCACCAGACCAACCTACCTCCCACCTCCCACCTCACCAGACCCACACCACCCACCAGCACCCACACCACCCACCAAACCAGCCCACACCACCCACCAGCACCCACACCACCCACCAGCACCACCTTACCTGAACCCACACACCAAACCTACTTAACCCTAACCCACCACCTTAATCCACCTAACCCGAGTCCACTCAACCCGAATCCACCCAACACCTTATCCCACCAAACCCTAACCCGAACCCACCTACCAGACCCACCACCCTAACCAACATTCGAACCCACCCACCTTAAACCACCCAATTAACCCACCTAATTCGAGCCCACCCACCTTAAAACCACCCAATTAACCCACCTAATTCGAACCCACGACCCATCATCTAAACCCACCTAATTCGAACCCACCCACCTTAAACCACCCACAACGCGACCCATCATCTATCACCTAAACCCACCACAACCGTATATATTAAAAAAATGATGAAATAACAAAAAAAAAAGAAAAAAAAAAGAAACATACCTTAATTCGACCACACAACAGATAAATTGGGTTTACGAGGTCAAATTCGTCCATAAAAACTCTAGATCTAGAGTTTTCATGATCGAATTTGACTTGAAAACCTTTGTTTTTGGCAAATTTGTTATTGTTAGTGTCGGTATTAGTGGTTTTGGGTGAGAAGGAGGACGAGGAGGGAGATCCAGTTGTTGTTGGTGGTGTCGGTGTTGGTGGTTCTTGGGTGAGAAGGAAAACGAGAGGACGTGGAGGGAGAAGGAGTTGTTGTTGTTGGTTTCGGTGTCGGTTTGGGTGAGAAGGAGAGGACAGAGAAGAGACGAGGGAGGGAGAAAGAGGACGAGGAGGGAGAAGGAAAGAAAAGATACGAGGAGGGGGGAGAGGAAAGAGAAGAAAGGAGGACAGACTATTGAGAAGAGAGGAAGGAGAAGAGAATAGGAGAGGAGAGAGAAAGAGAAGGAGAAAAGAGAAAGAAAGAGGCGGTGTATGTGTAATTAGGGTTTTCTAATTTTTTTTTAAATTAGATTCCGACGGAAAAAAAAAATCCGTAGGAATATATGGTATTTCCGACGGATTTTAATTCCGTCGGAAAGTTAATTTTTCGACGGAATATTCTGTCGGAAAGTTAATTTTCCGACGGAATATTCTGTCGGAAATACCATATATTCCTACAAATTTTTTTTCCGTCGGAAATTTTCGACGAATTTTTAACTTCCGTTGGAAGTTTTCGACGGAAAAAAATTCCGTCGGAATTTCTGATGTTTCCGACGAAAATATGTGTCGGTCGGAAACATTCTGTCGGAATTAGGCCTATTTCTTGTAGTGATAATGACATCCCAAGATTCAACCGGTACCTTGGGGAGGGCGCATTTCTTTCCCAATAGAGTCGGGTTCTTATTATAACGGCGTAGCCGGTGATTTGCAGCCGTAGATGGGGAAGAGACGAAATAAAACTTGCTCTTCCAACTAGTCCCTTTGGAGGGTTTCTCCAATGTCATCATCTATTCCGGATGGGTGGTCAGTGTGTACCACGCATTCCAACCACCTGGGGCACGGCTCAGGTAGTGCATGTGCGCGAACGCCTCCCAGCTAGGCGTCACGTCCTGCATCTCGCAGGCGGCAATACATCCCAAAATATTCACCCAAGAGTTGGGTGTGAGCTGCCAGACGCCAAGGTCGTAACCCCTTAGAATGGCTTTGATTGTTTTGTGGAGGGGAAACCGGAGGCCGGCTTTGAATGCCGCCTCATAGCAGCCGAAATAATTATCAGTGTGTTCCAGGTCGTCATCCCAGACGACGGTTGCATCAGCAGGCGGGACGCCAACCTCCCATCTGGCCCCTACATGGCGCTTCTCCAAAAAAGCCGGGAGGGTTGCATTTAATGTCACCACATCCCGGGCGTTCATGTGCGCCTCTGTCGGATTATTTGCTGATGGCTAGTTATAGGCCTCCTCATCTTCTTGAGGGGCATCCGGCGTCATTGTAGACTCTGTTGAGTCGGACTGCTGGACGGTATCCTCAACGCCTGAGCTCCCGGGATCTTCTAATATCTCATCTCCGGGCGTGCTAGGTACGCGGGGTTGGTCAAAAGGTACATCCTCAAACGAAGTTCCGGCTGAATCATCTGATTGGTACTCGGGGTCAACCGCTGTTTTCCTTGTCCGAGCCATTCTGTCCTACACATGAACAAAGACGGTTGGATTCCTAGAATAATTAGGGTGGTCCAAAGATACCCCAAACGGTATCAAATAGAATGCAGTTTTTGAAGATTGCTCAAAGGTACCCCAGGCGGTATCTAAATAAAGCAGTTTATGAAGATGACTCAGAGATACCCCAGACGGTATCTATAGAGTGCCTTTTTGAAAAATTGCTCCAAGTTACCCTAGACGGTATCTATGGGGCGCATTTTTTGAAAAATTGCTCCAAGATACCCTAGACGGTATAAGACCAGCTGCGGATCCTTAAGGTGCATTATTTGAAGAAAATTGCACAAAAATACCCCAAACGGCACAAGGCCGACTGAGGGTCTTATGAAAGCAAATCAAAAAAGAAAAAATTGCTTGAAGATGCCCCAGACGGCACAAGGCCGGCTGTGGGTCTATAGAAAGCAAATTATGAAGATTGCTCAGAAATGCCCCAGGCGGAATATTTCCGGCTGTGGGTCCATTGGATGCAATCTTTGAAGGCAATTTTTTGAAGATACCCTAGACGGAATATTTCCGGTTTAGGGTCTATGAAATGAAAGTTTTGAAGACAATTGTTTGAAGATGCCCCAGGCGGAATATTTCCGGGTGTGGTTCCGTTGAATGCAAGTTGTCGAAGACAATTGTTTGAAGATCCCCCAGACGGAATATTTCCGGTTGTGGGTCTATGGAATGCAATTTGTGAAATAAATTGCTTAAAAGTGCCCCAGACGATGTAAAACCGGCTGTGGGTCTATTGCATGCAATTGGTGAAATAAATTGCTTAAAAGTGCCCCAGATGGAGTAAGACCGGCTGTGGCTCTACTGAAATTAAGAAATTGATCAAGTCAGACGGTACTTTAGAAAGGGTCAAAAAAGTACTCAACCGGTAATCGGATGCGTCTGAAAGAAGAAGCTAGTTGCACGAATAAGCAGCCGGTGTCAGAGCCTTTTTCTTTCAAAGTAATTTTTGTGAAAATTTGCAAAGTAGCAAATGAGAGGAGGAGGCCTCCAATTTATAGGAGGGGGGCAGAAGGCGAACCGTCACAAGCGCCACGTGGCAAGCCACGTCACACCTGTGAGGGGCAAATGTTTGGGGTAAAAACCCCTATGCCATGTGGCCTAATACCGTGCTGACACGTGGCAGCCCTTCAAAGGCCCATTGGGATCCAATCGGATGCTGACACGTGGCATTGTAACCCTAATAGGGGAGCAGATCTTCATTTGCTATAAATAGAGGAAATTCCTCATTTATTATACATTCGTAAATACATACACAAAAAACCAAGCAATATTAACTGCGGAATCTATCTGAATCAGGGAGAAAAACCCATTTACTTTCCGCACTTTTACCAATCCGGAATCATACTAACTTGATCGTCGGAGGCGGAGCTCCATCCAACCGGAGTTTCGTGGTTTTGCAGGTACAAACGTCAGGCGCGCATTTCCAGAATTGTAACTCTCTCGAGGGACTCAAAAAACCCCGAAACAACCATGACACGTGTCAACATGTGATTGATTCAAATTAAAAAAATATCAAAAAATCTTTGAAAAAAAACCTGATTGTTGCCCCCCTTAACCTCCACTACTCCAACTCTTAACCTACACCACACCAACTAACCTACACCGCACCAACTAACCAACATCACCATCCCCTGCTCCCACCAAAGCCAAGCAACAGCCCATCACGCTACACTTCCTCCACCATTCCTGCCCTAACAACGCCGGCACCCTAACCCCACCCTCTAACCTCGCCGGAAAACGGCCGACCACCCCTCCTTAACCACCAAAAATGGTCGGCCGTCTTCTACCACCCATTCCCGACCCCCGAAACCACCCACCTAGACCCCCCCAAAGCCTCCATTTTCTCTCTCTTCCTCTTCCGCCCGCCATTGCTGCGATTTCCGTTCTTCATCGTCGTTGTTGCGGATTTTTGGGCGCATTTTGTGGATTCAATTGCATCGAAATCGAACTCAATGGCAATGTTGAGCATTCGTCGTTCTCGGTGAGAGCTTCACTGCCATTTTCGGTGGTATTGGGGGGTCGGGGTGGGCTGGGTGGTTAGTTTCGGGGGTCAGAAATGGGTGGCAGGCCAGCCGGCTAATATCGGTGGTTGTGGGGGGGTTTGCCGACCGGTTGCCGGCGAGGTTAGGGGGTGGGAAAGGGTTGCTGGAATTTTTGGTATTATTTTGAAATTTTTTTGTATATGTTTTTTTTTTAAATTTTTAGTTTTGGACCATTCATGTGTTGACACGTAGCGATTTTACCGGTCATTGGGACTATTAGAAACAAACACATAACATAGTTGAGATTATTAGAAGTCAATCGTCCGTAATTGGGATTATTAGAAGTAAATCGCCCATAATTGAAATTATTAAAGTGTATTTTCCTAAATTATTTATACCTTTTTGTAGTTAGTGGTTTCAATTTTATAGGACAACTAATCCAATATATAGATAAGTGTTATCACTTGAAACTTTCATCGTCATTAAGTGTGTTTACATTGTTCATTTGAACTTTGATTATGTTATATTGATTGGATCGGAGTAACATAATTAATGATCATTCTTAATGTTCAATTTCCTTTATATAGTTTATATACACATAAAAATTTTGTAATCATCATACATATCATCATTATATCAAATTTGTGTGAGCTAACTTTTCTATGATGAAATATGGCTTTTGAAGGCAATTGATTTGGTACTGTACTTTCAATACCTTTTTCCACTGAATCTTAAACTTTATTATGGACAGATTAAAACAAATCTCAGTCAAAAGATTTGGCTTTAACAGATATTGATATCCTTAATTTTTCCTCCCAAAAGTGTTTTAGAAGTTAGGCCTCATGCTTTTTGGCCTTTTGCCAATAACCAACCTCTATTGTGTTAATTATACATTCACATCCCATTGTAATTTTATTAAGTTATATAGAAGTATATTGCTAGTTTCTTTTTCTTTTCTTTTAATTATTCTTTTTAAAGATATTAGGGGAAGTTATATTTTTAATTTTTTTGTAATATAAAAGAAATCATCATAAGAGGTTATCTATTACACATAGTATATACTTGGGAATCACATCAATGCAATTGGTTTGAATAGTTGCTTTGTGTCTCTAGTTTCAATTTCCTTAGCCTTTAGTGTAAAATAAAAATAAAAACCCTACCTCTCTCGATTTTGCACCTCATTCATCAAACATATGTTAGTAATTTTACTTGTATATATTTTCGAGGTCATACACGAGCTCACGTTGGAACAAAATCTAGTTAATAGGTGATCGATGGAATAGTCCATCAATCTTATATATTAGTCATTTTTCCTCTACAGTTTTAATGTGGATTGTTAATCAAGCAAAAGATTATGAATCTTCCTACATTGCTAGTTGTAGCTGGGCAATTGGAAAAACAATGTGAAGTGTGAAATAACATGCAATTGACATCTTAGAACAAAAATAATTCGATCCCCTGCAAAGGACATGAAAATATACTACCTTCGTTAATTTTTAGTTGCAACAAAAGGGTATTATTTGTGAGATACACTACAAGAAAATTGTGTTTTTGTAGCTCTTATTTTGTAGTGATTGTACATTCACTACAATAGGCACATATGTTTGGGAAATAGTAGAGGAAATCGTATCATTTTACAATCGCCATGGTAAACCCATATAAAAGCGATGCGGGAAAACATAATGAAATATATTCACCTCTTTTCTGCACATTTATAAAATTATAGCAAATTGTATTGTTTACAATTGCTAATAAAACCCAAAAATCAATATGAAAAACCTTTTCTACACTAGATTTATAAATTTTGTTTGACAAAGAAAACATAAAATATAGACCTTGAGATTTCATATTTGAATCTTGTATATAACATAATTTTTCATATCGATCATTGAGGCCTACTCCAGCGATATCAAAAAATACTACTAAAGGCTATGGTAATAGTGGATATTAATTGTATCGAATGACCATTCGTTAGGAAAGTTTTTTTGTAAACCAATACTAAAGGTTAGAATAATTGCAGGGTCGTTTCAACAATTTTAGAGGCCCTGTTCTAATTCTAAAATGGGCCATACAATATTAATATTTATACCTTATTTAAAAATATCATATTACATAATAATAAAAAAAATAAAAAAAATAAAAAAAAACATATATTCTTGTAAAATGATGCACCAAATAAAAATTCAAATACTTAATTAAATTACTTTGTATATTCAAAGTTTCAATTTAATACCATTTATATATAATCATACTCTCATGTTTCTCACCAAATAAAAACTCAAATAATTCATTTAAATTACTTCGTACTAGATCCAATTTGTTAGCTTATACTGAACATCATCTTCCTACGGTTTAAAAAAAAATACTCGTAAAAATAAAAACTAGCCTATTATAAAAGGGAAAATTGATTCTAATAATCTCACCTTTGGCCGGTTTGCTTCTAATAATCCCACCTTTTGATTATCATTTAATAATCCCACCTTTAGGGGCATTCGCTTCTGATGGTCCCTAACCTGTTGGTAACCGATATAATTGGTTAACATACCACGTGTCACTTTGAGATTCGTCAAAATATTTTTTTATATCTTTTAGTAAAAAAATTTAAAAATTAATTTTTTTTTCCCTTTCCTTCTTCCTTATCGGTTAAAAAAAATTAAAAAATTAATTATTTTTCTTACCTCCTGGTGGCCAAGGAATTAAAAAAAAATAAAAAATACTTACCCAAACAACAAGTTACCGGTCATAAGGGGCCATTAGAAGAGAATAATCCCAAAGGTGGGGTTATTAGATGACAATCAAAAGGTGGAATTATTAGCAGCGAACCGGTCAAAGGTGAAATTATTAGAATCAATTTTTCCATTATAAAAAAAATTATAAAATATAAACAAAAATTGATGAAAAAAATCAAAAGCTTTGTCGCGACATATTTGTTCACAATCTCCTTACTCCCAAAGCACACAAAATTCCCAAAATGAAGTGGTAGTTGAAATTATCAAAATTGGAGAACGGCAGAAATCATTGAATGATGTTGGAACAAAGTGTGTTTGGGTGTGAATTTTGGGGAAAATCACAAAGTCCCATATTGGTGGGAAATGAAAGTTTTACCTCCTTTATTATGTAGAGAGTGGTGTACTTGGGTGTGGCCCAAGAGCTACCCACATTTTGTGGAGAGGGAAGACTTACCTACCGAGCTGAGCTGGTCTAGGCTAAGCTAGGCTGGGTCGGGTGATCAAAACAGATTTTAAATTTTTGAACAAGGTTTAGTTATGTAATTTGTTTAAACTGATTACTGAATTAATTCCTTGATTTTTGGTAACTATTTTGATTGATTCCCTACCATTATTCATAACCGTTTTTATTCCAAGTTTATTTCGACATTACCATTTTTTAATTAGCCGTTTTTGACATTAATTTCGCTGGTTTAAGAACGGTTTTAATTGCGACCTTTATTCTACTGCTTTGGCTATAAAAAGAACACTTTGCTCACCGTTTTCATAGACAGAAAAATTATTCTAATCTTCTTCCTCCTAAAATACAAAATTCGAGCAGTTTCTAATTAGTGTTGGTGTTTAGTTGCTCGATGGTTATGTGCAAATCCATCGGTATATTTTTATTTCGAGAGACTGTTTTATCCTGGGGGACATCCATTTGTGGTTCGATCTACTTGCACAAATTAGAGGCAGTACCGTGAATGTTCTAAAGAGAGCGACATAATCCGCGACTCAGTCTCATTCCCGGTAACATTGTTCTTATATTTTTGTTCCTGTAGTTCCGTTTACAACATTTTTATAACACTTCTTTTCTGCCTTTCGTGAATATTATGTGTACCGAAGAAATGACTATGTCCAACGACCTTAACAAACCCTTCTGTTTTAAAGGTGCTCACTTTAAAAGATGGAAACAGAAAATGCAATTTTTCTTGATTGTTAAAAAGGTTCATTCCGTATTGACTGTTCCTAGGCCTATTATTCCTAATAATGCTGATGAAGATGAAAAAGTTTTTTTGAATACTGAAATCGAAACCTAGAATGAAACTGATTTCATGTGCAAAAATTATATTCTTAATGGCCTGTGTGATAATTTGTATTATTGTTACAATATGGAAAACTCTGTTTAAGATCTTTGGGATGCCCTACAAATGAAATATGATACTGAAGAAGCTTGTGCCAAAAAGTATTATGTCAGTAGGTACCTGAACTTTCAGATGACTAATGAAAAGTCCGTGGAAGTGCAATCCCACGAACTTCAGAACATTGTCCATGAGATAATTTCCGAAGTTATGGCCCTTGATGAACAATTTCAAATTGCTGTTATTATTGACAAATTTCCCCCTTCTTGGAAAGATTTCAAAAATAATCTCAGGCACAAGACTAAGGAATTCTCCTTGGAGAGTTTGATCACTCGGCTTCGTATAGAAGAAGAATCAAGGAAACAGGACCAGAAGGAAGAAATCTTATAGGTCACTGCGACAATGCTACTAAGCGATCTGCTGCAGTACTCAAGCCTGCTGGTAAGAATTTCAAGCCTCAGAACCGGAAGAGTAACTCCAACCGAAACAAACAAAATGTTCAAAAGAACAATGCACAGCAACAGTCTCATCCCCCTAAGAATGGTTCTAGTCAATTTCTATGCTATAGGTGTGGAAAACCAAGCCATATGGCACGAAAGTGTAGGAACATGCCTAACCCTGCACCTGCGCAGGCAAGCATGATTGAAGATCCCCTTGTGGCTATGATTACTGAGATCAACCTTATTAGTGGATCAGATGGGTGGTAGGTAGACACTGGTGCTACACGCCATGTCTGCTATTGATATGTCGTGTTTTGTGTATGTTATTTAGCTTATTTTTAGTTAGTTTTGTTAGTTTAGTTGAGTATTTGAGTCCGTTTTGGCGTATTTTGGTTTAGTTTTGATATCCGATGCTTTTATGGGTAGTTTTGTTGTTTTTGATGTTTTTCAGGAATAATGAAGCTAATTTGGATCCATTACGAAGCCATGAAGTTAAGCCAAGGCCCATGAAGCTTGATGATTAAAGAAAAGGCAACATATGGAATTTTAGAGCTAGGCACGGCCGTGCCTACTCTGGTCCGTGCCTCCAAGCCATATGCAGCACCCTTTGTTTCGACCCTAGGCACATCCGTGCCTAGCAGGAGGGCACGTCCGTGCCCATCAGAACAGCAAGGCACGTCCGTGCCCAGCATCAGGCACGTCCGTGCCTGGAAGACAGAATCTGCAACAATTATGCTACGTATAGAAGCACGTCCGTGCCTAGCAAGGGGCACGTCCGTGCCTCCTGGGAATCTTGTGCGCCAAGCTTAGCCGATTTTTCTTATCTTTTTAGGCTTGTATATATTCTTTAGTTTTTTCTTCTTGGCGGATGATTCATTCATTAAGCCTTGTTTTTATTTTTTTTATTCTCTCCTTAAGAACTAGTTCTCCATTATTTTTCTAAGTTTTTGTAATTCAAGATTCAAGATTCAAGCTTTCTACTTTCAATTTTATTCAAGATTAGGTATTTATTTTTCATCCTTTGTTATTTAATTATGTTTTCCTTATTTATTATTGTTTTTGTTTCTTTAATCATGTGTGAGTAGATTCTTTAATTCAAGATCTAGTGTAGCCCTATTATTATTGATGCATGAATAATAGTATATCTTTAACTTCTTTAATAACTTTAACAATTGAATTGCTAAATTGATTGTGATTATGCCAATGCTAGGTTAGACACAACTATAGTATTGCGATTATTCCATTGTTTTTATCACAGCGACAGTTGGGTATAAACGGATTTGAGTAAATCAATTTAGGGTTTGATTCTCAACACGAGAGTAGTTGGGTTTGATAATTGGGAAGTGAGAGTAATGTGTTTAATGTCTCTAATATGCATGATACCATGAGAATAGGATTGATTGTATGCTAGGGAAGCCATTGATACTCGAGAGAGATCCTTGGTATTTATTAGGGTTTACTTTTCCCCGTTCGATTGAAATCGTATGTTAAGGGTAGAATTACAATTGCATCATAATGATTGTGGTGAAACTAGATCTTGGATGTTTTAAGTACTTCATTTAATCATCTTATTTAGTTTATTTGCGAATTCTTCTCATACTTAGTTCCGTAGATAATTGATTATAATTGATTCTTGCTTAGTAGAAATTCGAGTCTATTTAATTATTTTTGAACCCTAGTCTCTTGGGATCCGACCCTTACTTGCCAGTCTACATTAGTATTGGTCTGTTAGGTTATTTTTGATAGCTACGCGACACGCCTACCAGCTATGATCATCGGATGTTTAAAACATACACTGAAAAGATCGATGATAAGAAAGTTTTGTTGGTTGATTCCCATTCCACTAATGTTGCTGGTATTGGAAATGTTGAGTTGAAGTTTACTTCTGGCAGGACTCTCATTCTGAAGGATGTATTGCACACTCCGGAAATGAGAAAGAATTTAGTCTTTGGTTTTCTTCTTAATAAGGCTAGTTTTACACAAACCATAAGTTCTGTTTTGTTTACTTTGACTAAGAAGGAATGTTTGTAGGAAAAGGATATACTACTGATGGTATGTTTGAACTGAATGTTGAGATTAATAAAATTTCTAATTCTGCTTATATGTGTTCCACTATTATGTTTGGCATGCTAGACTTTGGCATGTGAACAAAAGACTCATCAAAAATATGAGCAACCTAGGTCTTATTCCTAAGTTTTCACTTAATGACTTTGACAAATGTGATTTTTGTAGTCAGACTAAGATTAAAAAAACACCTCATAAGTCGGTTTTGAGAAATACAGAACCATTAGACTTAATTCATTCGGAAATTTGTGAATTTGACGGAAAGTTGACCAGAAATGGACAACGATATTTTATCAACTTTATTGATGATTGTTCAGATTATACTTGTGTTTATTTGATGAAAAATAAGAGTGGTGCTTTTGAAATGTTTAAGTTGTTTGTGACAGAATTTGAGAATCAGTTCAACAAGAAGATAAAAAGGTTACAAAGTGATCGTAGAACTGAGTATGGTACTAATGCTTTTATAGAATTTTATAATTCACATGGTATCATACATGAAAGATCTGCCCCTCATTCTCTAGAAATGAATGGTAAGGCTGAAAGAAAAAATAGAACTTTTACTGATTTAGTAGTTGCTATTTCCTTAAATTCTGGTGCTGCTGATCATTGGTGGGGTGAAATCCTTCTTACCGTTTGTTATGTCTTGAACCGTGTTCCAAAGATTAAGTGTAAGGTTTCTCCTTATGAAATTCTTTGTAACAAACAACCTAATATTTCTTATTTTATAACTTGGGATTGTCTAGCATATGTTAGGATTCCTGATCCTAAAAGAGTTAAGTTAGCTAGTAGAGCTTATGAATGTGTGTTCATTGGATATGTTGTTAACAGTAAAGCATATAGATTTTTTTATCTAAATGCACGTGTAATTATTTAATCTAATGATGCTGATTTTTATGAGGACAGGTTTCCTTTTAAATCTAGAAATAGTGGGGGTTCATCCTCCTCTATTATTCCTGAAATTAGGTCTAACTCACAAGATTTGGATGCTGAACCCGAACTAAGAAGGAGCAAACGGGCTAGAGTAGCAAACGACTTTGGCCTGGACTTTGAAGTTCTCAATGTAGAGGAGGATCAATCTACCCTCCAAGAAGCCCTAGCCTTAGTTGATGCAGACTTATGGCAAGAAGCCGTAAATGACGAGATGGACTCACTTGAGTCTAATCGAACTTGGCACCTAACTGAGTTGCCACCAGGTTGCAAGACAATAGGTTGCAAATGGGTCCTAAAACGAAAGCTGAAAGTTGATGGCACCGTTGATAAGTATAAAGCACGTTTGGTAGCTAAAGGCTACAGACAAAGGGAGAATGTTGATTTCTTTTATACCTATTCACCTGTAATCAGAGTAACTTCTACTAGAGTGCTAACGTCGTCTCTTGCTTCTGTTTATAATCTTGTAGTGCATCAGATGGATGTAAAGACTGCATTCTTGAACGGTGAATTGGAAGAAGAAATCTACATGGACCAACCGGAGGGCTTTGTCATCCCAGGAAAAGAGCAACTGGTATGTAAGCTAGATAAATCTCTTTATGGTCTCAAACAAGCACCTAAACAATGGCATGAAAAATTTGATAACTTTGTCATTTCACATGGTTTAAGACAAATGGTAGTGACAAATGCATATATGTAAAATTTGAGAATGACATTTGCACTATAATTTGTTTGTATGTGGATGACTTGTTAACTTTTGGCTCAAATATTCAATTTTTGGCTCAAATATTCACGTTGTGAATAATGTAAAGCTATTGTTGAATGTTGAGTTTGACATGAATGATCTAGGGGAGGCAAATGTAATCCTTGGGATTAAGATTACTAGGACAGAAAATGGAGTTTCTTTAGATCAATCTCATTACATTGAGAAAATCCTAAAGAAATATGGTTACTTTGACTATAAACCTGCAAGCACACCTTATAATCCCAGTGTAAAATTATTTAAGAACACTGGTGATTCCGTTAGGCAATCTGATTATGCGAGTGCCATTGGCAGCCTTCGGTATGCCACTGATTGTACTAGACCCGACATTGCCTATGTCGTGGGATTATTAGGCAGGTTTACTAGTTGTCCTGGTAATGAGCATTAGTATGCTATTGAAAGGGTCATGAGATACCTTAAGAGGACCATGAACCTAGGGTTACATTATGAAAGGTTTCCAGCTGTTTTAGAAGGCTAAAGTATGCTAACTGGAACACCTTATCAGATGACTCTAAGGCTACTAGTGGATATATTTTCCCTATAGCCGGTGGAGCTGTATCTTGGAAGTCTAAGAAACAGACTATTTTAGCTCAGTCCACCATGGAGTCATAAATGATAGCACTAGCTACAACTAGTGAAGAAGCAGCTTGGTAAAGAGGCCTGCTAAGTGAGATTCCCTTATGGGAAAAACCATTACCGACTGTCTTGATCCATTGCGATAGTACCGCGGCTATTGCAAAAGTTCAGAACCGTTACTACAACGGTAAGAGACGAAAAATACGTCGTAAGCACACCATTGTAAAAGAATATCTCTCAATCGGAGCTGTTAGAGTGGATCATGTACGCACTGAGAATAATTTGGCTGATCCTTTCACGAAAGGATTGGCTAGAGAGAAAGTCCATAATTTTTCTAAGAAAATGGGACTATTGCCATTGAAATGAGTCACACATAATGGTAACCTAACCTATGGACTAGAGATCCCAAGAAATAGGTTCAATAGGTAATAACAAGTTATGGAGTGATATGAGTTGATTATGTTCAAAAGACATAAATTCCTGAAGCGATCAAGGATGAGTTAATAGAAACTCTTAATGAAATATATACTCCATTTTGGAGTGGAGTACCTAGCTACAAGAGTACTCTTGATAGATTCACCTATGTGAATGTGGAAGTTAGGTCGCTCCAATGAAATGTGTGGCAGCATTTCTAGAGCGTTCACTATACTGGGATAGACATGCATGGCCGTAATAGCACGGGTCTATAACAACACCAAGAGTAGGTCGTTTGTGGTATGTTGTCGGAGACAGGGTTCTAAACTTCGAGTTACCCTTGTTAAATCTGAATCGTATTCACTACGCTGAAGTTCAAGTAGAAAAACACTTTTGTTATGCACTACCTATATGTGTAAGGATTCTGCTCGAAAATGTTTTCAAAAATTCAAGAGGGGGATTGTTGGAACAAAGTGTGTTTGGGTGTGAATTTTGTGAAAATCACAAAGTCCCACGTTGGTGGAAAATGAAAGTTTTACCTCCTTTATTATGTAGAGTGTGGTATACTTGGGTGTGGCCCAAGAGCTACCCACATTTTGTGGAGAGGGAAGACTTACCTATCGAGCCAACCTAACACACCCGCGCGCTGAACCAAGCCGAGTCGGGCTGGGCTGGGTCGGGTCGGGTGATCAAAACAGATTTTAAATTTTTGAACAAGGTTTAGTTATGTAATTTGTTTAAACTAATTACCGAATTAATTCCTTGATTTTTGGTAACTGTTTTAACTGATTCCTTACCATTATTCATAACCGTTTTTATTTCATTTTTAATTCCACATTATCGTTTTTTAATTGGTCGTTTTTTACATTAATTTCGCTGGTTTAAGAACGGTTTTAATTGCGACCGTTATGCTACTGCTTTGGCTATAAAAAGAACACTTTGCTCACCATTTTCATAGACAGAAAAATTAATCTAATCTTCTACCTCCTAAAATACAGAATTCGAGCAGTTTCTAATTAGTGTTGGTGTTTAGTTGCCCGGTGGTTCTGTGCAAATCCATCAGTATATTTTTATTTCGAGAGACTGTTTTATCCTGGGGGACATCCAATTGTGGTTCGACCTGCTTGCACAAATTAGAGGCAGTACCGTGAATGTTCTAAAGAGAGCGACATAATCCGCGACTCAGTCTCATTCTCGATAACATTGTTCTTATTATTTTTGTTCCTGCAGTTCCCGTTTACAACAAATGAATTTTTTTTAGGTAATCATTGAATGATTATATGAAAGGTTTGAATTTGATTATTTTCCCCAAATAAAAAACGAAAACTGAAAAGCTTGAAAATGAAAATTAATGAGAAATTACTAGTTTGAATATGGAATTTTATGAAATATTTATTACTTATGGGAATTGCAAGATTGACGGAGAGATTCGCTAGCGGAAGTTTTGAGGGATGAGTGTTTACTGAAAGCTGGTTAATGAAGAAAAGGAATCATCGCTTTTTGAGAAGAAATAAAAAATAAAAATAAAAGTCAACCTCTGCTAGGGTTGAGTGTTGTTCGTTTTCGGTGATTTCAATCGCGTTTTCACTCTCTCGTTTTGTGTAATCCATAGTTGGGATTGGGTATTCTTAGATCCTGAAACATGATGGCAGAAGAATTGGTTAGGGATTGGAAAAACTCAAACTTACGGAGGAAGAGAATACCGGGCTAGGTGTTATGTCGAATGATGAAACTGATGATAATTTGAATGTGAAATTGGAGCTTTCCCTGGTGGGTAAGATATTAACAAGGAAGCCTTATAATGTGGATACAATGAAAAGCCTCTGGAGATTGACCGATGATGTTGCTATACAGGTGATTGATACAAACCTGTTTATTTTCCAATTCTTCAATGATGAGGATAAACAGAGAGTTCTTGATGGTAGACCCTGGACCATTGATAAACAAATTTAGCTGTTGAAGTCTATTGGCGGTGAGGAACAACCATCTGAGGTTGTATTTGAAAAATGCCCCTTTTGGGTCAGAATTCTTGATGTACCGTTTGGTTGCCGCAATGCAGTGTTTTCTTGTGAGGTTGGTGATGCTTTGGGGGGCTTTATGGAGTTTGATGATGATGATCCACTCGGCTGGGATGAGTTTATGAGAATTAAGGTGATGTTGGACATAACAAAACCACTGCGAAGAGGAATTAAAGTTGCTATTGGCCCCTCGACGGCGAAGTGGGTGGGGTTTAAATATGAAAGGTTGGGGGATTTCTGTTATTTCTGCGGAAGATTGGGGCATCTTGATAAAGATTGTCTAGAGCAAGAAAATGTTGAGGAGGAGCACTCTCTGGTTTTTCAGTTAGCCCTTTCATGGTGCCATCTCCGCATCAACGCTAGACCTGGCAAACGGGTCGTTCGGGTTAACAAATATTTGGGTCAGGTTCGAGTCGGATCGGGTCAATTCGGGTTTCGGGTTAGATTCGAGTGAGCACTTTGGGTTAAGTTCAGTTCGGGTCGGGCCAATTTCGGGTCGGGTTGAGTTAATTCAGATCGGGTCAATTTTGGGTCGGGTCAATTTAATCGGATCGGGTCAATTCAGTTCGGGTCAATTCGGGTCGGGTCAAGTTTATGTTGGTCACCAAAATAAATTCAATTAAAAAAAATAGTTGGAAAAATAAATTAAAATCGTTAAGAAAATAAAAAAATTGTGAGTACCTATTACTTAGGAAAGAAAGAAGCCCTAAAATAAGCAATTTACCATTTCACCTTATTCACTTCAGGAATCGGGTCACTTCAGTTCGGGTCAATTCGGGTCGGGCCACTTTGGGTCGGGTCGATTCGGGTCAATCAATTCAGGTTTAGATCGGGTCGGTCACTTCGGGTTTAGGATCACTTCGGGTCGGGTAAAGTTCGAGTTTCGGGTCAATTTGGGTCCAGTCATTCGAGTCGGGTCATTTTGGGCATCGAGTCACTTGGTCAACTCCATTTCGGATCGGGTTAGTTCGGGTTCGGGTCAATGATTTCAGGTCAACTTTTGCGTCACGGATCGGATCAGGATTGCCAGGTCTAATCAACACCCCCGTATTTCTTTGGTGGATAAGGAGAAAGAGAAAATGGGTTGAGAATTTGTCTAACAAGAGGCATGTCAAGAGAATGACTTATAATAATCCTAATGCCATCAAACTTGGCCCCCCTAGTGCTGCTAGAAAATTATTCTTTACACCTCCAAAAGTTGGTGCCACTGAGAAACCGAAGGCGAGGGAAGTGAGACTCATTGAAATGATGACTAAAGAGGGGAGTATGAATATGGTGCTACGCACTATTCCTGCTGATTCCTGGCTGAGCAAAACTACCCAAAAAACCGAAAATTCGATCCGGAACCGTTCTGAAAATTAGGGTACCCGATCCAATAACCATAACGGTTCGGGTACATGTTCCGATAATTTGTTATCGGGTACGGTTATTGGGTATTATTTTAAAATTAACGGTTACCCGTTCCGATCCGATAAGCAATTTTTTGTTTTTTTTCCTACTTAAATCTATTTTTTTAAAATCTAAACTCTTACTTTACTTCCTAATCACTTTATAATATCAATGATTAGTAATATTATTTGGTCAAGATCATGTGGTATTGTTGTTAATTAGTGTTAAATAATATCATAATAAATACATTATTATTAAGTTTAATTATTATTATTGGATATCTTATTGGGTATTCAATAACCAAGCCGAAAATCCGGGTACCCGAATTTCGGGTACCCAAACTTATCAGTTCGGTTTATGGATATCACTTTTAGTGGTATTGGTTATCGGTTACCCAAACCGTTAGTACTAACAGTATGGGTACCCATCCCATGCTCACCCTTAGCTGATTCTGATGTACAAAAAGAGGCGCAGATGGGTCTTAGTGATGCTGAGGTGGCGAATAAGGAGGTGAGTGGGTTGAGTGACTTAAATCAAAATCTAATGGGGGGAGATAAGGTGGACAGTGAGGTTGTGCAGAAGGACAGTAAGACTACTATGGATGAAAATTTTGTTATTGAAGAAATGGACACCTCTGACAACATTGTGATCATACCGAAGAGCAAAAAAAGAAGGGTCAGTGATCATTTTTATGATGATGAGCCTACTGACGATTTGATGCGGGAAAAAAGGGGTGAAATTTCATCACAAGATCTGTCTTTTACTGACACTTTTCAAGTAGAGGGATTTGGAAATTACCAAGCACTCGAAAAGCCATGAAAATATTAAGTTGGAACTGCCACGGGCTTGGCAACCCGGGGCGAGTTCATTCCCTCCTAGATAAATGTTGGAGGGAGAGGCCGAATTTTGTCTTTGTTATGTTAGTCGATGATTGATAGTTCTGTTTTGAATCAAATAAAAAATAGATGTGGCTTTTCAAATGGCTTATGCCTTAGTAGTGTTGGAAATTCAGGAGGGATGGGTTTTTGGTGGAAAGATATTAATGCAAATGTTGTTTCTTATTCTGATCATCATTTTGAGGTGAATTTGTTAGATGATAATAATACCCCGAGGTGGAGAGCAATTGGCATTTATGGTTAGCCTAAACAAGCTTAAGAACATAATGCTTGGTCTTTGATGACTTCCCTTAAATCATGTAGCACACTACCGTGTATTATGTTTGGTGACTTCAATGAAATCACGAGTTTGACTGAGAAGGAGGGGGTGTTCCGAGAAGCGAAAGGTTGATGGATGCATTTAGGGAAGACATTGATCAATGTCGCCTTCGAGATTTGGGTTTCAAAGGGAGCATTTTCACATGGGAGATAGGTAATTCTATGACCATCTATGTTCGTGATTGGCTTGATCGGTTTCTTGCGGATGATGGGTGGATGGCTTTGTTTCCCGATTATGAGGTTCAAAATTTTCCAAATTATAGTTCGGACCATGCCCCTATAATGGTGTCACTGAAGAAAAGAAACGATCCAGGGATGAGGGGTAAGAGCTTTAGGTTCGAACCATTATGGCTTTCTAGAGAGGATTGTGGTGAGATTGTTGACGAAAGCTGGAACGCAAGTTTGGAGCTGAATATTGATCGAAAGATTGCTCGACGTGGTGAAGACCTGAGTTTGTGGGCTAGGAAGTCCTGTGGGTCCATTAAAAAAATCAAAGACATTAAGAAGAAGCTTCGTGAACTGAAAGAGGCGGTCATGGATGGCTCAACACTTGAGCTATGCAAAAATATGTCCGTACAGCTTGATACACTTCATATGCAAGAAGAATATTTTTTGTTTGCTAGGGCCTGAGCGAATGTGCTTAGAGATGGGGATAAAAACACAAAATATTTCCATCACAAAGCTAATCAATGTAAGGCAAACAACCGAATTAATGGGCTTCTTGATCCGAATGGGGTTTGGCTACAACAGCAGGTTGATTTGGAGCGCCTTATTGAAGCTTACTTGAGAGATCTTTTTGCTACGAGCTCCCCTACTGGTTTTTAGAGTGCACTAGAAGGAATCGAGGAGATGGTGTCGGATTAGATGAATGAAATGCTGAATAGTGAGCCCACGGGTGAAGAGATTAGAGATGCTCTCTTTCAAATGCACCCTAATAAAGCACCTGGACTCGACAGTATGCGTGCATGCTTTATTTTTTCAGAAGTTTTGGCATATTATTAGGAATGATATTATTACTTTTGTGAAAAAAATGGTGGAATGGGGAGGCAGATTTATTAAAGATCAATAATACTTGTGTGGTGCTTATTCCGAATTGCAAAGACCCAAAATTAATTTATGAGTTTAGGCTAATTAGTTGTTGCAATGTAATTTATAAAAATATTTCGAAAACTTTGGCCAATAAATTAAAAGGGTTTTTAGGGGAGGTGGTGTCTCAGAATCAGAGTGCGCTTGTTCCTAAACGTCTTATCATAGATAATGTAATTGTTGCTTTTGAGATTTTTCATACCATGAAGAGAGGATGAGAGGGAAAAAAGGGAAGTATATATAGCCTTGAAGCTTGATATGAGTAAGGCCTATGATCGTGTGGAATAGTTTTTTTTGGAGATGGTGATGGAAAAAATGGGATATTCGGGTGAGCGGATCGGTCGGATTATGGCTTGTCTTGAGAGTGTTAATTTTCTTTCAAAATTAACGGGAAAATTTCAGGTTCTGTTACTCCGACTAGGGGTTTGAGACAGGGTGATCATATTTCTCCATATTTGTTTCTGCTTTGTGCTGATGCTTTTTCGACCTTGTTAAATAAAGCGGTAACAAATAATCTCATTCATGTGGTCCCTAGAGTTTCTCATCTATTTTTTGCCAATGGCAATATTCTTTTTGCTAGAGACAATGTGCAAGAATGCTCCGTTATAGCTGACATTATCTGCAAATATGAGAGGACATCGGATCAGAAAGTCAATCATAGCAAAACTGAGGTAACTTTTAGCAAGAATGTTAGTACTGCTTGGAGGGAGAAAATTATTGAGATTCTTGGAGTTCAGGAGGTGGAAAAACATGAAAAAATATTTGGGTCTCCCTACTATTATTGGCAGATCGAAGAAAGTGATTTTTGCAGGGCTTAAAGAGAGAATGTGGAAGAAGCTCCAAGGGTGGAAGGAGAAACTTCTCTCAAGACCGAGAAAGGAAATATTCATTAAAGCTGTGGCTCAAGCTATCCCCACATACATGATGAGTATTTTCAAGATTCCAGATACTTTAATTGATGAATTTCACTCTCTTTTGGCTAGGTTTTGGTGGGGTTCTACGGATATGGGAAGGAAAATGCATTGGCAAATGTGGGACTTACTATGTCAATCGAAGGGTAAGGGAAGGATGGGGTTCTGTGATCTCCGTCGCTTCAACCAAGCCTTGCTCGCAAAACAGTTTTAATTTGGCGCCTTCACCACAACACGAGAACACTTTTGCACAAGATCCTAAAGGCTAAGTGTTTCAAAAATTGTGATGTATTGGAGGCAAATGTGGGCTTTGATCCTAGCTACGCTTGGAGGAGTATGTAGGGGGCAAAATCTTTGCTTCCTGAAGGGTTGAAGTGGAGAGTGGGTAATGGGAGTGCAATTAATGTATGGTGTGATGCATGGCTGCCCGGAAACACATCCACTCTAATCCCTACACCTTCGATGGATAGTGATATGAATTTGAGAGTCAATTATTTAATTGACCATGAATGCAATTCTTGGGATATAGTGGCTGTGAACAACACCTTTTTATTACTGCTAAACGGGCATTGGTTCCGTCTATTCCTCTCTCAACTAGATGTCCTAGAAATACCATGTACCTGGCCGAATAAGAACGGCGATTATAGTGTTCGATTGGGTTATTGGCTAAGCAAAACTGGTGGCTTACTGGATATCGACAGTACTTAGGATGTGGTGCGGAAGCTAATCTGGAACATGAGAGCCCCACCAAAACTTCGTCACTTTATGTGGAGGGCATGTAAGGGGTTCCTTGCTGTGCGTGAGAAGTTAGCCTACCGCCATATTCTTGAAAACAAAACCTGTGCAATTTGTGGGAGAGGGGATGAGTCCATAATCCATACGATCTTTGAGTGCTCTGCTGCAAGTGAAATATGGGCTGCAAGCAACTTCAAAGATGTCCTCACGCAAGCACCTGATGATAGTTTCACCACGAGAATGCTATGGCTAAGTGACAATGTCTCAAAAGAGGACCTGACGAGTATAGCATCTCTTTTCTGGGCTTCGTGGACTTGACTTGTAGAAACAAGTCAATTTTTGACAATGAGTCTTTTGATCCAATTGCCATTGCAACAGGTATGTCAAAAATGGTTTGTGAATACAATAGCTATGCTGGAAAAGTCCACCCACATGTAGCTCGTAGTGCCCCGTCTGGTGCTAATTCTTGGCGCAAACCACCCACAGGGAATTATAAAAATAAATTGTGATGCTTTTGTGAGTGATGTGGTTCAGCTGGGTGTGGTGGCTAAAGATGACAGTGGTAGTGTTCTTGCGGCTGCTGTTAAGAAAGGAGGAGTTGTTGTGGATGTGGCAGAGGCTGCTGCTGTGGTGTTTGGGCTAAAGGTGGCTAGAAGACTTGGCTACGAGAAGGTGCAAGTGGAGAGTGATGCGTTGAATGTTGTAACGGGAATCAAACAGAAGATTGCAGGCTGCTCGCCTTTCTTCCTTATGATTGATGATGTTTTAGCCCTTTCCTTGTTATTCGATAGTTTTGCTATTTCTCATGTTAAAAGGACGGGGAACACTTTAGCCCACTTAGTGGCGAGATAGGATACTAGAAACTATGATGAGTTTGTTTGTCTCGGTCTGTTTTCGCAAAGTCTCTTAACTTTGGCGAATTTTGATCTATCTTAGTATAATTCCCTGCTGTTTTCAAAAAAAAAAATATCAATTGGAGTTCAAAATTACTGGGCCCTTAACACTTGGAGGCCCTGTGCTGAGGGTCTGTTTGCACAGGCCTTCAGCCGGTCCTGAATAATCGCTATGAAAAGATAATTTTCTTATAGTGACATAAAATACTCCTTTGTTGCAACTAAAAATTAACAAAGGTAGTATAGAGTTTAGTTGTCTCATTACTCGTTTAAATTATGATTGACGATATGAACGTAACTATTAATTCAGATGTAGAGAGTAGCTTATTAGCTCATCGATCATGTGTCATGTAAACTGCAAAGGACATGCAATAATAAAATGTGGCCAGTGGTATGTATCATGTATGTGCGACTTTGGCAGATGACTGGGTTTAGATATGCTGAAAAGGCCTTAATACAGCTTTATTACTTGGCTTAAAAATTGAAAACAAAGAAATTTGATTCAGTGAGAACAAATTGATGATGAAACTCTGAGATAAATGAATACAACTGCTTGAAAAACAATGATGATGCCAAGACATTAAAATTGTTAGAAAAACATACGTAGTACAATGTACATAAGTATGCTATACTAATCGCGAACACAGCTCTCAGCTCGTTTATTATCAGCCTCCTGTAAGTACGACCAAAAATTGGCTTATTGGAAGCTAAAAGTTACGGAGTACTAGTTTTAGACACGAAAAAACATAACAAAACACATTCACCTTAGCGTATTCATTTTTCAGATTTGAACACTCTAAAACAATTGAATTCCACTGTCTTATACGCTACTCTAATTATATTGAACTGCATTAATTTGTGGATGTTAAATGAATGGACTAGAAACTCACCATTTTACAAAATGGGCCAAAAAAAAGGCCCAAAGTTTATGGCCTGCAACTTTAATGGACCCTGACTATTTGCTCAAACCATAAGGGCATGAAATCCTAATAACTCCGTATTCAATCAGTCACTGAAAAAGATTGAATCTTGCAGATTTAGGAGTAACGTCTAACGTGCAGAAAAGTTTGAAAAATTATTGGCACATGACTTATATATATATGCAATACACACCATGTTTGGAGCATAGCAAATAATTTCAATTGTGCAACAAATAAAACAATTACGTGTGCCTACGTGCGTGGAAAGATTATTCTTGCTTGCAATCACGGGTAACGGGTTAGTACTCGACTCGAAATCGTATAGTAGATTAAAATAATTTCGGTAGGAATTGAATCTTCTCTGTTTTTAATACTTGTATTAATTCGTTTTGCTTACATAGTATGTTGAAGGATCTAATTTGAATTAAATGATCACGTAAAGTCATATAATATAAGTATTTGGACAAAACGATCTTAATTAGGAATCTGGAATTAGTATATAAAGATAAGTAATAACAAGCTAAGCTGATTCGAAACAAGTGTATTTAGAAACATTTAGTTAAGCATTTTGAATCGTTTAATCTAACTTGATGGTCTATTCTTGTTTCGTCAAACTTCTTGCAAATTTTGGTGTTTAGAAAAGTTTCTTCCCTTGAATTTCAATCCTTATATGCCAACATGCTTCCCGCTATCTGCATTTTAAGGCAAAATGCAAAAATTAAACTATTACACTTGTCAATATAGCTAAGACAATTAGTAGTCTAATAATTATTTATTACAGATAAATAAAATGTTGATATGTTGAAAATATACCGTGGAAACATTTTATATACCAACACTTTTAAGCTGATGGTTAAAGTCTCTAGATTAGTTTTATACTTTATCATGCGCCTTATATGAGAGTTCCTTGAGGTTAAAACCTTCTTGTTACGATTGCTCTTGACACCATATTAATAGTTTGAAGTTTCAGGATTGGTTTAATACTCATCACATACTTTCTTGAGCAAGAGCAGCACCTACGCTAACTTATGAGTTATATACTATTGAAAAACATTTCATACGCTCAAAGGGTACGATACACGAGGTCAAAGGTGCACACTTCCATCAAACGTGCCACCAGTGGCTTGCTACTTGCTTTATTTAATTGTTGTAAATCAGGTCATCTTACTCATCTAGACAAATCTACTTGTAATTAACAAAACTAATCTCAATCACAAAATTGCTTTTTTGATGCTAAACTAAGAGACCTTTCCACCAAATTCATTCTTTCTTCTATTTTTTAAGTTTTTCTTTATGACAAGTATACCCAACCTATTTAAAAGTAATTAAAACTACCAAATTGCATAAAGATGTCACTCTATACACGGGATAAAAATGGACCAAATCAACATCTCTCACCTAATATTCACCTATAAATTTTGTTGACTAAATTGCAAACTACTTAGATTTTTCTCTCCAAAAATAAAAAGTTAACCACAAATATTATCAAGTGGTTCCAAGAAAAAGAAATGGTAAAATCGTTACTTCATTAGGCATGCACATTAATTAACATTGGTCCTTTTCATAATCATAAGTCATATGATTAGGTTAAAATCTAAGTCAATTCTAACTTTAATGGTACATTCATTGACATTTTAACTTCAAAGAACATTAGATCAAAACTTGCATATTGTAGTACAACGATAAGCACAACAATAATCACAACAAGATATCAGCCAAGCAATTTTCATCTTTTATGAGCCAGAAACAACAATAATCTGGCTAGGGAATCAACAGAAACTACATTGTACGATGGAGCTAGAGGCGACTAGAAAGTTTCGAATCCTTTTCTGGCACTATTTGTTACAACAGATCATAAGACAACATTCAACACAGAACAACGATCTACAAGTGAAAGTGCATAGAATTACAATAGAAGAGACTGAAAACAGATGCATTATCAACGATTCTGTTATCCTTCAATGCACTTTTCATTGATCGAAGGTTATACAAATGACTTTTTTCATAGACAAACGCTAATCAACTCTACGACGAAAAACCCTTGTGATTATGACCTGCTAAATGTTCTCAACACTTTTTTTAAAGTTTTTTTGCTAGTTTTTTCAGCTTTAATTGCCATCGATTGATTTCCTACTATTCACATGCCAATTTAGTGTCAAAGCTGCTCAAACAGATTGCAAAGGCCTGAAATGCAGAGAGAGGGTACCGGTAATCCATGGTGAACATATCCTTGCCAACTTTTCCGAATTGTAGAATGATTTTATCATGGTCTGATGACGGCGCGGGCTGAGAAGGTGTTGGTGCCCCAGCAGGAGGAGGTTGTGTTGCAGCTATAAGTTGGAAGTTCTTCACTGAAGCAACGGTCACTCTTCCCCGGAAATTTAGACACCAGCATTGCAATTGTTCGTGCCATCTCGGGGCCTTATTCCTGAGTACCAAGGGCTTCTCTTTGCCCTCTTCATCGTCGTCACGAGGGCCCATGATGTCAGAGAACCGGGAACTACTGAACTCGGTGCTAGTATCAATTGATTTTGAGAATGACATGCTGCGGAAAGAGTCTTCAAGAGATCGGGGGAGGAGCTCAGGCTGCCCTGGTACACTTCCACCTGGCTCTAGAGAGGCATTCGGAATCGATTGCATAACACAGTGCATCCTGCGTGGTCCCCGTGTACCAAGAACATTCAGCTCATACGTGACTTGGGCAATATTATAGCTGCCTGTAGGAACTTTTGGGGAGACCTTTTTGGAGTAGAACCTCTTGCTACGGCCTGGAGGTGATGATTGTGAGCTGTTGTAGGGTGGCTGTGTATCATAAATGATGAATTTCGTTCCCAAGAAATTTGACCTGAAACAAGGATTGACCGTCAAGTTAGATTAAATGATTCCATCAAAATCATTTGTATACATTGAGTCCAGTAGCAGCAAAGAATAAGAAAATGAAGTATAGTAGTTCTCATAATATTTGGCCATATTCTTTATACCTAACACATTAAGTGGCAGACACTCAAAATAAGCAATATAGTGACATATACTCTAGCACCTTTCCACCTTGTCTGATTCTCCAAAAACCAAATACAAGGAGATATCAAGTGCGAATTCAAATTGGAATCAGGTTTGTGGCCACGAGGGTAAACCACTAACCAAGAAATGGCCATTAATTTAAGGCAAAGCACCTACTAATCGTCACAGGGATGATATTTTTAAAAGTTATCATACACGAAACCAATAGAAAGGCAGGTTCTAAATTAGATTTTTTTCAGAAAGAATTGAGTAATTTTACACCAACTTTAAGCTAGATAGAATTTAGCATATGTCCTACAGAATCAAAGCATCAAAGAAACTAAGCTTTTAAGCACCCTCAAGTGAAAAATCCACAAAAGGCAGAAAAGGCTAATTGACAAATAATGATCATACACTAAACTATTAGTGTGAGCATGCCCCTCGGAAACAATCGCTTTTACACACTAATCTACAAAGCCAAATAAGCTTCCACCAATTTCTATATGTGGTGAAGCATTTAGTTTTCACCAGGGAAGATTCTTTTGGCAATTTATCAAGTAAATGCTTTAGAAAACCATAGCTTTAAAAAGAAACCATAGTAACTTATAGACCATTACCTTAACTTTCCTATGTAAGTGCTACTGGACCTCGATATGTTATCTGCATCCATACTGATGACGTACTCTGTACAGGTGGTTCTCCTGGTCCGCTTTGCAGAAAGAAGAAATTTTCCATTCTCGACCAACAAAGCTGCAAAAATTAGACAGCAAGAAAGAACTGAATGAGCATAACCACAGCTTTAACATCAATGAAAGTTAAATACATTCCCTATAAAAACATAATGCATTGCATCATCAATGAATGTTAATACATTCCCTGTAAAAATATAATGCATTGCATCATCTTCAGCTAAAATGAAAAATAAACTAGGCAAAATTGACAGCATATCAAGCAATCAAAAGCTGAGCTAAGGTGAAGAAGTGGATATACAGTTGTTGAATGAACACCACAGCGAAGAACATGTCATTAAAACCAGCACTATGAAGTAACAGATGAATTAACAAAGGACTGAACACCCCCCCCCCTTCTCTCTCTCTCTCTCTCTCTCCCCCGGCAAGGGGATACAAATACTACAATACACCCAAATAATGTGAATAAACTATCCTTTAAAAATAAGATAAAACAAGAATCCAAAGAGCAAAGAAATTGATATTGATAGTAATCAGCTTACCAGGGCTAAGACAAAGGAAAAGGTGGTAAGTTAAGTTGGATTTATCTCGCTTAATGAAGCATTGAATTGTTCCATCTCGTGGACCAGGCTGCAGAAGACAAACAAGGCGTCACATTTATTATTGGGATGCACTCAAAACAAACACATTAGTTCTAGACAACTAGCAAACAAGGATATCTAGTAATGGACTGCATCTAACGGCATTCGAGTCCCAAAACAAAAGCCAAATGAAGACTCCACAAGCATGGAAACTGAACCTACCTGCTTTAATGAGACGGGGAAGGTAAGCTTTCCAGACAGCTCTGGGCACCTAACAATTTCTTTGCACATATCCCTCCAGGATCTGCAAACAGCAGCACACGCAACAACATGCTTCCGAGCAGGCCATGTACTTTCACTAGCCTCTAATCTCTTAATAACATCGCGAAGCAACTCAGGAGGAAGGCTAGCCCATTTGCTGTTCTGGATAACAACGGGAGGGTCATGTAATTCATGAACTGAACCATGCGATTTTCCCCTGATATGACCGGAGAGCCTCACTTCAAAACTTCGCCTAGACAAGCTTCCGAAACTATCCCTCACATCACGGACTATGCTTCGGAAAGACATGTCCTTAAATAGCTATATCTTAATTTCTCCTTTGATAAGGTTGCATAAATTAATCCTTCACTTGCAGATCAGTAGCCACACATACAGCTGAAAATACACACAAACATTAAATTTTCAACTTGAAACCTTAGCAAGGAGGTAAAACAATAAAGGAAGATAAGGTAAAAGAGCAAAGCAAGAAAAGCAGATTCTGTAGTAAAGAAAAGCTTCTCATATGGACTTTAATGGAGAACAAGCACAACATACCGCACTTCAGATGGAAACAACTTTCTATGCTTTTATACAATCAAAGAATACAACTTTAGATAGCTTTTTCAAATTAAAACTCACAATTTACATCAATCAAACAACAAAAACTTAATTTTACTTATATATCAAATTAATGAGTTCAAGCAAGAAACCCAGAAAAAAAAATGGCTAATTTTCCAGAAATGAGCACTAATTAGAGCATATAAATAAGCATAACATTTCAAACAAACCCCCAAATCTCAATAATTCAGGAGTCAAACCCATCTTTCTTTGATCATAAATTCATAACAAGATTCAAAATTTAAAACCCTAGCAACAATCTAAAATACACGATTCCAATGACACATTAAAATCCCAAACAAATTCCAAAAAAAAATAAAATTTACTCACCAGTAGATGAACCACCCACCAACCACTTCCTCCAAGATGCAAACTTTACTGAATTCTATCCTATGCCAAGAAATAAATCAATAAAAATCAAAAAATAAACATAAAAAAGCAAATATTTGCAAAAAGTCAACAAAATCAACTGAGAAAACAATGACAAAATTTGAACATCAAATAAGCTCCATTTCTCAAAAAATCCGCTAAAAATCGGAACTTTAAATTAGACCCAGAAAATGACTGTTGAAAATCAAACAGATCTAATGAAAAAATGTTGCAAAAAATGAAAATCAGGAAAAGGGTAATTGATAAAATCAAAAAAGAAAAAAAAAAAAGAGTATTACCTTGAAAAATTGTTGAGTTTCTGGGTTGAGATTTGAGATCCTTGGGTTTGAAACACGGTTTCTATTACTTTCTCTCCCTAACAAAGACAGACACAAAAGAGACACAAGAAGAGACACTCTCTCTCTAGAAAAAGTGTATCTGAAAACCGGATTCCAAACCTTATTAAATCCAATTCAAAGGATTAATCATAAAAACAAGGCTCAATTTGATACGGAGTTTGTATTTTACTTACCTACTCCTTTTTTTCAAATTACGGAGTAATGAACAAATCCTCTCTCTTTTTTATACTCACTCCGTTGTGTCTTTTTTTTAATTTTTGGAAAATGAAATATGTCGTGGTAAGGGTTGTATGTAAGAAGCTTAAAAAAGATAAGGATTTCCAAAATCGACCGTGTTTTTGCCTTAATTTCTTAAACTAATACGGAGTACTGAGTGTTAATTTAGGAAAAATGCTTTTAATGATTGTATTACCTCTTTAAATGTAGTGTAGGTGATACAAAATTTTACTCGTAAAAAGTTGGGTTAGAACATGTTAAATAATATATAAGTGGAATCGTCTTAGATTCTTAGATTAATACATAGTACTCGTAATATTTTACGAAGTACATTTAACGATTATACTACGTATTACCCTTTTTTAGAGTAGTTCAATAATGAGTTTTAGAAAGTTGAATTGAATTTGTTAAATAATACGCAAACGTAAGAAGTTAAAAATTATAAAAATATATGGAATATATAATAGCTGATTGTTGTATTTAAAAATAAAAAAAGTATAGAATTTAAGAGGATTTAGATAATAATACTGTAAAAAAAATAAAATAAAAAGGTAAGAGTGAAAACCATTAGAAAAGAGAGATAAGGAAAAATAGAGAAGAAAGTGTTGCACTTAAATAAAGACAACAGTTTTAGGGAAGTGTTGTACTTAATTAAAAATTAATTGACAGAGTTTTAAAATTCCTAAATAGCAAATTTTTATCATCAATCATCAACTTAACACTAAAACAGACATCGGCAGTGACACATGTCACCTCTCGGTGCTGTTTTTTCCCCACCAAAACTACTATTTTGATTTCTTTTTTCTTTTTATTTTACTTGCCAATTACGTACCATATAAACATTGATTATACAAATTCACAATATATTAACCAAATCAAAATTGATTTTGGTAAATTTAATCCGGTAAAAATTAAAACGAACATTTTACAGTTTTCAATATACATTAAGTCAACGCTTTTGACCTTTTTTAAATAAGGAAAGAATTTTCAAATTTTATATCATCTTAGCTATAGTATATATACATATCTCTTATATAAGTTATAATAATTTTTTTTTTTAAAAAAGTTATATGTTTGGGTGTGTTCTATTCACCTGATTTTCACTTATTTGAACGTATCTTATTTTATCTGAACTTACATGAACTTATTAGACTTTATGAAAACTTATTTTAGTTGTAATTTGTACTAAGGTAGGTAACCCGGCCTTATCAAAACTTATTTTCCCTGAACTTAACTAAATTTATCTGAACTTGTTACACAGGAAGCAAGTGAAAATAAGGTGAACAGAACAAACCCTTAAACAAATATAGTCATGATACATGTTGATTCTTACTTTCTTAGCGTAATTTTCTCGGAAGTTTTTTTTTCATCTCTAAACTATGCATGGCAAAAAAAAAACATATTTCAAAGCTTGTGTAATATATATATATATATATATATATATATATATATATATATATATATATATATATACGGGAGGGTTTTGCTGAAAACAGGGCTTATGGTGAAAACTAAAAACAGCAAATCTCAGCCATTGATTATTAATGATATAATCTAACGGTTGAAATACAAGGAACAAATCCTCTGTTAATTTTGCTGAAAAACGCAAAATCGTCAATTCCTCAATTCGTCAAATTTTAGGGCTACTTTGATTATTTACTCCCAAAATTAAGGGCTCGTGATTCTTCAATAATTTGGGGCTTCCTCAATAATCTTAGTAAGTGTTCTTCATTCTTTAATTTCTGTTTTTAGCTGAATTTCTAGTTGATTGCGGCTTACAATACCGATATAACTGTGATTATTTCCTTGTATGTAAGCTAAATTTCTTGAATTTCTAGTTGATTGCGCATGGTAGGTTATTTCCTTGTCTTCCGTGGCATATCTGATTGCTTTTAATTATTTATATAAATTAATAGATAATAAATCATGAATGTTTTTGTATATTGCGAATGTTTTTATGATACCATAACCATATATTGTAGACTGTTTTTATAATAGTGCTCTGTTTTTTAGTTTCAAATTTAGTTTCAATCTCATCAACAATGTAGCCTTCGTAGTTTCAATCCTCATCAACAATATGCTCTTTTTTTGTTTTTGTATAAATATTTGCAATATATATATATAAATATATATTTTTTTTTTTATATTAAAGTTTTTTTTCGTGGATATATGATATTAGACACTAGGAGACATTGTTGCACATAAGGTGTTTGTGTATTTGCTTAAATGACTAACACCTTGCTTAATACCATATAGTAACTCTTTTTTATGATACCATAACCATATATTTTAGACTGTTTTTGTTGGTGCCCAGTTAGTTGCACCATGGAATGGATCATATTTATTTTATTATAGTACCCATTTTAAACCATATATTTGATATTATATGCAGACAATGCAAGAGGAGTCAGAAGAAGGTAGTTGCTCAAATACATCTACAACTACCAATGTTGCTGAAAACTTACCAACACTAAAGGGCCCAAGTGTGTGTTACACTCCTAGAGGAACAAAAGAGTTTATACCATGTTGTCCCCCTGAACTAAAGCCTACACTTGGTATGCTTTTTGATTCCTTACTTAAAGGTGTTGATTTTTATAAGCAATATGCTAGATTTGGTGGGTTTGTGGTAAGACTAGGTACTGAAAAGAGAATTAAATATAGTGATAAAGTCTACTTGAAATATTTATATTGTAATAAACAAGGGTTTACAAAGGATGGTGAAACTAAAGCAAAAGTTTCTAAGAAAGATGAAAATCCTAAAGCTAGAAAAAGAACCATAAATCGTGTTGGATGTAATGCAATGATTGGGTTTAGAGAATGTTCAGATGGAAAATGGATGGTTTATGTCTTTCATGAATCTCATAGCCACAATCTTGCTTCTCCCAACACTATGAATTTTTTGGCAAATGTTGGAAACCTTAAACTTGGCCAGAAAAAATTCATTTTTGACAACTCTAGATTGAACATTGGTCCAAACAAGTCTTATAAGTTGATGGAAGAACATCTTTGGTAGATATGATAATATAGGTGCAACATTGAATGCTTTCAAAAACTTTAATCGAGATTTGAAAGCTTACATACAAGAGAAAGATGCTTCGATGTTTATAAACAATTTGAAAGAAAAAGCTAAAAACAGTGAAGGTGCCTTTTTCTTTGAGCATTGTATGGATGAACATCAATGCTTGACAAGAGTATTTTGGGCAGATGCAATTAGTAGAAAAAATTATTCGTTGTTCGGTAATATGATTACATTTGATACAACATTTGACACCAACAAATACTCTATGGTTTTTGCCCCATTTACGGGTGTTGATCACCATGGTAAGTGTGTGACTTTTGGGATAGGCTTACTTGAAAAGGAGGATATTGAATCCTTTGAATGGTTATTTGAAACTTTCTTAAAGGCAATGAATAATTGTCAGCCTACCTGTATCATGACAGATCAAGACCCTGCGATGAAAGTGGCAATTGAAAAAGTTCTTAATAAGGAAAAACATAGGTTTTGTATGTGGCACATTATGAAAAAAGTGCCACAAAAGGTAGGGCCCAAATTATGCTTAGAAACTGACTTTCTTCATAAACTGAACTCTGTTGTTTGGAATAGAGACCTTGAACCAGAAGAATTTGAAATTGGTTGGCAGTATGTGATGTCTGAATTTGATTTAGTGAATGAAGATTGGTTTAAAAATATGTATAATATAAGGAATATGTGGATTCCTTCCTACTTTCGTGACCTTTTTATGGGTGGGATTTTAATGTCAACTCAAAGATCAGAGAGTGAAAATAGCTTTTTCACTAATTTCACCAATCAGCATTTGTTATTGGTTGAGTTGATGTTTCGTTATGAATTTGCAATAGATGCTCAAAGGCACACACAAGACAAGTTGAATGCTACTTCGAAAACTACACATCCCCAACTTGTCACCCTCCTGCACTTGGAAAAGCATGCTGCATTTGCTTACGCTCATAATGTATTTTACATATTGCAAAAGGAATTCAAGCAAGCTTTGTACAATTGTGGTATAAGTAGTGTTACCATCAAAGAAGAAGAAGGGATTGAGCAATATAGAATTTTTGACAACACAAGGAAAAAAAGCTATCATGTCACATATGTTTTGTGTTCTAATGATGCTTAATGCTCTTGTAAAATGTTTGAATCTGTTGGAATATTATGTCATCACATTCTCTTTGTCATGAAAGGAAAGTTCTTGATTGTGATTCCAAGGCAATATGTTTTGCATCGTTGGACTAAAGAAGCTATGAAGGAACCAATTTTTGGCTTAAACAACTTGCTTGATGGGGCAGAGAAGGATAAGAAGCAAAAGCTAGTTGATGATTTATGGTACAGGTTTTATTCATGTGTAAGTATTTGTGAGGAGAAAGTTGAATGCCTTGAGTCATTGTTGTCTAAGCTAATATCTTTTGAAAATGAGATGAAAGCCTTGGATTCTATAAGTCCAGTTGATAAACGTGAGGCAAAAAAGAAACACATCGAATTATTTGTTGGATCTAATGACATAGTTGTTGATATTCTTCCTCCAAACAAGTCTTCCAACAAAGGTAGTGGTAGTGGGAAAAGAAAAAAAATCTGACAAAGAGATAGCTATTGAGGAAATCCAAAGGAAAGGTAGACTTTGTAGAACTTGTGGTCAGAGAACAAACCATGATAGTCAAATTGTCCGCAAAAAAAAAATCAAACTTGAATGAGGTATTTTTGTAGAAAAAAATAAATAAATTTTTTACTATGTTTACTTCCCACTGGATTTTCACTTTATATATGTTCATGTACATGATTTCAGGATTTCAAAGAAGAGTAGAAAGACTGCAAAACGACTTCATATTTACAAGAAGCAACATCAGTTACTGACGGCCTAGTGCTGAAATAGAGGAGAGAAAGAACATATTGCTATAGTGCCCTTTTTATTGATACAGTGACTGTTATTGTTTCACATATATTAAAAAGGGACCTTTTATTGTTAAAATTTTATTGATAGGGTGACCTTTTATTGTTAAACTTTTTATTGACCTTTATATTGTTATTTTGATGTAGTGACATATTGGCATATAATAACTTCAATTTATATTATAGCACGTGTTTATAATGTCATAGTGATTTTTTTTCATCGTATTGGAACCTTATTCCGTGGTAACCTTTTTAGTGATTGATGACCTTTATTATGATATAGCAACCGTTATAAAAAATACTCACATTTTAACAATTCTTCTAACCCACATCGATTAAGCCAATAAAAAGTTAGGGAAGGAGGGGCTCGTTCTTTTAATTGATATACTAATTGAATAGCTTAAGAATAGATTAATATAAATACGATACTTTTACCTTACATTTTTCGACTTTTTATTTAAATAGAGACAGATTATTATAGAAATCTTTTTAATCACATAGTAACGTTCTTGCATATCATAGTGATCCTTTTGCATCACATAGAAATTGGAAATTTTTATCTCATATAATGTCATTTTACTTACATAGTGACTATAAAAAGGCATATAATATCTTTTTCAAGTTTTTATTTTCTTTTTTAAGAGAAAAAAAAAGTTAGGCATTTTTAGGTAAATATTTATCATAGGTACTTGAAAACTTGTCACATATGTATACAAAATAGAATAATGAATATGGTGACAATTTTGCATTATAACTTAATTATATATAACACATTGAACTAATAACATTTTAAATACATAGTGAATTTATAATATAGAAACCTTTTAAATAACAAAGGTACCTTTTTTAAATACATAGTGACCTTATAATATAGAAACCTTTTAAATAACATAGATACCTTTTTAAATAATATAGATACCATTTTTTATAACATAGGCGCCAAATTTATAACTAATATATATTTCACTAAGAACTACTAATACCACCAATTCAAAAGCTTTGTATGAACTGGAATCATATCATATTGTTCTATATTAACACTTATACAAATTTGTTAGATTATCCATTTGTTGATGCAAACTAGATCATTACATTAGATTTCCTACTTCTGTGCAAAATACAAATACTTCCGAGCAAAAACCTTTATCCACATATTCGTTAGTCTGCTTATACTTTTTTTTCCTTTTTACCTTGCTTTGATTTCTTCTTCATCCCATCAAAAACATCCTTCGCAACTTGACTCCTTATTAATCTGAATTCAGATAGCTTTTCAAGAACTTCATCTCTGACAATGTTCATATCAGACAATACCAGAGTAGCAGCAATCTGAGCTCTCAATGCCCGTCTAGTTGAAACCTAATATATTAATTTAAGCAAAAATTAGAATTAAAAAAGCTAGTTAAATTCCATGGAGGAAATAGTTAATATAATAAAAATTGAAAGCCAAATAAAAAAAATGAGACGAGATAACCGTTTTCAAAATATCGCAGTTGAACACATCAGCTCCATCAAAGTAAAGCATGTTGACCATAGTATAAATGCCACTATCATTATTCTTCTGTTTTCCAGACTTCCAATTTAGAGAAGGTGACTCCAAAGTATACTCAATCATGTTCTTCACTGAGTCATTACTTTGAGGAAGGCGTTGATCAAGAAAAGTACTTAGCATATCACTCTAGGAAAAATAAAATAATACTTTAGGTTTCATGCAGCATATCTTAACTAGAAAAATACAAATAAAATCCAAAACATCATATTTTTACCCGAACATCAGAGAACTTCTCAACCTCACTCATGTACTTTGTATCATAACTCATATTATAAATGAACTGAAGCTTTTCTCTTTCAAATTCACAACAATTAGGAAAAAGTGTTCATTCAAGAGTATAGGAACAATTATCTGCAATAAATAAATAAAAAACTATTAAGCTTGAAAAACTTAATATAAAAGTACTTAGTTGAAAAATGATTGTCAACATTTGCAATGTATTACCAACTCAACATTTGCAATATCGAAATCATTACAAGGAATGAACAACCATCTTGACCAAATGTCAAATAGCTTGTCAATGTCTTGTGTGTTACTATCTTTGTTTGCAACTTCCAGTAAAAAAGCCTAAAAAAGATCAAACATTAATAAATATCAAAAAAGTTAGAAGGTAGAGTTATTTTTCTTACATGTAATTACTTGAATTACATAGTGACTATTTTCATTGCATAGTGAAATTAATTTATGAATCATAGTGACTGTTTTCAATACATAGTGAAATCAATTTATGAATTTTTTATAATGAACAACTACCATTATAATGATATAGTAACTGAATAGCCGAAAGATACTTACACTTTGAGAAACACCAAAATATAGTTTTTGAGGTCCATGTGCACTACTCTTCTGGTTTTCATTAAGCAACAAAGCCCAACAATCAATAATAACAGAAGATATAGCAATAGTCGGTTCACCTAATGAAAGGAATTCATTCCTTGTAATCTCAAATGGTTTGCCAAAAGATACCAACAACTCACTGTACAAGGAAATAAAAAGACATGTGTATATTTGCATAGTCACTTATTATTAAAGTTTGAAAAAATAAATAACAAAAAGAACCATGACATGACTTACTTGAGATCGAAACCATGATAATCACTAATGCAGTAGTCAACAAGTTCCTGGACAACTGCATCCAAAACCTTCATATCCTTATTACTTGACTTCATATATTGAGTTACATATGTAACTTTATCACCAAAGAGACTAACATCCATAGCAAGGGAGCATTTAGATTTTCTATTTCTCAAAACCTATCCTTGAAACTTCACCAACTACAACATTAATCTCTTTTGCACGTGCACCATTATCATCAATATCAATATCAATATCATCATCATCCAAACCATTAGGCACTTTGCTTACCCAATTTACAAGAGACACAATCTCATCAACAATTTCATGAACACGAGGATCCATAAAGAATAAATCAATTTGGGACATTGGAGGTGTCGAAGTTGAAGCATCATTAGGTTTGCGAGTCTGAAATAAGACTTTCAACTCATTCATGTAGAAGTTTGATACCACTTCTAAATCTCTTTTCATGAGCAAAAACTTCTCATAAACTTCCTGTGAAAAAAAAAATGTAGTACTTAGATTTAGTAAAATAATTTGTGACAAAAAAAAAAAAAAACCACACAGACATAATTAAAGGGTAAAATACTTACATCAATAGCGATTGAACGGATTTCCTCATTAGACATTGAACTAGCAGGTAGCTCAAGCTGAATAACACTCTTAACATTGCTACGAACACCTTCATAAACAATAGATTCTTTTTCAGAAGTTTGATTCACAAGAGCTTCCTTGAATTGATTATAAACAACTTGTCCATCCTCAAATTGCAACTTCTCACTCACTGGATATGTATCAAACTCAAGAATGCCACACCCAAAACCATTGGACAACTTTTCTTTTGTAATTTTATCTCTTGTATCCACATTAGTCCAATGTTGAATTAAAGGTATTGTAGAATTTAACACAACATTCCTAAACCTCAATCGATGAAAATAGATAATCTCTAACATAAAAACACAACCACAAAACCATTCTATATTTCCTTCTTTGTAGCTCTTCACAGCTTCACAAAGTCTATCTAAGACATATTTTAACCAATCATAAGTTCTTATTTGATTCAACCAAACATTTTACAATTCTCAAATCCACAATTCTGTTGGACGTAGGTGCTAAAAAACTAGAAAAAGCATGCATGATAAAAAGTTGTCTGAATTCTTCCCCGCCATCTACTAGTAAAGGGATCTTAGATTCCAAAAAACCCAAAGGAATCTAATCATTCTCACCCATAAGACCAAAATGAGACCTCCATTTAACCTAGAAATCATAATCAGGGTTGATGACATTAGCACAACGAGAACTTTCTTCAACTTTCTTAGATGTTTTGCAAGGAAGGCAAAAAACATCATACACATCAAATTCAGTCACAACAAAATCTTTTTTTTACTATCAATAGTAAACATGCAACTACCATGATCAAAACAATCTACCAACCATGATAGCATATCAGTTGCAGTTCGTTTCACCTTCAAAGATAACAAACCTCCAAAGCCAATTTCTATAACAGCCTTGATTTGATCATCTGAAAAAAATTTAATCATCTCTACTAAATGAAATGGCTTGCAACGTGTTTTAAATCCTCGTTGCACCCTGTAACAAGACATACGAAAAAATGAACAAAAGAAACCAAAATAGTTGCCTCTTTTTATGGCATAGTGACCTTTTTTTTAAACAAAACTTCAAAAAAAAGAAACAAATATTCACTTGCATATGTACATCACCATCTATGATTGCAGATTCTTGCCTATGAATCACAATGTTCTTATCCTTATTTGCCTTCACTTTCTTCACTTTAAGACCTTCATTTTTGTCCAACTTTCTCTTCTTATCTGACAAAACAATAGCATGTGAAGAAGAAGACTCATTCCCCTTCTTTCCTTCCATCACAGTTGACAAAGATGTAGCATTCTCATTAGTAGAAGGTTTCTTTTTCTTAGTGATAGCTTTCTTTTTCAATCCTTTTTCAATACAAGCATCTTTATCTCTGTTAGTATCATCATCAATCATTTTGCTTCCACCATCAATATGCTCTTCATCTTCATCATCGAGATTGATACATGCTAAACAAATCAGCTAAATAAGAATAAGCATACCAAAAACACACAAGCATATATTTATATATACAATTATCTTCATTTTCATCTAGCAAACAATTATAATATAGCAAACTAATAACTAAAAAATAATAATCATTGTCATTGATATAGTGACCTTTTTCAGTTACATAGGGAACTAATAATATAGTAACTTTTATATTAATATAGGGACCTACATCCTATAGTATTAGGAGACTATCATATAAATAGAAGCAACTAGTATATTAACAGGTGTTACTAGTTAGTATTGCTCAAAAATTAACATCATATAATTCAAAAAATTGAATATTAAGGTATAATAATCCAAAAATCAAACATTCAGCATACCTAAATAAGAATAAGCATACCAAAAACACGCAAGCATATAGTTATATATACAATTATCTTCATTTTCATATAGCAAACAATTATAATATAGCAAACTAATAACTTAAAAATAATAATCATTGTCATTGATATAGTGACCTTTTTCAGTTACATAGGGAACTAATAATATAGTAACTTTTATATTAATATAGGGACCTACATTCTATAGTATTAGGAGACTATCATAATAGAAGCAACTAGTATATTAACAGGTGTTACTAGTTAGTATTGCTCAAAAATTAACATCATATAATTCAAAAAATTGAATATTAAGGTTAATAATCCAAAAATCAAACATTCATCATACCTCCTGTATCTTTCAATTTAACTCCTCTTGTTGAGCTACGAAGGCCTCTCCTTTTTTTAAAAGTCGCACCACCTCTAGTTCTCACCATAGAAATATAATCTAATCCAAATTGAATGAAAATCCTTGTTGCATCCTGTGACAAGACATACGAAAAGATAAACAAAAGAAACCAAAGTAGTTGCCTCTTTTTATAGCATAGTGACTTTTTTTTTAAACAAAACTTCAAAAAAAAACATAGTCCAACACCCCTCCAAAACCGGACACATGAAACACAATCACCATCTTGTACAACTAAGCTAGCAACGTACAAGCTAGGAAACAACCAAAGCCAAAACAAACAAAGGCAAACAACAAGAAAACAAAACACCACAGCAACAAACAAAGCAACACAAATAAGCAAAGACAGGTTGTAAGAGAGGAACACAACAACATCAAGGAACACCAACGCAGGACTAGAGAACAGTCAAGCATAACAGCAGCCCACAACAACAGCACAACTGAAAAACAAGCAGCCAGCAGCAGACAGAAGAAACAAAGCTTCACAGAACAACACAAACAGCCTTGCAGCAGAGAGCAGCAAACAGAAGCAAGTCAGCTCCTAGGCAAACACAGCAAGCAACACAAAGTAGCACAGCATAACACAACAAACCCCTGTCAAACCCAAACAAACCAGCACCCAGCAGATTAGATCACATAGGGCTATACATACACAGACACACACACACAAATCGCATTTTAGCTATTCGCACCCCAAACAGCCATTAATTTGAAATCGAAATCCGCAAAAATCAGCAAAAATCAAACCCTAATTCGAACACTAAATCTCTGAAATTCGAAATCTAAAATCGAACTATATATCCGAAAAAATAAGCAAAAATCGAACCCTACATTTGCAATAATCGAACTAAAAAAAAAAAAAATCAAACTCCATGCAAAATTCTTAAAATCAAATCAAAAAAATCGAACTCAGGAGCAGCAAACAGAAGCAAGTCAGCTCCTAGGCAAACACAACAAGCAGCACAAAGTACATCTAACCCTTGTCAAACCCAAACAAACCAGCATGCAGCATGAACAGAGATCACATAGGGTTTTACATACACAGACACACAAATCGCATTTTAGCTATTTGTACCCCAAACAGCTAGCCATTAATTCAAAATCAAAATCCGCAAAAATCAGCTAAAATCAAACCCTCAATTCGAACACTAAATCTCTGAAATTCGAAATCTAAAATCGAACTATAGATCCACAAAAATAAGCAAAAATCGAAGCCTAAATTTGCAAAAATCGAACTTAAAAAAAAAATCAAACTCCATGCGAAACTCTTAAAATCAAATCAGAAAAATCGAACTCATGCAAAATTCATGAAAATCGAACAGAAAAAACGCAAATATCAAATCACAAAAATCGCTGAAAATTCGTGAAAAAACAAACAAATTGTCGAATATAATCATACCTGAATTGTGATATCTAGAGTTTTTTCGCCAAAATTTGCTCTTAACACAGTAGAGAGAGTAATAGAGAAGCTGGTTGAAGAGAGAGAAAGTACGAAAGAGGAGAGAATAGAGAGGAGAGAGAAAATAACGTGAAAATTAAGGAGGAGAGAGAAATTCAGTATTGTCTGAAAACAAGCTAAGAGGAAAGAACTTCAGTAATGTCTGAAAATAAAAGGAAAGAAATCTCAGCCATACAATTTGATGAAAGGCTCAGATTAAAAGTTTTCAGTTTTTATTTTAACACTTGTTTTTACATGATCCTATATATATATATATATATATATATATTGACCTTTAATTTTTATTATAATACTATATATAATATATAAAATATTGGTGTCACACGTTTTTATTGTTTTTGGTGAAAGTGTCACACTGAAAAGAAAAGAAAAAAAGAAAAAAATTTGGAGTACTATAAATAGAATTAGCTATAATTCATAAAATTGTAATATGTAATCAAAGTCGTGGATAGCCATAAAATTTAAAATCTTGTTTGTTGTTCTCCTTTCATTCTTTTCTATTACGGTCTATAATCTTTTTAGTTCTAAGACATTAGTTATTTGAATGTCCTTAAACTATTTTCAAAATAACCATTTGAGGTTTGTTAATAATAATTTTTTTTTCATGCAGTTGTATTTGAATTAATTTCTAACTCATATTAATGAACAATTTTCCAAATTGGTGTTAAAAAATAAATAAATTACTAAAATAGTGTTCACTTAAAAATATTTCTCAAAGTAGTGTCCATGTAGGTTCGGAAATTACAAAGCTAGGAGTTAAAAATTAATGGCTAATACAATCCAAGTATATATGTATACCATCAAATTCTTTATCTTTAACGCTTACAGTATCTTGACCAGAGTGAATACGAAGTAATATAAATGTTTAAAAATTTTCTAGCATTTTTGTTATGGATATAACCTTGTAAAAAAAACGTATATGTAACATGATACAAAATGCATTATTTAGTCGAATCTAAATTATCAAAGGGCACTCAATCACCATTCTTGAAACCAAATGCTAGTTCTACAATGCAATATCAATTTGAATATGATATTACTTTATTACAAAATAACTCAAAACATGTCATACTAGCTAAGTAAAAAACTCAATTTAGCACCAGTTTTTATGAATTTGGAGATGATGATCGGACAACCTTCAAGGTACAGATGTGTGCTCATGCTTCAAATGAAAATTTGAAGAGTCATGTTGGCCAAGAAGTAGAGTTGGAAGCTCCATTTGATCTGTTAAAGAGTAGACATGCAACATTGTTAGTAAGAAAAGTAATTCCGTTTGAACAATTATATATACATATAAGAAAATTATCTTAAAAAATTAGCTAACCTTGATGAACAAGTTTTTTTATTGTGTCCCTTTTGTCGACAAACACTACATGTCACCCTTGCTCGATTACCTTCATCCATCTCATTTCGTAATCTTTGGGAAGGTGGTCGTCCAGGACTACGCTTGTGACTAGCATCGGCAACAACTTTTGGTCCATTATAATGTGTCCAATAGTCTTTGACAAGGATAGGATGAAATGTAGCTCTATATGTTCCCATATATTCACCACTTGAATAAAATGGGTCAACAAATTGAGCTGGTGACAAACTATATGACCTACATACAGCAAGAACATGGGAACAAGGAATTTTGTATGTATGAAGCTTGTTACATGTGCAAGTTTTATGACTAAGGTTGATTGTATGGGTATGAAAACTCTTTTTTTGTTCTCTATTGCCACGTCTAGTTGTCACTTGGTAGATGCCATCGTCTCGGTGATACATCTCAACCTTGTGATGAACTGCTTTAGCATCATTAGCTTCTATGTCCTTCGTTGTTTTATCGCTATACAAATGTCCATCAAGAAACCTTTTTTTCGATGATTCACGTCTTTGTACAAAATATGTATTCACTCGAAAGAATGTCAATTTGACTAGTGCTGTAATAGGTAAAAAACGAGCTCCCTTAAGCACATTATTGAAGACCTCAGCTACGTTGGATGTTTTTAGCCCATATCTAAAACCACCATCATGGCAAAGAGACCACATACTAGCATCAATATTACCTAAATCGACGAGCTTCTACATTCATCTCACCTATTTTTTGCAATCCATGGTCAAAATTTTTCTTTTGATGTTGGAAAGTTGTCCAACCAAATATTTTCTTCAGTTCTTTGTTCTTAAATTGAGTATGAACATTTGAGGCCAAGTGACGAATACAAAATCTATGATACGCATATGGCTATCTCCATCCGGTGTTTTCTTCCTTCATTGCTTTCATAATGCCACCTATCTGAAATAACACACAAGCCAGATCGTTGTGTAACAAATCTCCTTATACATGCCATAAACCATGGCCAAGTGTTGCCATATTCACATTCAACAATGGCAAAAGCAAGTGGAAAAAGCTGGTTATTAGCATCAACGCTCATTGCAATTAAGAGAGTCCCTTTATATTTTCCATATAAATGAGTCTCATCTATGGTGATTAGAGGGCGACAATGCTAAAATCCCTCTATAGAAGGACCAAAAGCCCAAAAAACTCTCTTGAAAATATGAAGGTTAGGATCCGCAGTTTCACGATTGGCAAAGTGAACAATGGTACCGGGATTTGCCTCCACCATAGCTTGCATGAATTGTGGAAGAACTTCATATATGACTCCTCCCAATCACCAAAGATTTCAGCTATAGCTATTTGTTTTGCACTCCAAGCTTTTTTGTACAAGATAGTGTAATTGAATAGATATTTCATCACCTCAATCAAAACACGAACCTTGAAGAATGTATCAACCTCTACAATGTTGCGTATATGATGAGAAATAAACTTAGATTTCAAGTTAGAGTGATCCTTTGGAAGAATGTCACTAACACAAGTGAAAGTATGAGGACCCTTGTATGTGACAATTGTAAATTTATCGGAGACTAAATTCTTGCGTGTAGCTCTTAACTTCCAAGAACAATTCACAGATTTCCTACCACAAATAAAGGTTATTGTGGTTGGTCTTGATTCACTCACCTTAAAACTTTGATTTCTTTGTACAGAGTAACTTGTCACTGCCTCAATCATTGCATCTTTGTTTGCAAATTCATGACCAATGCATAATTCAACCCCTAACTTGTAAGAAGCCATAGAAACCCATAACACCCACTTATTAACTTCATCTTCATCAATTTCGTTAATTTGTGTAAACTCAAGGACTGGAGCACTAGAAGATACTACATCACTCTGCTTATCTTCGTTACTTTCAGCAGTTATGTCACCCTTATTCACCATATTTAATTCCTCCTTAGCTTCATCACCTTCTCTATCACCTTCCTCGACGTCAACATCATTACAAGTGAGAGATGTATATTGAGAATCATGACCATCCTCTAATGTATGAGCATTAGTAATAACTTGATCAAAAAAATATTGGTCATTTGTGAACAACCTAGTATATGTACTATTTGATGGATTTTCAAATGACATTTTCCTACAAATTAGAGTAAAAAATATTACTATATAATCATACATATATATAAAAAAAAAATATCAAATCAAACTAGCTACTCCCAAAACTCAATAAATCTTATGTCATCTACTCCTTTTCATAGTACAATTAGTCGTTAATATTGTAGGCATTATTTAATCAAAGCTAAATTAATTACATCATAATAAGCAATAACCCTTGGATTAAGTAGTAAAGATATTCATACAATTGTATATTAAGTATTGTGACTCTGAGCACTTGTAAGTGGTGCATGTCTGACATATTCAATTGCAAAGTCTAATTCACCTACCTTATATGAGTATAATCAGACGATACTCACGAATAATTTTTCATAATTAGGTTAAATTTTACCAATTTACATTGTTCCGTTAAAGTTTAATCTACTTGTTATGTAAGCCCATAGAAATTTCAGTCGAATTTTAATTAGAAAAGAAGAAAAACATACCTGATTATAGTGATGCCAGAGATTGACTATGCTTCCTTGCAGATCTTGCATCTACCATCAACGTCTATAACAATAGTGAAGTAAAACCTAAGAGAACTAGTTTTGCCCGTAAAAAAAAAAAAAAGAACAAAATAGAACTAGTTTTGAGACTCTAATTTTTAATTTATACTTTTTAAACGAAGCAATACTATTAACTCATAGCTTTGTAATTTCCGAACCTACATGGACACTACTTTGAGAAATATTTTTAAGTGAACACTATTTTAGTAATTTATTTATTTTTTAACACCAATTTGACAAATCATTCCATATAAATGGTTTTTTTGTATTTTTTTTTAATTTTTTTTTTAATTTTTATTATCTTCAAGTTAATGGAAGACAAAAGCTTGGTCGAATAATATCGTAATAAATACTTGATTTTTATTAAAGACAAGTAGATAAAACTTCATCAATCAAATTACATTAAATCTATAATATATATAATGGATAACTTAACCTATATTTATTTCTCAATTACTTTTTCAATAATTGAAATGATACGTGATTTATGAAAAGTTAAAATAAAATTTTCAATCAAATAGTGCATATAACAATTGTACTATTTTATGTTGAATAATGGAGACCTTGAGTTAAATTAAATAATCTACTTTCTATGTACTTCTTTATCTATTATATCAAAACACAAATTATTTTCGAATTGAAATCCATGTATGTTTAAAATTTTTGATCAAAAACCCTAAATTATTGGATCAAATGTTCAAATAGTTTTGCTCAGCTCAATGTCATAGACTCTACATAACTATGTTTTTCTTAACAATTGATTTTTGAAAATGGAAACAAGTTAGACATTACAAGATCATGTATTTCCTAGCAATAAATCACAGAAATAAGTCAAAGTAACGTGAATAGTGCACAAAGTAAAAAACATATCAATTAAAAAAAAACCGAAGAAAGTATGACTTTAGAAACCGTCATTTACTAGTATGAAATTTCAGGTATATGTGGTATGCAAGTAGATTTAGCCTTATTCAATTTGCTTTTAATTACTATGTGAAATTGAAGGGAGGACTTTTAACTATTCGACTAATCAAAAGATAAATGGTCGACTTGGAAAAAAAAAAAAATGTGTTGTATGACACAGTACAATAGATGCCTCCTACAAATTATGATAAATAAATAAAAAGTTGCTAAGTTGTAAATGGATTAGTTGGTACGTTGCTGTCCTAGTATTAGTGTATGCACCGTAGACTTTATATTTCTTAATCTTATTACCATCTACCCAAGGAGAGTTGTAGACCTTGATAAGTGCAAATGAGTAGGTTCAGGGTTATAAATGTTATTCCCTCCATCTCACTATAGTCTTAAATTCTTGTATACGAAGTATATCTGTATATAAGTATATTTGCGAGTATAACATATACTTCGTAGTTGATATAGATTTTGGTAAAAAGTTGTTTTAAAACCAATTGTTTATTCTATTGAAAAAGTAAATGGCTCTTGAAAAAAACATAATTGAGAGAGTTTGTACATAATTTTTGAAAAATCATAATATGAGAGAGTTTCTACAGTGAGAAAAAAATAATGTATTATCGGTTCATAATAATGAGGTATTTTTTGATATAGAACTGTATAAACTAATTTGAGATAGATAAACTCATAAAAGAGTGTACAAACTATTTTGCATGTGATTGTGACAAAATGAGTATGTAGAATAAGTGAATAACTATTCGAAGTTACATACAAAGATATGTAAATGCCAATTAATGGTAATATTGTACGGGTACGGTGGGTCGAGTGGCATATGGATAATAAAAACTTGGGGTCTAGTCTAATATGTATTGTAGTCTTCCTATTAACCAAAAAAAATTATTAGTTCAAGTTTTATCTTCGGTCAATGTTGACATTCTTCAATCTGGTGTTCCGTGATATATGGTATATGAGAGTGTCTCACATAGATATAGAAAAAGAATAATTTTTCATTTACAAGGATAAAAGGTTATTTTTTATTTATTTATTTATTATTATATATAATAATTTTATGATTATAAGAAAGCCTCATTGGTATTATGAAATGAATTAATTTCTTTCCTAGTGGATGTGATTCATATCCATAATGGATATTCAAATTTTGTCCATTAATTCTTTGCTAGTTGCTACTCCATCCATTGTAGCTATTGGACAAAGCAAGAAATTTTAATTAATGATTCATTCTCATCAACGCAACAACTGAGATACAATTATCACAATTTCTTAATTACATCATATTAAAAAGCATAATTAAATGTCACAAAATTGATCTTTGCTATTGAACCAAAAATCAACTACTGTACTACATAAACAAGACAATAGTGTAAGGCAAGGGCTCAAGACAAATAGGTGTACCAATTTTTGACCTACCTCTTATAAGCACTCAAGAGGTATGCATTATGTAGCATGGGTTGAATTATAATTTAATAAGTTGACTTTTTAATTTTTATTTTATTTTTTTTTCAATTTTGTATTTATTAGCTATAATAAAGAAAAAATAAGTATATAGGATAATCTAAGATGATCAAATGTTTTTTGTGACTGTTAAGCCAAGAACATGATTCATCCTTTCTTTTTAATCTTCACGTGCGGTTGATGGTGTAAAGCATGCCACATTGCCACTTCATAGCTTCTTGGATTCTTCTCATCATTTAATTTTAATTATTTGCTTTCACATTTCTTTTTCACTTCACCTAGAAGCTTCGGTGATCTTCTCTTCTTCTCATATTGGATTGATTGGGTTTCATAGATTATCATTATTTATTATAATCTTGAATATCAATATGATTGATTAATTTGTTAATTTTGAATAATGCTTAATATTAAGTTACTATGTGATGATGTTTAACAAGTATTTATAAATTATGGTGTCTTGAAGAATTCTTCTATTATATGAGTTGTAACAATAAAAAATGTAAAATAAAACATGTTACGTCATGCTGCAATTAAAAGATAATGAAGGAAGTTATTATTAACTACTTGACATAATAATTTACTTTGTCAATCTAGAATTGTTGCATACATTATCTTTTTTTTTTTTTTTTTTTTTTGACAATAGCAAATGATGAAAACCATAAAACGAAACCTACAACAAGTTAACAAGGTTAAACCGGCAGCTCCTAGCTATGTCATTAGCCTTTCCTACCTGATCTCGCTGGCCTTTTAAGATTGTGCACCTTTGAAACGAGGCCCCTATTTTCCTAATCTCCTTTAATAACCATACAATCGAGATATCCTTACCAGATTTATCCTGCAAGTTGTCCAGGAGACCCATGGAGTCAGATAGAATAAGAATGCCTTGTATCCCTTTCTCACGAGCCCCCATCATAGCTTCCAGGCAAGCTCAGGCTTCACATTGTAGAACAGACGTTGTTGCTCCATGTTTTCCTCCTCTATCGAGGTCAAAACGGTTGAGATTCTCTTTAACAGCCCATCCTATCCCTGCTCTCCTCGTGTTTTTATCCCAGGAGCCATCGACTTCCACAATGAACTTATCGAAACCGTTGTGTTCCTTTCCCAGATGTACATAGTTAAACCCTGGGGGAATGACCGGATCATCCGTTTCAGTGGCCCCCAACTCATGTATTGGTCTTGTCTTATGTGTATACGCGTCATGATCTTCCATGGCCAGATCAGTGAATTCCTTTACTACACTTATCGATCCCGTTGTATCTTTGAAGCATCTTGCGTTTCTAGTTTTCCATAGCCCCCATAATGTTGCAATGAAGAAAGCGCATCGTTTGTTGTTCTTGCCATCCTCGCTGTTAAAAAGCAGGATATAGTGCTGGTTCCATCCTTTCAAAGAGTTGAATCCAGTAGAGTCAGGGAAAATAGTTAGGGGGCTGTTCTCCCAAACTTCATTTGCCAGAATACAGAATCTGAAGAGGTGTTGGCTATCTTCCAGTTCTACCCCACAATGGGCACAGACAACCTCTACTCTTATTCCCCTTCTAACCAGGTTAAGCTTAACCGCAATACCATCATGAAAAAGCTTCCAAAGGAAAACCTTCCATTTAGGTTGAATGATCATTCTCCATGCTAGCTTCACAAATTCTTGATCCCTTTCCAAGAATTCTGATCTCTCTACCTCCTCTTCCTTTGAAAGATAATAGTAACCAGTTTTAATTGTATACCTCCCTAATGGATGATATTTCCAGTAAAGGAAGTCATCCTCCTCCAAAGACCGAGGGAGCTCCATTGACAGAATTCTTTTTGCACTTTCCCAGTCGAAACACTCCCTTATTCTGCCTCCATTCCAGGTGTTATTCTCCCTGTTGATGAAATCCTTCACTTCCCAATTTGCCGCAACTCTAAGGGTTTGGCTTGAATTCACTATTGGAATGTTACCATCAACCCATGGCATACTGATAGCCTTGATATTATTACCATTTCCCACCTTCCAAGCAAAACCTTTCCTAAAAGCTTGGATGGCCTTCTGAAGACTTACTCTTCCTAGAGACGAGTTCCTTCTTCTAAACAACTGACCAGTGATTCCACCAATGCCACATGGATGGAAACTCTTGTGCACTCTTGAGAGTAAAAACTGAGGATTAAGGTGCATCCTTGTTGCTTGCTTGAAAAGTAGAGCATCATTGGTCATTTAACTACCTCTAATTCCCAAGCCTCCCATACTCTTAGGAAGTTGGATGATACTTCTACTCACCCAATGTATCCCTTTAGCCCATTTTCCCGCCCACAAGAAACGAGTAGTCAAAGCATCAATCTTGCTTGCAACACTCTGAGGGAGTTTCAGGCATTTTATAACATGTGCCGACATACTTACCAACACCGTATTGATAAGAATCATTTTTGTCGGTTAAGAAAGCCTTAAAGAAGCCCATGCCATAATTTTCTCCGAAACATTATCCACCAAGAATTGGAAGTATGAACTCTTTTTCCCTTGGATGTCAATCGGAGCCCCCAGATGAATCCCCATGTTAGCTGTTTCCGGCATCGAAAGAATATGTTTCATACTCATTTTTATCTCCGTATCAACCTCCGGCGATAACTTAATGACTGATTTTTGAAGGTTAAGCTGCTGGCCAGAGGCTTTACCAAACCTATAAAGTATATCTGAGATACCCATACATGACTCCTTATTTTCCTTGAAGAAAAGCATGACATCATCTGCAAATAACAGATGAGAGATGGAAGGGGACCTTCGGGGTACCTTTAGACCTTGGATTTGCTTGATATCCTCAGCCAAGCTCAACATTCTTGACAGGATATCCATGCACTGAATGAAAAGATACGGTGATAGCGGGTCCCCTTGTCTCAGCCCACACTTAGGGGCAAAATGTTCAGTCGTTTTCCTGTTTATAATTGCCTTGAAACTAACCGTCGATATGCACTGTGAGATCATCCTTATCTAGTGGCTAGAGAAGCCCTGACTTTGTAATACCTTCAGGAGAAAAAGCCAATCCACTCTATCATATGCCTTAGACATATCGATCTTTACCGCTGTAAAATTAGACCTTTTCTTCGAGTTTATTAGATGCATCAGCTCATGACTTAAAAGGATATTGTCTTCCATATACCTACCAGGGATGAAGGCATGCTGGTTTTCCGTAATAAGCCCTGGCAGAACTATCTTTAACCTGTTTGCCAAACACTTGGAAATGCATTTATACACAGTATTGCATAGGCTAATGGGTCTGAAATGGCTCGCAAGTTTCGGAACCTTAACCTTAGGAATAAACACCAGAAGAGATTGATTCCATTATTTGAGCATATTTCCTGTCTTCAGAAATTGCATTACGCTATCTACTACCAGGCGCCCTACCTCATTCCAGTAAGTTTTAAAAAAATCAAGCGTAAACCCATCCGGCCCAGGCGACTTCGAGCCATGCATATCAAACATCGATTTTTTTAATCTCACCCTCCGAGAAATCCCTATCAAGCCAAGTTCTATCCTCTTCCGAGAGAATGGGAATATCAAGCTGTCAAAGAAGAAGATCAATGTATTCCCCATGATTCTCAGGCAATACTGGATTATAGATATTCTTGATTGAAGATAAAATTACCTCTTCCACCTCACCCTGACCCTCCACCCATGCTTCCTCCTCATTTCTTAAAGTTAGGATTACATTATGTGACTGCCTTTGCTTTACTCTCCTGTACATAGTTGGCGTCGGACAATCCCCACCTTTGATCCAGTTTGTTTTCATTCTTTGATTCCAAAAACTAAAACTCAGTTGACTTTCCGGGATAAGGTGGTTTATCTGCCGAATATTCCCTTCTCCTTCCTGAATTGAGGTGATTTTCATCCCAGAGTTTCTAAGATCCTTTGTAAGCTTCCTCCAGTTTATCCCCCAAACTTGCTTATGTTCCAAACACCAGTATTGGAGCTTAGACCTTAGCCTTTCTAACTTCCTTGAGAGCTGGAACATTGGAGACCCTGGAAACTCCTCCTTCCACGTTTGCCCCACTAGTTCCTTGATTTCAGGGAACAGAAGACACCAATTCTCGATCTGATAAGGTCTATTAGAGACCATTTCTGTAGGTTGACCAAGATAAGTGATAGCCGCGTGATCGGAACACACTATTGGTTCATGAATAATTTTCCCATCCGGAGAGTGATCAAACCATTCCTCTGTTACATAGGCCCGATCCAGCCTTTCTAGAATCAACTCGTCACCCTCCCTTTTATTGCTCCAGGTAAACCTCAGACCCGAGAAAGGAACTTCTGTCACATTGCTACTAAACCTCCAATCCAGGAAGGCCTCCATGCCTCTAATTCTAGTTGAACCCCCCAGATTGTTGCTTCCACTTTCAACTTGGTTAAAATCTCCTATTACAAGAACATTTTTAAACTCCTCTAAAAACCATTGCAATTGTTCCCATACTATCCTTCTATTTTCAACTTGAGGTTCACCATAAACAAACAAGATATACTTCAAAATACCATTATATTCATTCATCTTACACAAGATAAAGTTTTTAGAAGAGAACAAGCAATCAACAACTTCATTAGACCATACTAAAACTAATAGACCACCACTACTACCATCCGAATTCCACCCAAAAGTGGTAGTAGGGCCTAAGATACCTAACCTAGTAGAAGCCGAATCAACATCCATTTTTGTTTCCGATACAAATAAAAAATTAGGCAATTTTGTACGATAAAGCCACACAAGATAAGGAATTGCAAGGGTGTGTGGGTCATTAAGGCCCCTGCAATTCCAAGCCACTACATTCATAAACCTTTGGGGGCTGGATAAGAGCAGCCTCCTCACCCTCCGTTTTAAGCTTAATCGAGTCAAAAATAGATAATTGCAGATCAATATCCATATCATCCCTGACATCCCTCAAAGTCGAAGTCACTTCTTCGCTTTTCTGCCTTTTAGAAGCCTTAGAAGAAGAAGAAGAAAGTTCTTGGGGCCTTTTGTTTCTACCCCTCATACGCAGATCTCCATCTATGTCTACCCCGAACTCTCTTGCCATGTCAGGATCCGAAATTGCCTTCGAAGCGAACCTACACCCTCCTTTCTCATCTCTTAGCCAGATCGAAAATCCTCCCTTTTCGCACCACCTATGCAACCTTTTGAGCCTCTTTCTTTCCACCCACTCATAATCCTATTCACTGTACCTAACCGAATCTCCATCACATGAATGCGGCTTGTGACCAACTGCCTCTCGATTTCTTTTCTTGGTGTTTGCACTATCATTATAGTTAAACAACTCTGTAAAATTAAAAGAGCTAAAGTGAGATACCGACGTATTAGGGGGATCAAACTCCGTGAGGGGAAGATTCGGCAGCCTTGCTAAGTCCGCCGTTGACAACCGTAGAAAAGGCGCCGATGAAGCTCTTGCATTGCCACGCAATTCTTGGATCTCCAGTCTCCTAGCATTCTGGATTCCCAAAGACAAGATTGTGCTTGCTTCGATGATTTTCTCATACTCATCATCAACTTGTTGCTCAACTTCCTCTACTCTTCTCGTAACCATTATCGAGGGACTCTCAAGCCAACCATGAGCATGACTAGCCCAAGAAGAAAACATTGTCGAAGCCCAAACTCCCCCTTGTCCATAACACACCTCCTGATTTCTTTCAAAACTTATGGGGGACGAAGCCCATTCTGAAATCCCCAGTGTGTGGAACAACGTTCCAGGCCCCCCCCTTTGTCTATGCTCCTGTCTTGCTGATGATGGCTCGCCCACTTCAAACGTTGAACCCCCAAAGAATAGCCTCGTCGGGAGAGGCCCTAGCTGCTCCTCCTCTAGAGTTCCGAAACCCTAACACCAACAGCCATGCTTGAAGTTACAACGCCTTCCCTTCGTGAAACCCCTAACTGATCAACATTTTTCCTGTACACCTCCCCACCTACACTTTTGTGCTCCTCTTGATTCACCATCGGAGATAGATGAGAAACTCTCTGTTGAGTAAATTCTGCGTATGGATCACCACTAAGACCCAAAAAACGACCCAAAGACAAAGCAAGATCCGGCCCAACAGGTTCCATTTCTCGTTCAATTAGCTCCGAGTCTTCATTTGACCAATCATCCATTCCAGAGTGAAATTGCTCACTCTCATCACTATCTTGAGTTGAAAATGAGTCTTCATAGGGATGACCTTCTTCAAAGCCTCTCTCCACCCTTTGACCTCTCCTATACGGAGCAGGCTCCTTTGGGTTTTCGTTTGGCCGGAGATCAAGCCCCGTATTGCGAAACCTGTACCAGTCCGGAAGCCCACAGATAAGATTCGAGTAGAATGGATACTACTACGGTCCATAAAGCACTCGCAAACCATTTGCTTCAACCTCATTCAGCCTACGTCTTACCCTCCTCCTTGCGACCACTGCATGGAGTGAGTATCGAGATGTGGCATGCCCTGCACAACCACATGATTTACAGAACTTGAAGATACCTTCATACCTAAGGTACACCCAAATTACTTTATTTCCTTCCAAAGAAATAAAACACCCCGGTATTAGGGGAATGGAAAGATCAATCAGAACCCGAGCTCTCAGCTCAGCATGAATTGGAAGCTCCTCTCCTTCGTGCTCCAATTCCTCAATGTAACCCACGTGCCTTAAAATTTGTCTAGCCCAACTGGAAGTAAGATAGGCTAGGGGTAAACCATAAACCCTTACCCACACTCGTGTGAGCTTAAAGTTCATATGTTGAGGTACAAAGTCTATTTGATACCTCTTGAAGTTAATTATCCTACCATCAATAATAGTTGTATTTGCAAGAACCAAATTCTCTAGATCCTGGTTGTTCAAGCACTCGAATAAAAAGTACGGACCCGACCTATGAACCCTTATTTCTCCCCTTCTTTTCCACCGAGAAGTTACAATGTGTTGAACAAAGTGTTCGGAAGGAGGGTGAGGACCAATGAACAAACCAATAACACAGGAATTGAAATTTATAGTGACATTCCTGAGATCGAAATTCTCAGGAGGAGGAATAAGAGGTCCCCCTCGCATATTCCTAAATTGGTGATCATTATGAGGGTTTGGTGAGTTTCTGTTAGTGCTCATGATATAACGAATCAGAGTTAAGAAAACTGACTGAAGAAGAAAGGAATATGGGAAAGAAAAGGACTTAGAGAATAACTTTGAAAAGACAGGAATAACGAAGAAAAAAGATAGGGGAGAAGTTGAAAAACTGGGATAGCAAATCGTCTCTTTTATAAGCCAACTTGAGTTCTTGGAATGTGGAAAGTTCCACGCATGGGAAGCAAGGAACTGAAGAGAAATAGGCTCTTAAAAGGGTAGCCGACTCTAGAAATAAATGAACTGCACCATTAGAGGATGAGCATTTACTACTCTAAGATGATTTGCTGGGAAAACGAGAGGATCTAGAACAGCGTTATTGGAATAGCCAAAAGTTAAAAAAAAGGTTGATAACTTTTCTGGGAAATGAGGCAAAGAGTTAAGCCCAAGGGGATGATCCTCTTGGATGTTGAAAAAGAAAGATAATTAATCCACACACACAAGAAACTTGGAGATAAACCTCCCACATAGGCAGCCTAAAAAGGAAAGCAGCAGAATTTGCATGCGGATTGAGAAGAAGATGAACAGGCAAACCCTAGTGCAACTAAACGAAAACTCACTTCTAGTGAGAGAGACTCTCAATTGTAGAGCATACATTATCTTAATGGATATGAATCGTCTCCTATTTCATCTAAAAGTAGTTGAATTTATTGAATTATATTTTAATGGTTAGATTTACACGATGAGTAAAATAGGGGAATTACATGGTTAGGTTTGCAACATGGACATGTGGGCTACAAAATAGGAATTGTCATACTATTTCTGTTTCATATTATATGCAACAAATGAGTTTGCATGGATTTTTAGGCAAAATTTATTTGTAAGTGTTGAATGGAGAGAGCGAGAGATAATGATGCATGTGATGAAAAGAAAGATAAAAGAGAAATGACAACTTAAAAAGGAAAGAAAAGAATTTGTTGCACATAATGTATAAAAACAATTTTTTGGTAAATGTTACACATAATATGAAACAACGATAGTTTATAGATCGAGATAATTCTATTCTTATTATTTTAGCTCTTCATTTTTGATATGTTATTATTGACGTAGATGAATGAATATTGGTTGTTCAACTTGAATAATTAACACATTGACGCTCCAATTTATAATAAAAGTAGAAACGGTTACACAATTATTTACATATTCACCTTTAATATTCCATTAATTAATAGTTTCATTTAAACATCTTATTATTTGGACGAGTCATCTCAACCACTAATCGATATAATTAAAGTTATTTCTTTATGTATTTATGTAGTTTGTTTGCTTGATTGAACCAAGTAGTTTAACCCTAATCCCTCTATATTCTTTTCTTAAAACTTTAAAACTAGTAATTTTTAAAACACTTCTCTTTCCAAGCGAGCCAACAAAGCTGCAAAGCTAGTGCAATTGAAGATATTTCATAGTCATATAATTAAAGATAGTGGAATTATACAATCTCATATGTTAAATTACTATTTTTGGGACTTAATGATGTGTGATGCACTTCAATATAGTTTACAAATTTTTCAATCTAACATGGCCCCCTGCATCCTATTAAAGAAAGTGAAATGCTAAACGTCACCTTCTTTTTACATACTAACGCCTGCATTTTAATTTGATCAGACCATTTTGCCCCTCTCGTTTTCACTCTCATTTTCATTGCAACTCTTAATTCTCCATTGAAACTTGAAAGTGGCTTATGAGCTTTCTCCTCCATTGAAGCAACTTATGAGCTTTCTCATCCATTGAAGCATCCTCCATTAAAGTGGACTTATGAGCTTTTTCCTTCGATGAAGCAGATTCTGACTTTCTCCATGGACTCCACCATTGAAGCACTACCATCTCCCCACCAACCACTAACCCCATCCCCATCACTATCTCCTCATCAACCACCACCACTAAAACCAACAACCACCGGGACCACCACCACCATCAGAGGCTTCGGAAGTTGTTTTATATTAAAAAAAAAATTAAGAAACGTCTAAATATATCGTAACTCGCGGGTGAAAACACCTGTTTTTCGTTCCCATCTGCAAGTTACGAAATATCTAGGCGTTTCCACCTTAGGGTATCGAAAATTTTGGGCGTTTTTCGGCCACCATAAAAAATTCTTTTGCAGTTCGCACCCCACCTAGCTTCTCTGCCGCCAATTCTTACAAATGGTTCAATGGGAACAAGAATTTCCAGCTGCAACATTTGGAACAAACTTTAAACTCCTAATTTTTTTTTTGTTAATTAAGGATTTCTACTTTCTAGAGGTCCAAATTTCAATCATATAATGCGAGAATACTCCTATGTTATGTGTTAATTTTGTCATATTGATCGTTGTGATACTTTGGGAATTATGTATAGTGTATTACTGTATTAATTAGAATGATAATGTGCTCAATGGATGAAAGATTGAAAGCTCATAAGCCACCTTTAATGGAGAATTTAGAAGGATGGCCGAAAGAGAGTGAGAAGGAGATAAGGGGGGGGCAAAGTGGTCCATTTAAGACTTTAAGTTATAAAATGGGGCGTTAGTATGTAAAATTAGGGCGACGTTTGAAAACACCCTAAAGAAATCATATCAGCAAACCTTATTATTTCGGCTTAATAAGTAATTTCTCCTATCTTTGCATAGAGAATAAATTTACAGCAAGAGAATTTTATATGAGTTTGACTTATAATAATTTTGTATGTAGCTTTAAAACTCAAGCTACATTAAGTAAGAGTTACCCTTAGATTTGAAATATTACCTTGATATATAAAAGAAAAATTTATTCCTATGTGAAACAAATTAAAAGTGTCTTTAGGATTACGCATGTAGATTAAGGCCAAGTTCACACTTATAAATAACTTAGCAATTTGTCTCGCATATAACATGCTTACACTGAATTAATGTAAAATGAAAACAAGAGAAAACTGCCTAGAAAAGGACAACTTTTATGTTATATAGGAGTAACTTTTATAATTTTTATGATAACTTTATTTAATTGAGAGGAGATTTTAATTTTTTCATAACTTTAAACTTAACAATTATAACTTTAATTTAGCATAAATTGCTACATAACTTTAACAAAAAATGGTAAAACCTTTACAAAAATCTTCAATATTATAAAAATATTTAACCATAATTTTAGTAGAAATTGCATTGCTAGAACTTAAATGAGATTGATAAATTTCAAATTGGTGCAACCTTTCATTGTTTATTTCCATAAGCTAATAAGTAATAATCTATTAAAAAGTGTTCTTATAATGTCTAAGTGCGACATAGACCCCCTCATCATACCATGCATATGGGAATGAGGAGGTTTGAGCACTCAACCTTTTCAAAGAAAGATTATTGTTTTACCATTTTGGCTAATTATCAATATGCTCTAATCGCGCACACAAAAGTATTAAAAACACATACAAGTTATTAAAATTCTTTAAAAATTAGTAGTTGCACAACTGCAAAAGTAGCAACCTAGGACAATGTCCAGGCTACTCACTAGCTCTATTTTTTTTTTAGGAACACTAATTTTAATATCATTAAAACAAGCATGATTGGTTTAGGAGATTATACATTATAGTACTGCATAATAATTCAGCTACCCATAAAAATAAATGAGTATTGTTTTGCATTAATAAGTTTAGCCAAAGTTTTTTTTTTTTTTTTTTTTTTAGGCACAGCCAAAGTGAATTGAGTTAAGCAAAAATTAGCTAACCAATATATTTTCCTCTATTCTAATAGAAAATCAAGCAGTATTTTTTTGTCCAACAAAAATAAAATTACAACAAAGCCTAGATCTTATTCCTTCAAATTGGTGTTGACTACTGTACAAAGTATGCCGTGCTTTTATTTTTCACAAAGTTTCATATGTGGTTGGCCATACCATGCGGCCAACCACAATATAAGGCCCATTTGCGTTTTTGGGCGGCCCAGTTTGTACAACGGAGTTCTGTTATAACAGACTTCGTTATTCTTTTTTTTTTTTTTAAAAAAAAAACATTTTTCAAATTTTATTTTGTTTTCTAGTTGTCATTAATCTTTTAACCTCCATTGAAAGGAATGGTGTCCTTCCAACAAGTGTATTATTCCGATAGAGGGTTTAGAATTATTAGAAAGCTAAGTCTTCAGTAAGGTCAAGTGATCGGAATGCCTAGGTGAAGGCCGCTTCCGATCAATAATATCAATGTACAATTAATATTATAGCTTAATCTTGACTGAACCCTTCGGGTCGAACCCAATTGAACAACCGATCCGAGACGACGAATCAATCCGAAGGATGTGATGAGTCGTCAGAGTTTTACGAACAAAGACGTCGGATATCGAGCTTAGAGCATCGATACCGAGCGTCGCAAGTCGAGTCGAATTTAGAATTCGACAAGACGTGAAATCAATCAAGTTACAAGTTTGAGTTAGGCCGTAGCCTCGCATTGGCCTAGCCATGTGAGGGCTAGGCTATCTTGAGCTAGCATGTGCATCGCAATGCTAGTCACAAGCCTAGCATGCTAGGCGTGCTAGGCCCATGCATGTTAGCTAGCCACCGTAAGCATCGCAGCCTTGCGTGTGTGCTAGCATGCCATACGCCCAGCCATCGCAAGGCTAGGCCTTGCTAGCATGCTAGGCGCTGGCGCACAGTTAGCCAAGCATCGCATCGTAAGGCTGGGCCTTGCTGGCATGGTAGGCGCTGGCGCATTGCTAGCAGCAGCATCGCACAGCACCACGCACCAGCCAGTAGCATGCTAGGCATGCTGGGCTGTGCGTGTGCCTCGCATAGCGACGCCCAGCACCACGCACCAAGCAGCAGCGAAGCATTGCGTGCTGGCTAGCTGCGCATGCATGCTGGCTGTGTGCGTGTGTGATAACTGGCTAGCCAGGCTGCCTAGCCTTGGTGCTAGGCGCTAGCTGGTAGCCTTGGCAGCCAAGGCAGGCTGCCAGCCAGCCACTTGGAAGGGAGGGCCGGTTTTGTTTGTGGGGATCAAGGGTTGGAACTTTGCCTTGGGGAGCAAGACTATGGTCCCCCCCCCCCCCTTGGAAATGGTCCTCACCAAATCTCTCATCCTCCTTGTGCTACTTGTAACTTATTGATTGAATTGCAATTTTATTTTGTTTTGATTAAAATAAAATGGGAAATTGCAAATCTCCCACATTGATTGTGAATGGGAATTCAAGGTTCATTTCCCTATAAATACCAAGGTTTTGGGATTTGGGAAGAACACTTGAGTGGAACTAAAAAGGCATTTCCTGAGAAAAGCGAGAAAACCTTAAGTTCATAAAACTCTAGTTTTTATTGGTCGGGTCCCAACTAACCTTCGGGACTTGAACCGTTAGGGTCGGGTTCGTGGGTACAAGCCGTCGGAGACCTTCGCATTTGCGGGGTTCAAGTTTTGAAGTAAGAGCTCAGGTTCGAGCGAAGCACGCGCCAAGGGTATGAATGTCTTTTCCTTCTCTCTCTTAATTGTTGTTTAATTTGTGATTGCATGCTTAGTAGCTTTAATTGGGTTTCTTCTTCCGCGTAGAGTCGGACTCTATGAAACCCAACAACCATTTCATCTTCCTGTCACTTCAACTCTTTGCAAACTCTCTTTCTTCCTTTCTATTATTTCAATTTCTCTTTCTTCATGCAATTTCTTTGTTTACTTCTCTTTCTTCTTTGAATTTCTCTTTCTTGATTGTTTTTTTTCCTGGAATTCTTCTTTGAAATTCTACAATGACGAAACTTAAAATAGTTTATGGCAAGGGTAACCAAAGCTTATCATCAAACAAAAATGGCGACGATTCAGGTAATTTCATAACCTTATTTTTCCAGTTTTTATGCTTTTTTTTTATTTCTTTTTGAGTTTTTTGTACTTCTAGGCTTGTGATTCTAATTTTGTAATTTTTTGACATTTTTTTACAAATTTTACTTGTTTTGAATTTTAATTTTGGAACCCTAGGTTTTCGTTATTTTCAGTTTCATATGTTTCTAGCGCTTCTGTTTTGTTCTTTCCTTATTTGATTTAATTTGTATTTTAAGTTTTGGATTCTGCTTTTTTAAATTTTTATTCTCGTTGTTGATCATTCTCTTTGTATTTTAGTTCCTCATAAAATTATTTAGGGGTTACTAGTTGTGTACATATGTTTTTACTACTTGTTACAATGTCTACAACATTAATTATATATGTTATTAGGAGATTCCAGGGTTACTAATTTGTTAGATGTATTTTATTATAATCATATATGTTACTAGGTCATTCCAGGGTTACTAGTTTGTCAGATATATATGATACAGGGGTTACTTTATTTCATTCTATGAGTTACCTAGATGTATATGCTTATAATATAGTATTCATGGGTTACTAGTTGTCCTTACTATGTGTTATATATGTTTTAAGGGTTACTATTTGTCTTTAACATGGTTTCATGGGTTACTAGTTGTCCTAGTTTTCCATTAGTCTTTAATATGTGTTTTCAGGTATACTATGGCATCATATTAGATATAGGCATTATACTTATTTTATTTATATTTCTTATGTTTTATTTTGTTTTAAACAGATGTTAAAGATGTAGATAAAGAAGAAGTTTGTTCTGGTCTTCGTGATGGTACTGCAGAAGTTGATTCTGGTCTTCTTGGTTGTGTTGCTGCTGGTTCTTCTGGTTTTGTAGATAATGAAGATGTATGTGGTGCTACAGGTTCTGCCTTAAATGAGTCTGCTTCTGCAATTAATGAATGTAGAGCTATAATTGTTCATCCTTCTGAGGAGGCTAATCAGGGTGATAATATTAAGGATTTTAAGGAAGTTAATCCTACTGAGGAGGCTAATTAGGGTGATAATAATAATGTATCTAGACAAAATGATGATGAATTTTCACTTCTTTCTTTGGTCCTGTGTCTAAGCAACAAGCCTTACTTTTGAAAGATCTACAGTTGATAGAAAAGAAGAGAAATGACGATATAGAAGTAAAGCCTATAGTTAAGAAGCGACGTAGGGACGTTGTTTAAAAAGATGATGATGTAAAACCAACTGTTAGAAAGTCAAAAAAATTTAAACCTTTAGCATCTCAAGGTGTTCAAGAAGTTGATGTGGAACCTGTTGTGAGAAGAATAAGAGCATCCAATCCTAAAGAAGAAGTTGTTGAAGTCGTCAATGTTGAAGAGGAGTAAGTTACATATATGCATATATGAAGTACTTTTCCCTATTATAGTTTTTGTTGTTCTTGTTCATTATATGGAGGTTACTTGGGTATCTGTAGACACTTGATTGTATCTCCCCAAAAAACAAACTCAGTGACGAGTATCTTTCGCGTCTTTGATTATCGAGTAAGGTGAAATGTTGAAGAGTCTCGTGAATTTCTCCTTTTCTAATCTCTTTTCTAAAATGTTTTAATTCATTTCGTATTTCTAAAATCATTCTTTTCGTGTCCTTTTTATGAAAAATTCCAATCCAGTTTAGTTTGGTCCATAGTCTAGGTCCAATAATAGTGTAGTTGGATGGGGTTTGAAAAGAGTTTTCCAACGATATATTATAAGCCCAAAACCCAGTTATAATGAGGAAGTTATGGCCAAAATACTAAACTGGGCCCAAATCGAGCTTTATATGCGGACCCAATGATCATGTGGAGGGTCCATTATCTAGAAGGTTGTTTTAGATTTTAATTATCCTGTTTTAGATTTTAATTATCCTGTTTTGAAAAGATAATGATTAGGAATTTTATTTCGAATAAAACGAGTGTTTTTAATAGATTTAATTTTGATAAAAAGGATAAGTACGGATATTCGACTAACCCAATTTAATTGGAAGTTGGATTCCATACGAGTCTTATCTTCTATAAAGCATCGCGCATCGATGAAAGTATCATGCAGCGATATCCTCATCGCGACGCGAGGAATCCATCGCCACGATGAAACTTGTTTTATTCTGGATGGAATTCAGATCGTTTTATGATCTTTTCGGTCGTTTTTCTCTATAAATATGGGACGATATCCACCGTTTTCATTCACAAACAATCATCATCCTTCTCTTTCTCTAAGCTAAAGCTTATTCTTACTCTATCTCTCTTGATTTTCTTAACCTTAGCCTAAATACACCACAAACACACACCATACGTCCTTTACGAGACTCTAATACACCTAGCCAAGCTCGAAGTTGCCTTCGCCCTCGACGTGAAAGGTCGATAATTCTGAGGGTTTGGTCCCTAATCTATATTTCAATTATTCCTATTTGATTTATTTATTTGATTTAATCTTTCTTGAAGATACTAATGTGTGTATTGTTTTGATAGAAAGAGATACGAGACATCAAGTGAGTAGATCTATTATCTTTATTCCTTGCTTTTAATATAGAAATCATGTTAGTATGTTCATTATGATTCCTAGTATCATATTAGGATGTTGATTATGCTTTCCTAGTATCATGTTTAGGATAAAGCTCTAATCTTTATTATTTAGTGACATGCTAGGGTTTGTTATTAATCCGTTTAGTATCATGCCTAGGATCTTACTAATGAAAGGAATGGTGTCCTTCGAACAAGTGTATTATTCTGATAGAAGGTTCAGAATTATTAGAAAGCTAATTATTCAGTAAGGTCAAGTGATCAGAATGCCTAGCTGGAGGTCGCTTTCGATTAGTAATATTAATGCAAAATTAATACAGCTTAATCTTGACTGAACCCTTCGAGTCACACCCAATCGAATAATCGAACCGAAACGACGAATTAATCCAAAGGATTAATGAGTCATTAGAGTATTATGAACAAAGACGTCGGATATCGAGCTTAGAGCGTCGAAACCGAGCGTCGTAAGTCGAGTCGAGTTTAGGATTCGGCGAGACGAAAAATCAAGCAAACAACAAGTTTAAGCTAAGTCGTAGCTTCACATTAGCCTAGCCATGCGAAGGCTAGGCTAGCATAGGGCACCAACCGCAAAGCATGGGTTTGCCACAAGTCAAGCATGCATGCGCATGCTAGGCTTGCAGGCCGAGCATGCTTGCGGGGTTGGTGCGCCTAGTCGCACACAAGCTAGCACCAACACGCATCGCCGGGCTAGCAAGGGGCCTGGCAGCAGGTTCCTTGTGGGGCAGCGAGGGCCTAGCAAGCATGCCAGACCATGCGAACAACAATGCCGCACATCACGAGGCCCAACACGCAAGCTGGCCTGTGCGTTTGCTGGCAGTGCTGCACAACACAAGGCCTAACACGCAAGCTAGCTTGTGCGTGTGCTGGCTGTACCGCACAACAAGGCTGGCAGCCAACCAAGCCTTCCGCCAATGCCCAGCCACAGCACTTGCGTGTAGGAGCTTGTGCGTGTGGGAGCTTGTGTGTGTGGGTTTGCTTGGGGAGAAAGGAGAGGGTGGTCCCCCCCTGTGGTCCTGACCTAACCCCTTCCTCACCACTTGACACTTGTCGTTTGTTGATTCATTTGCATTTCAATTTGATTTTTGAATTAAATTAAATTGAATAAAATGCATTTTACCAACTTTCCCACATTGATGGGAGATTGGAATTCAAGGGTTCCCTTCCTTATAAATACCAATCATTTGGCATTGGGAAGGGACACTTGAGTTGTGAACTTTATGGGATCTCCAAGAAGAGAAAACCTTAGCTCTAATACTCTAAGTTCTTTTGGTCTAACCCCGACTAAGCTTCGGGATAGGGGCCGTTCAGGTCGGGTCTCGAGGGTGAGAGCCGTTGGAGGCTTGCGCATTTGCGGAGCTTTACGCTTTCAAGTTCGAGCTCTAAAAGGAGCGAAGCACGCATCAAGGGTATGATAGTCTTTTTCTCTCTCTTTGGTAATTAATTATGTGATTGTTAAGTAATATGCATGTTTAGCTACTTTAATTTGTGTGCGGATTTTGGGAGGGTTTCATTCCGCGTAGTGTTGGACACTACGAAACCAAACAACGGTATCGGAGTAGCGCTCATTTAATTATTGTAACTATTAATTAATTAAGGTGATTTAAATGGATTTAAATTTCTTGTTTTGCTTTCTAATTTGATTATAAACTCGTTTTAATTAGTTTTAATATCGTATTTAAGCTAATTTTGGCTCAAGAACCCAAATTTCGACCCAAAAGTAGTGAATTTTGGATGGAATATAATTGATGTTCTAAATCAGTTTTATCTCTTTTTAAGGACTGTCCAGAAGCCAAAATCCACTTAGGAACATATTTTTCGAGGGATTTTTCTTTTTTGACGAAAAATTTTAAATCTTTAAACCTTGATTAATTATGGCATGTTAATGTTAGATTATGTGTATGGTTACACCATTAATCTGCTGCAATAATAACCCTTAGTAAGCATGTTTATGAAGTCATATTTGGTGCTTAATTTGGTGAGTTCATTTTTCACATAAACTTGCAATTTCACATTTTTGCAAATTAATTGCTTCAAGTGTGAATGTTTATGGTGAATTTGTAATTTGAAGTCCCTAAAAATGTTAAAGATCCAATCTTTAATTGTTTATTTAGTTGGAACTTAACTTTTTAGATTCCATGTTGAACTAATTTTGATTTAATCATTTTGAGTTGATTAAAGTCTTAAAAGTTCAAAACTTGTGATTGAAATTTAATTAATCTTCATATTGGAAGATGTGAATTTTCAAGTTTACACAAGTTAGTGTTTGAAATTTTTCATCGGATGATTGTGTTTATTTTTCCAACCCCTTTAATTTTGTCAAATCTCATTATTAATTTATGTTTGGTTAAATTAATTGTGAGTATAGCCCTCAATTTTTGTAGCATCAAGTTGAGCCAAAAATAATTTAAAGAATGGTTCTTGAATTAATTTTGTTTTGTGCACTAAAGATTAAATTTATTTAAGTTAGACTTATTTTATTTTCATGTTTTCTCAATATTGGTTCTAAAATTAATTTAGAATTAATTATTTATGTCACACAAAAAATCGGGACAAAGTCCCGAGGCACAAGCGCACAAAACGAGGCATGAAACCCCAAGCATCTCTCTCGGCCAGCCGGGCTGCTTGCGCAGCCCACATGTGGCTGCCGAGGATGCGGGGTGGTGCATCGTTGATGCGTTGCTAGTGCATGTGTGCGAGAGCATTTGTGCACTGCTTGGTGCGGCGATGGTGTGCTGGTTGTGGGTGCAAGCACCTGGACCAAGGGCTACGTAGCAGCGCCTTGGTGCCAACACCTAGCGCGCGTCTAAGGCAAGGCGACCCCAAGCCCTGCACCTGCCTTGGTGCGCTGCTAGGGCCATGCGACGATGCTAGCAGCCCCTTGGCTCGGCCTTGGTGCTAGGCGCCTTGGCTATACAATTTTGCGACTTTGCGGTTTTAATTATTTATTTAATTATTTTAATTAAAACGAGGCTAGGCCTCGGTTTTTCCGGCACTTGCAAAATAATTTGGCAAGATTTGGGTAAACTGGCTTAATTAAATTACTTGTATTAATTTTAATTAAGTTGGATGCGGAATTTAGTAGGATCTTCATTAATTACTTGAGCTGATATTATTGCGTTTAATCACATAATCGGTTAACAACTTTGACTAGTTTTAATTAGGCGCGTTAATTGGATTAACCACCTAAGTTAGTTACTAGTATGCATTGTTACTTGTTTTACGTTGTAAAATGCATGGTTCATTCACACATAGTGAATGGATGAATGGAATGTATATTATATCACAGGTTTTGTGAAAATGGCAACTAGTGGGGCCCGATTAGGATAGTAAATACGGACTGCGTTCCGTTATGTAATTTTGTAAATCTAAATACGGTCTGCGTACCATTGCGTATTCTTGTTCCTTAATATTTAGATCAGTCCTAGTCATAATTACTAGTAGTTGCATTATAAATGGCGATGTCTCGAAGATGGCGATTCTTAGAAGACGAGGCCAAGATGATGTGATGAAGACCTTGAAGACTTGAAGACTCAAGGGGTCATGCTAGTTACCAAATGCATCTTGAATTATGCTTTACATTTTGCCTATATAATTGCGATGTTTAGGATTTCGAATGTTGTGATGATTAGTTTAGTTCACTTAAATCAACCAACATAGAAACGCTAAGTCCCAAAGAAAATTAAGTTAAATTTTCCATTCCAAAATGACACTTACGGAACTAATGAGAATAATAATGGGTTGTGCCAAAGTACATCATTACTACTTTCCTAGGGAAGTAAGGTATGTTGGTGGGCTTGCCAAAGCAAGGCATCACATACACGTTAGTTTTGGTTAGACTCAACGATATTAGTAAGGAGTCCTTGGATGTCGTGGCAATGGAGATAAAATGTCAAGAAAGCATTAGATGAGACGTTTTATCGAACCAAGAGTAGCTTAGAGCTATTAGTAATTGGATTGCTTACCTTAAAATATTAAGTGTTAAGACAAGCCAAATCATGCTTAACCATTTTTTGATTTTTGGGATCTTGGAATCGTTTTATTCTCGCCTAAATGAGACAATTTTAATGCGTGGATAAGACGCTCAATAAGATTGAAAATTTGCATGAATGCTTTAAATTTCAAACTTATTGGTTTATGAATGGTTTTTCATTGCAAATTCTTTCAATTGTAGAATCATGTCTGCAACTAATAACAACAACAACTTATTGTGCCGGGAACTCCCCGACAAGTTGGCTTTTAGTCGAAACTTGGTAAACTTCAAGGAATGGGAAGAGGAACTTCGGAAAACTCTTTGGAATTGTTCCATGGAGTACATTCTTGATACTCCCATTCCAAGCTTCTTTTCTAAGGGAGTCATGAGTGATGAAGCTCATGATGCATGGTCTTCCGATTGCAAGAAAGTCTCACGATTAATGGCTAATTCCATCCCTGAAGAATGGAAGGAAAAGTTCTCCTCCTATTTCCGGGACATGTTCCTCAAAGCACTTGAGGACATTGTCAATGTGAGAGTCACCAAGAGTCTCAATGGAAACTATGATGGACTTGTGTTTGATGTGACTAGGTCACTCTCAAACATGAAGATAAAGTCATCGAAAGAGGGTTGCCTTGCTAAGGAAAGGTACCGGCTTTGGTCAAGGGTCTACAATACCAAATTGAGACCCGGTATGCCCCTCCAACCTCATGTGCTTAGAATGACTAGGCTCTTCAAGCACATGGAGCTTCTCGGAATCTCATTGGAGGATGAGATGGTGGGTCATATCTTGCTTGCCTCACTATACTCGGGCTATGGTGCACTTAGGATGCATATAGTTGCTGGAAAGGGGTCACACTCTTTAAAAGATGTGGTGCAACTACTTCGCAAAGCCAACTCCTATAGAGCAACCAAAATGCCCTTGAGAGCAAAGAAGAAGGAGTTCAAGAACAAAGCGAAGATGTGATGCTTCTATTGTGATGGGAAAGGCCACTACAAGAGGGAATGAAAGATCTTCCAAAGGGATGAGGAGAAGAGGAGTGTTTCATCTACCTCAGGTATCCTTATTAACACTTGTGTATAAGCTATTCATAGGTATTGGATACCATGTATGACTCACTTTATGCTTCCACTTTCAGGGACCAAGTGAGAAGGGATTCACAAGTGGATGTGCAACTACGAGCGGACAATGAAGATGCACTAGACGAAAAAGATAAAAAGGCACCGGTTCAAACCCCCCTTTGGCACCGGTTCAAAACCGGTGCCAACTACATGCTTTGGCACCGATTAACCGGTGCCAACTAATATGGCGCGTTTTTTTTTATTTTCAATACTATTGGCACCGGTTCAAATCAAGAACTTTTGGCACCGGTTCTGGTCAAAACCGGTGCCAAAAATACCCCAAAAAAATAATTTTTTTTTTTTTTTTTTTTTGCATTTTTTTCACTTAATTGATATAGAAACATTAACATATATATAAAGTTACATTATTTCATTAAAAAGGCTAAAATATTACAATTTTCGTCCAAAAAATAATTTAAAGTGTCCAAGGTTTCTGGCTGCTGTGTGTCTTCTGTCTGCACTGGTACTGTTGTCCTGGTTCTGCACTGCTACTGCTGTTCTGCTGGTCTCATGATATCAAAGTAGACTATGCGGACTTCCATTGTAGCAGAAAGACCTATTTCAAAGTCAGATGTTTAATTAATATCAAGCCATGTATATTAACCTCAAAAGTCAAGACATTGTTTAATGAAGGTGAATTAAAAAAAGATTATCTGAAAATAACAGGGAGTCAAGTAGTAAGCCAAAGATATGCCTAAGGACGATAAAATTTGTTTAAGCCCTATTGAACTTATGAAGCATAAGACGAGAAGATGATTGATAGTGTCTAATATATCACTCTAAAAGTCATACCTTCATTGTTCGCAGGGCACTGGCATTAATGTGATGAAAAAAAGAAGTGTACTTCATATGCCTAGACTCCAAATGACAACTATAGCAATTTATTTGTTCAAATATATCCATTCCAAAAAGAGTGTGTGCTATACACGAAGGGCTGGAGCAATCCCAAGACTGTAAGCGGTTATTTACTAGTGACTCGCTGTCAGAACCGCTTGGACCTGAAATAAATGATTGATGCAGGCAAGACATATGTTTAATATCAAGAGAAATTCTAAACTAACATAAACAACTTACCCTACAGAGCTAATTCAATCAATAGTTAAAATTAGCAATGCCAATTGTTATATCACATAATGTTCCTTGTTGCCAGGTTATAAGCAATTTCAATCTTCTATGCCATCTCAGACTGGTGGATACTCTGCCCAACCCCATTTTCAAAGGATATAGAATTCATACATGGTCTCCCATATTTTTTTGTATATTCATGTAACTAAATAATATGTTTTTTCAATGAACTTTACTTATGAGTCTCAATGTGTATATCATACGACATTTAGATTCATAACCAGATACGAACCGGTGCTAAAGGGGGGGGGGGGGGCTATTTCAATTTTTCTACTAGTGAAATGTTGATAGCTAGACAATGCATGTACACCAACTGTCAGTTTCTGAATAAAAAAAGTGTTTCATTCTTACCCTGGTGAGAGGTCATCATCAAATATCACTGTTTCAACATCAAATGCATGAATTGCACTCTTGATCTCAGAAACCTTGCCTGAGCCAATATATGTTCTTGGATTTGGAGCAGCAAGCCTAATTCATACAGCAGGTGTTGAAGTTATTTACCATGCAGACCAGCAGTTCTCACAAAGCAAAAATAAAGGAGAAATGTATTTGATAGAAGACATATGTAAACTATATGACAAAAACTCATAAGTCAATACACACTTGGTAAAGTAATCTGAGTTTTGTTTAACAATCTCTATCTTAACAAGTTAAAACAGAGGTACTAAAGCTTTTAATTGAATTGTAGCTGCTTTGGAGGCCATGTTCCCAGATGACACATAACATGCCTTAAGTTACAAGTGCTTTTCACTTGCAAAGAATTACAACAGATACAAAATCAACTCACTGAAACCCCTTAAGCTCTAATTAAAAGAGTTACATTATCGTTTTAAGCGACACTCTCCCATTCAATTCTCCAACCCTTCCCCAACTTTCACCGTCACACACAGAGTGACAGAGATATATAACATGTTAACTAGAAGATTTAGGGCATGCACAGATAATATAAATCTCCAATTAGCTAATTGTACTGTCTTAAGTATATGCACATTGCAACTTATAGCGTAACCACATTATGCAATAGAAAAACCCCATGACATACTCACTTTTGATAAGTAGAGCCAACAACCTGAAGACCTGCTGTGTCAGCTAGTTGAGCCAATTCTTTCAGAGATTCTTCTATTCCAAAAGAATCCACTTTAATACCTTTTCGCTCCACACCCACAAGATAAGCTTTTTCAGCAAGAACCTGACATTACATTATTAGGCCACTTAACTTATTCTCCCAAGAGCCTCAAGCAATGGCAGAGGGCGCATAAATAAGACAGCAGTCAATCAATAACAACATAACATAAACTTAAAAATGCTTAGCAACAAGTTGCGTATACTTTTCTGCATGATTAACATAGCAACTAGAATCACCTAAAGCATTAGAACAGTGATCCTAATATCATATGCTCAACCTCAACAGAAAGCCATATATGCATATAATATCATAATACAACATCACCGCGATTCCTCTTATGAGACTATATCTACTATCTACAATTGGGTAAACGGTAGACAAAATTTCATAAACATAATATGTTAAGAGGTTCTATTAGAGGTGGTTTTTGATGCACCCTAAATTTGATCATTAAACTAATAAATAACATGAAAGAAGCGCGAAGTAAAATCGAAAGTGAAAGGAAACAAAGACAAAAAAAAAAGAAAAAATGGAGCATTAGGACAGGTGCAAACCCTTCTTAAGACAGGTTAAAAGGTGCAAACCTAAATATTAGGACAGTGAATAATAAATCAACAGGTGCAAACCCTTCTACAGAAATTATACATATTCCAACAGCATTAGGACAGTGAATATGTAAAAATGGAGCTAGAGCTTAGTTGATGACAACTTTAATGATCTACAGGTGTCTACAATCCAATATCCCTTCAGAAACAGGTTTGACAGATATTTGATGAGAGAGTGTATATGTACAGAAAGTACATTGCTCTAGTTGAACTTTCCACTTTGATGGCTATCTGATGGCTGTTGTGCAGGTTGCCCTGGAAAACGGGTACACTCAGTTGGCATTTGGGTCTTGCACATCGACTATTGCTCGTCCTGTACTTTCAGCCACTGTTAAGGTTGGTCTACTAGGCGAAAAAGGCAAAAAGGAAAGGGTTAGGGTAGGGAAGAGAGTTTTTGATGAGCTTATAGGCAATAATTTGACAAGGGAAAGAGTTTGTAATAAGCTAGAATGAGGCTTGTGTTTTCTAGGCTTGTGTTTGCTAGAAGAGTGTTATAATTTCAAAATAAAGCTCTTTAGTGAGTGATGATCAATGAGCGAGAATCAAAGCTTCCTACCCCTTGTTGTCTTGCTTTAATACTTGTATTATGCTGTAGGCCATTATGACTAGCCTTATTTTAGATCAAAATCCATACTTTATCTTCACATTATTTTCAAACAACCTAAACAAACCGCCTACGCTTATTAGGGTGTAATATTACAACTCACATATCAAAAATCATTAGCAGGGATACTAAGAACAAAACTATGCTAGATTGCTACAAATCAATATGTTTTACCAAATCAGAGAACAAAATTTCAGACCACAGGAAACTACATACATAAAAAAATGTAGCTGCATATGAGATATATAAGTGAAGTTAGTAAGATTGTGTAGCTTAGAAGTAGATTATATTGCTTAGGTCCCTATAAGGTTCACTTTTTAGGAGTTCTATAAAATTATACCAGACAACAAAATATAAGCCGTAAATTCCAAGGGCTTCATATACAAGGATATATGTAAAAGTCAGTTTTTGAGTTCAAGGGTGGGTCAGATTGCAAGAATAAACTGCACCAATTGAATACGAATTTTGAGGCGATTCTAGTTGTAGTAGTTAGAATAGGATATCTAGTGTTAAGGAAAAATATCAGAAAAATTGACTAAAAATAATTTACAGGGTTTTAAGTCAATTTTTGTCAAGTGGTACAGCTGGAAAATCTGATAAGCATGTTCTGCTAGCAAGGGCTGTTTTCCTTGAAGTTTTATGCAATTTCTTAGCTTTGTTTTATACGTTTTTCTCACAAAGTTGTAACCTATTTAAAGGCCTAAATTCATCAATAATATTAAGTTTTTCAGTCATCTAAAACCCCCACCTTAACAAATCAGTATCCGAGTTTGAATCATTACATCATCCTCAATCCCTCATGAGAGGATTGTTGAAGGGAAACCTTAGAGAGTCATGGCCTAGGCCACTATTTTGAGAGTGATAGCCTAAAGCTATTAACCTATCCTTTTGTAACCTTTTAGCTGTTATCGATCAAAATTCGAGCTGTAATCTTTATTTACTTGCATTACTAAATCAGAATTAGAAACCCAGAAAATCTAATCCATTACACCCTACAACCTTTTCACTCAAAAGCGGCAGGATTATTCAACACTTTAACGTCAAAGGGCATCAAAACAAGCATACAGCATGCAATATGCTAGATTTGGATATGAAAACAGGATATGCAAGCAAAAACAAAGAAATTGAAGATAGCAGCTAAGGGATAAGTGTATTGCAACCAGAGTAATCACAATACAGGGGCCTTCTTTCGAGAGGAAGGTTCTCTCCACAACTCACTTCAACAAAAAATTCTGGATACTCTCCCCCTATCCCATTAGCACTATTTAATACGGCAATTAAGCCTAACAAACTCAAGCAACAGCTAATACAGGGAATCAAAATAACAACCAAATAACAAACTTTTTTTGACCGAGATGTGATGTTATAATGAACTTCTATGGAATACTATAGTTTCATCCCCAAAACACACCTTGGAATTAAGGGTTAGGGTTAGCAATGTTTTTTTTAAAACGAAAAAAAAGGAAAAACCAGAACCCTAAAATTACAAAATTGAAAACCAAATCACGACAAACCCTAGGTTGCGAAGAAATTCGGTAGATTAAGAAGACCACAATGGCCCAAATCTTACCTCGAAGCTACTTCAATGGAGGTGAGAAAACTCAGATAGTGCTTCAATGGAGAATAGAGAGCACGAGTTCAATGGAGGAGAGATATGGTCAGAGAAGGAGGTGCATGCAGTTGCTTCAATGGAGTGAGAGAGCTCAAAAACGGCTTCAATGGAAAAGGTGGGAATTCGGAGGTGGTGGCTTGGAAGAGAAGGTGAGAACGAGGGAAAAACAAGTAGAAAAATCAGGAGGAAAGAAGAAGAAGAAATACGAGAAGCTTGGTTTTTTTTTTAATGGCACCGGTTCAAACCGGTGCTAACTACTATAGTTGGCACCGGTTTAAGACGAACCGGTGCCAACTCTATTGCTTTCTTCGAGTTTTTTTATTTTTTTTTGGTTGGCATCGGTTTGAACCGGCGCTAATTAGATTATTTGGCACCGGTTTTGGTTGGAACCGGTGCCAACTCTAAATTTTCCAATCCCGCCCATTTCCTTTGGCACCGGTTTTCAAGAACCGGTGCTAAAGGGGGGGGGTGCCTATTTCAAAATTTCTACTAGTGATGGTCCTACCGTCGTGCTTGTAGGCACATTATTTGTTTGTGGCTTGTAGTAGAACTAATTCTTGTTTTATTATGTTGAGCATATTTTGATCTAGGGCGTTGGACGCCGGGTTGTTTGATCACAAGATTATAACAATGGTTGTTTTTGAATGTCTTGTTTATATGTTTTATAAGATCACACATTTTATATGTGATTACACAAATTTTAATTATACCACCAAAAGAGCTAAGACCATTGAGTCAAATCATACCTACTTATGGCATTGTTGTCTTGGCCACATTAATTTCAAACGCATCAAGAAACTTCTTCATGAAGGGATTCTTGGTTCATTTGACTTAGAGTTGTTTGAAAACTGTGAAAGATGCTTACTAAGCAAGGTGATAAAGCAACCATTCTCCAAGTTGGGAGAAAGGGCTAGTGACTTATTAGGTCTTATACACACGGATGTATGTGGACCAATGAGCATAACCACAAGAAATGGTTATAGCTATTTTATCACCTTCACGGACGACTTTAGTAGATATGGCTATGTCTACCTTATGTTGCACAAATTAAATCTGAATCTTTCGAGAAGTTCAAAGAGTTTCAGAGTGAAGTGGAAAATCAGATTGGCAAGAAAATCAAAGCGCTTCGATGGATCGAGGTGGCGAGTATTATTTGAGCCACGAATTCGACGATCATCTGAAAGAACATGGTATTATCTCAATGCACTCTTAACCGCGGCACTAACACTGAACCGAGCTCCGTCAAAAGCTGTCGAAAAGACTTTACATGAATTATGGATGAAGAAACCTCTGAGCTTGTCTTTTCTTAGGATTTAGGGTTGCGAACCATATGTCAAAAGACTCATATCTGATAAGCTTACACCAAAATCTGATAAGTGTTTCTTTGTGGGCTATCCAAAAGAAAACAGTGGGTATTACTTCTACAACTAGTGTGAGAACAAAATATTTGTTGCTCTAGACGGTGTCTTCTTGGAAAAGGAGTATCTTTCCAAAATGACAAGTGGGAGGAAAATCGAACTTGATGAAGTTTGAGAAGGTGAGCAACAAAGTCAATTTGACAAAACTGAAAATCAAAGTGCTTTAGAAGCAGCTGTTGACATGGGTCAGAGTTAAACCAACAATGTGCAAAGTCAAAATGACAATGCAAATGCTCAATCTATTACCTTGCGTAAGTCGCAAAGGACAACATCTCAACCAAACAGATACCTCGGTGTTGTCCTTAACCAAAGATCAAGACATCCTAATTATGGATGGAGATGAGCCAGCGACGTACAAGCAAGCTATGACGAGCCCCGACTCTGCAAAATGGCAAGAAGCCATGCAATCCGAGATGGACTCCATGTTTGAAAATCAAGTTTGGGACTTGGTTGATTTGCCCGAAGGTTACACACCTATCGGTTGCAAATGGATTTTCAAATTGAAAACCGACAAAGATGGAAATGTATATGTATACAAAGCTAGATTTGTGGCAAAAGGTTACAAGCAAATTCACGGCGTTGATTTTGATGAAATCTTTTCGCCAGTCTCCATGCTTAAGTCCGTCCAGATTATCCTAGCAATTGTCGCATATTATGATTATGAAATATGGAAAATGGACTTCAAAACCGCCTTCCTTAATGGGATTTTGGAAGAAACTGTGTACATAACACAACCGGAAGGTTTTATTGATCCAAACAATGCTGGGAAGGTATGAAAGCTTAAGAATTCCATTTATGGATTAAAGCAGGAAAGCAAATGTTGGAATCTGTGATTCGATGAAGCCATTAGTAAGTTTGGTTTTATCAAGAATCTAAATGAGTCTTGTGTTTACAAGAAAGTCAGTGGGAGTGACATCGCATTCCTTGTCTTATATGTCGATGACATATTGCTCATTGGAAACAACATTCCAATGTTGGAGTCTATAAAGACTTGGCTTAGAAAGTGTTTTTCAATGAAGGACTTGGGAGAGGCACAATACATATTGGGCATCAAGATCTATCGGGATAGATCTAAAAGGATGATTGGATTGAGCCAAAGTACTTATATTGATAAGGTACTGGCACAATTCAACATGGAGGAAGCCAAGTGAGGCCACCTACCTATGTCACATGGCATAACTCTCAGCAAGAAACAGTGTCCGAAGACACCTGATGAGCGAGAGAGGATGAGTTTGATTCCATATGCTTCGCTTATTGGATCAATCATGTATGCCATGATATGTATTAGGCCGGATGTATCATATGTATGCCTTGAGTGCTACTAGTCGATACCAATCAGACCCAGGAGAGGTGCATTGGACTACGGCCAAGAATATCCTAAAGTACCTGAAAAGGAACAAGGATAAATTTCTAGTTTATGGTGGGAATAATGATTTGGTTGTTGAAAGTTATACCAACGCAAGCTTCCAAACTGACAGAGACGACTTCAAGTCACAATCAGGATATGTGTTATGTCTTAATGGAGGAGCGTTTAGTTGGAAGAGTGTTAAGTAAAGCACAACTGCAAACTCTACAACTTAAGCTGAATACTGGGCAGCTTCGGAATTAGCTAAAGAGGTAGTTTGGATTCGTAAGTTCGTTGGTGAACTTTGTGTTGTCCCCTCAATAAAGGGACCAATAGACCTCTACTGTGATAATAGTGGGGCTATTGGTCAGGCCAAGGAGCCAAGGGAGCATCAGAAAGTCAAACATGTCATAAGGCGATTTCACATGATAAGGGAATGGAAGTCCGAGGGTGAAATTAGAATTTGCAATATTGGAACGAACGAGAATGTAGCTGATCCACTCACTAACCTTTGCCTCAAGTGAAACACAACAAGCACGTTGAGGCAATGGGAATCAAACACCTTGGAGATTGGCTTTGAATTCCCTATTTGTGTGTTTTAAATAATTTGTGGAGATCTTAATGTAAAATACCATGCTAAAACCATTCATTTATAGAGTAATTTAATTTTTCTATACATTATTATTTCGTTTCTATTTAATTGTGGTTTAGAATTAAATAATGAGTACATTTGATTTGAAAATTCAAAATAGGGTATCAAGGCCATGTCTTGGATAAAGAAACACCTATTAAGTGAACGTTGAATATCATATCGAAATCATCCCTAATCGAAATATTTGAAAGATTGGACAACTAATGACCGCATGAGATTAACGTGTAGTATGATTTATAACACTGTTTCTTGTGCTACATGGACATGATTGTCATAAATCATTTGCACAGGTATTAGTTTGGAACTATACCGGATCGACCTATGAGAATACCTTAAGAGATTTGACAATCATCATAAGTATATCGCTCATTATAATTATCGGAACCTCTTTCCTCGACCATGAGTATTGTAAGTTCTCTTGTTTGATTACTAGTCCATTTTGATGTTGTCAAACGTCTGCCGTAAATAAGGATTATAACGAAAACACTCGAGTGGCTAGGTCCTCTAAGTAAGGGAAGCTAACAATTCAAGACTGGGAATGTCCCCCTATTAACAATAGGGAACATATCTTTGTTGTTTACAAGGCCTTTCAAAGAACGAGACTGTGAAAATTCATGGCTTTGCTCAGATGGATTTTAGAAATCATCTGCTTATTTACAGTCGAACTCAAAAATCGAGAAACACTTCTGGACGTAATAAGGATGACAAAGAATCTTACCTTATAGTTCATGAAGAGACATTAAGTGACGTAGGAAATAAACTATACACTAATAGCGCACTTGTCCGGAAGGACAAGTGGGAGATTGAAAGGAATGGTGTCCTTCGAATAAGTGTATTATTCCAATAGAGGGTTCGGAATTATTTGAAAGATAATTCAGTGAGGTCAAGTGGTCGGAATGCCTAGTTGTAGGCCGCTTTCGATTAGTAATATTAATGCATAATTAATATTACAGCTTAATCTTGACTAAACCCTTCGGGTCACACCCAATCGAGTAACCGAACTGAAACGAAAAATTAATCCAAAGGATTAAATGAGTCATTAGAGTATTACGAACAAAGACGTCGGATATCAAGCTTAGAGCGTCAAAACCGAGCGTCGTAAGTCAAGTGGAGTTTAGGATTCGACGAGACAAAAAATCAAGCAAACAACAAGTTTAAGCTAATTCGTAGCTTCGCATTGGCCTAGCCATGCGAAGGCTAGGCTAGCATAGGGCACCAACCGCAATGCATTGGTGTGCCGCAAGTCAAGCATGCATGTGCATGCTAGGCTTGCTAGCCGAGCATGCTTGCAGGGTTGGTGCGTCTGGTCGCACGCAAGCTAGCCCCAGCACGCATCGCTGGGCTAGCAAGGGGCCTGGAAGCAGGTGCCTTGTGGGGAAGCGAGGGCCTAGCAAGCATGTCAGGCTATGTGGTAGGCGTGTCGCGTACCTATCAAAAATAACCTAACAGACCAATACTAATGTAGACTAGCAAGTAAGGGTCGGATCCCAAGAGACTAAGGTTAAGAAATAATTAAATAGACTCGAATTTATACTAAGAAAGAATCAATTATAATCAATTATCTAAGGAACTAAGTATGAGAAGAATTCGAAAATAAACTAAATGAGATAATTAAATCAAGTACTTAAAACATCCAAGATCTAGTTTCACCACAATTATTATCGATGCAATTGTCATTCTACCCTTAACATACGATTTCAATCGAACGGGGAAAAGTAAACCCTAATAAATACCAAGGATCTCTCTCGAGTATCAATGGCTTCCCTAACATACAATCAATCCTATTCTCATGGTATCATGCATATTAAAGACATTAAACACATTACTCTAACTTCCCGATTATCAAACATAACTACTCTCGTGATATGAATCAAACCCTAAATTAATTTACTCAAATCCGTTTATACCCAACTCTCGCTGTGATAAAAACAATGGAATAATCGCAATACTATAGTTACGTCTAACCTAGCATTGGCATAATCACAATCAATTTAGCAATTCAATTGTTAAAGTTATTAAAGAATTTAAAGATTTAATTCATGCATCAATAATAATAGGGCTACACTAGACCTTGAATTAAAGAATCTACTCACACATGATTAAAGAAACAAAAACAATAATAAATAATGAAAACATAATTAAATAACAAAGGATGAAAAATAAATACCAAATCTTGAATAAAATTGAAAGTAGAAAGCTTGAATCTTGAATTACAAAAACTTGGAAAAAAATAATGGAGAGCTAGTTCTTCACAATGTAAAAAAAAATACTAGAATAAAAACCTAATCAAATAATAAAACACCACTTAGTATAAATACAAGCCTAGAAAAGATAAGAAAATCGGCAAAAGGCTTGGCGCACAAGAATCTCAGGAGGCACGGACGTGCCTACCTACGTGCATAAACTTGGGTAGCTTCTGACTTCCAGGCACGGACGTGCCTGGTGCTGGGCACGGACGTGCCTGCGCTGGTCTTTGAACACGGCTATAGACACGGACGTGCCTCCTGCTAGGCACGGACGTGCCTAATGTCGAAGCAATTTGATGAGTATACTGACTTAGAGGCACGGACGTGCCACAGCTAGGCACGGCCGTGCCTAGCTCTAAAAAGCCCTAAATCGTCCTTTTTTCAATCATCAAGCTTCGTGAAGGTTCGTGGGCCTCGGCTTACTTCATGGATCCATAACTCATCCAAATTAGTTCCATTATTCCTGAAATTCATCAAAAACAGCACAACTACCCATAAAAGCATCGAATTATCCAAACTAAAGCAAAATACGCCAAAACGGACTCAAATACTCAACTAAACTAACAAAACTAACTAAAAATAAGCCAAATAATATACACAAAACACGAGGGTGAGAGCCGTTGGAGGCTTGCGCATTCGCGGAGCTTTACGCTTTCAAGTTCTAGCTCTAAAAGGAGCGAAGCACGCATCAAGGGTATGATCGTCTTTCTCTCTCTCTTTGTTAATTAATTTTGTGATTGTTAATTAATATGCATGTTTAGTTACTTTAATTTATGTGCGGATTTTGGGAGGGTTTCATTCCGCGTAGTGTTGGACACTACGAAACCCAACAACTAATTATGCTATTGATGAGATTATGATTATATTGATAACGATGATGATTGTTGTGTCAATAATTTTACATTGCTTGATTATTCATGATTTATTGTTATTGCTTAATCACACCCTCTCTTGCAGGTTTAAAGGCAATTTGTACTTGAAATCACGCCTAATAAGATAATTAATAATTTGTTTTAGGTTTAATATGATTTTAATTTCAAGTGATCGCTAATAATAGACTTATTTGTGCATTAATAATCAACCAACGTAGATTAAATATGCTTAGGTTAAATTTATTGATTGTATGTTGATCGGAAAGCGCACATGAATATGATAAGAATAAAGTAGAGGCCTATTTAGGGCGGGTTCAATCTCTTTTAGGTTGGATTCGTACCATCATCCCCGAATATCTAATTATGGTTCAGGACCACTATGGAGTTAGCGATCTCTGTGATCGTGAATGGGGTGTAACTTTTACACCTGTGGACGGTTTACAAGTTTCTAAAACTTGTTGACGACTATCTCTAGCTTCTTTCCCTTTGGACGCCACCATGCTTAAATGCATGATCACAATGGGGCTCAAAGTTGAGTATTGAAATATTCCTTACAGTATCATATAGGGGTTACTTGATAGGTATATAGGGGATTACTTGCTCATTATATAGGGGTTACTTATAGGGTTAGTTGATATTTGTTGGGATTACTTATATTGGTTTGAGTTACTTGATTGTGGTTACTTATATTGTTTATTTAAGGTTGAGGTTACTTATATTGGTTTACTTGTAAGGTTATTTACTGGGGTTACTTAGTCAACTATACAGGGGATACTTAACCATTTTCCCTGGGGTCAAGGGCAGGTGGGTTACTTAATCAATTATATAGGGGTTACTTTATCAATTTTCATTGGGGTTAATGGCAGGTGGGTTACTTAATCAATTATATAGGGGTTACTTAATCTTTTTCACTGGGGTTACTTATATTGTTTATTTAAGGTTGGGTTACTTTTATTGTTTATTAAAGGTTATGGTTAGAAAGGTTGGGGTTACTTAGTTGATATGTTTTTATTTATTTGGTTATTAATTTTTGTTTGATCTATTGTTTTTTAGGGCTGATGAGGTGACTGTTCGATGTAGACCTGCGGGTGTGTTTGATTTAATGAAAGGGTTAACTAAAGACCAGTTGAAAGTTGTTTATGCTATTGGCTTTCAAAGCTTACGCTACATAAAGTTGACTGAATTTCCAAGGGGGATGCTCCGATGGTTGTGCAAGTGTTTTTATCCTAGTAGTAGGATGTTTGTAATGCCTACTGGAGAAAAATTTCAGTTAACTACACCCGATGTATATGATGTTTTTGGAATCCCGATGGGAAAATTAGTTGTTCCAGTGGCTGTTGTTCAATCAAATTTGAAGAACTCTTGGAAGAAAAAATATGGTGGGAAAAATCTTGAAGGTACTGTCAAGCGGTTGGATGAAATGTTGAAATATGATTGAACAACATATCCAATTACTGAAGTTGGTTCTGTTCCAGAGCTGGAGCCTTTTGTTGATCAGGATCAAGATCGGTAGAAAAGGAGGATGAAAAGGAGGAACAGAAGGTGGAGTAGGATCAAGGGGTAGAAAAGGAGGATCTAAAGGAGGAACAGAAGGTGGGGAAGGATAAAGAAGGAAAGAATGAACGGAAGAAGGGTGAAAAGGAAGAAGAGAATAAGTTAGAAAAGGATAAGAGAGAGATGAAGAAAAGAGCTGCAGTAGAAAAGAAAAAATTGTAGATGTAAGAAAGAAAAGAGTGAAAGAAGCTCCTGATGTGGAAGAAAAGAAGAAAGGAGTGATACTATCAGAAAAGAAAAAAGAGAGAAAAATTGCTATTGTGGATGAACAGAAGAAAGGAGCGAATATTATTGCTGTAGTACAACCATCAGTAGCTGAAGTGACAAACGTTGGTTCTAGGCAGTTTGTTACTTTTGAACTTCCTGAAGAAATTCATTCTAATGAAGAAATCAATCAAGTTGCCAAGAATGTAAGTACAATTGGGTTACTTATTGTTTTATTCTAGGGTGGGGTTATTTAATTTGTTTATATATGTTAGGGGTTACTTTCTTTATAGTTCTTAATTTTTTTTTGGGGGGTTACTTTGTAGTTATATATATGGCTGATTCTTGTTTTGGTTTCACTACAAGAATCAGGTCGAATTCCGACAGACAAGTTCCGACGGACACGTAATTCCGTCAGAATAAATGGAATTTACGACGGATTTATTTTCCATCGGAAAATTATTCTGTCGAAAAATATGTACTTTCCGACGGAATTTTCCGTCGGAATCTAATTTTAAAAAAACCCTAAACAGCCAACCCCCCTTTCACTTCATTTCCGCCTCTTCTTTCCCCTTTCCCCTTCTCTTTCTCTCTCCTCTCCTCTTCTCTTCTATTTCCTCTTCTTCTCGATCTCTCCTACACTCCTCCTCCTTCTCTTTCTCGGTCTTCTACTCTTTCTCCCTCCTCTTTTTCTTATCTTCTTTCTCTTCTCTCTCTCCGTCCTCCTTTTCCCTCTCCGTCAACAACAACAACGGCTACCTTGTTGACAACCACCGTCAAAAACAACAACCACAACCACCGTTGACAACCAACATCAACACCAACAACAACAGCGCAACAACAACAACGCCGACAACCACCGTTGCGAGCCACCCACTCTCAAGGTTTTTGTTTTGTAGATCTAGTTTTAATTTAGGTTAAATTGTAGATCTAGTTAATTTTTTATGTAATTGTAATGTTAATTATAAATTTGATTAGATAATTGTACATTTATATATTCCCTTTAATTTTTGTTGTTTAATTATCGATTTTTTTAATTTTTTTTATAAAATTCTTATTAATTATGTAGATCTGCTGGTTTTGATTTTTTTGTGCGGTATTTTTCGATTTTGTTGTGTTAATTTTCGTATGTTTGGGCTAATTTTCGATTTTTTGGGGTTAATTTTCGATTTTTTGGGGTTAATTTTTGGTGTGGTGGTGTCGGCGGTGGTGTGTGAAGGTGGGATAAGGGCTGGTGTGGGTGGTGTTGGTTGGTGGATCTGGGTTAATTTTCAGTTAGGGTTCGGTGGTGGTGGTTGGTGACTCTAGGTTAGGGTTCGGTGGTGGTGGCTAATTTGGGTGGGTCTGGGTTAGGGTTCGGTGGTGGTGGTGGTGGGTGGATCTAGGTTAGTTTGGGGAATGGCGGTCTGATGGTGGTATGGGCTTACGGTTAGTTAAGGGCTGGTGGTGTTCTGAGGTGGTGAACGTCGTGCCGGTGGTGGTGCGACGTGTTTTTTTTTAAAATTTCATTAAATCAATTTTCGACGGAATTTTCGTCGAAAATTTTCGGCAGATTTGTGTCCGTCGAAAATTTCCGGTGCCGAAAAATCACTTCCGACGAAAAAATTCCGTCGAAAATTCCGTCGGAAAAGTGTTTCCGACGGAAATTTCTGTCGAAAAAGGTCGTTTTTCCTACAAAATCTTTTCCGACAACAGGTTCCGGCGGAAATTCCGTCGGAACCGGGTTTTCCGACGGAAAACAAGGTGTTTCCGATGGAATTTCCTGTTTTCTAGTAGTGTTTATTTATGTTTTTGGGTGGGGTTACTTGATTCTTTTTTAGGGGTTACATTTATTTTTGTATATAATTTGTTGGGGTTACTTTTTATTCCCTAGAGTTACATGCTTCTTTTTTAGGGGTTACTTTTATTTCTCTATATATGTTGGGGTTACTTGTTTTTTTCCTGGGGTTACTTGCTTCTTTTTTAGGGGTTACTTTAATGTCTCTATATATTTTGTTGGGGTTACTTGTTGTTCTGGTGGGTGGGGTTACTTTAATTTGTTTATATATGTTAGGGGTTACTTTCTTTGTATTTCTTTTTGTTTTTTTGGGGTTACTTTGTAGTTATATTTATGGCTGATCTTACTTAATTTCTTATTTTGGTTTACTTATATCTTCTTCTTTTTATATTGTTTTATATAGGATGTTGAGGAAAATTATATGTTGCTGAAGAGAGATATGAGATTACTCTGTTATCAATTTGAGCAACGTATTGATTCAATTAAGCTGCAGTCAGCAGCTATAGAAAGAAGATTCTAAGCTTCCTAAAAAAGATAGATCACTTGAGTTTTCTCAGTTGGATCCAATATTCAATGACCAGTCTTTTTGGGTACAGATTGATAAGATTATTAATCAAAGTGTTGCAATGAAGAAATTTGAAGAGGATTTGCCTTCATTTCAGCTTTTTTCAAATACAAGTCCTGAGCTTTCAACTCAAACTCCCCCAAATGTACATAAAGATCTTTTTGCTCAAGTGTCTGAGCAAATTCCACCACATATTGATTCTCCTATTTTGGAAGATTTGTCGTGTGGTCTTGTTAATGATGCAATGAGGTTGACAAATGTAGAGCAACCTTCTGAAGGAGATGGGATTGATGGAGATCAACCTTCTGAAGCTGTGATTGATGGGGTTTAGGGAAATCAACCTTCTGAAGCTGTGATTGAGGGAGATCATCCTTATGAAGCTGGGGTTGAGGAAGATCATCCTTCTGAAGCAGGGATTGAGGGAGATCAACCTTCTGTAGTTGGGATTAAGAATATTCAGACTTCTGAAGTTGGGATTGAGCATATTCAGAATGACAATGCTCAAGATTTAGAAATTTAAGAGGCTTCCGCTATTGAAAAGCATTTTCCTTATGCTGTTGAAAAGGGTTTGCCTTCATTTGAGCTTTTTTCATATACAAATCCCGAGCTTTTAACTCCAATTTTAACTCCCCCAAATCTAAATGATGATCTTTTTACTCAAGTTTCAGATCCAATTCCACCACAAATTGATTCACATAATTTGGAAGATTTTTCGTGTGGTGTTATCAATGATGTGGTGAAGTGCATAAATGAAGAGCAATGTTCTGAAGATAGGATTGATGGAGAAGTTGGGATTGAGAATATTCAGAATGAGAATGCTGATGATTTAGAAATGGAAGAAGTTTCTACTAGAGTAGGAGAAGGGGAACAGTTGTCTAAGACAATCATTGCTAATGAGAGTTTTAACAATTCACAAATTCAGCTTTCTCAAATTGAGAATGAAAATTTTCAAATGTAAGTGCATCCTGAAATTGTGAACATTGTAGATTCACAAAATGAGAATTAAGCTTCTCAAATGGTAGTGAATCCTGAGATTGTATTGATCATTCTGAAATGAAAGTACAACCAATGGAGAATATTGTTGCTTCTCAAATGGCAGAAGCTATGATGGCAAAAGCTATGACGGGTGATTCTTTGTCTGGGCAGCAAATTGAAAACATAGAAGATAGTCAAATTCAGAATGCAGATGATAGTCAAGTACAAGAAGTTTTTAATATAGATGATACTCAAATGGTAGAAGTTCCTGCATTGGCTGCTGTTCCTGTTGCCGCATCTGCCTCTACTATTGCTCTTCCTATTGCTGCATCTGCCTCTGTCTCTGTTCAGCGTACCGCTATGGCAGGTAAATCAAAGGGGAAAGTTTCAAAGACTCAAGAGGCAAAAAAAAAAAAAAAAAAAAAAGAAATCAGAATAAGGTAGTTCTAGAAAACCTAGACAGAGGAAGGAAATAATGTATTGTAGCGTGCCTGGTCATACCGAAGAAGAGGCTCTTGAAGTTTTGAGAGAAAAGATGAAAGAATTTCCTGATGGTGAGGATGCTCCTCAAAATTATGATAGTAGTGGTTCTAGCTCTAATACTTCTAGTCTTTTAAGTTGTAGTATTAACTGTGGTGAACATGGTGGTTATACATTACAGTTGACATCAGAATCTTTAAGGCTTAACAATAAGAAGAAAATATATGCAATGAAGGAGTTAAGGCTTAAAGTTGCTGACTATTGCTTTGTTGAGAATTATTCTGGAGTTAAAGAATCGTAAGTATTTCACTTGTAATGTATTATTTACTCTTTTAATTTTTAAATGTTTCTTATATTTGTTTTGATAAAATTGATGGGGTTACTTGGTTCCTCCTTCTAGGGGTTACTTGGTTCCTCTTTTTGTGATTTACTTGCTTTACTTATTATATGTAGTTGGGGTTATTACTTGGTTTTGGGTTATATATGGGTAATTGTGTTTTTGGGTTATTTTTGGGGGTTACAAATTACTTTAGTTGGGCTTATAAATTACTTTAGTTGGGGCTATAAATTACAATTCTAACAGGGATTAATAACCCTAATATATTAGGGTTACTTGGTCAACAATACAGTGCTTACTTAATGGGGTTACTTATTTAATTTTTCTAGGGTTACTTAGTCAACAATACAGGGGTTACTTAATAGGGTTACTTAGTCATTTTTATTGGGGTTACTTAATGAACAATATAGGGGTTCCTTAATGGGGTTACTTAATCAATTTTATAGGGGGCAGGGGTTACTTAGGGGGATAGGGACAGGGGTTACTTCTAGGGGTACTTATTGTAATTTGCAAAAAGGCTTACTAGGTTAGAGATTACTTCGTTTGGCTTATTTTAAAACCGGGGTTACTTATTCTGTTAAAGTGTTTTCGGGTTGGGGTTACTAATGATTTTTGTCTTTGTTTTTCATAACAAGGAGGTTTTATTCAATTATTCTAATGTATATCACTTGTCTCGTGAAGAATTTCAAACATTGATCCCAGGACAATTAATACCAAGTCGTGTGATGGACTGTTTTTATATTCTTTTGAATTTTGAGGAGATCTTGGCAGGTTTCACTTATGGTAGAGTTTTCTTTGGAGATGAACATATGGTAAGTCTGAAATGTTTATATTTCTAATACTATAACAGAAATTACAATATCTCATTCACTTATTTTTGCTCGTTAGTTTGTTTGTAGTGGCCTGTTCTGCAATGTCTTGTTGTTGGTGATGGTTGTGTTTATGAGAGTGATGTATATGGTGCATGGGATCATTGGTTTTTAAATGTCAGATGTTCAAAATTTTTGGATGCTATGCTGGTACAAAACCGATCTCTTGTCAAAATTTCTTGTATATAAAGTGAATGAATTTGGTATGAAAATTTGGTACATAACTGATCAATTGTCAAAATGATCTCTTTTATTCCTGTTTTGTAGATTTTTATGCCAATTTGGTATGGCAATAACTATGCTGTTGTTGTTGTAAACTTTTTTGACAAAACCATTGATAATATGGACAGCAGAAAGTATACAATCTATAATGAGAAGTTAAAGAAAAATACTTACGATTTTGATGTGGACAGCATAAAGTATACAGTCTATAATGAGAAGTTAAAGAAAAATACTTACCATTGATTATCTGTTGTGTCAGAAACGGTTACATCACCATAGATATGGAAGTCTCCTTCATTTCTGAGTCTCTCCAATAGATGGTTGTTAACCTGTTAGTGTTTTGATCACCTCCCAGTTTAAATCTGAAGAAAAAATCTTCTTCTTTTGCCTGTCTTTTATATAGACTGTCTATAACAGTTTGTGCACCCCCCCTTCAATTTCTTTCATTTTTATTCTTGAAATGTAGTTTAAATGGTCTCTCAAAGTATGACCTAGAAATTCTTCACCCCCAGCTTCATTAGTCATCAAATTGTAAGCTTCAGTTGTCTTTAAACCACTCTCTACCATAAGATCAATTACTTTTGCTTTGTCTTAAGTGATCTTTCTCTCTGGCCTGTGTAGATGTTGCCATGCTTTTCTTGTTAACTCATGGGTGTGATTGATGACATGTTTATCAAAACAGGTCTTCCTTGTTCTTTTTTTCTCTTATTAATGTTTTTTGAACCCGTTTTTTGCATTCTGGTTATAGGAACTTGTTTTACTTTTTTTCTGTTTTCATTTGCCGGAGGAGGAGTTTTTTTTTTAACCTTGGGTTTGCATCTAAAGCCTTCTTTAGAACAAACAAAATATTTTCCCTTTATTTGTTTGTTATCTCCTTGGGTCCATCTGGTGGTTGATAGTCTTACTCCAAATCCCATAGCAAATGCATGCTTTTTATATATCTCACAAATTTCATCCAAAGTTTGTGCTGTAAATCCTATTAGGCTTCCTATATAGTCAAAATCTTCTTCTTGGTGAGCTTTACTCTGTTGTGTCTGAATGTTATCATTTGTGCTTTCTTTTGCTAATGTGCTCTGAGTCTTTTCTGCTGTGTTGTCACTTGTTTCTGTTGTTAATGTACAAGAAAAATTAGCATAGTTACAGTTATCATGGAGAATATTTAATTGAATTACAGTTAATAGGATCAACAGGTTACTTTAGGGGTTACTTAATTGGTTACTAGAGGGTTTACTTAAGGGATTATTTAATGGGTTACTAGAGGGGTTACTTAAGGGGTTACCAGAGGGGTTACTTAAGGGATTATTTAATGGGTTACTAGAGGGGTTACTTAAGGGGTAACTAGAAGGGTTACTTAAGGGTTTATTTAATGGGTTACTAGAGGGGCTACTTAAGGGGTTACCAGAAGGATTACTTAAGGGGTTACTTAGGGGGATGGTAGAGGGGTTACTTGGTCAGATGTGTAAGGGTTACTTAGGGGATTACTAGTTACTTAAGGCTTTGCTGTGGTTGTTATTTATGGGGTTACTTTATATTTAGAGATTATTTGTTATGGTTTGCAGGGGTTACTGGGTAAATCATAGCAGTGATGAAAATTTAAAAATATTTCCCTATATTTAGGGGTTACTTAGGGGGTTATTTGTCATGGTTTGCAGGGATTACTGGGTAATTCATAGCAGAAATGAAAAGGGTAATTCATAGCAGAAATGAAAATTTAAATATATATTTACCTTGTAATTCGAAGTATTCTAATATGTGTTCTTTGATTTCTCTTATTTTGTTTTTGATCTTTAGATTCATTAATGAATCTCTAATTTCTTCAATTTCCATTGATTCTTGTGAATCTGGAAAATTTGGTTCTTCATCAGCCATGTGAAAGATCTCTGAAAATTTCGAAGTGAAAAATTGAATTGTGAGAAAAATCGAAATGTGAGAAATTTGAGAAAAATTCTAGAAAAAAGTTGAGCAAAATCGAAGTGTGAGAAAGTTGAGAAAAATCGGCGGATTATTGTAGGTTTTTGGGAAGCATGTGGCGTGTGTCAGCCGCTTTTTTTTGTTAAGAATTGATTTCCTGCTTTTTTGTAAAATTTTGGAGAATCCCGTTATTTTTTGTCAGCTTCTGTTATTTTGCTGAGCTGGCTTCAGGCCGTACGTTGCGGCTGGCTGCACTACAAATGTGCTGTATATTTTTAGGGTAAAAGACGATCAGTATTAAAATCTCACATGCACTTCCAACTTACAATCTTTATCATCACTAGATCAAATACTACTTAATACTTTATTTTTTTGTTTTTAGAAGAAACTTAATACTTTATCTAATAATGAAGTACGACTACGGAATATTAAATCAAATAATTTTCACTTTCTACCGTTTAACCAAGAAAATATAGAAAATTCAATTTATCCAAATAATTCAAGGGCAAATGGTATTAAAAGTTTCTGAAATCTTAATAAAAGTCAACCTTCTCCAATAAAGGACATCTCTCCAAATAAATGTTGAAAAAATAGTGGTGAAAATAAGTTATTAAGTGTCAAGGACGCAATGAAGGATGGCCTTTTTCGTTCTGCGGTCCAAATTTGCAGCCACTATGCAATATAAATTGTACGGACTACCCTTTTAAGTCAATAACAAAAATGTCAAACTTGAATTATATATATATTTTTGTTGATTAGAGAGCCAAGGGCAGGTGATGAGAATCGATTCCAAGATCTTTTCGAATCGGAAGAGAAGCTCTAACCACTTGAGCTATCCCTCACTCTCAAATTATATTCCTATAAATGTCAGTTTCTTACATACAATTAAAAAAATAAATATAAACACGGAGTACTATAAGAAATTACTTAATTTGTTTTAAATATGGAGTAGTAGTCATAAAATAGAAAAAAATAAATAAATAAATTACGGAGTAGTTGATGGCTACAACAATGAATTTGTAAATTTGTAATGTGTGGCGATAAGAGTTAACCCTAAAAATATAAACAAATTGTCTCATTTTTGTAAAAGTATGGACTACTATGATACTTATGACTCACCTTTTATTTTTAAAAAAATCGAAAGGAGATTATATTACTTATGACTCACTTTATTTTCACTTAATTATGAGAAACTAAAAGGTTTTACAAGTTTAGGAAAACTATTACAGACAAGTTTCGATCAATAAGGGTTAATAAGGGTTATCCTAATTTAGTTTATTTATAGCTAAACTAACTTCTGGTGGAGGGCTAAAGACAAGTAAGTTCAAATTAATTAAAATAAATGAAATCAAGTGAATATGATGCATATAATATTGTAATTTAAGAGTTTATTTGTGTCACATAATACCTACAATTTAAGACCGATTATAAGCCTAAATTATGGTACAATATTAGTTTTGGAATTTATGTCATCATAATATCACAGTGATTAGTAAATTAGTGCTTGGTTAATAATTTGACACAGTATTGGATGATGTATAGTAACACATGCATTATTTTATAAGGAGTACAAAGTTGACATTTGGTGAAAATATCAATATATCATTTTGCACTCAATAAAGTATTGGACGTACTACGTTGCAAAGAAACTATTTAGTTAGGTAGTTATTACGAACCTAGTAGCTACAAAATAAGGCATATTGAATAAAATGCAATTGCAAAGGTCACCATAATGGGGCCTTTTAATTGATGGATCTTGTAATTTTGAACTTTTTCTGGATAAAAGTTGATAAACTTCATTGGAGGCCCCTTTATTAGCTTAGAAAAAAATATATTATAGCTTCGATCTTGATATGTTCCTGATGGAGAAATTTGCAATGGAATACTCACTGATTAAGGAGTTTCACAGTTTTACCCTAAGCTAATTCATGCAAATTCTAGATGATACGCTCTTCATCCTAACCTAGAAATTGAAAAAAATAAAATAAAAGTGTGTAATTAAAAATTAAAATTGTATATATCATGCAGAATATACAACGTTCATGTGCTTTTGAGCTTCTGAGCAGAGCAGGGGTTAGTAGAGCTCCAACACTGTAGAGTAGAGCAGAGCAGAGGTGAACAACTCAAAAAAACAGGGTCTACGTACTATATTATACATGATACATAATATTTTATTTAACCATAAAAATCCATGGACGTACATCTTCTAGCTTTTTCAGTTTTTGATATTTTGCACAATATCATGGAAGATAAGCTAGGACACTTTTATTCTTTCAAGGTTAGCAACAGAAATAATGAGATAAGTGAGTCAATACTCATACATACCAAAAGAAATATTTTCTGAGAATGCTGTGAATATGTAAATAACTAAGAAGTATAGTAAGTATGAACCTAGCTAGCACAGGACAATGTCAAGTTGTCAATGGAGGTAAGGCAAGATCGAGTGGATAAAGCTCGACAATTAATAGACGGCGAAATCGAAAGGGTTAGTTCATTGAGATTTGAGAGTTTAATTTGTAGCCTATAAGAATGGAATGAACAATGCATTTCCATTTTCCAGCATACACAAACTGAATGAAGAGAAGAACATCAATGTGCGGTTTTTGGCTCTTTAACATCTTAGGGAGACTTAAATTTTAACTTGACTTATGTGTATCATTGTTGACCCTATATAAACGTGTGCGAATTGTTTGAATAGTGCTACAAGATGAGGATAATGATCTTGAAATCCATTGTTTGAAACTTTGAATTGTATTGCCTAGAAGGCTAGAATATATGGAGAGAGTATAATTGACTTATAGGTTTTAGTTTACAGAAAAAGTCTTAAAAGGGACCAAATAAGTTCGATAGAGGTTAAAAAAAAAAAACAAAGTTTGTTAGAGGTTTTTGTCAAAAAAAAAAAAAAAAGTTCGTTAGAGGTTTTGGCTTCTATCGTTTCGTAAATCATCACTAGTTCAATTTCTCAGCTATATTATTCGTAGTTAACGATCAATACATCTTTGATCTTTATTTTATTTGTTGGAAAGTTTGGTGAATGTTGTTAGTTTTAATAGTGTGAGTGAAAAATTTATTATAATCAAACCTTGATGAGGGAACCACATACATATAAGAAATCATAAAGGTATCTCATACGATCACTAAAACACAAGGATAGCTCATGATCATTTCCTTAAAAAATATAATAATACTCTGTAGTAATGTAGAAAATTTAAGATTCAACCATGCATGTTGTGTATATAATTAAAATTGGTTGTCTTTCTTGATAAACTAATTACGTACGGACATGAAGCCCTAAACCAAAAAACTAAAAAGGCAATGTCTCATATACTAGTACATCTTATATTGGTTACTGTGTAATATTCTATACTAACGCATGATTGTCCAACATTAAACAAACCAAATTAACGATAGATTATGCTATATATACACAGTATATAGTATCTAATTCTACAGAAAAATGTTGGAAAATAGGAATAAAGTCAGATTATTAATCATGAAAATCTTCTTTTCTTGTGTAATTATTTAAACCTGCCCTTGTTTAGTGGGGCGTGTGCTCATCTTCGCCAATTGGAAACCAAGCATGTGTTACTAATTGCACTGCCTAGTAGTAGCTACCTATCTAATAGATAACATCCAAGGCACTATGAATAACATTACTCTCATAATTTATTTTATTTTTAAAAAATTTTCAAAAAAAAAAAAAAGAATATTCTTAACATTTTTTTTTTTTTTTTTTTTTTGTGCTATTATTATTTTGGGAGATAAGAAGCCTCAAGAGTCAAGATCTGAAATTTTATCAAACAAAAATCAATAGGTTGCTTGTAGCAATTCAATTACTTTTTTGTAAGAGAGTTTTTTAAGAGAGCCACAAGGACGGGTTGAGAATCGATCCCAAGATCTCATGAAATCGAGAGGGAAGCTCTAACCACTTGAGCTATTCCTTTTATATAGTAGAAGGCTTCTTGTCAACTCAAACTGTAGTCGAGTAATCAATTGGAAAAAAAAAATTGAACGATTAAACGAATAATTAGACTATATGCCGCCTTATATGAGAAAAAAAAAATAAGTTGATCACTTGATATTCATGAGAAACAATTGTTTATCTAATGACAATAGTGTAAATAAGTGTACATGTATTTTTTACTGTTCATGGTTTACATCTAAATCGCTACTTAAACCTCCTTAGATAAACATAAACCATTCATCACTCCCTCCCTTATATGAGAAACCCTTCTTGTTTATGGTTTAGTCATGATGACTAGTTCTAAATTTTATTTATTTATTTTTTGAGGGAAAAATTTATACTTCGTTTGGTTATACCTTTTCAATGGATTATTGTGACTATTCTTAGTGAAGATCCTCACGTGTGGGCTGATGTGGCCATGTCGTATCTTTTTCATTGATTCATGGATTGGTACATTGGTATACTTATATTGGGCTTAACCCAATTCAGTGATTGAAATTGGACCATTATTAAAGGCATACTGATATTGGGCTTAATCCTCTACCATGATTCGGACATTGGACAAGATCCACAGATAAAAAACCTCAAAGATATACAAACCTTGGGCTTGGGTTGTGCATAGCCTTGTATTAAAGTTTAGAGGTAAGATCTTCTTTATAACTAATAAATCAAGACAAATTTAACATGGTCCAACAAAACTATGGTTTTTTTTTATCATGTATAATTAGCAAATAATGGTCAAAGTGAAATGAATGAAGAGTAAAAAAAAAATCAATATTAAACTACTAGAAAAATGGACAAAGTACATGTATTGGTCCGTTGATCTCCCTCAATTCCAAATATTGAAAAACAAAAAACAAAGAAAATGGAGTGATTTAATCTTTAAATATTAAAGTCTTTATCGAGCCTTGCAATTCAAGCTTATTTTGGGCATGATAGTTCCACCAACTGGACTGGGCATATTTGGTTGTGCAAGAGGAGATCATATGCTGTATACTCGGATGTATATAATAAATTCTAGTACAAGAGAGTGCCATCTAAAGTTGATAGGTAAGCAAGTCAACTAGGATAGCCGAGATTACTGTGAAAGGCCTTCTAAATGCTTGCTGGTAACTTTGTTAACTTCCCACATACACCTACTTGATAAATCCTCTTGACAATCCTAAGTAAAGGCGCATGAACTCTTGCTAATGAGAAAACATTACGCAATGATGACTTCATCTTTGTAATTTTAGATATCTGATTTGCCACTGACTTGTCAAGTTTGATAGCTAGCTGTGTAGGAGATGGATGTTTTGGAGGAACCATTCGTAGCGAAAAACTAGACCCCCTTTTCTCCTAAAAAGATATTGCAACCCCAACAGATTAAGTGTATAATACATAAAACAGAAGATATTGCAAATTTGCAATCAACTAAATTTTCAAATGCCATAACCCAGGATGATAGGGAGTGATAAAAAAATCCATGCTATTTATTTATTTAATGAGCCAATTTGGAATCTTTACCCCAACATAAGATTTTGAAGTTGGTCTAGAAAGCATTTGCTTGTTAGAAAATATCTTCCTTGACAACACTGACATAACAGAAGCTATTGCATTAGATGACATGTATGTCATTATCAACTACTAGATTTGTTTATTTATTTACTATCTCATTTCTTATTATGTGTAACAAAGGAATATTTTATATTTCACAAATAATACATCTTTGTTGCACATCATAAGAAACGGAGGTACTACAAATTTTGTTTCATATCTCACAACGTTAACATATTGTTTGCAAAAGATAGTGGATGGACAAAGGTTCGTACCTTGAGACTCCGAGGTGAGCTTGAGAAGCAAACTTGATCAATCCACATTGGAGCATCATATTCACAAACAAAGTGCACAAGTTACTCACCAAGTCAGATTGACTGATCAAATGTTTAGATTGCAATATGGCAAAGAGAAACACACTTGTCCAAAATTCAATTCAAACCCCTATCCTCAAAGAAGTAAAAGGGTCTTTTGGATCGAGTTTGGTTTGGGTCAAGGCTCTCATGAGTAATATTAGAGTTTTACCAATATGTATAAACTCCATAATATATCAAATAAATCACATACTCCCTCTTTTATTTATTTACCCATTTATCTTAAACTATTACACCCACTATCCCCTTTTTTGTTTACAAGATTGGGATACAGTTACTTTTTTAAAATTTTTGGTTAAGTGAAATTGATAAGACAAAAGTGATGGGACCAAATGATTTTATGTGAGAATATAGTTGTGGCCCCTATGATTAATTTTAGAATGGGATAATCTTTTGGAAAATCCCAAAAAGGAAAATGAAGCAAACAAAAAGGGATACAAGAAGTATTTCTAAGAGGGGTGAGTGGGTGTAGGAAATGAAACGGGATCAGAGGATATCATTCAGTTCGCCTCATAGCTTCAGTGCAATGTCTCATTAGATCAGAGGATATCATCATGCTAGTTTGCTAGACAGTTGAATAAGGACCTAACTGCCTTCGAGCTAGGTAGCCAGAATGTATGTTATCAGCTCTCTAAGCTAATGAGCTTAATTCCAAGAGATAAGCAAATCCAATGTCAACTTTCGAGCAAGAGAGGGAGAAACGGGATATTGACAAAAGGGGGACAAATTTGTCAAGCATTTTTGTATGATATGCCATATTTCCAATCATAGTTTTCACTAAAATAAAAGGTTTTACTAGCTAAAACCAACCAAACTATTTAGGGCAACCGAATAGTAGCAAGGAATATATCAAAACTCAACAATAATAACAATCAGAATCTCTCTTTACCAGTCTGTAATGTCACTGCTCACACCCCAAGGTCCCGCATATGTAATGTCACGTGGCGCCTCATGCTTCAACATTCTCTTCAAAACAGTGAGAAATGCAAAATAAAATATAGTCGTAACATACGCTTACGGGTATAAATGGTCAAAGTGCAAATGAAGTTGTACCTGAAGCCTAAAAACTCCAATGACATTGAATGCATTAACAAAATTCTCCTGCTCATCCATGTAAAGCTCTGATCGTGGTGCCAACTCCTTCATTATAAACTGCACGATTGGGGTATTCTCTAGATCAGGAGACGGAACCAACATCTTACCCCAACAAACAAAGACTAAGGCGCCTAGCCCGATGATATTTCCCATCTCGATATACTCTAGGCAAAGATATTTATCTTCAGTTGTTCAGCATATGAAGCCAAAAATTTGATAACGTTAAGGGTTCTTCCTGTCAAAACAATTAACATGAATCAGTTTTCAAAAGCCATAAAAATGTACAACAGTTAGGGGTCGTTTGGTTCTTTGTAATGGGGAAAGGGAATGGGAATATTACCTTTGTAAATGTTTGTTTTGCATCTTTGTCATTTTCATTCTCCATTTTTATTTTTGGGTTTACCCAAAATTGTCCTAGACTCATTCCCCAACCCCCCTAGCCTTTTGCATTCCCATTCCCCTTCATTACCCACGCCTCTCTCTCTCTCCTCTCAAGCCTCTCCACTGCTCGGTCGCTCCCTGCCACGGTCGAAGACGTTGTCGCCACCGGTGTTCACGTCCGACTGCAGAACGTCCGCCTCCGGCATTCACGTCATGATTACCGGTGAAGCTAAGTCGAACACCGACGCCCCTCTCGCTCTTCTCAAGCTTCTCAAGTGAACCCTAACGAGCTCGAAGCCGTCACCGTCGCCGGTGAGCCTTCCGGCATCAGATCCGTGACCGCCGACCACCCTTTTGCGACCGTCGAACACCTGTTGCGACCGTCGACTGTCTGCTGCAGGGAATCCCTAATTCCTCCGTTTTGTAATGCAGTTTTCGTTTTTTTTCTTGAATTTATGTAACTTTGTGGATTTTCCTTGTTTTAAACTGGCAGTGGCGGCGGAGGAGGTCAGTGGGGTGTTGACGATGGCGGAGGCGATGCGGTGGAGAGGAATTGTCGCATTTCTTATTTACTTTTGTTAACACGAATAAGATTTTTAATCGTTCATGCACTTGTAATAAGATATTACTCTTTAATTTGTTCATAAATGCCTTCATGGTGATTGAATTTGCTATAAATTTTGCATTGTTGAATTTTTTTGCTATAGCAAGAATGACTTTTTTTTTTTGTCAGAATCAAGAATGGTTTGATTCCCTAGTTTGAACCAAACAGTCACAAAGGGAATCAATCAGCATTTCATTCCGTTTCCTAGATAAAACCAAACAACCAGGGCAAATCAGGGTTAATTCTTTCCTTTCTCCTTCATGCCTTTTCTGCATTTCATTCCGATTCCCCTGTGCGAACCAAACGACCCCTCAGTATTATTGATTCAGGGAAAATAATCATCACCAATTTCGGCGATCCCAATAATTCAATCAACTTGAAGTATGATTGTTGACCATAGTAACGAGATCTGGTGACAATGAAAGAAAAAAGAGTTGATCACAAGCTACAACAATTTTTCATAGTAAGTATTAGTGTACTACCTCCCTTTCTTAATAGTTTGCAACAAATGATTTTTTTTTTTTTATTTTGACTTACAATTTTTTTTTTGAAGACTATTTTGACTTATAAATAATACTCCTTTGTTACAATTAATAAGAAACAGAGGTTGTATAAGGGTATCTATCCATAATCCATCTAATCTATGTATTATGCTTATAAGACAAGAAAATCAATGTGAGTTATCGATATATATATATTTTGGGATGACTTTCGAGTGGCTACAATAAAATTGTAGTCATTATATTAAATATAATCACAACCATTCATTTATGTTGACTAATATAAACCGTTGATATGAATTACTTTTTATTTAAAAAAAAAACAAAGGTCCACATTTTTTTGTCAGTTTCTTTCATTTACAGAATAGGCTTTGGCTTTGCTCCTCGTTCTTATCCAAGTTATTCCAATCCATCCCAAATTCTAAGATCAATGAAGGCTATGATCTTTCAATTCCTCAAGCTTTCCAGGGAAGCTATTATGTATTCTGCGTCAATCGATTTGTGGAACACTAACTTCATCTTTTTCAATGTATTATAGACACTATTTTTCTTCCCGAAATTTGTATACAAATCAATAAGATATGAATATGCAAAACGCTTTTTGCAAGAATTCCCACTCTCCATTTCCTTCAAAGAACTCGAACGATGCAGATGGAGGAGAAAAGCCAGAAAAAGAAAAGTGGAACGCTAAACGTCACCCTTATTTTACATACTAATGCCCGCATTTAAATTTTATCAGACCATTTTGCCCCTCTTGTTTTCACTTTCATTTTCATTGCAACTCTTAATTCTCCATTGAAACTTGAAAGTGGCTTATGAGCTTTCTCCTCCATTGAAGCAGCTTATGAGCTTTCTCATCCATTGAAGCATCCTCCATTAAAGTGGACTTATGAGCTTTTTCCTTCAATGAAGCAGATTCTGACTTTCTCCACGGACTCCGCCATTGAAGCACCACCATCTCCCCACCAACCACTAACCCCATCGCCATCACTATCTACTCATCACCCACCACCACTAACACCAACAGCCACCAAGACCACCATCACCATCAGAGGCTTCGGAAGTTGTTTTATTTAAAAAAAAATTAAGAAACGCCTAAATATATCGTAACCTGCGGGTGGAAACGCCTGGATTTTTCGTTCCCACCTGCAAGTTACGAAATATCTAGGCGTTTCCACCTTAGGGTATCGAAAATTTTGGGCGTTTTTCGACCACCATCAAAAACTCCTTCGTAGTTCGCACCCCACCTAGCTTCTCTGCTGCCAATTCTTACAAATGGTTCAATGGGAGCAAGAATTTCCAGCAGCAACATTTGGAACAAACTTTAAACTCCTAATTTTTTTTGTTAATTAAGGATTTCTATTTTCTAGAGGTCTCAATTTCAATCATATAATGCAGGAATACTCCTATGTTGTTACGTGTTAATTTTGTCATATTGATTGTTGTGATACTTTGGGAATTGTGTATAGTGTATTACTGTATTAATTAGAATGATAATGTGCTCAATGGATGAAAGATTGAAAGCTCATAAGCCACCTTTAATGGAGAATTTAGAAGGATGGCTGGATGAGAGTGAGAAGGAGAAGGGGGGGCAAAATGGTCCATTTAAGACTTTAAGTTATAAAATGGGGGCGTTAGTATGTAAAATGAGGGCGACGTTTAACAATACCCGAAAAAAAATTACTCGGCAAACCAGAGAAACGAACAGAAAGTGCCCCATTTTTCTTAATTTTTTTTGGTAATTTTTTTTTTTTTTACTAAAAATTAAATTTTAATGGTTTATATTAGTCAATAAAAATGAATGGTTGTAATTTGATTTAATACAATGGCCACAATTTTATTGTGGCCATTTGAAAACTATACAAGTATCTTTTTTATCTTCATATTCAAATAACTTTAATTGACCTTTCATGATCTATAGAATGTCTCTCTTATAATGACCTTTTCAATTTTATATAAAAGAAAAATTGAAGCAAAAACCACTTTAAATGGGAAGAGTAAATGTTAGATTAGACTTTAGACGGGAAAGATAGGATTAAAATGTATTACAACTACTACTCGTGTTTATAGCTCATTCAATCCGCATTGATTGTGCCATTATGTTTAAGAAATTTGAGAAAAAAAACTAATATTTTGATTGAAAAATGTGATATACCAGCTATAAAAAAAATTATGTGCAATAATATTATGTTGGTTATATACATAATAATACGTTAAATAGAATATTTACTTTCTAATCTACATTTTTTTTGAAGAAAACTTCTAATCAACATATTATAATAGAAGAATATACACTTCCTACATGAATGAGATATGTAATTTTTATTTTTATTATAAAATTTCTATTATAAACATAAGCATTATATAATAAATCATATTGTTAATTTCTAATTATATTATTAGATTGTAGGTATGATACTATTGTCATGTAATTTCTGACATATTATCTAACTATTATATCTAGGAAAAATTAAAATTCAAGTGTAAAAAAGTAAGTATATACAAAGTATAATATTCCCTAAAAAAAGGTAAGTAAATATAATATAATATAATGTGTTAATTTGACATAAGTAGAGAGAAAAAGTGTTTAATCGTTGCAAATAATAATATGAAACGGAGGTAATATATTATATGACGGGAATAAACTTATTCTGTCTTACCTAAAAGACCGCAGTGCTTCCCTGAGCTCATTGTCGTTGGAGTGAGCACCGGCGGCATAAAAGAAGGTGAGTAAGGCTATAAGATAACGAACGAGCAGCCTGTTCCAGTGGCGGTCTTACCATCTAGATAGCCCGATATCTTTCATATATATTAACATAAATGCGGAGTTGAGAATCAAGAAATGCAGCAACACAAGCAGTAGCACATTTATCGCAAAGGCGCTCGAACACTTCGGAAGCAGGGAAAGCCTTGAGTTTGTAATAATTTAGAACGATGAAAGATGCAAATTGATCCTTGTCATTAATTTCAATTTGCTTGGCAATTTGTTTCTCGAGGGTGTCGTATTCGGCAAGGTAAGCAGTGTCTTCTGATTCAAATAGTTCAGTAAGACAGTTAGCAGTTCTAGCCATCTCTAAAGCAGAACATGGATTTTATGCCTTGTTGTCTTGTTGTCATAAGCCGAATAACCAAACTTGATATAATCCAACTTAATCCAACAAGCATGTCAGTAGGTTTCGGTAGCGTTCAGCCCATTAATATTGATGAGAAAGTCCGTATGATCAAGTGGATTAAATTTTACTTCCTCCGGCTTTTTAGTTGACACCATTTGATTTTTTGCACTATTGACTAACTTTTTTTATTTATAACTACGATAAAACATAGTCATATATTATCTTATTTGAATCGTCTCAATTTTTATTTTACTAATATCTATTTTTTATAATTTTACAATATAATATCGATAATTAAAGATATTAATCGTTAAGATAGTGCACTAGCTAATTATACGTGATAAAAAAAACGTAGTTGTGTTGGGTCTTGATATAAATAAAGACGAATCTAACAAGATCCAACACAACTATCATCGTGTGAAACGTATGAAGTGTAAAAAAACAATATGGAACTACTAAAAATATGAAGTACATGCATTGGTCTCCCTCAATTCCAGATATTGAAAAACAAAAAACAAAAAACAAAAATGGAGAGATTAATTTTTAATAATTAAAAGAGGAATCAAGCAAAGCAAAGTGTATTGGAATCAAGGTCAAGCAAAGCAAAGTGTATTGGAATAAAGCTCGAGCAAAGCTTCAATATTTAACTCAATGAGCTCGAGCCAAGCAAAGTGTATTGGAATCAAGTTCAAGCAAGTACACAGGTTAAAGCTTAACAAACTAACTTGAGCTGAGCCTCACCCAAATTCGAGTCGAGCCGAATCAGATTCCTGTGAAAGGCCTTCCCACACCTACTTGATAATCCTCTTGACAGTCCAAAGTAGAGGCGCATGAACTCTTGCTAATGTGCAAACATTACGCGATGATGACTTCATCAGTGCGGTTTTAGATATCGGATATGCCACTAACTTGTCAAGTTTGGTAGCTAGATGACTAGGAGATGGATGTTTTGGAGGAACATTTTGTAGCCAAAATTTAAACCCCTTCTGCACCTAAAAAGATATTGCAACCCCAACAGATTAGTGTATAGTACATAAATCTTCCTCTCTTTTTTATTATTTGCAACAAAGGAATATTATTTGTGAGATATAAAATATTTTTTTGTTATACATAATAAGAAACAGAGCTAGTATATAATGAGCCAATTTGGAATCTTTACCCCAACATAAGATTCTGAAGTTGATTTAGAAAGCATTTGCTTGTTAGAAAATATCTACCTTTTCAACACTGACAATTGCATTAGATGACATGTAAATATCAACTACAATACTATATTTGTTCATTTATTTATTGTCTTCGTTTCTTATTATGTGCAACAAAAGGATATTTTATATCTCATAAATAATACCCCTTTGTTGCACATAATAAGAATTGAAGTTAGTATAATTTTGTTGCACATTATAAGAATTGAAGTTAGTATAAATTTTGTTTCATATCTCACAACTCTTAACATGTTGTTTGCAAAAGGTAGTAGACAAAGGTTCGTACCTTGAGACTCAGAGGTGAGCTTGAGAAGCAAACTTGATCAATCCACATTGGAGCATCATATTCACAAATAAAGTGCACAAGTTACTTACTAATTAAGTCAGATTGCTGGCTAATCAAATTAAATTAAGCTAGGTTATTAAACAACCAAACTATTTAGGGCAACCAAATAGTAGCAAGGAATATATCAAAGAACATCAACTCAACAGCAATAATAATCAGAATCTCTCTTTACCGGTCTGTTATGTCACTACTCACATCCCAAGGTCCCGTATAGGTAATGTCACGTTGCGCCTCATGCTTCAACATTCTCTTCAGGGAGAAAAGCAAAATAAAATGTAATATACAATTACAGATATAAATGGTCAAAGTGTTGTATTTATATAACCAAAAAAAAAATTAATGAAGAACAGAGGTGGTGTATACTAAGAAGTTGTACCTGAAGCCTAAAAATTCTAATGACATTGAATGCATTAACAAAATTCTCCTCATACATGTAAAGCTCTGATTGTGGTGCCAACTCCCTCATTATAAACTGCACGATTGGGGTATTCTCTAGATCAGGAGACGGAACAAACAGCTTACCTCAACAAACAAAGAGTAAGGCGCCTAGCTCGATGATATTTCCCATCTCAATATGCTCTAGGCAAAGATTAAATATCTTCAGTTGTTCAGCATATGAAGCCAGCAGTTTGATAACGTTAAGGGGTTCTTCCTGTCAAAACAATTAACATGAATCAGTTTTCAAAAGCCATAAAAATGTACGAAGCTAAGTTTTGGTCTAGTGGTAAGGATTCCACCTTTCAACCTTGAGGTTGAGGGTTCAATTCCCACCCGCGACACTTTGAGGGTGGGGATCCCTTATCCTTCCCCCTCACTCTCAAATTGTCTGACCCGCTAATACCGAACCAAAAAAAAAAAAAAAAACCGTGGAGGTTGAGGTACAATCAGGGTCAAAATGTACAGTAGTGGGTATTATCAATTCAGGGAAAATAATCATCACCAAATCCGGCGATCTCAATAATTCAATCAACTTGAAGTATGATTGTTCACGATCGATCCAACGTACAACATATTCATGAGATCTGGTAACAGTGAAAGAGAAAAGAGTTGATTACAAGCTACAACAACTTTCTATAGTAAGTACTACCTCCCTTTCTTATTAGTTTGTAGCAAATGTTTTTTTTTTATGACTCACAAATAATACTCTTTTGTTGCAACTAATAAAAAACGAAGGTTGTATATGGATATCTATCTATATATGTATTATACTATAAGACAAGCAAATCAATGTGAGGATGACAAATGACACTCTCTGATCTCATTCGGTTGTCTTATATATAGAATATATCCATATATTGTTTATCTACATATATTTTTATCTACATATTCAACAAAGTTATTATAGTTAAACTTTATACTTAAATCTATCAATAAAAAGCAAGCTTCTATACGTACAATAGATGATCTTCATGATTTTTTACCAAAAGTTTTAATTTATTTTTAATAAAAAAAATATATATAGTGTAATACTTCAATGTTAAATGTTAATTATAGTCTAATTGTGTAACAATACTCAAATATTACAAATAACTTTAGTTGGCCTTTCATAATCTATCGAATGTCTCTTACAATATGACCTTTTCTTTTTTACACATAAGAAAAATTAAAGCAATAACCGTTCTAAACGGATCGGAAAGAATAAATGTTAAATTAGACTTTGACGGGAAAAGATAGGATTATCACGTATTACAGCTACTATTGTTTATAGTTTTGTAATGTTCAATCCGCATTGACAATGCCATTATGTTTAAGAAATTCGAGAATAAACTAATATTTTGATTGAAAAATGTGGTATACTAGATATAAAAAAATTATGTGCAATAATATTAATTATGTTGTGAGATTGTTCCTTTAAGTTTAATAAAGTTCTAGTGTATTTATCATCGGCATCCATCTGTAACACACAAACAAAGACAATACCATTAACAATTGAAATAATCCATCCATTCTTATTCGATCCGATCAGATTTAATCAAGAAAACATATGGTTTGGATAAATACCTCCTTCGAGCAAAGATCGTCTTCAGCCATAAATTACAACTTGTCTTTGCAATTCTTGAATTATGCTGCACAAAATTATTGAATAATCTATTAAAGAGGGAGAAAGAAAGTAGTGTAAAAGAGTGTTGGAGTTGAGGATTAAGCGTAAGAATGAAAGGTTAAAGGAGGCTAAGAGTTTTAGGGTTTTGTTGGGGGTTGAGAGTTTTATAAGCAATAATAACCTTTTAAAAGTCTCTGTTCTCTCTCCTCCCAAAAGAAAAACCTGCCGGAAACCTAGGTGCTCACCGGAGATCCAGCGCCGCAGCCGTTTCTCCGACGAGTTTCCTCCCTTCCCCTGCTTTTAATCTGCCAGGCGCCGGCGAGCGAGGGTACTCTGTTTTTCGTTTCCTAAACTCCTCGTTCTGCTCTGAGGTGGCTCCAACTAAGAAAGCCGCCGGAGCTCCGGCCGCCGCAGCCTCCGCGTCATCTTTTCCCCTCCTCTGTCTTCTTCTTCTATTGGTTTCTATTCCTCTTCCCCTTTATTTTATTTTCCCCTTCTTGGATTTGGAGGTTTCCTCACTCCGTTATCCTCTTTCTTCTTGGGGATTTCAATCCTTTGGAAATGTTTGTGAGAGCCTTTTCTAAGTTTTGAAGGTTCTGAGGGGAGTGTTTAGATTGTCACCTCCGTCGTCGTTGCCCACCTTTGTGTGGAAGGTTTGTGTTCGTTCAAAGGGTCTCTCCGCCGGTGAAACAAGGCCTAAGGACTAGGCCTAACGCCGCCGTCATAAAGGTCATAGGTAGTTTTGACCGTGATGGAAACGGTAAAGTTAGGGTTAGGGTTTCGTGGGTCCTTGCACTGGAGGGCTAGGTCTAACGCCGCCGTCAAGAGTAGTTAGTAACGGAAACGGTGAAGTTAGGGCTAGGGTTTCGAGGTTCCTAGTGTAAGTGGTTTCGGGTTGTCGGGTTGGACGGTGCTCTCCTCTGGTTTGTTCCCTATCTTAAGTATGTTTGTTCTTAGTATTTATCAGAGTTTACTTGCCTTAGTTATTGTTACAGTATGTTTTAGCCCCCTTTGGTTGTTTTCCGGGCTATACAGTTGTTTTGGCTATAGTATTTCGGATGGTTTTGTGCAGTGGGAGTTAAGCCCCTTTGTTAAGGACAGTGGGGTGTTTATTGTGGTAAGAAAGGTTACAGGTGCGGTTGTTGGGAGTTTGAACAAGAAGTTGGTCTTGGCTAAGGTGAAGTGTGTACGTTGTTGGAGTGGTATGAGTTTGGTTTCTCTTTCCTCGGATGTAATGATTTTTTTGGTCATTACTCATAATTCTTATCATCTGAAGCAGGCGCCCAAACTTTGTTTTGGGGTTTCTCGAGCCTCAACATTGTCAAAGCTTTCTTGCCAACAAGGAAAGCTATTGATTGGAAGGTCACTAGTTCAAGTGACCCGTTTGATGACCTTACTTGGTGATGAGTTGATCCTGCCAGGTAAGGATGTGCTAGCCATGGTCAAACAGTTTCGATCCCCTCCGTTGCGAATGTAGTATGTTTTTTCTCCTTGGTTTGTAAGGAGTCCCTAATCTGCGACTTATCCGGCCAATTCAAGTATATTTTCGTCTTTAGTCTCAAAAGTTGTTGTAACGGCTTTAGTGTTAAAAGCCATATTTTAAGTTTAATTTCTTATCCTGTATGTTGTAAACTCTGATTTTATGAATACATTTGCTCTTGTAAAAAAAAATAAAAATAAAAACCTTTTAAAAGAAAGATTATTGTTTTACCATTTGGGCTTATTATCAATAATGCTCTAATATGTACTCCCTCCATCCCTTAATTAGATACCTACTTCTCTCTATTATGTGAGGAATAAATGCTAAAAGTAGGAATCTAATTAAGGGACGGAGGGAGTACACAAAAGTATTAAAAAAAATATACAAATTATTAATGCTTTTAAAAATTGGCAAAACCTAATATTATTTTAAGTAATATATTTATCTTTTATTACACTAATAGACGCGTGATTTTTTCATGTCCGTACTTAATACTATTTTAAGTAATATATATTTATCTCTTATCTACCATCGAGGCGCTTGTTAGCAAGATCCTTAAAATTTTGCAATTACACAACTACAAAAATGGCAACTTAGGGCAACGTCTGAGCTATTCACTAGTTCTAGAATCATTAAAACAAGCATAATTAGTTTTAAGATATTATATTTTATATATTATTGCTACCTATCTAGCTAATTAGATAACATCCAAGGCACTATGAATAACATTATTCTAACAATTTTTAATCAAAAATTAGAATATTCTTAACAAGATTTTTTTTTGTGCTATAATTATTTCGGGAGGTAAGTCTCAAGAATCAAGACCTTAAATTTTATCAAACAAAGATCAATAGGTTGCATGTAGCAATTACAATTTTCATGTAGTAGAAGGCTTCTTGTCAACTCAAACTGTAGTCGAGTGATCAATTGGAAAAAAAAATGAATGATTATACGAGTAATTAAACTATATGCTGCCTTATATGGGGAAAATACAAGTTGATCACTTGATTTTCATGATAAACAATTGTTTATCTAGTGACAATAGTGTAAATAAGTGCACATGTTTCTTTTACTGTTAAAATCGCTACTTAGACCCCCTTGATAAACATAAACCATTTATCAAAACAAACAATGAAATTTCCCTCTCTTATATGAGAAACATGTTACAAATTGTTATGTACACCCGGGTGTAAGATGCACCCAAATGTATTTATGCTCATTTGATATTTTTCTTTTGCTCATTATAAAATCTAAAATGAGCAAAATTATATTAAATGAGCAAAAAAATACCTTTGGGTGCACCTACCTCTACGTACACCCCGATGTATATAAAAGGTTCTCGAAACCTGTCTTGTTTATGGTTTAGTGATAATGACTAATAGATGATAGCTTGCTATTTGGTGTGATAATAAAGTGGTTTTTAGCCTTGAATAAGTGAGGAATTAATGTCTTAGCTCAATAATCACTCTATTTTTATGCATTTTTGTGTATTACGTGCTTCACGGGGTTGTTATTGTTTTTGATGACATTTTAGGTCCCAAGAATGGACTATGAAGCATCCCGGGAAGTAAGCAAGGAATTAGAGCAATGAGGAAAAGAAGGGAAGCAAGAATGAAGAAGAAAGAAGCAAGATCGAAGAAAGAAGGAGAAATGAGGCGAAGAAGACCCTGCATGGCCATGCCCAGCCTTGCACATCCGTGCAGGGGGAGTTAGAAAAAAGATATAGCCATTGCCCAGGTCTGCACAGCTGTGTAGATTCAAGCACGCCCGTGCAAGAATCAAGCACGTTCGTGCCAAAACCTGCACGTCTGTGCAGGGTGCAGGTTGCCAAAATAGTAGCTACTGTTACAGCATTACAGGTTCTGCACAGCCGTCCATAAGTCTGCACATTGATGATGTACCTTGGCACGTCTGTGCAGACCTGCTGTCGAGCCCGATTCTTGTTTTCTCCGTCCTTTTTATTTGGGGGTCATATAAATACCTCCCTTGTGCTTCTTTGTACGGATCTTCTTCTCTCCTAACTCCCTTAGGCTTATTCTCATAATTAGTGCATAGTTTTCCTCTCCCTTAGATTAGATTTCCAAAAACTCAATCATTTGTAAGAATCAATTGAAGTTTGTTCTATCAATTTCAACAACAATAATTCTCAATCTTGAAGCATCAATTAGTAATCTCTTTCTCTCTCCTTTGTTAATTAATTTTCTGATTTTTATCCTTGTTTAATTCTAGTTCTTGTTTGATCTTTGTTAATTGTTCTTGCATGTTTAATCCATCCTTGATTTATCTCTCTCCTAGTTTAAATGAATTCATGAAAACCCTTGATATATAATTGTTAGAATAATTCCCACCATGTTTAGTGAGTAGTTCCTTAGTTAGGGTTTGGGTGAAAACCCAACCAAGCCATGGTTGATTGACTTGGATTTCTTCATGTTTTACTTTGGGTTGATGTCTCTTTGTGCTTGAATTGATTATTGCATGTGTATTTTGGTGGCCACTTCATTCTCATGTGTTCATTCCTTTACTCAGATTGAATGATGGGGTTTAGTAGTGAGTCCTTTCTAGTGCAATTGGATTATGCTATTTTCATGACTATGGGTACTTGGTTTCAATGAATAGGATGCCTTAGTGTGGTAATTTCGATGAGAAATCCCAATTAATTATGCTTTATGCTAGCTCGGAGCGATCGAAAGACAAACTCAAGTTAGAAACCCTCTTCCTACCATTGAGACTTACTCTTTGTCATGTTAGTGTTTGATCTAGGGAATACTTATGTTGTGACTTTGAAAGAAGACAATGTTAAGTTCCTATGCTATCACCCATGTATGTTCATGATTTATCCTTGTTATCAATTATTTGGTTTGGTTGGTGTTGAATCCCATTTCCCCTAGCATTCATCTCTATAGAAGTTAACTAATCAAAACCCCAATTTGTGACCGGACTAGCTTACAACTGTTTCATAATCTCAGTGTTCTTTACCCGTTCCCTGTGGATACGATCGTCTACTTTCCCTAGACTTGTCTTAGGTTGGTTTAGGTAGAAATATTTTTTGGATTAGGGTGATTGTCCAACGACCGATTTATTTTTCTACCAAAATGGCACCGTTGCCGGGGAATGGCGTTAAGCATTGAGTTACTTGTGAAATATGTGAGACTAGCTCATTTTATTGCTTTATTTTTCTTTGTTTTTCTTTGACTAACCTACTAATCTATCATCTAGTCTTCTTTGTTTTATGCCCAAACGCAGCAATAGAGCACTTTCTCTTATGTCGTTGAACCTCGAGCTTGAAAAGGTAGTAAGGGCTAATCAAAGAGAAAAGAGGGCGAGAGCTAGTGGCGCTACTTCAAATGAGCCACAAGTGGTGGTTGAGTCTAACTATTCTAGTTCTAGTAAGTCTAGTGGAGACACCATTCCATTATAATCACCAAGGACAAATTCTCCAACTTCTCCACCTCTCCATCAATTTGAAATGGCTCTTCCAAATAAGCATTGAGGGAGTTTGGTGTTCCTCCACCATATCAAGAACCGAGTGGGATTTCCACTCCCACTACTGAGGAAAACAATTTTGAGATAAGGCCCGCCCATATTATCACCTTGATAGAAAGTCACCAATTCTCCTGGGCAAAACATGAGGACCCCATTGCTCATCTTTTAAACAATTCACACGGTATTGTAGCACCGTGATGGAAAATGGTGTAACTCCCGATTATATCTTGTTAAGCATGTTCAAGTTCTCTCTCTCGGGGAAGGCAAGTGATTGGCTCGATAGGTTTCTCCCTAACTCATTGACAACATGGAATGAGGTGACTTTGCGTTTCTTGGGAGGTTCATCCCTCTTAGAAAAACGGCGGAGTTGAGATCCAAAATATCAAACTTTTAACAAGAGCCCGACGAGTCTCTCTATGATTCTTGGGAGAGATTTAAGAGCTATCAACAACAATGCCCGCATCATGGCATGGAAGATTGACTCTTGCTACATGGGTTTTATAGGGGCCTCTTGAGACCGGACCGCATACAATTGGATAGGGCATCGGGTAGACCACTCATGAACAAGCCACTAACGAAATGAAGCACTCAAAATCATTATTGAAGATGTAGTTCAAAACTACATCGATTGGATGAGAGGAGCACTTCTAAGAAAGGACGAAGGTATGAAGTTAATGCCATCAATATGCTTAGTTCAAAATTAGATGTTTTGTCTTCTAAATTTGATCAATTGCAATCTTCTCCCCCTCCTATCTCCCTTCTCCATAACTCACATGCATTTAATAATCCTTCAAATGATAATGTGTCTATGAAAATGATGTCTTGTGATGTGTGTGGTGGCGAAGACCATATGTCTTCCGAGTGTCCTTTGTTGAATGACCAATGTTCCCCTTCCCCTTCTACGTAACAAGTTAACAATGTGCATGCCAACCCTAGGTATGACTCCTACTCCAACATCACCCCAATTTTGGTTGGAGAAGCGGCCAAAACCAAGGGCAAAGTAGCGGTCAAGGGAATGTGCAACATCAAGGTCATGCTAGTGGTGATGGTAACTATGTGTCTAACAATCAAAGAAACTATAGAAATGACAATAGGTACCAACAAAAAGGCCAATACTCTTCCACTCACAACCCACCCGGTTTTAATGGAGGAGTAAGACTAACTCTAGCTCCTATCCGTCGACCACCACTCCAAATTCAAGCTCCCCCTCCTCCTTAGTCTAATTTAGAAACCATGATGGAGCAATTCATCAATACCCAAACTAAAAGGACAAATGGCTTAGAGGAAAGCTTAAAACAAATGCAAACCCACAACAAAATGTTGAAAAATCAAATGTCCCAAATAGCTAGTTCTCTTAAGGGAAAATCTAGTACTTCATTGCCTAGTCAAGGTCAAGATCCTAGGGAGCAAGCTAATGTTATTGTAACTAGAAGTGGAAAAAGGTTGGGGGAAGACAAAGGGAAGGGTATGCAACATGACTTAGAAGGTGAGAAGTCAAGAGTAAAAGTGATTGAGATGAGTGATTCCCATGGAGAGTTGAGAGTTGAAAAATAAAAAGAGAAAGAGAAACAAGAATATAAAAAGAAAGATAAAGAAGTTGAAAAAGAAAAAAAAGATAGCAAAATCATGTGGCAAAGATTCCTTTTCCGGGAAGGTTTGCCGGGTCTAGACTTGATGACAATTTGCTAAATTATTAGAAGTGTTGAGAAAGCTTTATGTTAACACTCCATTCACCGATGCTATAAAACAAATGCCAACTTATGCTAAATTTCTTAAGAACATCTTGGGTAATAAAAGAGAAGTTGACTTTGTGGAAACGATTAACATGCCGGAAAATTGTAGTGCAATTATTCAAAATAAATTGCCCACTAAGCTTAAAGATCCCGATAGTTTTTCTATTCCATGTGCTATTGGTGAAATGGTAATTGATCGTGATTTGTGTGATCTAGGTACTAGCATAAGCTTGATGCCCCTCTGTATGTGTAAAAGACTTAGCCTAGGAGAGTTAAAGCCCACTAACATTTCCCTTTAATTAGCCGATCGTTTGGTTAAGATGCCTTTGGGAAAATTAGAGGATGTCCCCCTTAGGGAGGGGGGGAAAACTTTACATTTCGATGGACTTTATTATGCTTGATATGGATGAGGACTTGAATGTCCCTATAATTCTAGGGAGGCCTTTCTTAGCCACGGCGGGGCTATTATTGATGTGAAAAATGAAATATTATCTTTGCTTGTTCGAAAAGAGAAAGTACAATTCAAATTGAACCAAGTTATGAAATGTCCTTCCAACATGGATGATTGTATGCGAATTGATGTTGTTGAGAATGTTATTAATGAGTCCATACAATGGAATTTTCATAATACTAATGATTATCTTGAGTGTGTATTTGAAAGCAATGATAGGTTTTTCAATGAAGACATGGAAGTGGAGGCAATTGAGGAGTTTCTTGACTCCATTCCCTTGGACAAGGAAGAAGAAAACCTTGTGATTGGAGAAGAAAAAATGAAAAAAGAGCTCATGAATGATAATGTTAAGGAATGTCCAAGTGTAGAGTTAAAACCTCTACCATCCAACTTGAGGTATGAGTTTCTTGGTCCATCTTCTACTTTTCCGGTCATTGTCAATGCATCATTGGATGAGGTTCAAACCTCAAAATTGTTGAATGTCTTGAGAATGCATCGCAAAGCTTTGGGATATAAGATTGATGATTTGAAAGTTATAAGCCCAATGCTTTGCATGCATCGAATATCATTAGAGGATTATGCTAAGCCATCAGTTGAAAGATAAAGAAAGCTTAATTCTCCAATACTTGAAGTGGTCAAGAAAGAGGTTCTTAAACTACTTGCCACCGGTATCATCTATTCTATTTCTAATAGTAGATGGGTGGCACTAGTGCAAGTAGTCCCTAAAAGGGGGGAGGGGATGACGGTGATAACAAATGAAAATAATGAGCTCATCCCTACTAGAACCATAACCGGTTGGAGGATGTGTATAGACTATCGTAGGCTAAACACATCCACCAAGAAAGACCACTTCCCATTGCCTTTTATTGATCAAATGTTGAAAAGGCTAGCGGCTCACAAGTATTTTTGTTATCTTGATGGTTATTCGAGGTTCTTTCAAATCTCAATTCACCTGGATAACCAAGAGAAAACAACTTTCACTTGTCCATATGGAACCTATGCTTATTGTAGGATGCCATTTGGTTTATGCAATCCCCCTGCTACTTTCCAACGGTGTATGATGGCAATTTTTGCCGACATGATTGAGAAGGAAATGGAAGTTTTATGGATGACTTCTAGGTAGGGGAAAGTTCTTTTGATGATTGTCCACTAATCTCACACGATGTTTGAAAAAGTGTGAAGAGGTCAACCTTGTCCTCAATTAGGAGAAATATTTTATGGTTCAAGAAGGCATTGTTCTTAGCCATAAAATCTCCCATGAGGGGATTGAGGTTGATAGGGCTAAAGTGGATGTAATAGAGAAGCTTCCACCCCTTACAAATGTGAAAGGGGTGAGATCTTTCTTGAGGCATGCCGGTTTCTATTAGTGTTTCATCAAGGATTTCTCTAAGATAGTCAAACCTCTTACTACACTTCTTCAAAAGGAGTGTGACTTTGTATTTGATGATGCTTGTTTAGATGCATTTTTTAGGTTGAAGAATGCATTAGTCTCGACACCAATAGTGCAAGATCTGGATTGGAGCCTCCCCTTTGAGCTAATGTGTGATGCAAGTGACACGACGGTTGGTGCCGTTTTGGGACAAAAGAAAGAAAAGAGGGTGCACGTAATCCACTATGCAAGCAAAACTTTGAATGCGGCACAAAAGAACTACACCACTACAGAAAAGGAGCTTCTTGCGATCATCTATGCATTTGACAAATTCCGTTCTTACCTCTTGGGTTCAAAGACCATTTTCTACAACGACCATTATTCGGCAATCAAGTTTTAGATATTTAGAGTGTTGATGGTTGCGTTCGCGACCATGAAGAAGCGCTCGCGCTTTGGAGGCGCGATCGCGTAGTAGGTGCGCCTAAACTGCGTACCCTATTGGAAAATTCTGACAGTTCAAGGTGGAGCACCCGCTCTTTTAGATGGCGCGCCCGCACCATCGTTAAGCGCGCCCGCGCTCCAGTCCGCGCTAAAACCGCGACCCTTGCTGGAAAAATTTGGAATTTTGGAAGAACGAGGAGGAGCGCCCGCACGAGCAAATGGCGCACCCGCGCGTAGGGGGTGGCGCGCCCGCTCATCTGTGGTGGCACGCCCGCGCCTCCTCGTTCGTCTTCGGTTTTTACGGTTATTCCCTTTATATTGTTTTTGGGGTCTTTGTTTTCGATATACAGAAAACTTCTTCCTCTCTGAAAGTTCTCTTTCTCTACACCATTATTGAAGAACTTTGCAACCTCTTCATTAATTCTCTATCATTTAAGTTTATTGTTTGAGAATTTAACCATCTTATCACACATCTTTGTGCTAAGTGTGTGGTGTTGTCTATTGTATCTCAAAGTGAATTTCTGGTCACAACCCAAGCACCGTGGTGGGGGAAATTATCACTTTAGTAAAGTGTATACACGCCTTAGACAAGTATCCAGTATAGAAGACTCACGTGGTCATTGAATTTCTCATGTTTTTGGTGGTGTTCGGCTTGGAGTGAGGCAAGTTTAAGAAACTTTCACATTAGTGTTATTTTGTTGTAATTTCTGGATTACTTTGTTAATTTAGTGCTTGGTTTGTAATACTACTTGAAGTATTTGGTGTTGTATATTTCATTGAAATTTATACACATTCTAGGGTTTGTTCCACCAATTTTATTTGATTCTTGTTGTGTAGAATCATTTTAAATCCTAACATCAAGTACCTCATGTCCAAGAAACATTCAAGCCTATATTGATGAGATGGGTGCTTTCTTTGCAAGATTTTGATATTGAGGTGAAAGACAAGAAGGGGTCGGAAAATTCGGTAGCGGGCCATTTGTCAAGGTTGGCGATCCGAGATGAGGGCATTGATCAACTTCCGATCAATGATGGACTAAAAGATGATGTTTTGTATGCCATCCAAGAAAAGTCATTGCCTTAGTATGTTGACATAGTGAACTACTTATCTTGTGAAGAGATTCCGCCAGAGTTCACCCCTCAACAACGACGAAAGTTGAAGCATGAATCGAAGAGGTACATATGGAATGACCCCATTTTGTACAAGATAGGGGTGGATGATCTTTTGAGAAGGTGTGTTCCCGAACGACGAAATTAAAAGTGTGCTCCATATGTGCCACTCATCACAATGTGGTGGCCATACAGGAGCAAACAAAATGGCGGCAAAAGTGTTACAATGTTTTATATTTTGGCCTACTCTCTTCAAAGATGCATGGATCTTCGTGAAAACTTGTGACAAGTGCCAAAGAACCGGGAACATTTCAAGGAAGGATGAGATGTCTCAAAATCCGATCTTGGAATTGGAGGTGTTTGATGTTTGGGGGATCAACTTCATGGGTCCTTTTCCTTCATCCTATGGTAATTTTTAGATCCTTGTAGCGGTGGATCATGTGTCAAAATGGGTAGAAACTCTTGCATCACCAAAGAATGACTCAAAGGTGGTGATGAAGATGTTTAAGAAGATCATATTCCCAGAATTCGGCGTTCCACGGGCTGTGATAAGTGATGGAGGGTCTCATTTTTCTCATAGAACATTCAAGGCTTTATTGGCCAAGTATGGAGTTCACCATAAGGTTGGTTTGCCTTACCATCCTCAAATAAGTAGCCAAACAGAGGTCTCAAATAGAGAAATCAAGCTCATTCTTGAGAAAACCGTGGCTAGAAGCAAGAAGGATTGGGCGGCAAAGCTAGATGATGCCTTGTGGGCATACCATACAGCTTTTAAGACTCCCATTGGAACCACTCCTTACAAGTTAGTTTATGGGAAGTCTTATCATTTGCCCGTAGAGTTGGAGTACAAGGCTTAATGGGCAATTAAGGCCTTAAATTTTGAACTCAAGAGTGCTGAGGAAAAGAGAATGTTAGACTTGCATGAGTTAGAATAATTGAGAATGAATGCATACAATAGTGCAAGCTCTTACAAGGCAAGATCAAAGCAATTTCATGATAATCATATCATCAAGAGGAACTTCAAGGAAGGTGATAAGGTTCTTCTCTACAACTCAAGACTAAAGCTTTTTCCCGGAAAGCTTAAGTCAAGGTGGAGTGGCCCTTTTCAAGTGATGAAGGTATTTCCTTATGGCTCAATCGAGGTTTGGAGTGAAAGCACCGGAACGTTCAAGGTGAATGGTCAACGCCTCAAGGTCTACTATGAGGGTGACAAAAGAGGTGTGGTTCACTTCATCAAGGTGAAAGAATTCAATGAATCCAATGAAAGTCTAGAGAGAGAAAGTCTTTTTTGCCGCCATTTTTTACATTGAAAGCTCATGCTTGGGCCATGGCCAACCGTAAGAAAGGGAAAGCGAAGAAGAATTTTGGTTCTAAATCTTCCTCTAAAGCTAAGAAGAAGCAAAGGTATAAGCTTAGGTCTTGCAAGAAATCGATGGAGGGTCAAGAAGTGGTTCCTAATGTGGATTCGGTTGGAAGCTGATTGGATGGAGGTGATGTTGATGAAATTCCCATTAAAGAAGTCTCTGAAGAAATTAAAGCTCAATATCGTTTTGATTTTAATCAATGGTTGTAGGTAATTGACTCATCCCCTTTTAATTGCTAAAGACTTTGTTTCTGGGTTAGAGTCGAATTCCTTTAATCCATCCCCATTGATGATGATTGCTGATTCAAATCAGTCGATTCTTGCTAATGATGATTTGGGTAATAATTCTAACCCCAATCTAAATTTTGAGGGTATGTCTAGTCCAAAATAGATTTCCCCCAATTGCTTTTCCCCTGTTTTGAACAATCAATCTAGGCATGGTGAGAAATCGTGGGGTGGTTTGTTTAAGAATCTGGTTGATGAGGGGATTAATCTTCAGGATATGAACAATGATAATAGGCCTATTAATGGTGATTGTATGCTCCAATTGTCAGAAGAGGATGTGCAGATAGATTTCTGGGATCCTGCTGTTGTGTGTTATGTTCTGTGCTCCCTACCCCCTTATTTTGTGATGAATGGATTCTTAAGAAGGGTATGGGGGAAATTTGGCATTGATAAGGTAGCTTCTTGTGACAATGGTGTGTTTTTGGTTCGTTTTCGAACAAAGGAAGCTAGAGAACAGGCGTTGGTTGCTGGTCCCATTATGTTTGACAGGAAACCTGTAATTACTAGGAGATGGCAGTCTGATCTAAACCTTAGAGAGGAGAAGGTTTTTGATGTTCATGTTTGGGTTAGGCTTCCTAATTTGTATTTGAAGTTCTGGGGTAGAGAGGCTCTAATGAAGATTGTGGGCTTGATTGGCAAACCAATTAAGACTGACAAGATTACCTCCACTAAGGAAAAGATTGCTTATGCCAAGATAATGGTGGAAGTGGCTGTTAATGGGGTCTTTCCTGAGTTTGTTAAATTCCTAGATGAAAAAGGAAACAGGATTAAACAAGAGGTTCAGTTTGAATAGAGGCCGGTTGTATGCCATATGTGCAAGGGTATGGGACATGTGGAACAAGGCTGTCCTAATCATTTTACCAAGGTTAGGAAGACTCAACCAAGACATCAGAAACATGTTGAGAGACAAAAGATTTGGAGACCTGTCAGGAAGCCTATGCAGGATCCTGTGCAGAAGCCTGTACAAAGATCTACTCAAGAACCTATGCAGAAACATGGTGAATTGCTGAGGAATTCAAGAGTTGATAATGTTGTGCAAATGAGAAATAGGTTTAAGGGGTTGCAGGAAGTAGATCAGGAGGATACTAGGGTGATACCTAAATTACTGAAGAGGCAGTCCTTAATGCAAGAAGAGGTGGTTAATGTGAGGGAAGGGGAGGTGTTATATGGAGGTTGGGAGAGGGGTGAATGTTCCTACAATATTAATGGATAAGTGGGGGTTCTGGAATGTGAGAGGGCTAAATCAGCCTAGTAAAATTTGTGATGTTCTTTGGTTTCGAAAGCATCACAATATGGGTTTTTTTGGTCTCCTCGAGACAAAAGTTAAGGCTAAGAACTTTGGGAAGATTTTTGATAGTTTTAGTAGTACTTGGTCTGTTATTACAAACTATATTAAGGTAGATGGAGGTAGGATTTGGGTAATCTTGCAGCCTTCTATATATATGGTCCAGGTGGTGAGGATTGAATGTCAATGCATCCATTCTTATGTTAAACATAAGGCATCTGGTATCTCTTTTTGGTGTACCATGTTGTATGGGGTGAATGTGGCTGCTGGTAGAGAGAATTTATGGAAGTAGCTTAATGAAATTAGTCACTCAATTTCTAAGCCTTGGGTGATTTGTGGAGATTTTAACAATATCTTGAATACAGAGGATAGATTAAGCTCACCTTGTAGTTTGAATGAAGTTGAGAAGTTTAGAGAATGCTTAAGACAGTGTGATTTGATGGATCTGAAGACTGGGGGTTCTTTTTTTACATATACAAACAAGCAACAGGGTAATCATAGAGTTTGTTCTAAGATAGACAGAATGTTTGTAAATGAGAAGTGGCATGAGACTTTTAGAGATGCAAGTGTTGTGATCCTGCCTGAAGGGCTTATGCATCACTGTCCTTGTACTGTGTCTTTATTTGGAGGTGTTAAGCTTGGAACACTACTGTTCAGGGCACTGACATGTTTGTTTTAGTTAAGAAGTTACAAGCTGTTAAGAAATTTCTTAAGCAATTAAATCTGTCTCATTTCTCAAATGTTGAGACTGCTAATGTTGTGGCTGCTGGAGTGCTGCTTAAATGTCAAGAAGAGCTTAATTATGACCCAAGCAATGAGGATCTCATTCATGCTGAGTTTGTGGCCAGGGCAAGGTATGCTACTACTCGCAAAGCAAAATTTCAGTTCCTGAAACAGAAAGCTAAAATGCATTAGCTTCGAAATGGGGATGAAAATTCTGCTTATTTTCATGCTTGCTTGAGGAATAAGAGAGCTCATAACAGGATTTCTAGTATCTCTTTGCCTACTGGAGAGATTACTCAGGATCTTGCTGTGATTTCTAATGCTTTTACTAAGTTTTATATTGAGCTTCTGGGAACTCATGTTATGCCTCAGAAGAAATTTCACCCTGCTGTCATAATGGAAGGGGTTGTGCTTACTGAAGATCAAAGAGGGGCTCTATGTAGAAATTTAAGGGAGGAGGATGTTAAGGATGCTTTGTGGAGCATTGATGAAGATAAAGCCCCAGGACCAGATGGCTTTTCTACTAGTTGTTTTTTCAAGACCTCTTGAAGTATTGTGCAATCTGATTAGTGTAAAGCTGTGTTGGGATTTTTTTAGCATGGCAAGCTTCTTAAAAAGGTTTGTACCACTACCCTCACTATGATTCCAAAAGTTGAAAATGCAACATCAGTGTCTCATTTTAGACCCATTGCATGTTGTAATGTAGTGTATAAAATCATTTCTAAAATGATTTGTTCTAGACTGAAAAAGGTTCTTCCTGCTATAATTGATGAGTGTCAGGGAGCCTTTGTGGCTGGTAGATCAATTATGGATAATATTTTGATCTGCCAGGACATACTTAAAGATTATAATAATAAAAGAAAGTCTCCTAGATGCATTATCAAGGTAGATCTAAGGATGGATTATGATTCTGTGCATTGGGATTTCATTAGAGATATTCTTGTTTCACTTGGATTTCCTGATCAGTTTGTGCAATGGGTCATGGTTTCTGTGTCTTCTCCTACTTATTCTCTGTTTTTAAATGGGGGGTTACATGGCTTCTTTCAAGGTAAAAGGGGAGTTAGACAAGGGGATCATATGTCTCCTTTGTTATTTGTTATTGTTATGGAGTATCTTACCAGATTACTCAGGAAGGTTAGCAAGCTCCAAAAATTCAAATTTCATTATAGGTGCAAAGGCCTCCAGCTCAATCACATGATCTTTGCTGATGATTTAATGTTGTTTGCTTATGGGGATAGGAATTCAGTTGGCTATTTGTTCAGAGCTCTGACTATGTTTGAGAAGGTGTCAGGGTTGAAGGCAAATTCTGAAAAAACAGCAATTTACTTTGGAAATGTTGATGAAAGAACTAAACAAAGTATTTTAAGTCTCACTGGTTTTGTTGAAGGCTCAATCCCTTTTAGGTATCTTGGAATTCCCCTTAATTCAAGGTATTTGAAGGTTTCTGACTTTGATGTTCTAATTGATAAGATGTTTCATAGATTGATGTGTTGGTCTAGCAGGAATCTCTCATATCCAGAAAGAGCAATACTCATCAATTCAGTGTTGATAAGGTTGCACTCCTATTGGGCTCAGTGTGTCTTGCTTCCCAAGGCTGTTATTCAGATAATTAATCAGCTGTGCAGGACCTTCTTATGGAGTGGATCTGTTGTCCTTTCTAAAGCTCCTCCTTTGGCTTGGGCTTGGGTTTGCAAAGCTAAGAAGGTTGGTGGCTTGGGTATGAGAGATTGTGAAATCTGGAATAAGGCTGCTCTTGGTAAATATGTGTGGCAAATTGCTAAGAAAAAGGACTCGTTATGGGTTAAATGGGTTCATGATGTGTATATTAAAACTGCTGATTGGTGGTCTTATAGTCCAAAGAAGGCTGATGGTTGGGCTTGGAAGAAAATCTGTAAAGTCAAGGATGATCTTAGGATGGGTTTCTTGACTGAAAATTGGGGTGAGAAGAAATATTCTATTGCTACTGTGTATACTTGGTTTAAGAACCCTGCTGAGAAGGTAGACTAGGCTGTGTGGATTTGGAAATGATACAGTATCCCTTAGACAAGTTTCATAGCCTGGTTAGCAATGTCACGTTAAATAAGCTCACAACCAGAGACAAGTTGTTCAATCATGGAATCTGTGATACTGATAAGTGCCTACTGTGTGATACTGTCACTGAAAGTCAACAGCACCTGCTCTTTGATTGTCTCTATAGCAAACGATGTATGCTGATTATTAGTGGCTGGCTTGGAATTCAGGAGGTTCATTTTAACATAAATAATACTTAGAAGCACTAGAAAAGAATGTTCAAAGACCCAATTATGAGGAAAATTGGCTATGCTAGCCTTGCAGCCTTGGTGTGTTATCTGTGGTCTGCTAGGAACACTGTGTTCTGGAATCATGCTGCTCCAATACCTGAGAAGCTCTGTCATAAGTTGTGTTCAGCAGTGGTTAGTCGTTCTCAACAGCTTATAGGTGGTAAATGGAAAAGACATCACTGTTAATGGTTGTGGGCCTTAAGGAATAGTATACCATCCAGATTTGATGGATGTTGTTTTGTTTCCTAGTTGTTTTTCCTGTTTTTCTTGGTTGGGTTTAAATGTTTCCGTGTTCTAGTCCTTATGATAAGTACCCTTCCTAGAAGGTTCCTAATCACTTGAGGCTAGGGTAGGTGCTTCTCTCCCTGTCCTGTTTTGATCCCCTTCCTAAAAGGTGGTCTTTTCATGTGGGGGAAGTGGGGGTTGTTTGCCCATAGGGCTTGTGTAGTTGGGAGGTTACAAGTTGTTCTTGTCTTTGTAACTTTGAGGGCTTGCCCTCTTTCTTTGGTTTAATATTACTTCTTATTTACCACAAAAAAAAAAGAATTCAAGGAATCCGATTAGTGTGATCGGAAGGGCGTCAAGCTAGTGACGTTAAAGAAGCGCTTACGAGAGGCAACCCGAATTTCTCACCCTTATCCCTTATTCTTTTCTATTTTACTTCTTTCAAATTTTAGTTCCACTAACACCCTTTCTTTTTACCTTTGTAAGTATGCTTGAAAAGATATATAAAAAAAATTAAAAGAAAAATGAGAGAGATGCCAATAATAATATTAATAAGGGTGATAATAATAATTTTTCATTATTTATTATGATATTATTATTATGCTTTATTTTTAGAATTATTCTCAAAAAAAAAAATGGAAAAACGTGCAGCATCAGGTTTGCACGGATGTGCAGAACATCGCATGTCCGTGCAGGAACAACCTGTAGCAACCAGGAACTTAGGAATGCAAATTCCAGGTTTGGCACAGACGTGCCAAAAATTAGCACGTGCGTGCAACTAAGTATGCATGCACGTCTGTGCGCGTGCACGCAGTAGCAACCCACGATTCTGACTGGGGCTGCACGTCCGTGCAAACCTCTGCACATCCGTGCAGCCCTAGTATAAGCTGGCAGCCGCACGGTTCATTCATATAAAAAAAAAAATTCACTCACTCCTCACTCCAGGATTCTCCTCTTTCTCTCTAAACTCTTTTCTCCTCCTTCCTAATCCCTCTCAAATCACCTCAAACACTCAAATCTCCACCCAAATTCATCAACTTATACCAAAATCTTCACTCCTTTTCTCCAAAATCAACTACTACTACTCCTTTTCACTTCTCTAAACCCAAAATCACCCAAGCTTTTCAAAACCCTAACTTTAAAAATCAATTTGGGGGTTTTCTTGTGGGTTGAAATTCAAGGCAATTGGTTAAAGGAGAAGGTTCAAGCAAGCATTAAGAAGGTTGGAAAAGTTCATTTGCGGGTTTTACACCCACGTTAAGCTTGGTATAATCCTTCCTACTATTCACTACTTATGGGTTTAAATGGATTCTTGCTTGAGCTAAAAGTGATTTGTGTTGCCTTGAGTGCGGTTTTGCTAGCATTTTCTCGTTCTCTTGTTGTTTTTCCTTGTTTTGGTTCTAGCAAGTTCTTTCCTCATTTTAGTTTGTTATGACTATTTTGCTAAGGATGAGCAAAAGCCAAGCTTGGGGGGATTTGATAGCTTTCTATTTGATGTGATTATAGAGTTGTTTTTAGCCTTGAATATTTAAGGAATTAATGTCTTAGCTCACTAATTACTCTATTTTTATGCATTTTTGTGTGTTACGTGCTTCACGGGGTTGTTATTGTTTTTTATGACATTTTAGGTCCTAAGAATGGACTATAAAGCATCCCAGGAAGTAAGCAAGGAATTTAGAGCAATAAGGAAAAGAAGGGAAGCAAAAATGAAGAAGAAAGAAGCAAGATCGAAGAAAGAAGGAGAAATGAGGCCAAGAAGACCCTGCACGGCCGTGTCAAGCGTTACACGTCCGTGCAGGGGGAGTCAGCAAGATATGTAGCTACTGCCCAAGTCTGCATGGCTGTGCAGATTCAAGCATGTCCATGCAAGAATCAAGCCCGTCCGTGCCAAAACCTGCAAGTCCATGCAGGGTGCCAAAACAGTTTCTACTGTTACAGCATTACAGGTTTTGCACGGCCGTGCATAAGTCTGTATGTCCGTGTCGTTGTCTGCACATCCGTGTCGTACCTTGGCACGTCTGTGCAGACCTGCTGTCGAGCCCGATTCTTGTTTTCTCCGTCCTTTTTTTTGGGGGTCATATAAATACCTCCCTTGAGCTTCTTTGTACGGATCTTCTTCTCTCCTAACTCCCTTAGGCATATTCTCATAGTTAGTGAATAGTTTTCCTTTCCCTTAGTTTAGATCGATTTCCAAAAACTCAATCATTTGTTAGAATCAATTGAAGTTTGTTCTATCAATTTCAACAACAATTATTCTCAATCTTGAAGCATCAATTAGTAATCTCTTTCTCTCTCTCCTTTGTTAATTAATTTTTTGATTTTTATCCTTGTTTAATTCTAGTTCTAGTTTGATCTTTGTTAATTGTTCTTGCATGTTCAATCCATCCTTGATTTATCTCTCTCCTAGTTTAAATGAATTCATGAAAACCCTAGATATAATTGTTAGAATAATTCCCACCATGTTTAGTGAGTAGTTCCTTAGTTAGGGGTTGGGTAAAACCCAACCAAGCCATGGTTGATTGACTTGGATTTCTTCATGTTTTACTTTGGGTTGATGTCTCTTTGTGCTTGAATTGATTATTGCATGTATATTTTGGTGGCCACTTCATGCTCATGTGTTCATTCATTTACTCACATTGAAAGATGGGGTTTAATAGTGAGTCCTTTCTTGTGCAATTGGATTATGCTATTTTCAAGACTATGGATGCTTGGTTTCAACGAATAGGATGTCTTAGTGTGGTAATTTCGGTGAGAAATCCCAATTAATTGTGCTTTATGCTATCTCGGAGCGATCGAAAGACAAACTCGAGCTAGAAACCCACTTCCTACCATTGAGACTTACTCTTTGTCATGTTAGTGTTTGATCTAGGGAATATTTATGTTGTGACTTTAAAAGAAGACAATGTTAAGTTCCTATTCTATCACCCATGTATGTTCATGATTTATCCTTGTTATCGATTATTTGGTTTGGTTGGTGTTGAATCTCATTTCCCCTAGCGTTCATCTCTATAGAAGTTAACTAATCAAAACCCCAATTTGTGACCGGACTAGATTACAACCGTTTCATACTCTCGGTGTTTTTTACCCATTTCCTGTGGATACGATCCTTTACTTACCCTATACTTGTATTAGGTTGGTTTAGGTAGAAATATTGTTTGACTTAGGGTGATTGTCCAACGATCAATTTATCCCTCTACCAATAGGTTATGACGGATTGGATAAATCATGACAGTTCTAAGTTTTAAATTTGTTTGGTTCTACTTTCAAAGAATTGATGTGCCTATTCTTAGTGAAGATCCTTTTCGTTGATTCATGGATTGAACAAGCACAATGGTATATTTATATTGGGCTTTAGCCCAATTCTGTGATTGAAATTTGCCACTACGATGATTCAGACAATGGCCTGGATTGGGTCCACAAATTAAAAACCTCAAAGGTATATAAACATTGGGCTTGGGTTGTAAATCGCCTTGTTTTAAAGTTTAGAGCTAAGATCTTCTTCTTTATACTGTACAGAATACTTTTTTTTCAAAACTTTTCTTATATGAACTTATTAACCATCAACTTTTTTGTAGGGGGGGTAAATAAAGATAAGTTGTAATGATCATGGCCATAATGGCAAATAATTCAAGTTCTTACTCAATATATCTTTAAAAAAAAAGTTCTTTCTTTAGGTGTCAAAACATGTTACTCTGTATCTTTGAATTATTACAAAGTGTGAATATGTTGGATCGAAACAGTCCGTCTTATGTGTGGCTAGTCATATTGTGTGGCTGCTTGTGAAAGAACAAAAGATTTTCTATAACACTAGCCGAGTAACCTCTATAATGTTGACCGAGTAATCCTTAACACGAATTGGGTTACCCCTATAACACTAACGAAGTAACCCCTATAACACTGCCCAAGTAACCCCTATAACATTGATGAAGTAAATTCCATGTATAATGGCACACGGTGTGGCGCACATATAAGAATTTATGGGATCGAAAATAAAATTCAAAGTATAAAATTTAAATTACTTTGATAATGAAGTTTTTCTAGGATTGATTTCTTTCCTATAGTAGCATATTCATGAATTTTAGCTCTTGTTGACGTAAGTCGCATAACCAAAACTTGATATACAATTTTTCAAAAAAAAAAAAAGAAAAAAAAACACAAACTTGATATATAATCCAACAATCAGCGGGCTTCGGTAGCGTTCAGCCCATTAATATTGATAAGAAAGTCCGTCTTATCAATTGGGTCAAGTTATACGAAGCATTTGACACTTCCGACCTGAAAAATGATGTATTAGTATTTCAACTCAATTTTCATATAAAGTGTTTGTTATACTTATGTAAAATATTCTTCCTCATTTCGATTTTAGTTACAACATTTAAAATTAAACACAAAAATATATTAAAAACAGTTGTTTTAGAAAATTGTTGCATCTAAAAATACGGAGTAATGCACTTTATAGATTAGACATCAACTATATAATTCTCGAGCTATTCTCGGTTTTAAATTTAATGGTAATTTAAATTCAAATATAAAAGTCTCTAGAAAAATGTAACTCAAAAGTTAATTATAATAATAAATAATTAAATGATAAAGTTCCTAAGGAAATTTATAATTCAGCAAAGATTCAAAAAAAAAAAGATAAAATAAAGTTTAGAAGGAAATTCCCAAAAAAAAAAAAAAATCAATTTTATTATAAATAGTAGATAAAATGACAAACTAAATATAATGAATTTCCTTGGCAAATTAAATTTACTACCCAAAAAAAAAAAAAAAAAAAAAAAAAAAAGAAATTTAGGAGAGAAAAGTCCCTAAAAAAAAAGGCTCTATTTTAGTATAGAATAACAGATACAGATGATCAAAAAAGCATAATGGATTTACGAAAATGCAAATATTACAACTCATTAATTTGAAACAGATGATATTATAAGTCGGTTGGTTTTATGTTAATATGTATATTTGGATCTTTTAGGAGTTTTAGGCAAGTCAAGTCTCCTTTGTATTGTACTATATATATTGTCGTGAATATCAATACAATGCTTAATCCGTTTTCTCTAATCTTTCTTGAGTTAACATGGTATCACATCCTCTCTAATTTTAGAGATTTTTTTTCGATCTTGGTTTATTCTTCAAATTAATTTGTTTCTTTTCCGCAATTCTGAGATTAGGCTTCAATTTTTTTAATTACCCTAAATTTTTGGATTAGTCGAAATTAGGTTTTTCAAAACCCTAATGTCGATTGTTTGGTTGCTCGTCGGTTGTGGGTGTTGCGTGTTGCGGTGCTCGGTGTTGTGTGGTGCTGTGAGTTGTGGTGTTGTGGGGTGTATGGTGTTCCGTGGTCCTGTGTGTGGTGGTGCTGCATGTAGAGTTGTCAATTCGAGTAAACAAGTCGGGTTTGGGTCGGGTAAGTGTGGGTTGGGTCAATTCGGGTTGATGTCGTAACCTATGCGGGTCGGGTTCGGGATGGGTCATGCTTGAGTCGAGTCACGTCGGGTCATACATCTTATTGGGTTTGGGTCGGGTTAATAACAGGTCGGGTTACATTTGGGTTGGGTGAATAATAGGTCGGGTTTAATTCGGGTTAAAACGGGTTAGGGTCATTCTCGGGTTCGAGTCGGGTTCAGTTCAAGTCAATAATTTGCGAGTTATAATCAGGTCGGGTCATTCTCGGGTTTGAGTCGGGTTTGGTACGGTTCAAGTCAATAATTTGCTGGTTATAATCAGGTCGGGTCATTTCCAAATCGGGTCATTCTCGGGTTCAAATCTGGTTCATTTCAAGTCAATAATTTGCGGGTTACAATCAGGTCAGGTCATTTCCATGTTGGGTCATGTTCGAGTTCAAGTCGGGTTTGGTTCAAGTCAATAATTTGCAGGTTATAATCAGGTCGAGTCATTTTCGGGTTCGGGTCTGAGTCTCAAATATTGGGTTAATCTGGATTTTGGGTTGATTTCAGGTCGAGTCATATTAGGTTCGGGTACATTTTTTGGGTCGGTTTGTTAACAGTTCATGATGTAATGACGTTCACATTTAATCATTATAAATTACTTCATTTATTGTAAGAAAACTAATATCAAATAAGTTTAAATTCGAGCTAATAAGTTCTAATAAGTTTAGATAAGAGCTACATAATAAGTTCATATTAATCCCATTAAGATAAGTTTAGTTTAGATTTTTTGAAGATAAGTTCAAACCCTATTCTAATCTATTCACATTGATTCCACTCATTTTAGGGATAATAATTTCAGATAAGTTCATATTCAAGATGACAGGTTCAAATAAGTTAAGATAAAATAAAATAAGTTCATATAAATTTGGTTAAAATAGGTTTAGTTTAGATAAGTTAAAATACAATAACTATTTTTTTTAAGCTTATTTTATTTGAAATTATCTAAACTTGTTTATTTTTTATAAGTTCATATCCGAGTTCACATTATTTTTTAATGGCATTTCTTTTTTTTTTTGAAACATTTGAATGACATTATTTAAAATTTTTAAATAAGATTAAATCGGCAAATGAATAATAAAATTAAAAAAATAAAAGACCAATAAAAGCCTTTTAGCAGCTCTAGTTTGGGTCACCACTTTCTCGAGTCCAAACAAGTCAAGTCATGATCGGGTTTAGGTAAATTATTCAGGTCAAATTACCATCGGGTCATTGCCATATACTCATGCTCGCATTCAATCATTATCCGAAATTATTATGTTTTTTTAATTTTTTATCTGAAATTATAATATTTTTTTATAAAATATAAGATAAAACAAACAAGCCTAAGGTCAAATAGTATTCGTAAAATGTAATTGACTACATTTAGAATGCACATGCACCTATAAAGTAATAGTATTCGTAAACTATAATTGCTTAATTGAAATATAGAAATGAACGTGCACCTAAAAAATAATAGTATTCGTAAATCATAATTACTAAATTTAAATAAAGAATGCACATGCATCCAAAAAGTAGTTTTATTCAAAAAAATTTATGGTTTTTTTTTTTTAATAAATTGTAATACATTTGATAATAGAGAATTTTATTGAAAGACATATAAATTGTAATACATTTAATAATAGAGAATTTTATTGAAAATATTTGAATAAGTTTAAATAGGAAAATAACTCATTGAAAAAAAAATGATACTCCGTATTATAAAAAAAGGTTAAATTTTAGAACACTACTACATTTTTTACGTTGCATTAGGATACTTTTTTAGGACATCCTAGATTGCTAATTATTCCTTATTTGGAGATAAATGTAATACTTTATGACTTAATTAGCTAACAAAAAAAAAAGAGTAATAAGGGGAGCATTATTTAAAAATCTCAAAATCATATAATCAGTGATTCACTGTAATGTTGTCAATCTCCCCATTGCCTCCATTAGAGTCTAGCTTTCCTAATATACTAATATTGAGATACCCATCCATGGCTATAATTACCACTGCTCGGCCTCTCCCAGACTCACACAATCCCACTCTCTATCTATCTCAAAATCTCACTGCCATATTCTATCTTCAACAAGGAGTCAAGGAGTGAGTAATCGGTTCAATATTCAGGTAAGAATTTTCTCTTAATCTTCCTAATAATTGTTCAACATTGTTTTTAGACAATTTATATGTTTAATCTGTTAATTTTTACATTTAATATCATGCTTAGCAATTTAATTTTTAATAGTTTTAGGAATTAAAATATTTTTATATAATTTTAGGGATTAAAACGTTTTTAGATATATAATTTGGTTGTCTATATTCAATTTTTAGATAAACAATTTGAAGTTAATTTTTACAATTTGGTTGCTTGTGGTTCTCTGTCGCTATTAGCCTTTACTTGCCACCATCTCCATTATCTCCATTCACCATATACAATTTAAAGATGTTCATGTATGGATCTATTTGGGGTGTCATGTTGTTTAGAATGCAAATGATAATATAGTACACTTCTGATTAAACTCACATTAATAAGGTTTTTTTTTTCCCTTGTGTTAAAGGAATAAAAAAATCATGACTGGAAAAATGTTTGAATTTGACCACGCAACTAAAAGAGGTATAATTCATTTTAATGAATTATGAATTATAAATTATGCATTTTGATTGATCTTATTTCTAATCTTTGCCTGATTTTTTTGGTGTAGCAGGTGACTTTGAGGTTGACCAAGCATCAATTACAAGCCAGATTGTTAGAAATGCTACACCAACACTGAACCCCATCAATCAATATCTCCAATTCACGGAAAGCGATCTCCTATTTGGCAGAATTATGAGATTAATGGTGAACATGTTGCATGCAAGTTTTGCAAAAGATTAATTCATAAACTGTTAGATGATTTAGAGTGTATGAGAGAAATTGTGATCATTTGATTTATTTTAGATGATTTAAAGAGTCAGGGTGGAGCGCCCGCGCCAATGTTTAGCGCGTCCGCGCAAGGTTGGCGCGGCCCGCGACAAAACCGCATCAAAATCGCGCCAACTCTCTGGAAAAATGCAAAATTTTTGGCAGAATTGGGTAGGCGCGCCCACGCCGCTTCAATTGTTTGCGGTTTTTTGCGGTTATTTTCTCGGCTTTTAATATCTTTCGTTTTAACGAAAGGAGATAAAGTTTTTCATTTACAGAATTCTTCCCAACTTTTCTCCACATTTTCTCTCAAACCACTTGCAAACTTTTGTGAGAAAATTCTTGAACCTTAGCCTTTTTTGTGAATTGTTCATTGTATTTCGTTTCTAGTGCTAAGAACGAAATTGGCTGTCAATTGTATCTCAAAGAGGATTTCCGGTTTAACCCAAGCACCGTGTGGGGGAAATAAACCTCTTTAGGAAAGTGTATACACGCCTTTGAAAATGTATCAAGGTTTGAGACTTACGTGGTCATCGATATTCTCATGTTCATGCTTGGTGTTGTCAGCTTGGAGGAAAGGCAAGTTTGATTCTTCACACTAGTGTAGTCTTTGTAAATTTTCAGTAATTTCATTGAAAATTCTAATACTTCATTGTAATACATTGTTTTGTATTTGATATTTACAATTTAGAATTATAATCATATAATTTAGATTTTGTTCACACACAAATTTTAAGTGTTTTTCTTATTGAATTCACTGAAAACCTAACAATCTAAAGAGGTTTATTCTTAGAATTTATCAAGTATGTCTAGTGTGAAGGAATTAACAAAAAACTTTGTCAAACTCAAGAAGTTTGATGGTGTTGAATTTAGAAGGTGGAAGAAGAAAATGTATTTTCTTCTTACATCTCTAAATGTTGCCTATGTGATAAGTACTCCAAGGCCGGGTGAACATGAGAATGAAACCTTGGAGAACGCTCGGGAAAGATCGAAGTGGGACAACGAAGATTTCATATGTCGTGGTCACATTTTGAATGGGATGGAGAATGATCTTTTTGACGTCTACCAAAATGTAGAATCGGCTAAGGAGCTTTGGGAATCCTTGGAGAGAAAGTACATGGCGGAAGACGCTTCAAGTAAGAAATTTTTAGTTAGCAATTTCAATAACTTTAAGTTTGTTGATGGTCGGTCCATAATGTACCAATTTCATGAATTGCAACGTATTTATGGTAGTTTGGAACAACATGGAATATCCATGAATGAATTGTTTGTTGTTTCTAGCATTATTGATAAATTACCCCCTAGTTGAAAGAATGTTAAGCGTGATTTGAAACATAAAAAGGAGGACATGACATTGTCCGGTTTGGCCACCCATCTTCAAATTGAAGAAGATATTCGTGTCATGGAAGGTGCAAAGGATGGAAATCCTAGCACATCTACCATTAACATGGTAGATGAAGGACGAGCTAGTGCATCTACTAGTGGTAAAAGGAAGAATAATAATTCTTCCAAAGGAAAGTCCAAAAAGCAAGAAACAATAACAAATTTGCTTGTTGGGAATGCGGTAAGGTTGGACACCGCAAGAAGGACTGTTATTCTTTCAAGAAAAGAATGGAGAAAGCCAAGGAGGGCCGTGCTACCGAAAGCAAGGACCCACCCACCAAAGGTAATCCACTTCATAAGGTTGAATTTAATTTCGGTTTGGATTTAAATGCAACGGATCCTAACATTTTTATGGTGCAGGATGATGACTCATGGTGGATTGATTCGGGGGCTTCAAGGCACGTGTGTAAGAGTAAACATTGGTTCAAAACCTTTCAAAAGGTTGTTGATGGAGAAGACCTCTTCATGGGGAACAGCTCTACCATCAAGGTTATTGGAAGAGGACAAGTTGAGCTTGTGTTTAGTTCGGGGACTACAATTGTTCTTAGGAATGTTTTGTATGCTCCGGAAATTAGTAGGAATCTTGTATCCGGGCCTACACTGAATAGTCTTGGCTATAAGCTTGTATTTGAAGCTAATAGATGCATTATTACTAGGGTTGTAACGTTTATAGGTCGTTATTTGGATAATGGTTTGTTTAAACTCTCATTGAGAGAGAGTTGTGTTATGGATAATTTGTGTTTGAATGTTGATGTCAATGATAATCATGTTGATTTGAATATGTTTGATTTATGGCATTTAAGGTTAGGACATGTGAATATAATAAAATGCTTTTCATGTCAAAGCAAGAATTGATTCCTTCTTGTGATATTTCTCCTAATAAATGTTCTACTTGAATGTTAAACAAGATCACTAGAACTCCTTTTAAGAGAGTTGGGAGAAGTTCTAATATTTTAGAACTAATCCATAGTGACTTGTGTGATTTTCATAGTACTCCTTTTTTGGGGAACAAAAGATACATGATTACGTTTATAGATGATTATTCTAGGTTTTGTTATGTGTATCTTTTGCATTCCAAAGATGAAGTTTTAACAAAGTTTGATATTTATAAAAGGGAAGTAGAACTGCAAGTAGAATCATTAATTAAGAGAATAAGAACTGATAAGGGAGGGGAATATTATGATCCAGCTTATTTCCAATCTTTGGGTATAATTCATGAGACTACAGCGGGTTATGCACCACAATCAAATGGTGTAGCTGAAAGGAAAAGCAAAACTCTTGAAGAAATGGTTAATTCCATGTTATCTTACTCTAGTTTGAGTGAAGGGTTCTGGGGTGAAGCAATGTTGACAGCTTGTCACATTCTTAACCGGGTTCCCACTAAGGGAAAACAATCTAATTCTTATGAACTATGGTACAAAAGAAAGCCAAACTTGAAATATCTCAAAGTTTGGGGTTGTAGGGCAATCGTAAGAGTGCCCGGCAACAAAAAGAGAAAGCTCGGTGAAAGGGGCTTGGATTGCATATTTATAGGTTATGCTAAGCATAGCAAAACCTATAGGTCCTATGTAATAGAACAAAATGACTATATATCGATTCATTCGGTTATTGAGTCAAGAGATGCAATTTTTGATGAAAATCGATTTTCATCAATGAGTAGACCGAAAGATCTACAAATTAGTGCCAATGATAGGGAGATAGTAGAGTTGAATGATCAACTTAAACCTCATGAAGATACATTCGATAATGAGAATGTTGAAACTCCTCAAGTTAGGAGAAGTACTAGGGAAAGAAGACCTAGAAACCCTCTTGATGACTTTATAATTTATTTAGTTGAAGATTCTAGGGATGTCCTTAGTTCTACTATTCTATATTGTTTTAATGTGGATAGTGATCCAAAGTCTTATAGCGAGACAATATCTAGTCAAGATAGTGCATTTTGGAAGGAAGCTATAAATGATGAGATAGATTCCATCATGGGAAATAATACATGGGTCATAGAGGATTTACCTCCCGGGTGCAAACCTCTTGGTTGCAAATGGATTTTCATTAGGAAAAGGAGACCGGATGGCACCATAGTGAAATTTAAAGCCAGATTAGTTATCTAAGGCTTTAGACAAAAGCATGGTGTTGATTATTTCGATACCTATGCACCGCTTTCAAGAATTACCTCCATAAGGTTATTGATTGCAATGGCTTCGGTATATAATCTAGTGATTCATCAAATGGATGTCAAAACGGCATTCCTTTATGGAGATATAGAGGAAGAAGTGTATATGAAACAACCCGAAGGGTTTGTTTTGGAATGACAAGAAGATAAGGTGTGCAAATTGGTTAAGTCATTGTATGGACTTAAACAAGCACCAAAACAGTAGCATCGAAAATTTGATGACACAATTTTGTCCTTTGGATTCAAAGTGAATCAAGCTGATAAGTGTATTTATAGCAAATTTGATGACAAAGGTCATGGTGTCATCATTTGTCTATATGTTGATGATATGCTTATCTTTGGTACAAGTCTACAACAAGTAGAATTGACCAAGGAATTCTTATCCTCATCTTTTCAGATGAAGGATTTGGGGGAGGCAGATGTCATTTTGGGCATCAAGATTATTAGGGACAATGGAAGACTTATCTTAAGTCAATCTCATTATATTGAGAAGATGATCAAACGATTTAATATGTTTGATAAGTGTCCTGTGAACATCCCCATGAAACCTGATGTTAAATTGGTTAAGAATTTGGGGAAAACGATTTCCCAATTGGAATATTCAAGGATAATTGGATCCTTGATGTATGCCATGACAAGTACAAGGCCAGACATTGCATTGGCTGTAGGGAAACTTAGTAGATTAACTAGTAACCCGGGTGCACAACATTGGTTTGAAATTCGGAGGGTCTTGAGGTACCTTAAGGGTACGTTAGACTATGGTCTGATTTATAGTGGATTTCCTTCAGTTTTAGAAGGATATTCTGATGCAAGTTGGATCACTTACAAAGAGGATGACTCTTTTGTAAGTGGCTGGGTATTCATGTTTGGGGGAGGTGCCATTTCATGGTCTTTCAAGAAACAAACTTGCATTGCGGATTCCACTATGGCAGCGGAGTTTATAGCTCTTGCTTCAGCTAGTAAGGAAGCTGAGTGGTTGAGGAATCTCATGATAGAATTGCCTTTATTGCCAAAGCCAATGCCACCGGTGGCAATCCATTAAGATTCCAATTCGGCGTTGATAAAGGCTTATAGTCAAGTGTACAATGGTAAGTCTCGGCATATTTCACTTAGGCATAGCCTATTGAAAGAGCTTACCAATAATGGGGTCATAAGTCTTGACTATGTTCCAACAAAATTAAATTTGGCGGATTGTTTTACTAAAGCAATGCCAAGGCATTCCATCATATTTGCTATGAATGGAATAGGTTTATGTCCAAAACCACGAATTTGTGAAACCAAATCTAACGATTAAAGAAACATCAAGTCTTAGATTCAATGTGGTTGAATTACATTTTTGTCGTTTGTTAGCAATGTTTGATGACCCACATTGCTATGGTACTTGTGATGTGCAAGGTAGCGTTTATTTAAAGTTCTCAAAGATTTAGAGTTGAGAAGCTCTAAATGAAGGTGTCTTATCACAAGGGCACCATAACGTATATGAGAACCTACCTATATGAGTTCGAAGTTTAGCCGCTTCAAGAAGTCTAGATGGACATATAGACTTTGATGAACTTATGAAAGATACAGACACATGGCTGTATAAAAGTGTCAAATGATGATTAATTCGATTTGTCTTGTGTGTACTTCACCTTCGAATGTTTGGATATATCCGTGTGATTCAATCCATATGGAAATCATGGAATATGATCATCGTTAAGTGTGTTGTACTAGGTATTAATTCAATCCAAAGGGACATTAACATTGATGCATGAGATGTGGCTAAGTGAATAGAAGTGGAGAATGTTTTAAAAGGTATACACTCTAAATAGGGGAGGATTGTTAGATGATTTAGAGTGTATGAGAGAAATTGTGATCATTTGATTTATTTCGGATGATTTAAAAAGTCAGAGTGGAGCGCCCACGCTAATGTTTAGCGCGTCCGCACAAGGTTGGCGCGGCCCGCGACAAAACCGCATCAAAATCGCGCCAACTCTCTGGAAAAATGCAAAATTCTGGCAGAATTAGGTAGGCGCGCCCGCGCCGCTTCAATTTTCTGCGGTTTTTTGCGGTTATTTTCTCGGCTTTTAATATCTTTCGTTTTGACGAAAGGAGATAAAGTTTTTCATTTACAGAATTCTTCCCAACTTTTCTCCACATTTTCTCTCAAACCACTTGCAAACTTTTGTGAGAAAAATTCTTGAACCTTAGCCATTTTTATGAATTGTTCATTGTATTTCGTTTCTAGTGCTAAGAACGAAATTGGCTGTCAATTTTATCTCAAAGAGGATTTCCGGTTTAACCCAAGCACCGTGTGGGGGAAATAAACCTCTTTAGGAAAGTGTATACACGCCTTTGAAAATGTATCAAGGTTTGAGACTTACGTGGTCATCGATATTCTCATGTTCATGCTTGGTGTTGTCAGCTTGGAGGAAAGGCAAGTTTGATTCTTCACACTAGTGTAGTCTTTGTAAATTTTCAGTAATTTCATTGACAATTCTAATACTTCATTGTAATACATTGTTTTGTATTTGATATTTACAATTTAAAATTGTAATCATATGATTTAGGTTTTGTTCCCACACAAATTTTGAGTGTTTTTCTTATTGAAATCACTGAAAACCTAACAGAAACATAACAGTTCGACTGGTACATCTAATCTAAAGAGACACCTTGAAAAGTGCCAACTATATATAGATTCAGATAAGTCTAATAATGCATCTGAATTTGACCAAAAAGAATACTGTAAGTTATTTGCTAGAGCTATATTAAAGCATGGTTATCCTTTAAGTATTGTTGAACATGAGGGGTTTAGGGAATTGCATACATATTTAAATCCCAAGGTTAGAACTTTTTCTAGAAACCCAATATTGAAATGGTGCATGACAAAGCATGATGTGTTAAAGCAATATCTACGTGATACACTTAAGGCCTTATCAAGTAAAGTTTCCTTGACTTGTGATGTATGGACAACCTGTACTACTCGTGGTTATTTGTCTCTTACGGCTCATTTTATGGATAATGATTGGAAATTACGGTCAAAGGCGTTGAACTTTAGGCATTTTCCACCTCCCCATAATGGTCACGAAATTTATAATTTGGTTTTTAGTTTGATCAAAGATTGGGGTATTGAAAGAAAAATTTGTAGTATAACTATTAACAAAGCAAGTAATATGGATTCTATGGTTGGGAAACTCCAAATTGAATTGGATGCAATTGCTAAATTACCTCTTGACGGCAAATATTTTCATGTTAGATGCTCTACCCATATCTTAAACTTAATTGTCAAATAACGTTTGAAAGTCATTGATGAATCCGTTGCGAAAGTTCGGGAGAATGTGAAGTATGTTGATTTTTCTGAAGCTAGACTTATAAGGTTTGAGCGGTGTGTTTCTAGTTGTAATTTAGCTAGACATTGAGGTAGCTCGTAGTCCGGAGGGTATCTTTCTTTCTCAACGAAAGTACGCTTTGGATATCTTGACTGAAGTAGGTATGTTGGGTTGCAAACCCATTGATACTCCGATGAAGCAAAATCATCGCCTTGCTCATGCTTCAGGTGAGTCGTTTGCTCATCAGGATCAATATAATTAGTTGGTTGGACGATTAGTATATTTGTCGATCACTCGACCAGAGTTGAGTTATTCGATGCATGTTTTGGCTCGGTTTTTGAGTGATCTGCAGGTTTCTCATTGGGATGCGGCCATTCGTGTCTTGCGCTACCTAAAAGGTAGTCCGGGGCAAGGCATCTTGTTGCGACCTATGAAAGATTTACGGTTGACGGCGTTTTATGATAATGATTGGTCAGCGTGTCCTTTGACTCGACGTTCTTATTTTGTGTTTCTAGGTTTCTCGCCTGTTTCTTGGAAGACTAACAAACAACCTACCGTATCTAGTTCCTCGGAGGAAGCCGAATACCGTTCTATGGCAGTTGCTACTTGTGAGTTAAAATGGTTGAAAGCATTGTTGTTCTCTGTTAGAGTTCGTCATTCGAAGTCTATGCAGCTGTTTTGTGATAGTCAATCGGCATTACATATTGCTAAGTGTAGACACCTAAAAATGTCTCCCCAAAACCAAACCCGATGATGAACAACCTTTCATCGCCATTATTGATCGATTCAAGTATTTAGTCAACTAATCAGTCCAAATGTTTATTCAAACTCAGTCCAATCTACATTTTAGCCTAAACCTTTTTAATTCATTTTGTGTTATTTATTAATTAAGCCTGATTAATAAATAAAAAAAACCCTAAGCCTGAAATAAGTCCGTAACTCTGAAACGACGCCTAATTTATCACGTGCTTAATTCAAATTTAAAGATAAAAATGAACCTAAACGTTTTTTCCAAAAAACTAAAATGCCGCGACACGGCAATGTCTGCCGCGACACGGTAACATTCGCCGCGTCACGGCAATTATGTCGTGACACGGCAATTTTTAGGTTTAATTCTTTCGCGGCGCTTCAATTCTAGGGTCCCGTGCTTTACCCCTCATATTTTCTCTATAAATACGAGGCTGATTCCTCAGTTTCAGGAAACCAAACAATTCTCTCTTTCTCTCTTATGCTCTAGCCTAAACACTAGCCTACCCTATTCTTCCACCATACATCCTTTAAGCACTCCCCAGAGTCCATAATTTACCCAAGGTTCCACACTTAAACCAAGGCGTGAAAGGTAGAACTGTTTGAGGGTTTGGCTTCAAATCAACTTTACTTTAATTTAATTTAATTTCCATTATTGTTTGTTATTTTCCTTGAAGTTACTAACGCGTTTATTGTTTTATAGTTGCAAGCAAACACTATCAAAGTAAGGAATCATGTTCCTTTTGTTCCTTTTATACTTCTAACGATTTTTATTATGATTTTCATGTACTAATCGTTATTATTATTGTTGAATTCCTTCCAATGTTAATGTTATTTTATTATTGTATTGATCACCATATTGCATGTTTAAAGGGAATATGTAATTGAATATAACGCCTAATAGGATAATTTGGACGACCGGTTTAAGTTCCTTTTTAATCTTGTTGTTAATTGAAGTGATCGCTAATAATTAGAATTATGTGTTGCATTAACATTCAACCAATATAGCCTAATAATAGTTTGGAGCAAATTAAATCTTTATAAGAATCGAGTAGAGACCAATACGGGCGAACGTGACTCCATGACTCACTTCGTACCATCATCCCCGATCCTCCTTTCGTGGTTCCGAACCATATGGAGTTAGTAATATCATGGATTATGAATTGGGTGTAACCTTCATGGGTCAATCGTTGTTGCCTATCGTTGTCCCTTTTCGTGGTTGCCTTTCAATGATCCGTGAATGGTTTACAACTTCCTTACAAAGTTGTTGGCTGCTCCCTACTTTGCTTTGTCCCTAATCGTATGTCAATTCACACTTCCTATGAGTGCCAAACATATTCACAACATGCTAACGTAGGCGCGCTTCGAACGACGCCTACACTAAGAATCCGGTGTTCCATGATCGTACGAATCATATTGAGGTAGATTGTCATTTTGTTCGTGATGAGTTGTTAAAGGGTAATATTTCTACTTCATATGTTTCTACAAATCATCGGTTGGCAGATATTCTTACGAAGGCTCTTGGACGACAACAGTTTGGGTTTTTGTTACGCAAGTTGGGCATTCGTGATTTGCATGCTCCAACTTGAGGGGGAGTATTATAAGTCGGTTGGTTTTATGTTAATATGTATATTTGGCATGTATATCTTTTAGGAGTTTTAGGTAAGTCGGGTCTTCTTTGTATTGTACTATATATATTGTCGTGAATATCAATACAACGCTTAAACCGTTTTCTCCAATCTTTTTTGAGTTTAACAGATGAGTATACCTATACACAAGTAGATATAATCTATGAACTTTGCTATATACTTCCTCCATTTCCATATATTTGATTCATAGCCTTTGGCATAATTTTTCAAGAGAGGAGTGCACATAGTTTACTTTAATTTAGAATATATGCTTACTAAAGCTTACTAAATACTGTTTACTTTTTTTTTCACTTGACTTGTTTGTCATAACATTTCTGTAATTCTTAGTATGTAAAATTAAAAAAAAAAAAAAAAGTAGATATTATGATAGCAATTTTATAGACAACTTAAACAAGATTCCGTATGACTACATATTATCTTAGTATAAGTCACAAAAGATGGTCAAAAGTCAGTGTGTAAAAATCAAACTAGGTTAAAAAAATGGAAGTATAGTATAGATCAAGTAATGTACGTAGTATGACATTTTCATTTTAAATATTACTTTCACAATATAACTTTACATGCACTTGTCACACATACATATGCCCGAGTGTATGATAGATACTCTTCTACGTAGACTATGTTTATACTTCATTTGGCAACTCTTGCAATAAAACATAAGCACTTTTGTAGTTAATAGCTAACAAGTTGCAAATGGTAGAAGAGAATGATGGCAATAAGAGAAAATGTAACAAGACTAAAAATAGAGGCAGCCAACTTGAATGGATTGAGGCAGGCTCAATAATTAGAGCTCAACAATGATTGTTAATGCAACTTTTTCCCTTGAGAATAATTCGGGAAAGCCGCTGTAAATTTAGTGGGAAAAATAAATAATCATAGAATATAATCAGATTTATTCAAAAACCATAATTTTACCTTTCTTTACACGTACTATTTGAGGCAATAAATAACATTAGATAAACGTTATATACAGTACTATGCCATTATGCTTCTTCAGATTTTAGATGACGCATAAGCGCAGCAAAATTATAGGATTTTATAATATCAGAAATTGAAGGGACTATGTCATCTCTAGATAAGGACTACTAAGCTAGTAGAAGTAGTGATGGTGTTGATTGTACAATATCATTTTCTTAGAATAAAAAAAGTATTATGTAATTCGGTGCCGACATTTTTGTTCATTTATTAATTGAGCTAGAGATTGGCACCAACTTTTTAATCTTTATATTTGGAAAAAAAAAAATGTGTATTTATACTTTTATAGATTTAGCAGCCAATTCGTGTTTAAATTGGGTGGATGAGTATTGACGGGTTAGATTTGGGTAATCAGATTGGAATATGTCTTAAAAATTGACCAATTTATGTGGATCAGGTCATCTGATTAGTGAGTTGTGTCAGCCTATCAGGTCATGTATCTTTATGGGCTCGGGATGGGTTAATTAACTTGAAGCTATTTCAATTTGGGTTCAAGGATTACGTTGATTCGGTTCAGATCGAGAATGAGTTTGTACCTGACTATTTTGAGTTTGGGTGCGGTTAAATTGAAACATTCACTTATCAATTTCTGGTCGAGTCATTAAATTAGGTTATTATCAAGTATAGACAAATACAAATTGATTTATTATCAACTCAATTACAATTCATGTTAACTCAGTTACAATTCATGTTGGTACATTCATGTTTAATTGAATCATTATGAGTTCGAGTTTGTTGTCAAAGAGTTGCTTTGTTACCATTAGGGTGGAGTTGATTGTCATGAGATGCACGGTACATATAAGATATACGTAAAAAGTGTCTCTGAAAACCTATATATAAATTTTCTAATACATTTTTTTCATTGGGAAAATTCCTAAGAGATTATCCATCCCAACACTGCTCTCAGCCAATCACAATTAACTATGACATATCACACGAGTAGTTTATGATCTTCTTAAAAAAAAAAAAAAAAAAAACTACCATGTTGACATGAGTTTTACATCAAAATCTAAGAGAACGGAAAATATATACTACTTCCGTTCCTAAAAGTTCGACTCACTAACTATCCATCTGGTCAAAATAAAAATAAATTTGACCACATATTATAATTTATACAATAAAAATAAATTAGTATGAAGGGTCTTATTAGATTCCCCTTATTATAAAATTTTCAAATATCAACTTTTCATAATTTTCACTTATACATAGCCGAAGATATTCATGGTCAAAGATGTTCATTGAGAACCGTGCAAATGCAAAATGAGTCGAACTTTGAAGAATGGAGGGAGTATATAGATTTAACATAATTATTGTTGCTTGAACCAACAATCATTTTGTACAAACATCTTTAATTTGGGTTAAACCGAATTATTATTATTTTTTTTTTTATTTTTTTGCTTAATAGATACTTCTTCCGTTCTTTTTTACTTGATCCGCTTTAACTTTTATACTATTCACCACCTCTCCTTTGACCGTCTTTTGTGAATAATATATAAAGAAAATCATATTCATGTGGGATCTTTTTGAATTCCTCTCAATAAGTACTATCATAATATATAACTTTTACAATATTTACTTATAAAAAATTAAATTATTGATCGTTAAAATTTTATATTGATAAGTTTGATAAAAAAAACGGTCAAGTAAAAAAAAAACGGAGGAAGTATTGCATAATCTATTCACCCTAAGCTATAATCTTGATGGTGAGTTGGTGATGAGCCCAAGAAACATGAAGTAGAAGCTCATAAAGAATAATAATGGAAGTGAAAATAGAATATTACAAAACGATGAAATTAAAGGCAGAGTCGCAGAGACTTCAGTGTACGTGTGCATGATACCCAACACAAACTTCAATGTATCACTATACGGTTACATTATTATCACTATTAACTTCACACCAGAATTTCTATTTTTACCGTTGATTTGATCATGACCGTTAATCTTGTTGACCTCTTTGCTAGATTATACCTCGTATTTTACTCTAGTTCGGACTATTTCCTGTAATACGACTATACAAGTATAAGTATAGAATAAATATTGTGTACGACGGGTTTACATTAATTTTATTGTAAAACGGTCAATTTGAGCGTAACTTTAACTACTTTTATGATAACTTTAACCACTTAAAGGGTAACTTTAAGTTGTCGTTAGTTTAAATTTTATGTTAATGTGTAATTTTTTATAAATACGTGATTAATTATTATAAAGACTAATATGATTAATCTAATACATTATAAGTTTTTTGTAAGATAAAATTTATTAATAGAAAAATAATAACTTTTGCAGTACAAAGAGTAATTTTTAGTACTTTAACATAACTTTAACCCGTTTTACAATGAATTAATGACGTACACCCGCCTTTTTAGAGAATTTGTGATAAGTATCACTACTTCTATTTTGGCCTATTTACATGCAAAGTATTTTGCTTTGTAATTTATATTTCTTATTTACAAAAACGTAAAGTTTTATATGATCTTGTTATATGCATTTTGATAAATATTATAAATATTTTTAAACTGTTTTTTACTTAATTATAATTAAAGATATTAATTGTTAAGATATACATGCACAACATGATGACAAGTTGCAACTAAATGAAAATGGAGGTAGTTTGTTAACACAAGTTAAACAAATAATAAATACTTTCTCTGTTCTTTTTTACTTGACCCGTTTCTTTTATCATGCTTGTTAATATAGAACTTTGACGATCAATAACTTTAATCCTCCATAAGTAAAAATTATAAAAGTTATATATTATGATAATACTTATTGAGACGAATTTAACAAGATATTACACAAATATGTTTTTCCTTACATATTATTCACAAAATATGGTCAAAGGAGTGGTGGTGAATAGTGTAAAAGTCAAAGCAGGTCAAGTAAAAAAGAAGGGAGGAAGTAGAAATATTGCAACTAAACTCCAACTATTCAATCAATATAATTTAACTACTCATGCTAAAGTTTTTCATGATCTAATAATAAAATTGTTTGTTAAGAATATTAAAGCATTATAACTGAACTTAAAAAAAAAAAAAAAATATATATATATATATATTTTCATGATCTAATAATAAAATTGTCATTAATAATTTTTTCAAACTTAAGTAAAATTTTAATGAACTTATCATAATAGAACTTTTAATCATATATATTCAAATATACAATACAACGTATGAACTTATTTAATAATTTTTAAAATAAGGCAAACAAAACAAGGCCATATTTAAACTTATTTTTAACTGCAAACTGAACTTTTTAACCCTTACGCTCAAAGTTATTTTTCCAAACTCATCTTAATTGGACTTATTTCCTAAAAAAGTGAAAATAATTAAATAATAAGATCAAAGTTCTTAATTAATAAAATCAAAGGCCGAATATTTGTTACATGTAGCTTGATTTCCTCTGCTTTTAGTTTGTAGTTTTATGGGCAACTGCTATAGGAAGGGAGAATATTTATTTTTAGTAAATATGATCAAATTAGTAGGGAAAAAATTGAAAAATAAATAAATTAAACGCTACAACTTAAAAGTAATTAACAAGTCAAACATTTACCACAAACGATCATATCAAGCTTTTGTGTAGTACTATGCAATTTTATGCTTGGAAGCATATTTTACTTTTGTCTTTTGATAAGCTCATAAAGCCCTTTCATTAGGCCAAGACGTTGTACTAAAGGGTTTTCATTCATTGTCTTAGAACTTTGATCAATCAAATCCTATAAATATGTGAGGCAACATGTACAAGACTAAAGGGTATATTCTTTTTGCTTCAAACCAAAAAAATAACAATAAAAATTATGAGGTTATTAATGATTCCTAAATTTTTGAAATAGTAATGATTTTATGTATCTAGTCTTTAACTTTTCTTTTTAAAACATGTCTTTGAAAAATCATATCTATTAATAACTATACAATTTGCCAATCGTATAAGATGTTTTGTTCGATGTTTGATCTAAAATCAAGCTTTAAAAGGTTTACAAATTTTTTGTACAGCATTACATGAGCTTTGCAAATCTAAAATATCAAGAGGTTGTAGGAATATGGACATTTTATGAAGAATTCGGGACATTAGCACTAGAGTAAGTCTTGTATGTGGGTAGCCACACGGTGTGGCCACATTGATTTATAAGAATAATCCTTATTTATATATGAGTAATACTATTTATTCATAAGAGTAACCTCATTTTGTCCATTAAAATAACTCCAATTCATTATATAATATCAACTAATTTAGAAATAAGTAACCCCATTTGTTCATTCGAGTAACCCTTATTTTGTTCTTTTAAAAATTGAAAGAATAAGAAAACCGCACTTTAGTTCAATCGAACAACCTCACTCTCCTTTCTCTCTCTCTCTCTTTAACTCGCTCCTCCTTTCTCCCTCTACCTTTCCCCATTTCCTTCTTAACTCCACTAATTCCACTGCCACTGCTTCCACCACGACACACCCCTATCCACCGCCACCACACTCTATCCTCATTCTTCACGGCATCAAGGCGATGGTGACGTTGGTCGCGATTGGTTGTTGGATTTTTAGGGTTTCAGGTGGCGCCTCTCTTCTCTCTCTTCTTCTTCAGGACGTCCCGCCTCCTCCTCCTTTGTTGTCTTGCGACGACCCGAAGTTTTTGTTCTTACCCCATTATTATACTCACCTTCATTCGAGGTTAAGGTTATCTTATGATGTTGAATAATTTTATAATTTGGTTGAGTTTTTGTTATTTTAGTTTTGAAATTAGGGCTTTGATTGATTGTGGTTTTTTATTTCGATGGATTTGTTATGGGTATCCGATTTTTGGTTGTAGTTAGATGGATTTTTGGTTGTTTTTAGATGGATTTGTTTGTGGGTATGCAATTCCTTGGTATTTTTGTTGTGGTTTTGAATAATCGATTTGAAGTAGCATTTTATCAAGTTCATTTTTCTGCTTCGATTAATTTTGTATATTTGGTCTTGATTTCAATTTTTAATAATTTATGTTGTTTAAGTTGTAGCATAGATCTGGTTGATTAGTAGTTTACCATGGTTCAAAAATTATTGGGTTCCACTATTTACCATGTCTGATATAAGTATTTTCAAGTCTTTGCTTTCGCTACCAATTGCTTATTACAAGGATGGTCATGGACATGAATTTCTAGTGAGACAAAATTATTAAGGTGGAAGCTCTCCATGTAGATTTCTCTAGCTCAATTTGAGGGACAAACCTGTTAAACAAGTTCGAGATCTAATGCCTTGGGATGTCATTGTTTGTACTGGAAGCCTTATTCGTGTTCGAAACAAAGTGCCTGATAACTCACAATGATTATGTCTTGGAAGAGGTAATTCAGATTTTTTTTAGCAAGGTTTTAGATTGGAAGCTCGTATGATGGTGTAGCCGTGTAGCCTGTGGCATGATACCCCTGTTGTCCTGCTGATCTCTTATGTTGTTATAAAAGTTTTCTATGTTTTGTATGTCAGAAAATTTAGTTACCTTAAAGAGTCTAATGCTAATCACTTGTGTTGTCTTAAGAACTATCCATGTTTTGTATGGTGAATATCTTGTTTTTGCTATGAGAGTCTTTGCTAATTGCTTATGTTGTCTTAAGAACTCGTCATATTTTGTATGCTGATATCTTGTTATTACCTTGTTAGTTATGACTCTATTGGGCTTATTTATCTAGTTCACATCATTATTATCTATTATCTTTTGTTGTGATGGAATATTTACATATGAGACTAGCATTTGTAATGGTGTAGTGTATTTTTAGAGTAATATCAAAGATATATATCGAATAGCTCGTTTGATATATGCACCGAAATATGGGATTTGGTTTGCATTTATTTTCAGATTCAACACCCTTAAGCTCATTTTTCTTGTTGAAAAGGCTTAAGTTGTAGCATTTATTTGAACTTCATGCACTCAAAGAAAGCCACCGATATCTCAAGTATGGTTTGATGTTTCTTTTATTGATCTATTCTCTATAATGTCCTATGATCATCAGTTGAGGCTATTTTCAATATGATGCTTATTTTACAAAATCTAACCTATTTATATTATTTCAGTTTGCTGATCATGCCTTTTCATCTCTGCAGCATGATAGATCATACACGCAACAGCTTTGAAGATATAGTGGATGCACATTTGGCATACCTACAGGTAGGCTTTGTTAGTTTGTTAAGGATTCACTATAATCCTCTACTTGGAAGTTTACACGAGGGCTCTATGCAAGTGTGACTGGTCTTTTGATTGGGGGAGAGCTCTGATGTGTGCATGGCCTCGCTTAATGTAGTTGAAGGTTGTGTTGGAATTATTGGCATTGATCGTTTGCCCTTGATTTCATTTGACATGATGTGAAGGACTTGACACCAGATTTATTGACATAGCTTCCTGATGACTATACATTTGAGACCACCTAGCAGACTTGATAGTAAGTTTTAGGGTTTGAAATCAGATTACATAACTCATTTTTAGGAGTCAGCTTTGGTTTGTGTTTAAGCTACATCTGTGCTTGGTTGCTTGTGTTTTCACAGGATGATTCACTGCAAGCAGTGTGGTCAAATGGTGAAGGTGAAAGGAAGCTTATTAGGTATATATGATAAAGAACGCAGAAAAAGAGACACTCATTGAGGAGAAATCTGCTTCTATTAACAAATTGGTGGCAGAGAATGGACTAGGGCTTGAATCTTATCTAAAAGGTAATAAAAGTTATAGTTTTATTCCATGGCGCGAAAAGAAAAAAAAATTAACAACCATCTTTAATATACGATTGATATGTTTCTTATAACTGATCACTCTCTTATAATTCAATTTAAAATTTGTAAATATATGTGTATGACATTTATTTTATATATGTAAATAAATAAATGTGTATGCCTTCCCTTCACGCATGTGCTAGAATGTGAATGCAAATCAAATAGTGGCCGCGGTTTTTGGCTGCCAAGGTAGAATGCTTTGATGCTGATAATTGTATGCTACTGCAGCGTTGTTTATTTTGCTTCATCTGACTTTGCTTTGGTTTGTTCAGGTGGGATGAAGGTCAAGACTGACGGAGATGAACCATCTCCTTATGCCGATTGCTGCTATGCCCCTGTTGCATGATGCTATGCTCCTGCTGTTGTTTTGCTTTACGCTACCGCTGTTCTACTGCTAATCTGCTATACTTGTTTTTTTTTTCCTTTTTGAATTAAAATTGTAATATTGCAGCTTTGTATTAATGAAAATTATAAGTTTTTATATATGTTAGTGTTTATGTGTCAATTTAAATGGAAAAATGCAAAAAAAAAAAAAAAAAGCATTATTCGCACTGGTTACTTTTTTTTTTAATTTTTGAAGGCATTATTGGCACCGGTTAACCGTGCGAAAAGTTATATTATTCACACCCCTCAAATCTAAACCGGTTCAAAACCGGTGCTCATTTCGTTTTTTCTACTAGTGTCCACTTATGTAAGAGAGTAACCCCTTTTTTTCATTTAAGTAACCCATATACGTCAAGGTAACCCCATTTGCTTATCACCGTAACCCCCTATTACTTATTTAATTGTCTTATATGTGAAGTGGCCACACCATGTGGCTAGTCACATATAAAAATTTGTGCTAACACTAAAGTAAGAATATTTAAAGATTGCTTTTATGTGTACAAATAGGAAATTTTAGAATAGAATTGCATATATGTCATTTTTAAAAAAATCATTAAAATGATACTCCGGTTTGCATTAGCTAATTTGTTTTTTCCAGTTAAGTAGTACCCAAGACTGGAGTCGAACCACCTATGTGTTGGATACAAGGCCAACACATCCAATAACCCTCTTTCTCTTAACGAGAATCCTACACTTCTATGAGAATCGATCGATCCTCTTTGATTACAAGAATGAAAGGCAAAGATTTAATTACAATTTCTATACACTTAATTTAAGAAATTAATTGTATGTATTTCCCTTTGGATTCCTTTGTCTCCCTTTCCTACATTCATAGTACATAACCTTATTACCTTCTCCATTCATTTTTATTATTTGTTTTTTTAAAGGAAATTTAATTACATAAGAAATTAGAATAGTCCTCTCTAAAAAATAAAAAAAAACAAAAAAATAAAAAAAAAACATTGATTCTAACTTTTCAGAATAACTAAATAAAATTAATATCTATAAATTGATCGATATCTCGGTGAGCTTGCATAAAATGACCTAGTGCAACAATATAGTCTGCTGCTCGATTGCCCATTCAATACAACAAACCATTGACAATCAATCATTACATACAAATCCTCAAGTGTACAAAATAAGCTCAATATTACACATACTCAATATCATAATAATACATATACACATGTCAAGGAATATTTAGAGAGGAAAATAGTTATAAACTCAATAGGTTAGAAAAGTTTATAAACTCAATATGGTACTCTATATAATTATTTATTATTATCACACTATTATAAAAATTAATTTAATGATAATAATGCATATTTGATCAATTAAGCCTGGGATCAATCAATCAACACATTGGGTCCAGAAAGTCAACACGTGGGGTGGCATTTAAACCTTGATTTTCATAGAAGTACGTAACACTCCTATAAGTCTACAAACTCTTAATTATATAAGAGTTGATACTAATATAACATTATTTATACTTAATTGTTTAATGTAATTGTACTATTTATGTTTTGGTTTACTTGTTTATGTTCCTATTTTTATTTTCCTTTTTTGGGATACACAACTTGTTTATATTGATTTATGTTATATAAATTAATTAAAGAACGGTTCTGAAGGAATAAGAATTTTGACCTCAAACGCAATGTGTATTGTAGATTTATAGTACAAAATATCAATCAAATCTTTAAGCTAAAGCTTAATTTCAGCATACATTTAAATTATTTTTCTTCTTTTTGATGTTGATGAATTGTAGACAATCATTTCTTATATTGTTAAATTAAATACTACAGAATTAAACTTTCATCCCGTTAATTACTTAGTAGTATTTACTCTTTTTAATCAAAATGATTATTACGGAGTACATTATTCTTCGAAATAGTTTTAATAAGAAAAATAAAACATGATTTAATTTATTAGATGACCTATACACACTCCTTCCATAGTTCCATTCTTAATCAATTTAAGAAATGGTTTAGATATGTATGTATAAATTCAATTATAAGCCAAACTTTTGCTAGAAGAAGTTAAACATTTCCTACTACGTATAATTTTATTAAAGTAATACGGAAAACTACAATAGTATAATTATATAATTGCAAATGAGTAAATATCCCGTCAAAAAAAAAAAAGAGAAATTGTACTTTCATAACGAGTTGAGGGAAGCAATAAATTGTTAACTTTTGATATATTGAAATTGCCAAAAACATCAAAACTATATCTCATTTACATAAATAAAAAAAATCTAATAACAAGTTAAATATACCTTTGTTGCATGCTTAGGTTTTTTTTTTACTTCGATCAAGACTAGATTAGAATTGGAAATTAGATAATACCATGTCACATCTAAAAAAATTTAGATTAGATCATATCAGGTGAACTAAACGTCTGAACATAACCACAATTGCTCATGTGTACACCCTATGAGTAAGTCCAACTATATAATCAAAATAACTAATTGAATTCGATTTTCAGCTAAACAACAATCACTCAAACTTACTAAATTAAACCTTTTTCTAATATCTTTCAAACTATTTTTAATGAAATGCACTTTCATTAAAACATTCATTTAACAGAAACTTACTCATTTAGGTGTTTATCTTTATAGGTTTTTTTTTTACCAAACTAATGATAAATAGATCTGATTATTGGACAAGGTAGCCCAATAAATATAGGATTTGAGCCAAGATTAACAAGGTTTTTTTTGAAAAGGGTCCTTTAGCGGACTCCTTTTATTGGACACGATCTGTATAAGACTAAAATGTTTGTCCAATTTAATAGAAAAAAAAATGTGAAAAACAATTATGTTATCTTTGTTTCATATTATGCGCAACAAAGGTCTTGATATAGACTCCCAAGTAAAATTTGTTTGTCGGTATTAAATAGAGAGTGAAAGATGGAGATGCATGTGATAATGAGAGCAATAGAGAATTAAAAAGAAAATTTGTTGCACAAATTGTGTATGAGCAATTTTTACTAAATATTGCACATAAATATAGGTACTACTTAATTTTGGCTCTCTCGTCTATTCTTTTTCCTTAATCGTTTGTTGGTCCGTTCATTGTTAAACCGCTATTCAACTGTTCCACTTTACGCAATATAATATGACCCTCTTTTGACTCGATCAATTACTGAAGCTCACTGACCCAACCCGACCCGCCCAATAATAAGTTCTAATAATGAAAGATGCAAATAAAGGGGAATTACAAAAGAGAATCTTGAAAGGAGGCTCCTTTGATGGGACAGAAGAAAAAGGAGAGGGGACGGAAGGGAGGCGCAGCTTCATCGTTCCTCATGTGATGTTGGCATGGCATGTTGTTAGGAAGTGGTGCCCTGCACACTACACTGCTCTCCCTCTTTTGCTCTTTGTCCCCACTTTTCTTTGGACCCCAACCTCAACCTCATTCGCCCCCTTTCTTCTTCTTATACTACTATCAATATCAATTGTAGAGTTTATCATACATCCATTCTTAGCAATTTGACTATTGAACACCCTTAATTAGCATGCCATAAGCCAAGGCTAGGCAAGATAAGGCTTATGTAGAGATTGGCCACCGGTCACCACTCTCTTCTTTTCCTAGAAGAGAGTCTTACGTACAGCTGGGTATGGGCTAGGTTGACATGATGACCAATCTATAGCACGACACAAAAATTGTTAAACTTGGTATGAATTCGTCACAAGATTTGCATAAAACGACAGACAAATCAATGTGTTACAGATAATACATGGATATTTTTCTCAAATTTTGAAATGAACACAATGGTTGATTCGCATAATGCATATAATCCCACTTATTTTACCAATTTATAAAATATATAAAATTATTAAAGGGTCGGTTGGCACAATTCAACCTAGCTAACATAATACGGCACATGAGTCAAGTCATGTGTATGGGCTATGCTCAAGAAAGATTGGCATGTGCTTATTAGACGGGAAAATTAAAGAAACATATTTAAATTTCACGTTTTATATTGAAGTTAGAAAGTCATCAAACAAGCAATTTTTTTTAAAATTTTTCATTTTAGGGAAAAAAATCGAAGGGGAGAATGATTTAGCGTGATAAAGCATAACGGCTCCAAAATCAAGGTCCCATATACTTCTCATTTGTCTTACTCGTGTAATTAACGTTATGTTTTATGTGGAAAAAAAAAAAATCTCCTCCTTATGTTACATATATCATGATGTTTGTTTTCTTAGCCACGTTCTTTTCGCCTAAATAATCAAGGTTCAAGTTACATAGGTTATCATAAAAAAGAAAAGGTTAAATAAGTTATCATATGTTAGAATAAGTTAATATAATAATGCTACCAATAAGATTGGTAAGTCTATAAATTAATTGATAAATGCATGCAATTTTAATAATAATAAAATAATAAAATAATAAAAGTTTTACCTCCAAAGAAAAACAAATTTAAGGGCCAATAAGTTTTGATAAACTCGTATGAATTCTAATTTGTCCAAATCAAATTAGTTGAGGGGTTTTAGGTATAAACTTACATTTAATAATTACGCTTATTTTATAAATTAAATACATCTTGCGTCTTTAAAAATTCTTTATTTTTTGACTTAATTTGTGAGACAAATACTACTCTGTATCAAGGAAGAATTTTTAGTGATGGAAATTAATAATTTGATGGATCTTAATCTAAGGTAATAATAATGGCTTTTTGTCAAAAACTACCTATTAAAAGCCATATTTTGTGAGAAACTACCTAATAAAAAATAAATTGTTGTAAGAAACTACTGATTAAAATGAAAATGTTGTAAAAGACTACCCTTTCACCGGATTTTCGCCGTTGACTAATTTTTCCAGCGTTGACCACCCATTTGCCAATCACGTGAATTTTTAAAACCTTTTTTTTCCATGCCCCACCAACAATGCCACCTATCATCTGACCGACCGAGGGTGTTCAACACTGGAGAAATTAGTCAAAGACGAAAATCCGACGAATAATAGTTTTTTACAACATTATTTTTTTTAATGGGTACTTTTTTACAATATTTTTATTTTAATAGGTAGTTTCTTACAACATTTTTTTTTATTAGGTAGTTTCTCACAAAAAAAATAGCTTTTAAAAGGTAGTTTATGACAAAAGTCCTAATAATAATATATTTAGAAAATGCTTTGCTGTGGTTTAAGAATGAATTCTCATTATTACAATACTCATGAACAGGCTTGAATAATTTTAACTATATTATGTTTAGATACTATTTGTGTTACACACTAAAATTTCACAAATATATAGAAGGATTTCAAAATATTAATAGCAAGCTTTTACAAATTACACTGCTAGCTATGTATACATAAAATAAATTTAAGGATTTACTTGTTTGGTCACACTTTTTTAAACTCATATTAATTTTTATTAAGTGTTGGCTCAAGCTTATATGTGTTTGTTACTCGGTAATAATTAGACAAGTCGAGATGAAATAGCTCCTATATCAATATTAATTTGTAAATAAATTAAGAATTTAAGATGTTAGTATTAATAAAATTGCTATCATGGAATAACTTTAATAATGGAGATTTTTGTCTAATTATTTTTTTCTGCTAAAGTTACCTTTACTCTAAAAATCAGTTTCAAACACTGAAAATTGAACTTACTTAGTAAAAATCGATCTCAAACGATAAAAACTAATTTCAATTAATATGTTTACTAATCAATTTTCATAATAAAAAATTGCAAATAAGTAGCAAAAAGAAATTTTAATTAGTAATATGTATATTCAAAAAGCATGAGTGTAAGTAGTTCACTTCAGTGAAAAATACTTTTTGATAAGTGTAAATTGATGAAGGGTAAGGTGTGTTTTTCTCAACTTATTTTGATCGATATGATTTGAGACAATAACCAAAAAAAAAACCGGTTAAATAAGTTCATCACAAACTAAATTTATACTCCTCCGTTTTTAAATACTTGCTCCATTTCTCCATGTGCGGAGTTTTAGGAGAAATTAGAGAAAGTAATAAAATATGGAGATAGTGGGATAAGTGAAGAAAAATAAAAAATTGTAAAAAGTAAAAGTAGTTGAGAGAATTGAAGGGGAGAGAATATAAAATTAATTATAATGATTTATGTTGGATCCACTAGTTGAGAAAAAGGAATTAAATATTGTAAAAACTTTTCAAATAAGAAAATGGAGCACGTATTTAAAAACGGCCAAAAATAAAAAGTGGAGCCAGTATTTAAAAACAGAGAGAATATAAAATTAGTCAAAATTAATTCTGGCATATTAATAACTTGAGACAAACTAAGTTTAGATTAGTCTATATAAAACTATGTGTCCCTTAACATTGTTCCAAAAAGTTATTAATTATTTTGTAAAATAAATTTATATCGTATTATACTTTTACACCATGCAAATTAACATACAAATCATATCAAACCAAAATTCTTATTATCATTTGCATGAATATATCAAATACTCCGTACCTTTAATTTGTATTAGTAAATTAAAGAAAGTTGGATTTATGAAAAATACACATTGCATCACATCGAATCTAGCTAGCAAGATCCCATTAGATAACCAATTCTCAAATCAAGCTAGCTTAGAGATCAGAATAGACAAAATTTTAAATATTAACGTCACAAAATTATTTCATATGAAGAGAATACAACCTAAGCTGAAAAAAAACACTCCCTTGATCAATAATAATTACTTCAATTTAATAATATCCTGAAAATAAGTAATAACACTTTATATAATTATATGTTTGTGCAAACTGCAAAGAATACACTTCACTCATTTTTTCCTTTTTAGTACAAAATTATTTCAGTAACATTAATATGCAGTTAATTTAAATATGGGTGGTGTTTCGGGGTTTTCTGATGTCCTGCGGGAGAGTTACAACACCGAGACTGGAACCGGCCGCCTGTACCTGCAAAATAACGGAGACTCCTGGGAGCTCCGCCTCCAACGGTCAAGTTAGTACCTGATTAAGGAGTAATGAGTGCGGAAATTAAAGTGGTTTAGTCTCTCTAGGTGAGAGTGTTTAATGTATAATCCGTGTGTTATTAGAGTTCTCTCTCTTTTTTCTCTCTCTCCTCTTAATGAGGATTAAGAGGAGTATTTATAGTCTTGAGAAGCGTGCCACTCTCTAGGTTTAGGGTAAACCTAGGGCTGACCGGGCTTCTAAACAGGATTGGGCCTTGGTGGCCGGTTTTCCCATTTGGCATGGGTGGACACATGGCGTGTCTCAATTGGTCCGCAGAGGACGTATATGTGATTGACACGTGGCAGGCTCCTATTGGCCTACGTGAAGGACACGTGGCGGAACCTGGTTGGTCCACTTGTCAGACGGTGATTGGAGGATAAAAATCCCCTAATCATTTGCCCCTCACAGGTGGCACGTGACTGGTCACGTGTCGCCTGTGACAGGTGTCGCACGGTGACAGGCGACGGCCTGCTACAGGTGTCACCTTGCAAACGGCCGAGAGATTTTCCCGCCCACATTTTGAATTTGAAAGCGACCATTCGCCTTCTCACTTTGCCTATATAAGGAAGTGCTGACTTCGGTCATTTTCACATTTGAGAACTTTGCGAGAACATTCGGACCCCTGAACTTGCTCTGACATTTCGGACCTTATCTGCCTACCGCCTGTTCTGACAAGCCGACTGACCCGGATTTCCAGAACTTCATCAACCGTCACTCGTTCAGGTAACTCAGTTCTCTTACTCTTAATTTTCTTTTTATTTTTTGAAATGGCACCACGGAAGCACACGACACGACCTAAGTTAGTGATCAGCCGGTCACCGGGGACGGCTGAATCTAGGACTAGGAGTGCCGCCTGCCCTTTTCTGGACCCATCTTTGCCCTTTATACAAAGTCCGACTGTATCTGTGTCTATGCAGAACGTGATGGCCAGAACAAAAAAGACTGCCATGATATCAAACTCAGACGGCTCCTCCCAAAGGGTGCTCCTTAGTGAAACATCTGACCAGGCGCCAGATGTAGAATTGAAACGAGGCGGCTGCCAAGCCGACAGTTCTGAGAGAGGGGCCAAGGTGGTCCCTTCCCATCTTACCGTTGATATGTCTAATTTTCCTCCTGCTCCTTCTAAGGGAGAGGAGGCGGGCCCCTCTGGGAGAGGGGAGGAGTCGTCCTCTTCGGACTCGTCAGAGGACGAGTCCGAGTCCAGCTCTTCTGGCCACAGTTCTCCAGGCTCAGAAGAAAGAAACAGTCGCCTACAAGAGGCGAGGCTTTCTCATGCAGTTGAGAAAGGGGACAATTGGGCGGAGCCGTCCGCCTCTCACAGAGAGGAGAACACCCCCTACTACTGCACGGTACCCCGGGGCCGGATCGCAACCATGCAAGACAAAGTGGAGAGCTTTATTGCTAACCACAGAATGGGCCCGGAATATTTACTGTTCGTGCCGGATCCAGAAGACACTGTCGTCTGGCCGGCTGGTACCAGCTATGATGACGGCTGCTTTGGCTGCTATGTGGCGGCCATCAAAGCTGGACTGCGCTTCCCATTACATCCGGCTGTTCAGCGGATTTTAGATGGGTATGATTTGGGGTTATGGCAGTTAGCCCCCAACTCTTGGGTAAACGTACTCGGCTATGTGGCCGGGTGCGAAATGTACGGGGTGGAGCCAAGCTTCGAGGCTTTCGCCCACATGAACTATCTCAGCCGGACCCCTAAGTCGGGCGGTACCGGCTGGTATCAATTAACAAGCCATAGGGGTTACCTCATGACGAGAGGTAAGGCGAACAAATGGAAGGATTGGCGGAACACCTTCCTTATCATCGAGGGTTCAGACACGGAGCTGAACAAACGCTTTAACAAGTGGAATAGGGATCCGCCTCTTCTCGCAGGCGGCCGCAGCATGCCACCTGTTCCCCCAAAGGCTAAAAAAGAGATCCTAGACAAAGGACTCTTCAAAGTAGAGACTAGGGTGAACTCTACTTCAGGGGTACGAGAGCAAGTACCCCTGAACTGCGTCCCGAGCTTCAAGTGGCTCTATGACGAGTACTTTTTGGCCGCCTGTGGCCTCAGCAGTCGGTGCTCTAGAGGTAGCCGGCCTGACAAATACTCTGTTTTTCACGCCTTGTTTACTTGAGATTTTTACTAACTTTGCTGTTTATTTTTTGCAGCTGACGCCATGAGTAAAATAACAGCATCCAAGACTGCGGCGGCCATGTTGCGGGCCTCTCTCATGAAACATTCCTGTACCGACTCCCCCAACAAGGGGGCACCCTTGGTAGGCCTCGAAACTCTTCCTCTTTTAGGAGTTGTTGTCTTATGCATATACTAACTTTTTTCTTTTTTTTTTTTTTTTTTTTTTTTTCAGTCGGGCACTCCAAGAGCTTCTTCCTCGCAACAGCCGGACCCCAAGGCCCGGAGGACGACTGTTGCAAGCTCTCCTGGGTCTTCCAGGAAAACAGTGGCGGCTGAAAAGCAGCCGGCCACTTCTTCTAAAACTCCGGCGGGGCCGCCTAGAAGTATGGACAATTACTTGTAAAAACCTTCACTTGCTTTCTTCTTGACTAGGTCTAACTTGCTTTTTTACGCTTGATGCAGCCGGCCCTCAGGAACCTGACTTGGTAGAGGTAGCCAAGTCCATGATCAAAGCAGTTCCTGCATCTGAAAGGGAGGTGGTCAGGGGTGTCGGCACCCTTGACCTTGATGGGATTGCAGGGGTCCTTGCTGAGGTATACTTAGCATTGTTTGTATTCGAGTTCCAGGACGCCTGTTATCTTGTTTGGAAACTGACGTCTGTTCCCTTTTTACTTAGGCCCTGCTCCGAGTGAACGGCCTTCGCAAGCCGCTTGATCGGAAAAACAAAGAGGTAAAGGCTGCAAAAGCTATGGCCGCCTCTAACTGTGACAAGGCAATGTTTCAAATTGCCCAAAATGAAGTTCTGACAATTGATATTCTTTATTATCAGGCGCAGGCTACCGCCGCTATCCGGGCCCAGTTAGAGGCGGCCCAGAAGCGGAACAGCGAGCTGGAGGCGACCGTCTCCAACCTCAAGGCCGAGCTTAAACCTCTCCGCCAAAAGATACTCTCATACGATGCCATGGAAAAATCCTTGGCTAACGTAAAAGAACGCCTGGTGACCCAGGAGAAAAGTCTAACCAAGGAGCTCTCGGAGAAGGCTGAGCAAGAGAAGAGAGAGCTCACGGAGAAGGCTGAGCAAGAGAAGAGAGAGCTCGTCCGAGAGATGATTGAAGACTCTTCCCAGATCCAGCGCATGACCTGGAGCCGCCTCTTCCCCAGTGCCGACTTTGCCTCGTGGGAAAAAACGTACCGTCAGTGTTCTGAAATATATAATCAAGAGATCCTGGCGGCTGCTGAGGACGAGGCGTTGGAGGAAGCCTTGGTTGAGGATGAGCCGGTTGTGGCGCTTGTGCCACTTGGGGGTAAGGCATCAAAAGAGGGTGCAGCTGAAGCCGAGTCCAGCAAGAAGAGTGCTGACCAGGCGGCAACTGCTAATACTGAACTGCCCCCTTCTTAAGCTTTATGTATTCTTTCCACGGCCTGCGTGCCGTTTGATTGTATTTACCCGGCCAGGGGGCCGGGGTTCTGAATATTTTTATCTTCATTAATGAAATCATTTTTTGCTTGAAATTTGTCTAAGTGTTGAATATTTGATATTGCATTGTACACTATATCGACTGTTTTGCATGGCCGATTGTAGACAGGTACGGATGGTCCGCCTATGCCCCTGGACGACTGGTTGTCTGTTTCCAAGCTGGGCGATCAGTCGGCCATTTATTCAATCGGTCCGACCGAGTAAATAGTATTACCATTTATTCAGTCGCCAAGGAATTAAGTAGGTTAACAAGCGGCGGGTACCGGTTGTTTCCCTTTATTGCCAATGTTGGCTTTCAACTCGTAATTTGTTAACCTAGCAAGAGTAGTGGTTGAGAGCCCCTGTTTGTTAAAAGCAGGCGGACGACTCATACCTTTTAGGCTCCATACTAAGTTTGAGTGACTATTAAGTTAACATAAGAGTTACTTAGTCTTCGTCACACTCTAGATTGAGTAGTAGAGGTACCAGGCGACGGAGGCCGGCTGATCCTCTTGGTTTGCCAATGTTTGTTGGCTATTAACTCAATAGGTTACCTAGTAGGAATAGGGGTTTGAGTGCCCTTGTTTGTTTAAAACAGGCGGACGACTCAAACTTTTTAGGTTCCATACCAAGTTTGAAGGAGTGACTATGAGTTAACGTTGGAGTTACTCAGTCGCCGCCACTTATGTTTGAGAAGTAGAGGTACCAGGAAGCGTAGGCCGGCTAGTCCCCTTGATTCGCCAATGTTTGTTGGCTATTAACTCAATAGGTACCCCCTGCATTTATCCCAAGTAATACAGGCGGTCATCTGACTCAGATGTCAACTGCTACCACTGGTTTGGTTAGTGATAGAGTTATCCTTGTCTCAAAAACGGCTACGTGGTTGCCCTTGGGGACAGTCGTATAGGTGCCGTGTAATTAGTTTATAGAACAATGTTCCACCCAAAAGGGAGCTGCTCTCTGCGACGAATTTCATCCGGAGGGATGCCGTCGGACGCCTGCTATGATGTTGGGACAGGTCGTATTAGTTTTGTAAATTGATCAGGTGGCTTGGCGCCTGGTCTGATCATTCGGCCGGTTGCCTTGGTAAGTTCTTGGTGAACGTAGGTGCTAAGTAAAAGAATGGGTAGCCGCCTGTATGCACAGGGTCGGCCAAGCCCTAATCTTTTTAGCTAAGTATTGTGAGTAAAATACTCAATGGAGAGTAGCCGACTGTAAAGGTACAGACGGCATGCCCCTCTGAAAGAGTGAAAAAACTCAATGGAGAGTAGCCGATTGTAAAGGTACAGACGGCATGCCCCTCGTAATACAAAATTGAATAGTAAGTGCAAACTTTATTAAGTAGCTCTTTACTTTACATCATTCAGAAGAAATATTTTTTAAGGTTATCTACATTCCAAGTTCGAGGCAACGGTTGTCCGTCTGGTGTTTCCAGACGGTAGGTACCGTCCCTGACTTCTTCATAGATTCGGTAGGGTCCTTCCCAGTTGGGAGTTAGTTTGCCAGACTCATTAGCCCTACCAACTGCTTCCATTTTTCTAAGTACAAAGTCCCCTACTTTGAGTGGACGCCTGTGTACTTTTTTGTTGTATGATCTAGTCATTCTCAGGCGATAGATCTCATGGCGCAAAACAGCATTGCCCCTCTTTTCAGGAAGTGAGTCTAATGCCAGGCGCATGGCTTCCCAGTTTGCCTCTTCGTCATATAGCATTACTCGAAGAGTCGGTTCGTAGTGTTCTATTGGAAGGACAGCTTCCGCACCATAAGTTAGGAGGAATGGAGTTTCTCCAGTCGCCCCTTTTTCAGTCGTCCTAATGGCCCAGAGAACATGTGGTAGTTCATCCGCCCATAGGCCGCCTGCTCGTTCAATCTTTTTCTTGAGACCGTCTGAGATGATTTTATTAAAGGCTTCTACCTGGCCGTTTGCTTGTGGACGGCCGACAGATGCAAAGTAGTGTGCAATTCCTTGGTCTCCCAACCAGCTTTTGAGAACAGGCGTCTCAAATTGGGGACCATTATCAAAAACCATAGACATGGGAACCCCGAACCGAGTGATGACGTTTTTCCAAATGAATGAAATTACATCTTTCGTCTTGATTCCCTTTACAGCCTCTGCCTCTACCCATTTAGTGAAGTAGTCAACGGCAACAAGTATGTACCTTCTGCCGCCTGTAGCAGGCGTATATGGACCCAGAATGTCCATGCCCCACTTAGCAAACGGTAGTGGGCTGTGAATAGTAGTGAGGTCAGTAGCCGGACGGTGAATTAATTTGCCAAACCTTTGGCACTTGTCACATTTTTTCACCATCTCCATAGCATCAGCTTCTAAGGTAGGCCAGAAGTAGCCCTGGCGCCTTGCCCGTTGAGCAAGCGTCCTTCCACCTATATGTGAAGCACAGTAACCAGAGTGGAGATCGTCTAGTATCTCTCGTCCCTTTTCAGGAGTAACACACTTTAAGAAGGGTTGTAGGTACCCCCTTTTGTGAAGTTCTCCTTTTATCATTTCAAAATTGGTGGCTCGTCTTTTCAGTGCTCCCGCCTGTTGAGGATCATCCGGCAGTGTACCGTTTATCAGATATGCCCTGATTGAATCCATCCAGTTTGAGCTTCTGTCTAGGATTCCAATAGGGTTTTCCTCGATGCTTCTCTTCTCCATTACTTCCCAAAAAACAGTTCGGGGAGTATCGGAGGAGGCGGATGATGCTAATTTTGACAGTGCATCTGCTTGGTTGTTTTCTGATCTCGGCACTTGGATCAGATGGAAATCCTCAAGGGAGCCGACTGCTTGTCGGACCGCCTGTAAATACTTGATCATGGCCGGATGAGTTGCTTCGTATTCGCCATTGTACTGACTCACTATCAATTGTGAATCAGAACAGGCGTCTATTTTTCTTGCCCCTGCCGCCTTGCACATGCGGATCCCGGCTAGTAAAGCTTCATATTCTGCCTCATTGTTTGAAGCCTGAAAACTGAAGCGTAGAGCATACTCGAACCTGTCGCCCTCTGGAGATTGACATACGACGCCTGCTCCACAACCATTTGAAGTAGAACTTCCGTCCACATATACCTTCCAGACTTGGTCTGGAACTTGAGAGTCAGGAGGACGAGTCATCTCTACAATAAAGTCAGCAAAGGCTTGCCCCTTCACTGCTTTTCTAGGCTCGAAAGTAACTTCGAGGCTCTGAATTTCTATGGCCCATTTGATCATTCGTCCTGACGACTCCATGACGGTAAGGGGCCGCTTGATTGGTTGGTCGGTATACACGACGACTACATGTGCCAAAAAGTAGGGCTTCAATTTTTTAGCAGCCATGAAGAGTGCAAGACCAAATTTCTCCACTAGGGGGTACCTCAACTCGGCATTTTTCAGTACGTGACTGATAAAGTAGACCGGGAGCTGACAGCCGTCCCTTTCAGCAAGGAGCACAGCGCTTAACGCATGATCAGAGACGGCCAGGTACATGTAGAGATCCTCTTTGGGCAAAGGGCTGACCAGCCTCGGCAAGGAATGCAAGTGAACTTTTAATTTCTGGAAGGCGGCCTCAGCATCCGGCCCCCATTCAAACCTTGCCTTTTTCTTAATTGCCTGGAAAAAGTATAGGCATTTGTCGCCTGATCGGCTTAGGAATCTCCCCAAGGCCGCCAGACAACCTGTTAATTTCTGAACCTCTCGGACGGTACGGGGCGACTGCATGTCGATGACCGCCTGTACCTTCTCAGGGTTCGCCTCTATTCCTCTCTGATTGATAAGGAATCCGAGAAATTTCCCAGACTCAACTCCAAAGACACATTTCTTGGGATTGAGCATGACATGGTGCCGCCTGAGTGTGGCGAAAGTTTCTCGGAGGTCCGACAGATGATCTGTCTGAAGTTTAGACTTGACAATCATATCATCAATATATGCCTCGACATTTCTCCCAAGTTGATCAAAGAACACAGTGTTTATCATACGTTGGAAGGTGGCCGGGGCATTCTTAAGACCAAACGGCATGACCGTGTAACAGTATAACCCCTGATCAGTGACGAAGGCCGTCTTCTCCTGATCTTTCTTCCACAAAGGAATTTGATGGAAACCAGAGTAGGCGTCCATAAAGCTCATCAAAGCATGGCCGGCTGTTGAGTCGACCAGGCTATCAATTTTAGGCAGAGGGTAACTGTCTTTGGGGCACGCCTTATTCAAGTCTGTGTAGTCTACACACATTCGCCAGGTACCATTCGGCTTTTTAACAAGAACCACATTTGCAACCCAGTCTGGGAAGTAACATTGCCGAATGAACCCTGCATCAAGTAATTTTTTAACTTCGGCGGCTGCCGCCTGACTTCTTTCTTCGCCATGGTTCCGCTTCTTTTGCCGTACCGGCTTCTTTTTCGGATCCACAGCGAGTTTATGTACTGCCAGATCAGGACTAATGCCTGGCATTTCATGGACTTTAAATGCAAAGATGTCCTTGTATTCTTTCAATAGGTTGTGAAAGTCGTCACCAAGGTTTCTCAGAGCAGTCGTCCCAATTTTGACTGTTCGGTCAGGACGTGAGTCGTCTAAGATCAGGTCCGCATGCTCACCAGCCGGCTGAGGGCGGAACTCATCCGGCCGCTCCTCTGCCAATGATTGCTATTTTCTTGCTTTTCTTGCGGACTCTGTCTGGGACGCCTTTCTCTTTTTGTCGCCTGTTTCTTGAACAGGCGCACTCTCCTTGACATTGTCAAGGTCTGTTTTTTCTCCACTTGACCCAGTGGTCATAACAGTGGGCTTGACATCCGAGAGATAACACTCTCGGGCCATCCTCTGATTTCCCCTTAGGGAGCCGACTGTTCCATTATCCCTCTCAAACTTAAGCAGCATAAGAGACGGGATTATAACAGCCTTGGAATTATTCAGGGTTGGTCGACCCAGAATCATGTTGCAGGCCGAGAGTTCCTCTACTACTAGGAACCGGACTACCATGTGTCGTCCTTCCCCTTTTTCGCCCAGGCGAATGGGTAAATCTACTCGTCCCAGTGGGTGGACGACTCCTCCTCCAAACCCTATTAAAGGGTGAGAGGCCGGATGTATGCAGTCCGTCTGATATTTCAGTTTTGACAGACATTTGCTGCTGATGAGATCTGAGGAGCTCCCGGTATCTATGAGGATTCGGCCAACTCTCTGGTTGGCCACTTTACATTCAATAACGAGAGGGTCGTCATGCGGCCCCCTTACCCCTCCTAGATCCTCTTCAGTGATGACAATCTCAGGAAATGTATATTTGGACGGCCGTTCTTGGTGAATGGAATTTACATCTAACCGCCTTATATTATCTTTGTTGCCCCTAATAGTGGGGCCGCCTCCTGAGAAGCCGCCTGCAATGGTGTAGACGACTGCATCATCTGTATCGGAACTTTCGGCCTGTTGATTCTTTTTGGCCGACTGCTTTTTTGAGGAAGTGTTCCCCGTAGATTTCTTGACATAAGTGTCAAGATCACCTTGCTCAGCCAAGCGGTCTAGGTACCGCATGAGACTGATGCAGTCATTGGTGTGATGACCAACGTCATCATGATAAGCACAGATTTTGTCTTGGTTCCGGTTGTTTGCAGAACCCTTCATGGGGACCGGCTTCTCAATTGAGAACCGTCCCTTTATTTCTTTTAGGATAAACTGGTTATCCTTGTTAAACACATACTTTGGGGAGTATGGTTTGAATTCTTTTTTCTTCTTCTGGGCCGGCTGTTTAGAGGAATCGGCCGCCCAGACCTATTTTCTTTTCTCCTCTTTGTTAGACGACTGTTTCTGTCGTCCTTCTCTTTTGTCGAACCTTTTCCCGTCCGACTGTTTTATCGTACACAGATCAGTCGCCTGTATATAGGCTTCTGCTTCAATCAAGGCCTCTTGAAGAGTCGCCACCCTTTTTCGAACTAAGTCAAATTTGAAGGTAGACCCGTCTTTGAGACCTCTAAAGAAGTCAGTATAAGCTACCTCATCCGGTAACCCTTGAATCTGTATTCTCATCAGGTTGAACCGCCTGATGTAAGAACGAAGCCCCTCCTTCTCGCCCTGCTGAATTGTTCCCAAATCAAGGGTCGTTTTCTTTGCAGGGATGTTCATGGCGAAGTTGGAGGCAAATAAGTAAGCAAGCGTCCTGAAGCTGTTTACACAACCAGTCGGCAGGTTGCCGAACCATTGCTGTGCGATTCCCTTGAGAGTCGCTGGGAAACACTTGCACCAGGTGGGATCATCCAACCCTTGAAGGTACATCAGGTTGGTGAATGCCATCAGATGGTCTTCTGGGTTAGTAGTGCCGTCATAGGCGCCTACTAGTACATTTTTTACTTTGGCCGGCTGAGCGGCTTCAGTAATTTCCTTGGAGAAGGCCGACGGCTGTTCACCAAGTCTAAGCAACCGTAGCTGCCAGTCCATAGGTTGGACGTTTTTTGCTGCAGGTCCACCAAATGGAGGTGGCTGCATAAAATACTGTTGTTGCGGCACAAATGGTAAGTTTGGTACCGCCTGGGCACTATGAAAGCCGGACTGACGGGAGGTACCGCCTGACTGACTCTCATGGTACGACTGAGTATGCCTCATCGAGGTATTTTGTAAACTTTCTTGAAAATTTGAAGTAGAGGCCGACTCTGACAGTCGGTCACTCTTCTTCTGTTCTAACAGCAGACGAGCGTCTGTGTATGTTTTCTTCGACCCGTCCGCCTGAATGTGACGAACAGGTTTCCTATTTCCCGTAGGATAACGGAATTTTGTGAAATCAAGAGCAAGTGGCTCCCGCTTCTTGGATTTAGGATGAGGAGTCGCCTCTCGCCCTTGAACTGGCTTCCTCTTCAGTGAAGTGGAAGGTTTTTTGGCCGACTGCTCTCTGACTGAAGCAGGCGGCTTTTTGTTGATCAATTCTTGAATCTCTCCCTTGAAGTCCCTCATGAAGGTCATGAGTTCGTTCCTTGTGATGGGAGCAGATCCATCAGTCGGCTGTTGCCGAGCAGGCGGTGCGCCTGCTGGCTCGCTTCCTGTTTGAAGATGCTCCCGTTCCCTCCTTTCGGTATGACGGGTACGTCGGGCCCTTAGGGTCCCGTCTGGAGCTGTATGAGTTTCCACTTCAAATTCACTGTCAGTGTCATGGTCCGACTGAACTTGAGGGTCGTTTAGGGGACGCCTTTCTTCAGGAGTCGGTACAGACTTGGATGCCATCTCAGAAGTACTCTCCCCACAGACGGCGCCAAAATGTTTCGGGGTTTTCTGATGTCCTGCGGGAGAGTTACAACACCGAGACTGGAACCGGCCGCCTGTACCTGCAAAATAACGGAGACTCCTGGGAGCTCCGCCTCCAACGGTCAAGTTAGTACCTGATTAAGGAGTAATGAGTGCGGAAATTAAAGTGGTTTAGTCTCTCTAGGTGAGAGTGTTTAATGTATAATCCGTGTGTTATTAGAGTTCTCTCTCTTTTTTCTCTCTCTCCTCTTAATGAGGATTAAGAGGAGTATTTATAGTCTTGAGAAGCGTGCCACTCTCTAGGTTTAGGGTAAACCTAGGGCTGACCGGGCTTCTAAACAGGATTGGGCCTTGGTGGCCGGTTTTCCCATTTGGCATGGGTGGACACATGGCGTGTCTCAATTGGTCCGCAGAGGACGTATCTGTGATTGACACGTGGCAGGCTCCTATTGGCCTACGTGAAGGACACGTGGCGGAACCTGGTTGGTCCACTTGTCAGACGGTGATTGGAGGATAAAAATCCCCTAATCAGGTGGTAATTAAGATAATTAAAGAAAAACATATTGTAAGCTAGTACCAAACTATATCACATGTCTTCTTAAATGATGTAACAAAAAAATAGGTAAAATTTGACAAGAATAATCAAATGTTTCACTATAATAGTTTAATCTCACTTCTTACTTAGACGAAATTAATCCCATTTTAAATTTAAGTAGACAAATAAAAAAATAAATAAATTAAAAGAGGTAAAAAGTAATGGTAAAATAATTGTAAAATTGGGTATCATTCATATCAAATTTTCCTTAAAGTAATAAGATTCTCATGCAACAGCTTTGCAGCAAATTTGCAGAAATTGTACACTACCATATTATTAAATAAAAATAAATAAATAAAATATATATATATATATTATATTAAAAAAAAAAAAGGTAATTACCGCAATAATTTACTCCTTGAATCACATGGAAGTGAAGATAAATGAATACCCTGGCATCAGCTAACATCGTCCTAGCTAGTCCTACATGGACAAAGCTAGGCTACATCAGTTAAAATTCAGTACTTATATTTTATTTTTATTATTTTTGTCAATTTTTATTTGATTTTTGTGATGCAGACTTTCAAGAATAACTTATGACTGTTTATTATAGCATCAGAGATATCAGACGGCCCAAACTCCCAAGCTTAACTAAGTCGCCACCCATCAAACGAGGTTTATGCCAAAGTCAGCTCACTCTCTCTCTCTCTTACACCCATAAATAAGCTTTGCTGCATATACGGCAATCATTAGTGAATCAAGTAAATACTAGAAACGGTACGATACGGAGTACTCCTTTCGTCTTTAAGAGTTTCTGCTAATTTGAGTTCGGTTGAGGTTAGGCCTTACTGTAAAAGGTACTAACTGTATAATGGGTTATGTTCATTGAATCGGAGTGAAAAAGTGAAAAAAAAAAAAAAAAGTTAAATGAGAATTTGGTGTAGTGTAACAATTTAGTTTATTTGATAATAAGATAAAGTACTAGTAAATTAACTGGGATTACACGTTTATACACCCCCACAATTTAATCAATAAAAATTGAAAATGCGATAAGAAAAAAAAATATATTGAAAGAAAAACACAAGGAGTACTCTCTAGTAGTCTCTTTATTCCATTAAATTCCTATTTTTTACCCATATACCCCCTTTTTTTTTTTTATCCCCACAAACAAATCTTCATTCTATTTTCCCTCTCTTCCTCCCCATTTTATTTATTTAGCAAAACAATAAATAAATTATCAAAATTTAAACAAAGAACCAAAAAAAAAAAAAAAAAAAATTACTGTCCCCCAAAAATAATAGCTTACACGGTATTTCATGAGTCTTGCCCCCTTTTTGACAATTGCTCCGGCCCGACCCGTTTGCCTGAGATGAAACCCGACCCGACTTAACCAAACCTGCTTCGTCTCCTGTCGAGGTCTTCCTTTCTTCCATGATCTGACCCACTTGGATGTTACATGATAAAGATTATCAACTCAAGTGTCACTAACACCCATAAACGAACATATATGTATAATTTTTTTTTTTAATCCCCTCTTGATTTCAAAGCCCAACCCAAAATAAAAATTATCCCCAAAGAAAAATAAAAAAAATCCCCATATTTTCATGCTTCCCAACAACCAGTTCCCAAATTTTAATTTTAATTTTATTTTTTTCTATCTCATTTCTCAACTTCTCTTGAATGCTATACCATGTATTTCATCACTCACTCAGCTGTTGCGGCGGTTCGAGTGGCGGTAGTTGAGGTGGTCATTGAACCTGCATTAACATTATTATTCGCCACTATCTCATACCCACCACTTCCTTGATCATCATCGTCCTCATCATCCATGTCGTCCTCGCTTTCGTCTTGATTTTCACTCCCTTGATCCTCCATTGCTTGATCCTGGTGGCTTTGAAGCGGCCATTGCTGTTCGGGTTGTGCCATGATAGGCGCCATTGTTGTGGCCGGCTGCTGCTGTGCTTGCCCATAGGTTGTCAATGGTGTGGCATTGGTGGTCGCTGGATTGATTTCCATTTTGCTGCGCCCGCGGTAGAGGGCGTCTAATTGATGAAAGTACGGACATGTTTTCGAGTCCTCGGGTCGTTTCTTGTTACTCTCCTTCACTTTCTTGAAGTACTTGTTGATGTTTTCCCACTTTTCCTTACATCTTTTGGCGTTTCGGTTGTACCCGAGTTTTCGCATGGCTGCCGAGATCTCTTCCCAGAGCGGGCCTTTCGGCCCGTTCTCTTGGTATTTTTGATCAAGGTTGGTACGGAGATTGATCAATGCTTGTACTTCGGCTTTAGGCCATCTTGATGAACTTGCTTGAAGGAGATTCTCCCCATTGCTCGACTTCTGGAAGTCACTGTTGTCGCCGCCATTGTTTGTATTGGCCACCACCAATGCTTGTTGTAGCTGAGGTGGTGGTTGCTGAGGCAACTGTGCTATTGTTTGGGTTTGTGGTCGTGGTTGCGTTGGCGATGCCAATGATACTTGACTTTCAGGTACATGAACTTGTGGTTGTGGTTGAGGTTGTGGCTGTGATTGCGTTTGTTGCAACACTTGTTGTGTTGGTTGTGGTTGTGGTTGCGGCTGTGGTTGTGACACGGGGGTAGGACTAACAACTGGAACGGTAGCACGAACCTGACCGCCTTGAGGTTGGGTTTGAGCTTGTGGTTGAGTTTGGGATTGGACCGGTAAGGGCAGCGGAATTTGCTGCTGGTCAGAAAGCTTTTGAAGGAAAGAGATAAGAGCGGCATCTTTCGCCGCAGCCATAGACCGTTCTTGAACAAGAAAATCATGTTCCCGATTCAATCTAGCCATCTCTTGTAACTTCCACGCTTCCTCTCTAGCCACCCTATCATGCTCCCGTTTCTCAACCGCCTCGAGAAACCTCTTCTGTAACTCCTCTTGCTTATCAATCACTTCCTTCATCAACTTCTCAAAGAAATCCTTCCATTTCCTCTTCCTCTTCCTCCTCCCCATTAGCTCCTCATCCGACGATGTGGATGAAGACGAAGATTGAGTAGCCGATGGGGAAGACGGATTCTCCATCTGGATCGATCCATGAGTCGGGATCCCCATTGTCTGCTGGTGCTGCTGCTGATGCTGGTGCTGATTCTGATTCTGACTCTGATGATGTATCACCTGCGGTTGCGGCTGCTGCTGCGGTTGCAATTGTGATGCCTGATTTGTAGGGTTATTAACATTCATTTGTTGTTGTTGTTGATGATGAGGCAGTGGACTAATACAAGTAGTGTGAACTACACTTATTGGATGGGGGCTTGATGGAACAGTAACACTAGCTGGATTAGTACCAGCTGGTATTACCATTGTGACCGGTACCGCCGCTTGCGCCGGCCCTTGCGATTGACCACGTTGTTGCTGTGGTGTTGTTGCTTGACCAACTGGTTGTGGCAAAGGTGGTAGTGCTGAAGACGTTGTCATTGATAAATGGTGTTGTTCTAACGCCTCTAATTGCTCGAAAAATCGATACGTCTTACCGTCCGCCTTACCGGTTCTCCCGTCTTTCGTTCTCTTGTGATACTTGTATACATTCTCAAACTTCTCTTTGCACTTCTTTGCGCTTCGATGATATCCAAGTTCCGCCATCTTTCTGTTAACAAATCAATAAAAAAAAATTAATAAACACATAAATAAATAAATTGCACCATATCATGTACAAATCTTAATTCAACACTTGCCAATTAATCAAATAAATATATACTTGTATGTATAAATATAAATGAATCTTATTATAGTAGCATATGATTATCCCAATATGGAGTACATTTCGAAATAATTGCACATAAAATTAGGAACTAAGTGGCTCTAAATTTCAGTGAACAACCAATTTGCATAAAGTTCTAAAATGAAAGAATCCCAATATATATTCTAATAAGTACAAAATTGTACTTGGGAAGCTATTCTAGAAATTCGAAAAACATAAGAAGTATTAGAAGAAAAATAAAAATCAGCAAAATTTAATTAAAACCAATTAAAATTAAATGACTAATCTCATTATTTTGAGGGTGTCTATTTGTTTTGTTTAAAGAAGTTACAGTAATAATTGGATGAAAAAGATGAGAAAAAAAACTGACCTGGAAACTTCTTCCCACAACGGACCTTTGAGGGAGGAATCACGAAAAATAACATCCATATCAGACCTTATCTTAAGCAAAGCAATAGTTTCTTGCCGAGGCCAACGGTTACCGCCCGTGCTCCGGTCATTTTCAAATAAATCCCCACTACCACCACCTCCGATACCGATACCGCTTCCGCTTTGAGTCTTCTCCTCATCTTCCATCCCAGTGGCCATAATTGAGGCTTCCGGTGACGGCCTCACGACACCTTCACCAGGCCCGCCTTCGGATTCATGTGCCGAACCACCACCACCACCTCCGCCGTCACCGGAGCTTCCTATTAAGCTTGAGGTCCCCAGCATGTATTATGATGAGATGATCTTTGTATCAAATTTAGTAGTTTAGTATAAGTATAAGATGATGAATGAGATGAGAGAGAAAGGGTGGTGGTGGGGAGAAGAGAGAGAAAGAAAGGAAAAAAAAAAAAAAGAGAGTGTGTTATTTTTGCCTGCTGCTTGGAGGCTAATAGCTAGATGAATTACAGCTAACAAAAAATAAATATAAATGAAAATTAAATTGAGTTAAACTAGCTAACAGGAGCAAAGGAGAGAGAAGCTGGGGTGATGGTGAATTCAAGGCTTTTATAAAGATTGAGTTGTCTTAATAATTTTTATTTTTCTTTTTCCTTTTTTTTTTTAAATTTTAATTTCTTGTGGGGATCTGGCTGTCTGAATTTTTTTTTATTTATTTTTTTTTTAAAAATAATTTCTTTTTTCCATTTTTTATGGTTTAGTTTCTTACTTTTTTTTAATTTTTTCAGCTGTTGGAATCTTCACTCTTCCTTTCTTAATTTCTCTCTCCTCCACTCTTTTTTTATCTCCTTATAATATTCACCCTCCATACGCCCTACCTTTTTATTTTTGTTTTTTATTTTATTTTTTAGATGTGAATGAAAAAATGGGGCCGTATCTATATTTATTATAATTTCTGTATTCATATACCATTTAAATATCTTTGTATAAAAAGATTACTTCATACAGAGTATTTGGTATACGACAATGTATGTACATGGTATAATAATTTTACATTTGAGGGGCATTTTTCGTTTACACTCAAACTAAATTGATTTGTGCAAGATTTCGATCCAATATGACATTTTTTTTTATCTATTAAGAAAAGAAATAAAACTTACGCACAGCTGGTAAAATTACAGCTCATTATTACTCTGTATTAAGATTGCATGATAACTGAAAATAATATGAAAATAAATTACTAACGTGGAGTATTTTGAATTGATTGAACTTGGTGTTTTAAAATAGAATTTATGATTTATTAACATTGATTTTTTTTTTTTTTTTTTTTGCATTAGAATATCTTTAAAAATATATAAATAAAAATGTAAAATAAAATAAACTCTTACCATTATTACAGTCATTAATTGTTATTTACCATGCAGACAAGTAAAAGAACTCAAATAATTAGAATATAATTTTTCAAACATATAACAGTAAACTAACTATACTTGTATATATAATCGGTAATTTATTTAATAATAATGTAGTACATGCAAATTATGGAGTATTATTATTACAAAGAAAGTGACAATTATTGTCAGATGGCTTCTAATCTGTGCAAGCTTGATTTCTATCAATGGAAATTTACAGCAGTTAATTACTTCCCTAATTATTTATCATAATGGTCGGCTATTTTAACTTTTCAGCATACTGTATTTTTACACAACATTTGCTACCGTACCGTTAATAAAAAGAATTTGGTACATAACTACATACATCCCTGCCTAAGACTACTACTTTTATTGTTGGAGGTTTAAAGTGAAATTATTAATTTAAATCAAATATTTTTTTTGGTGTTTAGAGAGTCACAAGGGCGGGTGTTGAACTCGATCCCAAGATCGCCAGGAATCGAGAGGGGAGCTCTAACATTTGAGCTATCTCTCACTCTCAATTTAAATCAATTAATCAAATATTAATCACACCGATTAATGTATAATTTTGTCATGTATTTGATATTTTAAAATTAACACACTACATCCTGCATCGATTAATCTTTAGTTTTGACATTATTCAATTCATAGCTAGTTCTTTAATTACACATATACGTATGTATAATTTTTATACCAATTATACGTGACTTTCAGTATATACTTTTATAATAATGATTTTTTTTTTATATATAAATATCTTTTTATATATAAAATCAAAGATACATAAAGTTAAAATTGTACATTGAGATATATAAATCATCTTATGTCACTAGAGGAAGTATTAATCTTGAAATTAATATGTATGTTAGATGGTTATAAGCACAACTTAGGGCTATATATATCATTAGTCATCGTAATAAATTAATTATATAATTGATTTTTTTAATATAAATATCATTTCTTATATAATTAAATATTTAAAGTTGAAAATATGCATTGGAATATGTAAATTCATGTCACAATATTTGAAGAAAGTATTAACCTTGAAAATTATATTTTATATTTCAGATGGTTATAAGCACGACTAAGGTTGTAAAAGTATCTACGTGTATTATTAGCCTTTATAATAAATTAATCGTAACAAGCCGGTAAATTTCTTAATTACTCCGTAATATTTTAAAGCGGTAAAAAAATTACTATGATAAGGTTTGAAAATGAGAAAATAATAATTAAAAATGGGAAGCAACAGCTGCAGATAGCGACGATGAGGATAATAAGTTGGTTTTTGTCTGTCCAGCTAAAAATAGTTAAAAGCCGGCCCATGTAGGTCACCTTTGCTTTTTGGGTTTTTTTTGGATTTCAGTGGTTATTATTTTTCATCTTAATTACCACCTAAATTACATTTTTACCCCTAACATGAGACTCATTCACCTTAATCATTGATCCCCTAAAATTATACCAAATCAGATCACCTAAATTAATTTAATATTACGGATCAGGTGATCAGTGATTAATTTTTTTTTTTAATTTTGTAAATTAATTCATTATTTAAAAATGACAGCGAATTTAATTTGGATCAAAACTTTTTACGAAATGACGAAAATACCCTTTAGTTAACTAGTTATTTAACATGATATCATAGTCTTAAAAATAAAAAATTTCAACTATGTTGGGTAAAGACTATGGCGCTCGTGCAGCCACGCAGGCTGTTGTTGGGACCCACTAATGAAGATGACTATTTAGCCCCATTTGACAAACTCTCTTCTTTTTTATCTTTTACCCCCACTTGACTTCCCAAAATATGTAGGAATGAAATTGTGTTTGATAAATTTAGTGATTAGATTATTTCTACTAATAGAAAATGGAAAGTGATAAATGATAATATGCTTACTTATTCTAGTAAGAAAGTTTCACAACAATTCTATTGACTAGAGGATCAAGGTTAACTTGGGGTTCATTTTATTTACCTGAATTATTATTAATTTAACTTGATTAATTACGATTTTTTTAACTTATGTAAATACTTAGTGGATTTGATTAGCGTTATTATTTTTTATTTTTATTTTTATTCGGTAAATAAAACGCACCCTTACTAATTTCTGCATGGCTCATAATTTCATTTTTAATTAGGTGACAACTTTGATTTTTTACTTTTACACCTAATTTTGTAACCCCATTTGAAATATGTAAGTATTTTTTTTTCATGTGTACAAAATCTTTACTTTTAATTATCGTACCTTTATTTTAAAAAATTCAAATCCGCAATCAATTTTACCCAAGCGTACAAGGAAAAATGTTTTACAAAGACAAAGACATTGTTTTTCAGTACGTGTAATACAAGTAGAAGATACAACCGGCAATTCAAGTATAACACCCCAACATCCTTTTGTACTAATAGTAGATGAATTATTGGTTTATATACATACACATATATACATTGATATATAACTAAATACAATAATTAATGCATTTTAATAATTTTGCTTGACATAGGAAAAGAGGGAGAAATAAAATGGGCCCAAAAGATATTACAAGATAAGAGTAAAGAAAAAATTTAGGAGGTGGGATCCATTAATTTGAATTGATCTAAGTTAGATGGAGGTCGTCTTATTAGGCAAACCCATTTATGGGTAGAAGTGAATAGTGACCAATTCAGTTAGTATGCAACCTACCGTAATAAATATGGACAGATACTAAATATAATTTCCAAATAATTAAATAAAATTGGTGGGTCGAATGAATTCTACATATTTTAATTTAATTATACTATATGATCAATTATTATTGAAAAGTAATAAATTTAAATAAAGAGTATTACTACTATTATTATTATTATTGATGAGTTAATTTAATCTTATTTGGTCTTGACATATAACGTGGCTAAAAAGCCATTTTCATGGAATTCTAACATCACCATTTCTTCTTGTCCCCCATTTTTATTTTCCCATTATATATCAATTAGCTTTGATATGGGGTATCTACCCCTATTTTGAAAGGACCTTCCCTAAAAGCTAAGGTTGTTAAGGGTCGGTGCTTTTTTATTTCATTAAATTACTTTTCAATTTATGAAAATAAATTAAAGCCCGTATTCCATACGAAGTACTTCATGCGTTTGCTTCCAGTTGTAACGTGTGTAGTTTTACACTTGTTAATGCATAATTTTAACCTTTTATAACATTAAATTAAATATAGATAAGTAAAAAATATAAAAATTTGACATTTTGTAATTATGAATCGAGGTGATTCTAACAAGCTAAGATATCACACGACTATATTTTGCGAACATGTAAATAAAATAAGTGATTGAACACAAATTCTTATATGTGGCTAGCCACATGGTGTGGCCACTTCACATAATTACATACTACAAGGCAATTAATTAAGTAATAGGGGTTCGATGATGAGCAAATGGGATTACCTTAATATATGTAGGGTACTTAAATGAGAAAAAGGGGTTACTCTCTTAAATATTTGGAATTATTCCTTCATTTTTTTAAAACAAAAGAATAGGGATTACTCGAATGAACAAATGTGGTTACTTATTTCTAAATTACTTGATTTTACTTGTATAATGAATTTGGGTATCGACAACATGAGGTTACTCTTATGAAAAAAAAAAAAAAGGTTACTCATACATTTAAATGGAGATTACTCTTATAAATCAATTTGGTCACACATGTGGCTAACCACAAATAAGACTTTAGCGTGATTGAATTGAAGAACGTGAGTAGTGTAAATTTCCAAACATTACAATCGAAAGAAAACGAATGAAATATTTGATTCTATTAATTAAAAAATAAAGAAAATTAAAGCTTGTATTTATATACTTAGTATATGATTCCATTAATTATGAAAGTATAAAGAAAATAAAATTATATTCTTGCCAATTGCAACGACTCGGTGCATTTTTCTTTACATCACTATGTTATTGTGTCTTTTACTTTTTATTAGTTTTTATTTTCTCCTCTTTTTAATAATCAGATTGCTATCATATTGTTGCATCATAAAGATATGCATTATTTCTATCTTCCAATGCTTTTATAGTGACTAGTGACCTTTATCCTACATGGGTTAAAAAACACTTAGTATAAATGTTTTTTATTTTTAGAAATAAAAATTATACGTACGTAGTACTCGATAAAGTATATTTACATTAGAAATTCCCCTCGTGAAAAAAAAACTTGATAGAGTATATTTTTGTAGAAATTATAAGAAATTAAACATGAATTTATAAGAAGGAAATGATATATGTGCCTTTAATTGGATTAAAGTGAAAATAGTAAATATAAATCAAACATTGATAACACTAATCAACGTCTAATATTGTCATGCATGCATGTAATAATACACATTTCTTATTTTTATTATATATATATATATATATATATATATATATATATATATATATATTGTTGATAATTGTTTTTATTGCTTAATAGGTATTGGTTAATTTTTCAAGTAAAAATAACTACTATTAATAAAAACTTAGGACTAACATTAGAGACACTCTGATGATATATAGTGAAGCACTTACTTTCAGTTTATTTTCTATATATGACAATTAAATAATCCTAAAATAATTACACCAAAAATAAATTAGTATTTACTCCATAAAACAACTAAGATTCAACATATTTAGTTAAACTAGTACAAAATAGAAGAGCACCATAAATTAACTTCATCAATTGTTTTCAGACTTTACTTCATTTGAAAATAAAAATCACGTAAATTACTACTTTTAAAATGATAAAAAAAATTATTATCATTATATTGAAAATCGATATACACTATGGCTAACTTTCAAACATGCATTTCTTATTGAAGTGGAGTGAAGTAGAGGGAATAGGAAGGAGACAATTGTCATAAAAGATATTTTAGCGAAACTAAAATGGAGCCTTAATTATAATAGTGGCTGGGATTATGTCACAATTATCTTAAAATACATTCACTTGAATTGACATAACCCATACTAGTATTTGTTGATAAAGAGACGGATTGATTTTTTCACCTTATATTCGCATATTTTAGATTAAAACAAGTTTAGATGAACTAATACCATTAATAAATTCATAAAAAAAAAAAATGGAGATAAGTTATATTCAAAAAACAAGAACTACTCAAGTTCAATATCCAGCTAAAATAAAAGTATCATTGTATCTTTCAAAAAAAAGTATCAATGTAAGTTTTAATTAGTTCTAATAAGTGAAATTAGGTGATTAAAACACACCTTAAATAATAAGTTAAACACATTGATCTCTCCCATACAGCCTAGCATAATACTGATGTAATACTGATCAATGTAAGTTTTAATTAGTATCAATGTAAGTACTTGTAATTTTAATTTTTGCACTTTGATCTCTCCCATACAGCCTAGCATAATACTGATGTAATTGAAGCTCAAGCTAAACACATTCACTCAATATGTCAAGAAGTTAATTTTAAATATTGATGGGTTTCCTATATGTAAAGTATGCCAAAAAAAAAATGTAATACTCCCTCCGTTTCACAATATAGTTCCTATTTTCCTATTTAGAAGACTCAAAATATTGTTCCTGTTTCTATTTTTGGATAGTATGTGAAGACCATTATACCATTTTTTTTTTTAACTTTATTCATTGAACTTCCTAATTTATCCACTTGCATTGTACTTTTTTCCACTTCCCGCCCTAACTTTTATCTATAATTGTACTTTTCACTTTTTTCTCCTTAAATTATCCACTTGCCTTGTACTTTTGTCTAGGTTTTTTTCACTTTTAATGTATTTCTTTTACTTCTCCTTCCATTTCTTAAATACCGTGAAAAAAAACATAATAAGAATTATATTATGGGACGGAGGGAGTATGTTATTTTTTTAAAAAAAAAAATATGTAGTATGTGACAGTAATGAACAAGCATGATACCTCTTTTCCCGGATCTAACATTCATGTACTTCAAATACTTACCACTATTTTAATAAACTTTTTGTTAGAAGAATGATTATGATAGACTTTTTTTAAAAAATAAAAAATAAAAACGAATATAATGATGGTTATGATCAACATGTAATGCTAGTAAATTTTGCTTCTAATGTGACAATGTTTTTTTTATAAAATCTAATTCAGGTGAATACCTATTGTTAGATGAAATAATTTTAAATAATGAAATAAACAAGATTTCCACTTAACCAATGGGAATAATCGCTAAGAATTTATTAGGGTTAAATCTTTCAAAAATGAATTAATTATACGTGATTCGTGAAGCCTAATGTAAATTTCTTTCTTTCAAATTTTTTTTTTTAAAAAAAAATGTAAATTCTTCATTTTTGAAAGATTTATCTATAAATTCTTAGCAATTTTTCCCATTAATATTACACAATTTAATGAATCAAACACTACTACTACAGGCTATGTACGTAATATTAACTGGCATATAATTTTGTTGTAATTTTTTTTTTTTTTTATGATGAAAAATTTTATCGTAATTTTTCGATATATTGATAGTACGTTTCATCCATAAAACTTTCACTCATGCGTAGTAATCTGAACTTGTTTGATTTATAAAAATTCAACAAAAAATAATTGAACTTATTTTAACTACAAACTTAGCTTGCGTTGTCCTTATTAACCCTTGCATGAACTTATTGCAATTATTAAGTTTGAGATATTTTAACTACAATATTACATCAAAATTTTCACAAATGAAAATACAACTAAAAAAAATATAGAAAAAGTATGAGATAATTTTACAATATATATTTATATTAGTACTATAACATTAACTTCTTTTTTTTTTTTTTTGTGTGTGTGTGCTAATCTTCTTTGAATTGGATTATATGTATAGAGTGACTATATACTAGTATAATAAATGTTTCTTCGACATTACTAAGACAAATTTATGTGATGCGAAAAAATTAAGGTAATAAGTAGTAAATTGTGTATATACGGAATATGAATCATGGATGTAAGTTGAGAGTTGAGACGACACATGACTCCCACAGTCCCACGAATGTATCAGTAAAGAGTGCGCAATCATTTTGTTCGTCTATATTTATTATTACTGCTACATTTTATTTAACCAATTTTTATTTTTTAAGTGGTAGTTTTCAGAGATAAATATATACTCGTACATAAATAGGTAGAAAACGTTAGACAGATTATTACATATGTTAGTACGAATTCAGATTTATCATTATTCTTTTTCAACTGGATGCTCCAACAATAGTTTATGAATAATTGAATATATCCAATTTATATGTAAAACTGTAAAAGTACGATGACATAAATATCAATATTTAAGGCGTACTAACATGAAAGAGTTGAGCTTTTTTTATTTTTATTTTTATTTTTATAATATATGGTTGTATTTAACTCTTATAGATTCCCTCTTCATCTATTTAAATTACACACTTTTTTTCCCTTTTTTTTTTTCTTTAAATTCTTTCTGTCCTTTGACTATATACCACATTTCAATTTATCACATTCAATATGATATGATCCGCTACTAGAGTTCATATATTCGTCAACTGACTAGTAAAAAGACCAAACTAAACGGTAGAACCAACACATCTGTTATATACAATCGATGATTATTAATTGGTATAATTTTAATTGGTAAATGAAGAAATAACGTTTGATAAGACATCTTAAAAAATTACCAATTGTATTTGGTACTGACCCAAAATGAGCCAAAGGCAAAATTTTCAGTGAATAACGGATCAAGCTTACATATTTCAAAGATTCAATTACTTAAATATGACTTAATAAAATTCAATAATTTGAGAGAATAACTTAGGAACGATGATGTGTGTGTTAACTAGTAGCTACAAAAATAAATCCAATTATTGAAAATAAGAGTCAATTCTGATCATTATACATCATGAGGAAATCAAATTTGAAAGTAAATATCTATGTAGTATACAAGAATTTTAGCAAATACAAGAATTTTAGCGTGAACAAGAAGCAACAAAAGACAAAGATATAGATAAAATTACTAACATAGGTCTTGGCTAGGTACCACTTGCAAAGTATAATAATTTGTCGATTATTAAGCTAGCTAACATTCATGTAAATTATTAATCGTAGATAACTACGTCAAAATAATTAATTAATCAATGGTGAAATGAAATGGGAATACTATCATTGTCAAAAATAATAAAAGAAAAGTAGTAATAGTAGTAAGGGGTCAAAAATTAAGTTGCGTATAAGCATAATCATCTAGAAAAGAATTTTAGAATGCCCGTTAAACTATAATTGAAGGGGCCAACAAAAAATAATGCAGCAAAAAAGTGGGCCTTCATCAATCAATAGTAGACAATGAATGCAGCAAAAATAAAGGTTCATATATACACCAGATTTATGATTAGGTGCACTTATTAAATTAAAATTAAAATTTAATTTAATTAACCCCCATGTAACGTAATACTACAAGGGATAATCGGGGGGCATTTTGGTAATACACCTAAAATTTACGAAACGGCAAAACAGGAAATTAGATGTTGTATAATAGCGGCGGAGAAGTAAAGGTTGAATTGGAAAGTAAACGATTGTTAACTTGACCAAAATTCATTTTCTTGCTTCTAAAATCAAGAAAATTCTTTTCACATTTTGTATGAATTATTACTACTACTACTTCCTCAAAAAAATCTTTTCACATTTTGTATGAATTATTACTACTACTACTTCCTCAAAAAAAAATAAAATAAAAATATAAAAAAAAAGGCTACAAGGCTATAAGTATAAATACATGGTGTACCTAAATAATGACTAATGTGTACTCCCTCTGTCCCTTATGTACATGCCTTTTTTTTTTTTTTTTTTTTTACGGGAATTATGGAAGTTAAATATTCCTTAAAACTCATGATTGGGAAGTATAGATGTGCATGTGGGGTTAGAGAGAGATAGAGAGAAAGAAAATGTAGTTGGTAATTACTCCCTCCGTCCCATAATACATGAGACGTTGGACTTTTTTCACTATTCATGCATTAGCCTTGACCATAATTATTTACTAATATAATAAAAACAAATTTTTATCATAAAATATGTTGTTAGATAGGTATTAATATGAAGTTTCATAATATAATTTTTAAAATAATTTTCATTAATATTTAATTATATAAAAATAAAGTCAAACTAGTGCATTGGCATGTGTACAATGTTGATTGTATCATGTATTATGGGATAAAGAGAGTATTGAAAAGATAGAGAGAGAAAGTGTTGGTTAATGATGTCAAAAATACAAAAAAAAAATAATAATAATAAAATTGACGACAACTCATTAAAAAGAGAGAACATTGTCAAAAAGTACATTTTTTAAATAGAAATAGGCATGTAGTTTTGAAACCCCAAAAAAGGAAAGTAGGCATGTAGATAAGAGACGGAGGGAGTACATTATTATATTTTACTCCGTATTTTATGAGAATTACAGTGTGAGGACCATAATTTACTACGGAGTATGGAGTAGTATTTTCTTTCAAAAACACAATAATCACGGAGTACTATTTATTTATTTATTTATTTATTTATTTTATTGTAAAGTACTTTTCTAAATACAACTACTAAATATTCACAATTTTTTTCTTTATTTTATAACTATATTTTCAAATGCTTAGAACATTTTCCACTAGCTTAAAAAAAAAAAAAAAAAACCACTTTTCTCTAACCATTTTAATAGTAATAATAATAATAATAATAAGGAAAATGTTATACATAGCCCTTAGGACTATATATAAGAAGCTAAAAATAGAAAAAATAAATGAAAATATAACATTAATTAAACTGATTTGCACGTAATTTTGTTATGCAGATTCCTAAATTAATATCAAATAAGGAAAAGTATTAAATGCATATTCATAACCCTAAAGGCTACATATAGCATTACCCTAATAATAATAATAATAATAATAATAATAATAATAATAATAATAATAATAATAATAATAATAATTAAAAGACGGGGTTGACTGGAGGGAATGACGGGGCCCTTCGGCCGGCAGATGTGTTGCTTTATTCCTGGGAAAGAGGTCTTGATGTATGTGTTGACTTGACGGGGTCTTCTCCTTTGACTCAATCTGGGTTGTCTGACTTTGTTCCTGGTCGTGTTGTGTCGGCTGCGGCTCAGCGGAAGCGGGACAAGTATGGGGCGTGTTGCAGGGCAATTGGCTATGGTTTTCTTCCTTTCTCCTTTTCTTCATTGGGGGAATTAGAGAAGGATGTTGTTGCGTTGCTGAAGCGGATTCAGGCGTTTGCTAGGACTCAGAATATTGGTGCTCGTGCAGCTGCTCATATCTTCAACAGGATCGGGTTCGCTATAGCTAGAGGGGTGGGGGCCTAGATTGTATCTCGGCTCCCCACTAATTTCTTATAAATCAATTGACTTTGTAGGTTTTTGTTATAATAATAATAATAATAATAATAATAATAATAATAATAATAATAATAATAATATAAATTTACTTTTGGATAGCATTGTAAAATACTTTGGGGTGGGGACACATATAACTGAGATTTCAAAAATCATTTATTGATTATATTTATTGATTTTGGTGTTTAGAGAGCCACAAGTAAAGGGGTGAGAATCGATCTTATGATCTCCTAGAATCGGGAGAAAAGCTCTAACCACTTGAGTTATTCCTCACTCTCATCATTTATTGATTATAATAGATATATTGATAATATTTTCTAAAAAGAAATAACGGTTATTTCATGAAATGCCACCGAGTAATTGCAAAATTCACCAAATGCCATCCGACTTTTCAAAATTCACCAAATGCCACCGAGTTTTAACAAAATTCACCAAATGCCATTTTCGTTAGTTGACCATCAATGTCCGTTAGTTGACCGTTAGATGACCCCACCACTTTCCATGTTTCACCTTCTGATTGGTCCTTTTTAAAAAAATTTTTTTTTAAAAAAACTAAAAAAATAACAAAAATAAAAATTAAAAACTTTTAAAAATAGTAAAAAAAAATTATAAAATTACAAAAAATTCAAAAAAAAAAAAGAAATTAAGAGGTGGCAGCCACAACCTCCTCCCTGACTGCCCACCCCAAAACCCTAGACACCACAACCCCTGCCGTCGGGGCTAGCACCGGAAGGCACGCTAGCCTCTGGCGACCCCTCCCCTTCCCCTCCCCTACCCCGTCGCGACCCCCTAACTCGCAAAATCCCACCCCCTTTCCTCCATCACCCCGAAACCCCACCCCCCTTCTTTTCCCTCTCCAATTTTCGGCACCCCAAAACCCATCCCCTTTCCCAACAACTTCGTGATTGGTGCGAGATTGGTGGAGGAGTTTGTGGCCATTGATGCGAATGGTGCGAGATTGGTGGAGGAGATCTCGGCGGCGGTTTTTGGGGTCGAGGCTAGCTGTGTGGGTGGTTTTGGGGGTCGGCGGTGGATCAGGTGAGGTGCTAAAGGGTCCACCGACCGATTTTTGTTGGTTACGAAGGTGGCCGGTCGTTTTCCGGCAATATAAGGGGAGGGGCAGGGTTTCGGGGTGGTGGTTGGGGTGGTTCAATGGTTTCTGTTTTTTTTTTAATTTTTAATTTTTTTTTGGTTTTTTTTTAATTTTTTTTTTAAAAAAACGAACCAATCAAAAAGTGACACGTGATAAGTGGTGGGGTCCACTAACGGTCAACTAACGGCTGTTAGTCATTAATGTCACTCGGTTAATTTTGTTAAAACTCGGTGGCATTTAGTGAATTTTAAAAAGTCCGATGATATTTGGTGAATTTTACAATTGTTCAGTGGCATTTCATGAAATAACAAAGAAATAAACTCTCATTTATTAAGTTGGTTTGAAATGATGTCATGGATCTAGAATTTGGGAATGAGGTGAGAAAATAGGTAAGGTGAGTAGTCACAATTTATATGTGTAAGATAAAAAATGACAAAAGCATTTGCTTGTTGTAACACGAAACAAAAGAGGAAAAAAAAGCAGTAATTTTGCTCAGTTGTTTTATGTCGACTTTCCCCATTTATATAGGATGAGTAAATGAACAGTGAATTGCTGTCAATTTTCTCTCTCTAAACTAATGGAAATAATCATGGTACGTAGATTGTCTGTTGAAAATTACTCATAATTCCCGAATATATATTTATTTATTTATTACGGAGTATTACATTTCTTTATTATCTTGTTTAATTATCAACGTAAAATATTAAATAATTATTAATAAGATTTATATATAAAATTAATAATATGTAAATAGGCTATGTTATTCCAGCACTGATCAATAAATCACAAAAAAAAAAAAAAAAAAAAAAAAAAAAACACTAAAGCATATTGAAAGAAGTATTTGTTACGGAGTATATACTTATTTTTTTTTTTTTTTCCTTTTTCATTGTTATTTTCACATTACATAATCATATCAATTTATACCATATATCTAAGATAACATTATAAATTTAGGTACATTCTATGACATATTTAAAGAGCTCTTTCATTATGATAAATACGAAGTATATACATTTAACAAATTGTATCAGCTAGGATAACTAATTAAGCTACACTATTTTTTAGTAATTTACGAGCATCGGTTGAGCTTTGCTTAGCTATTTTGCTTATTTGTCTTCTGAGATCACCTGTTTATTTTAAGCATCTTAAACGTGGGAAGTAACTAAGTCGTGTAAGGAAATTTCACTCCCAAAGTACATTTCATTTTTTTAGTGAAACCAAGCTAGGGATAAAACATCCACGAGAATGAATATTATGAAAAGTGTATGAGAATTGAGAAACATTTTTACTACTAGAAGATAATGTAAATCTGAGTTTTTACATTACATAATATTGGTACTTGTATACTTTGTATGTTTTACGTCTTGTATTAAATAAAATTGTAAAATAATGGTGATACAACTTTAGGGAGTAAAAAAAAAAAAAAAAAAAAAAAAAGAGAAAAGCATAGCATCACATGGCTCAATTATCATGCATGTGGTTAAAAAAACATTAGTAACAGTCTGTGTAGCAGTACTTCCATTTTATTCTATTGTAATATTATTATTCCATTTATAGTGCACTTGCATCCCATTGTCCTTTAATTTTATCTTTTAAGTTAAACTCTTTAATTTTTTTACTTAAGTTAATAAAGAAATTACTTTAGGGTTTCAATCTAACACATACTATATGTTAAAAGAATTATGGCGAATCCTCAATTATGACGGGTTAAGACAAATTTAACAATTAACTTCAGACCTAATCTTCAAATTACTTATATTAAGAGTAATATATATTGTTTACTTGTACCTGTCCTTTGTCTAGTAAAGATATACTTTGTATAAGTAAAATGAATAGTTTTTATAAAACGGACGAAAATAAAAATTGTGTATTTACGATATAGATAAAAGTAAGATTATTTCTACGAAAAAATAATATTTGCGATGTATGAGTTGTTCCCCCGTGTCTGTGGTTTGCATGTATAATGGGCTAGCTAATGGGAAGTTATAGCATACATCATTGTCAAATGTCAACTTGTTAAAATGAGACTGACCTCTTAGTTTGCCAGATGGAATATTATTTTAGCACGTATATTAAATTAAACAAAGTTCGTTGTTAAAAAATACTAGTATTAATCAAACAAAACTATTTTAATGTTGTTAATTCTTTAAACTGCGGTAAATAATAGAATTACATTTTTCCAGCCCTTATGAATTTTATTGATTGAATTTTCTTACAAACGTTTAAGACTTATTGTATACATAATTTCACATTATTAAAAGTATACTGTTCCAAATTGATGAATCTTCTCAAGTGATGTACAGATAATAAACTAATAATTTTGTACAAATGTACAATCTATTTTTTTTAACATATTAGTGAGATGTGAAATTGATTACTACTCAATGTATAATTGATTTTTTTAGCTTTTATTTATATAGTTTTTAAAATCAATTTCCCTTACAAAAAAATTAATTTTAATCATTTATTTATAAAAAATACGTTAATTAATAGTATCCATTTTTTTTTTTCAAATTTAAGTATAAATACAATCTACTTCTACAAAAGTATTCTCTTCTACTACATTTATCATACATAGTTTAAGCTAGCAATGTGACAATAAGCTCGAACAAATTACATTATGGCTCATAAGTAAAACAAGGTTACATTATAGAATTCTAAGCTACTCTATATATAATACAATACCATAGAATTGTTTAGAGAAGTTCAATGTATTAGTAGAAAGTAAAACATTCTTTTTTATAACTAGGAGATTAGGAGAAGACTAATTATGAACTAACTAGAGCTATATTGTAGCAACACCTATCCATGTTAGAAGAATAGAAAATTAAAAGAATCAGTAACAACCACTGATATGCTAATCAAATTAATTGTCTTAATGTGTGGAAAAATCTACCATTAGATTACTAAATTAAATAAAAACTTAGAAATTAATTACAGAAAAGTATATATATATAAAAAAGTTGCATTAAATTAATCTTCTAATTAATCAATTAATTTACATCAGAGAAAGTTCAGTACTTCTGAGATCTTACAGAAGTATGTATATTATACGTTTTTATAATTAATAATAATAAAATAAAATGGCATAATTTCTTGTCAGGGAACAACAAGGAAAGAATTATTTGTAAATTAATTAATAAATCGGGCTGGGAATCTGATGATTTGTTGTTGGGATCACAACTTTTATGCCTTAGAGAAGCTCCATGTTTTACTTGTCGCATAATTTTGGCAACCTCAAAAAGTTAAAAATACCCTCCCTCTAATTACAACAAGTACAACATGTACATGTCTAGTATACCTTGTAAGACGCTTTTAACTTCATGTGCACTTGGGCCTCTCTATTTATTATTTTATTATTACGCCGACTGCGGTATAAGTTACTCATTTTGTTGTTGAAGTTAATGTTTTAATTATTCTACGATTACTGATATGAGATACATGTTGAAACTCATTATACTCCACTTGTGAGTGTCTCACATTAAAGAGGAGAGTTAGTTTCACTATTACCAATTGATTTTAGTATGAAACTTCATTTGGCCTTGTTTATGGACCGAACTCTCCTCTTTTTAGTTCGGGTTACCCAGATCAATTTCATATTCTCTCAAAAATTTAACAATACATAAAATTGATAACTCTAATAGGCATGGTCGTAGAAAAAACTATGAGAGTTACTTATATACAAGGTACACTTAGCTTAGTACACCCAAAAATGAGCTAATTTTCCTATGATTAATTATTTAAAGGAGATATATTTTTCGGTTTTTATAAGCTTATTCTCATCTCTTCGATTTTACCCAAAAATTAAAAGATCAAATGATCATTAGATTATATCTAGAGGAGAACATAATCTAAGTCATTCTTAATCGTAAAATGGATTTTTACTAGAATTTACTTGATAGTAGATTTCTTATTAAAATGTTCTATTTAATTACCCCTTCATGTAATTTAATCATTTTATATATATTTCCTCTGTTTTTTTTAGTTGCAATATTTTGACTTTTACATTATTCAAGTGTTCCACTTTGACTAGTTTTGATGATTTATAGTTATGCAAAAATATAGTCATGTGGGATCTTATTAGATTCGTCTCGATTTATACTATTTTAATATCAAATGTTTATAATTTTTTACATATTGATAATTAAAGATATCAACAATTGAAATCATGCATCGGCAAACGTGAAAAGAGAAGTGTTGCAAATATAAAAAAAAAAAACAGAGGAAGCATATGTTTAGAAGTCCAATAATAGTTAGTTTATTCCATTATGTAACTAAAATATTTAAACATAGGAAAAATTGATTCTAATAATCCCACCTTTGGTCGATTCGCGGTTAATAATCCCACCTTTCGATTATTATTTAATAATCCCACCTTTATAAGGCATTTTCTTTTGTTGGTCCTTTGTGATCGGTAACTTGTACATTGGGTATTTTTTTTATTTGTTTTTAGTGACACATGTCACTACGCGATTAGTCAAAAAATTAAAAAAAAAAAACTAAAAAAAAAGGAAAAGGGCAGCCGTTAACCCCAACCCCTATGTCAACCCTCCGGCAGCCTTCCCCCGGAGCGCCGATCAACCCAACATCTTCCCTAGCGCCAGCCGACCCATCCCCCTCCACCGCTTAGGCCGATCCACCACCCTCCCTATCCTCCGCCGCGACCACCTACATCTCTCTAAATCCTAATTCCCGACAACCCTCCCCCCTCCCTTCCACCACCACCAAATGGATCGGATTGTTGTTTTGCCTTCTTTGCTCTTTTCTTTTGATTGAATACATAGCCTCCTGCGCATATTAATAGCAACAATAGAACGAATCCATTTGGTGGTGGTGGAAGGGAGGGGGGAGGGCTACCAGGGTTAGGGTTTAGAGAAAGATGGGTGGTCGCAGCGGGGGTAAGGGGGCTGGGTCGGCCGGCGCGGGGGGAGGTGGGTTGGCAGGTGCGAGGGAGTGGTATGGGTCAGCCGGCGCTCCGGGAGAGGGCTATCGGAGGGTTGGCGTGGGGGTTGGGGTGGGTTAGTTATTTTCTTAATTTTTTTTTTGGTTTAAGTTTTTTTATTTTAAAAAAATATTTTTCACCAATCACAAAGTGACACGTAGATTTTAACCTATCAAAATCGGTTACCAATAGGTTAAGGACCAATAGAAGAGAATATCCTATAAAGGTGAGATTATTAGATAATAATCAAAAGGTGAGATTATTAATAGCAAACCAGTCACATGTGGGATTATTAGAATCAATTTTTCCTTAAACATATTACAATACATTATTATTAATTTTGAACAAATGAGTGCTATATCTGTTCACGAATGCGATATGATTTGAGGTTGATCTAAATGTATGCAATTTGTGCTTCAAATTTCATATATAGTTAATATACACAATACCCATTTTAAAGGGCACATAGAAAGTAAGGATACTTCTGCATTTTAAATGGATACCAAATTTCTCAATAATGGACTTGTAGAATAGAGATATGTGATTGTATATAAATTATTTTGAACAAATGGAACATTTTTATTTGTTCAAAAATACTATATCAGGGTTGTTTAAGAATAGTAACTAATAAGGAATCTTTATTCCTTTTCTTGATATAGGAAGGAAGGGAATGTATTAATTGAATAGTGGCATAATTGTGAGGTAAAGAATCATTAAAATTAATAAGTAATTAAGGGTGGCTAATGTAAGTAGCTAAGGTAAGGTAACCACAACGTGCACCTTACTTCCTACATATTTATTCCATTTTCTCCATCTTAAAAAACTTTATGATATAACAATATATAGTTTGACATCTATCCAACATAAAATAAAAAATAAAAAATGAAAAAAATAGATACAAGTAGAGATAGTGAAGATAAAAAGATAAAAAGTGGGCTTATTGCCTCATGATATATGCCTCACAAAACAGATCATTTCCGCTGTTACAACCAACCAAATGGTGGGACCCAATCACCTTTGTAAACCCAAGTTGTTACATTACATTACAGACCATGAAAGCCTGGCACATGCTGTGAAGATAATGTGTTAAGGGTTGTGACTTTTCCCCTTATTATATGATATAAGGCTCATTTTCGAAATTAAATTCTGATATAAGTACTCGATTACTTATTATATGGCGCACAATTATAAAAGTTAAACTTTGTTGCTTACTATAAGGCGCATTTTCGAAATTAAATTCTGTTACTTGTTACATGACACACATTTTTAAAGTTGAACTTAATAATCATGATTGCTTTGGCTATTTATTGGTAGTTATTTTCCCAAGCCCTTATATAATCCCATTGTTACTTATTATAAGGTGCACACAATTATAAAAGTTGAGCTTTGTTACATATTTTCGGAGTCAAATATTGTTCCTTGTTATAGCGCACAAGGTTCTTTAAGTTGAAGTTAATCGTGATTGCTTTTGAAAGTTTTGATACTTCTTGGTGGTTATTTTCCCAACCCCTTTATGGTCTTCAGATAGTAATTACTGCTATAATAATATTTTTGTTACTTATTATATGGTGTGCACAGTTACAAAAGTTGAACATTGTTACTTATTATAAGGCACATTTTCAGAGTTGAACTCCGCATTATAAGATGCATATGGTTTTAAAAATTGAACTTAATTGTGATTGGTTTTGACACATATAATTGTTAGTTTTTCTCCCAAGCTCTTTATGTCTTCTAGTAATTATTTATGTTGTTTCATACTCCCCTCGTTATTTATTATAAGGTGCACACAGTTATAAAAAGTTAAACTTTATTGCTTGTTACAAGGCGAAATTTCGGAGTTGAATTTTGTTTTGTCATATGGCGCACACATTGCTTTTGATATGTGTTGGTAGTTTTTTTCAAGCTCTTTATGATATTCATGTAATAGTTACTGGTGCATAATCCCTTTGTTACATATTATATGGCACACACAATTATAAAAGTTACACTTTGTTACTTGTTATAAGGCGCAATTTCAGAGTTGAATTCTGTTAGGTACTTGTTATATGGCACACACAGTTTTCAAAGTTGAACTTAATCGTGATTGCTTTTGATACACAGTTATATTGTGACTAATTTTGATACTTATTTGGTTTTAGGATTGAATTCATTAGTTTGTTTAATTTTATGTATGCAATTTGACAATTTGTTACCAATTTGAGTAAAGATCGTAGTTTATTATGTAAGCCAAGTTAGAGAATTGAGAAATTATGGTGTATATTTTGTTTATAGCTTTTTACAGGTGATCTGATCTACTACAGTTGTTATGATTTATCTTAGTGTGTTTTTTTTTGGTGCAACAGAGCAATATTTCCTTATTTGATCTAGATTAAACCACCTAACTTGGGATTGTTACATGCGGCCTCCTTGATAATCTAGAAGTGACCCAATTCTTGTAGATGGGCCTATCTTGTGAGGCTCAGCTATTGTCGAAATTATTTCCAACAAATTTTCCTTGATTATATACAGTATATCATTTGTTAAAATTGCTTAACGAATGATTATTTTGATTGGATTTTGCTATGTTAAAGTCATATAATAGTGTTTATTGTTATTTTTAGATAATTAAAAAAAAAATCCTTTACCAAATAGAAAAATTACATTTATCTTTCCTCAAAAAAATTAAAAAATAAATATTATCTTGTTAGAACTTATTGTAACTCTAATTAAAAAAAAAAATCACTATGTTAAAATTATTATGTTGAAATAAAAGTCATTGTGGTATTATAAACTACAAAGGCTATAAGAATTTTTTTTTTTTTGTGTGTGTGTGTATGTGTGATTTTTTATATACTAGTCGATATAAATAATAAAGGTTGCTATGTTAAAATTAAGGTCATTATATTCAACATAACGTCGTACTTCAAGTTCACAATAATATTAAATGTCACAAAAGTTTTAATAAAGGTTACCATGTTAAAAATAAGGTTAGTATGTTAAAATTAAGGTCACTATGTTCATTTTAACGCCAATTGTGTGCGTGTAAACCTCATATCCACAATAATATTATAGTGGATCAGGTCCACGCAAGTTTTTTCCAAAACAATCATAGTGTCTCTAACGTTAGTGGTTCACAATAAATTAGTGTGAACCAGGTCTATTTAAAAGTTTTTTCCATCTATTTAAAGCTTATCTCATCTAATTCTTATTTAGAATAGCCCAAACTCTACTTTAGTTCGGCTTTCCTTTTTCATCTTGATTTTGTTCCTAATTTCGAGAATGCTTATGAAGACTATTCCTTGGGTATTAATTTAGGATTTTTTTAGGGTTTTCTTATGTTATATAAGGAACTGTTGGTTTGACAATTAGAAGATTTTTTTAAACCTAGTCAATTCAAACCAAGATCTATTATCTTCTATAATACATTGTATCTCTATCCTCCATAAAAGCTAATAAGAAAATATTATCCCTTACCCTATGGATATAGGTCAAGTTAACCGAACCACATAATCTGTGTGTTAATCTTTTGCTAATTTATTTCTCAACTTTACATTTTATATATTGTTGTATATGTTTCGCACAAATCAAACACATTACCTAAATTATTCCATCCGCATGAGCTAAACAATATTGGGGTAATGATTTCATTATTTTAATGTGATGGAAATGTAATAATTAATACAAAATGCATGGAAATCAACTTCAAAAACAAGAATCAACCTAAAATGATGCAAATAGAAATCAACAACAAAATTGTGAAATAAATTCATAATTTCCATTAAAAATGCTACTTTGAAATTCAACATCAAATTTGATAATTAAAACCGAATAAAAATTTAAAATTTATGTAATATAAAAAAAAAAAATCTGAATCTTATACCTGATGCAGATTTAAGAACTAAATTTCAGATGAAAGTCTTTACAAAGAAAGTAATCAAATAAAAGAGCTATAAATAAATTAATAATTAATACATTGTATTTAATATTTGATATTTAATAGTTAAAATTAACCATAACAATAAAAATAATTATAATTATAATAATAATTGTGATTGTTATTATTACTATTGTTATTTTTCTATAGAAGTTATTATTATTATTATTGTTGTTGTTGCTGCTGCTGTTGCTGTTGTTTTTGTTGTTGTTGTTGTTGTTGTTGCTGTGGTTGTTGTTGTTGCTGTTGTTGTAGTAGTTGTTGTTGTATTGATGGATTAGAAAAATTATTTATATTACAAAGATTATACAAAAATACCTATGCTCTTAAAGGTAATTTTTATATAAGACAACCAACAACCAACAACCATATTTACCAAACATATTAATTATTAGCCAATAGTCAAACAGCCAAGATAAAAAGTCAATTACAAACAATTGGTCTAACCAGCCAAGAGAAGCAGCTTACAGCCAATAGCTAAACAAGGCCTTTATGTCCTTGTATTGACTACACACCTTTAACGATCCATATATGATCTTTATAGTTGTTAATATATTTTGATCTAAGTAAGTATATATGTTATTAATGACGAATATAACAACATCCTACATGATTTAATTCACTCTTATACATTGGGATTATTAATATAAAATAGAATAACCCATCAAATTGTTAGTCACATAAATATGAATATAAAAATGATTTTTTTTTGTCAGAAACTACCTAATAAAACTCATAATTTGTGATAAACTACCTAATATACAAAAATGTTGTAAGAAATTACCTAATAAAAGGTAAAATGTTGTAAAAGACTACCTCTAGCCGGATTTCCAATATTGACCAATTTTTCTGATGTTGAACCACCACAAAACACCCCCACAACTGCTCACTTGGGGGTTAAAGAGTGGTTTCGGCTTGGTGGAGGCGATTTCAAGCGGGTTTTGTTGGTTTTGGAGATTAAAGTGGGTGGTTTTAGGGGTGTTTTGTGGTGGGTCAATGCTGGAAAATTAGTTCAACAGTGGAATTTTGGCAAAAGATAGTCTTTTACAACATTCTACCTTTTAAAAAGTCGTTTCTTACAACATCTTTATTATTAGGTTATTTCTCACAAATTTTAGGTTTTATTAAGTAGTTTACGACAAAAATCCATAAAAAATAAACTTATATATCAAAAAGGAGTGTAATGAACAATCTCAATACATGCATAAAAGAGGAGCATATTGTATTTGGATTTTAATAAACAGTTTTTGGTAACTCAATTAATGATGCTTATTGCCTAATAACATCAATTAGATACTTATCCCCCCCCCCCTTTTAAGTGCAATACTAATGCATATTTAACATTAGTAATTAATAAACTCAAGTCAAAACAAATACCCCAAAAAATCTAAGTGTTGCACTTACAAAATATTGAGGGTACAAACTATTTAGAGTTGTTTTCAAATGACTCCTCATGTACCACTATAATTGCCATGACATGACACCGGAGTTTGGACATTAACTAGATACGAGTACTACACAAGGTGTCAAAAATTAACCTGATAGATCCATTTCAATCTGATCGGAAAAAAACCCGATTCAGATTCGACTCGTATGGACATCATACATAATTTAACATGAGTCAACTTTGAAATAAAGCCAACCCGATCCGATTTTACTGAACCGAGCCTAAGCACCTAATGACACCTCTAATATTAGGCTCATCACATGGGTATATTAGTCTTTTCATGTTTTTTAATTCTGGGAGGTAGAACTTTAGGCCCATATAAGTCATTTCCTATTTTGGTATGTATAAAATTGGTTTTAACTGTCTTTGTTAATTAATATATATATACATAGAAAAATATATTCATGTGGGGTCTTGCATTGTTAGATTCCTCTTAAAATGTGTTTTTTGAATATCATTTTTTTTTTTTTTGGAATTTTTACAAAATAAAATAATAGATACTGTATATTATAAAGGTCAATGTTTTTGAAGTTTTTGGAAACATGTGTGAAATTGTAATAAAGCTTAAATATATGAAAAGGTATTATACTATAATTTGATAATATTTTAATTTCTTACCATTGTTATGTTTTTAAGAAAATTGAGCAAAGTCCATTTGTCTCTTTTCTTTGAGCCCTTATCTAATTTTTGTCATAATTAATCAATATTTTATCCTATATTTTCTAAGATATGTATGTGCATTAATAAAGAAAAATAATAATTGTTATAGCATATCATCCAACTAAATTAATTTTAATCTTAGGAAAGCTACACATATAATATTATATGTGTAGCTTTCTAATATTAGATGTGTAGCTTTCCTAAGATTAAAATTAATTTAGTTGGATGTTATGCTAGTCAACTTGATGTAAAATACTATAAATTATAATAAATATAGTGAATTTGATCACAAAATCTCAGTAGATCAAATGTTAGTTGGATTGTACATAATCATCCTCATCTATAGTTCTATACTACTACACTTCAATCAAGTTGTCCAAATACGAAGAATATATATGATATTATTATTACAAAGTCCATGTTCTATTATTGTACTTATTTTTCGATTTAGTAGTTCAACTCAGCTAGTTTCCTATTTACACTTCAATTCAAATTAGATTCATTCAATCCTAGAGAACAAGGCATAAGTCACTAAAATAGACGGTAGTGACAAATTTTACATTTTATTCCCTCTTATGGTGTTTGTAAATGATTTGAGTTGAAGATCTTTGAGATTTTAATTTTCCTCTTATGTCTTAGTAAACACAAATTTTAAATCTGCAAAATAAAAAGTCAAAATAAATGCAACACATCTAAATTTTAATTGATTTAATAATTCGAAATACAATCTCTAATATGATCCTCTGAACTAAATAAAATTTATGTGCCTACAGTCTCCTCTTGTATAAAAAGAAAAAGGCATTTGGCAAGATCGATATGATTAATTTTAATATTCCTAGTTTTCCCTTGCTTATCTATGTTAATAATATCTTACAATACCTTTAGTTTATTAGAAAAATTCATTTAATTTCCAATTATGGGCGATTTACTTCTAATAATCCCAACTAAGGATTATTATCTAATAATAATCCCAACTTTACTATCACTTTTCCACTAATAGTTCTAATGACCGGTAACCTACTAAAATGCTAAATTTCTTCTTCTTCTTCTTTTTTTTATTTTTTATTAAAGCCATGTGTCAGCATGTGATTTGCTCCAATTTTTTTATTTTTTTTATTTTTATTTTTTAAAAAAAATAAAAATAAAATAAACCAATCCCAGCCACCCCCTAACCCCACCGTAAAACCTAGCCCACCCCTAACCCTGCCAGAAATCGGTCGGCCTCCCCCCTAAAGCCCCCCTCCCCTAACCCTTCCCTTCCTCTCGAAAAACCCCTTATAATTCATCTTCGACCGCCAAAAACACCCATCCACCCCTTCCTACACCCCGAAACCCTAACGGCTAGGGTGGAGGGAGAGGTGGCTGGGTGTTTTCAGCGGTCAGAGAGGAGTTATAAAAGGTTTTTTGAGAGGAGGGGAAAGGCTACGATGGTTAATTAAGGGAAGGGGGTTTGGCCGGCGTCAGCACCGACGGGGGGGGGGGGGGTCTGCGGCGTCGGGGGCAGGGGCGTGGGTGGCAGGAGGGGTGGCTGGCATGGGGAAGGGTGGTTGTTTTTTTTTTTTTTTAAATTTTTAAATTTTTAATTTTTTTTTACCAATCACGTGTTGACACGTATCTTGATAATCTGTATCAACATGTTGTTGACCGGTTGGGACTACTACAAGCAAAGTGATATCATAGTTGTGATTATTAGATAATAATCTTTAGTTAGGATTATTAGAAGTAAATCACCCATAGTTGGGATTATTAAAGTGAATTTTTCCTAGTCTATTTTATAAAGTTATTAATGGTGTTTGGATCACTAGGTGGTAAGAATTTAAAATTTGGAATCGGGCCGGCCGGGAATAAATTAAACAAAGATAATATGAGTTTGAAATGGAGAACTTATTAAAAAAAAATCAAGGATCTATTCTCTTCACCTCATTTTCACTCATTTCAAGCTAAGGGTTGACAAGTGCTAGTAAGACAAGAAAAGGGCTACTAACCTTTGTATAAGATAAGATAAAGTTTGATAACTATAATAAGTTTAGATAAGATAGGGTAAGACCAATAAGTTTCAACAAGATGAGGTCTATATAAGCCCTAGTAACAAATTAACTAACAATAAGGTCTAATAATATAAGGCCCAACATTACAATTGTTTAGTACCTATGCCCATTTAAGGTATTAGAATCCAATAAATAATGTTAATTTTTTTTTAGAATTTTCATTTAGTAAACTATTGCCTCCATATTTAGATAAGTGAAATATTTTGACTTTTTGCACTATTAATCGAATTCACTTTGACAAATGTTTGTGATTTATATATAAGAATAAATATAGTCTTGTGGGTACTTGTTGGAATCGTCTCAATGAATAGCTTGGACTTGTTTGGACCGTTTTCGATTTTTTCTCTATTTTTGTAACAATCCTTATTACATTATGAAAAAAAATAATAAGTATGAGAAAAATGATTGTTTAAAGCCTATATATTTTTAACGTCCGAAATTAAATAGCTCATAATATAATTTTTTTTATAGTATATCAAGGTAAATTAAACATTATAGAAGTTTATTTATAATTTCAAACAAAAAATTGGCCTGGTCTAAGACCTGTTTTTAAGAGATTTTTGACCGGATCAGGCCGAAGAACAATGTTTTATAGTTCACGACTCGGAGACCGGATCGGTTACTTCGGTGTGGCGTAGTTCGGGCCTATTTTTGAACACCACTAACCTAACTTGGACTGTATCCAAGCAACAAAACAACCAACTTAGGAACATAATAGTGACTTACCCTACCATACTTGGTACAATTAAGCACTTTAACTCGACTTGATAAGTATTTACCCGCCACACGGATCAAGCTAAACCGCTCGAAAGTTTTGAATTGACACCTCTAATTTATTGATCCCAATTGAAGACAAGATTTACCTTTCACATTCTCTTTTTATCTATAAGTGTTAGTCACGTAACAAATGCATTAAAAGAGTTTTGAACTTATCACACAACCCTAATTTTTTGAACGAGTGATTCGATCTAGTGTAAACGCTAGAGCTTTGTGTTTATGCGACGACATAGACCACTTTTGCCAATTATCTTCACAATTTTTTGAGAGGGGGGAAAAAGGTACGGCTTTTATTTTATTTATTTTTTATAAAAAATAAAGTATAAAGAAGCAACTCAAACATGTTTTCCTCCTTCCAAATTGACAATACTTTTTAGTCAGCATAATCCAATGGAAGCAAAGGAAGGTTAAAAAGGGTGACAACAAGGACGTGAGAATCATTATATTTTAACATCCGAATTGCGGCTTCCATTATATTTTTCCCATAAGCAATTATGAACTTATTATATATACCTCCCTCTTTTGCTTAAAATTTTGATTTAAAAAATTAACTGTATATTATAAGTAATGATAAGATGGCACAAGAAAAGCAAAATATACCTAGCCATCATGTGGACCCATCAAAGCAAAAGAAGGGTGTTCTAGAATTTTTATATTATTTTATTCTAATTCTAATTTAAACAACGGAAATTGTAAAATCAAATTAATCTAAATTAACGGCAAAATTTTACAAGATGAGTGTGATAAAAGCTAAATGTGTCAATTAGATAGAGTCAAAGTAAGTAATTGAAAATAATAATAAATTAAAACGTTATTAAAATAAGTATGGCAACAAAATATAGGTAAGAGATTACTTCCCCTCCCCCTAATTTCTTCACTTTTGAATAAATTGTGCTTTTTAAATATTTTTTAAGAGAAAATTTCGAATGTATGCTTACTTCACCACACAGTTTACATACATTACAATCTACTTAATTATATCACAATAAAAGTAATACAGAATATTTCTAAATAACTTACTTTCAAAAAATAATAGACTCATGTTTTCAAAAATTTAAAATAAGACTCATTTTAATCTCTCATCATTGCTTTGATTGACATTGATACTGTATGTAAAAAGATTTTTTAAAAAAATTGAAAAAGGAAAAAAAAAAAAAAAAAGTAGAGGTAGTATGTGAAACATAGAAAAAGATTTACTCTTCTAGTAACTTGCAAGAAAAGTAATCCTTGATACCTAAACAAAAATATTTTATTGGTAAAAAAAATGAACACGTCTAACAAAAAATATTTTTCCCTTCCCTTCAAAAAAAAAAAATTTTGAAAAATGAAAAAGAGTAAGTAAAAAAGAAAATGGAGATTTAAAAAAATATTTAGTGCGACCATGTGGCACTAATTGAAGCTGTCTGAAAAATAGAAAAAAAGTTACGTGAGAGACAAAAGGTTTACTTAGTAACATGGTTAGCATGTGAGTGTTTACTTGCATCATGTGGTCATCCATGTGTATTAACCCTGGATTTTATCTGTCATAAAATTATAACTTCTAACCAAAATTTCCTACCACTTCACCACTAACTAATTAATTATAATTTATTTATTTAGTTTCAAAAAATAATTTATATATTTATTATTGTTATTTTGATGTAGAATAATAAGTTATTATCCCTTTACTTCAACTTGAAGAGAAGTTATGTATGCCGTCGTATAATTACAAAATTGATTGTTTAGTCTGGAACCCACAATAACTCAATAAGGAGAGTAGAAATAATAATGATAATAAAAATATTATTATTATTTGACTTAACCTTAGTTTGCCCATCTAATTAAGTGGGGATAGATAACCCTACATAATTTAATGCATATGAATATATGAGTGATTATGACTCCTTACCTTGATTAAGACTCTTACCATGACCTAATTTACAGGCTAAATAGTACTTACACAGTATAAGTTAGCATCAATAATGCGCAACAATGTATAAATTTTTAAAAATTGAATGATGATTAATAGTAATATAATTTATGTATGGTCATTATCCTTATCAGTAAGTCCGTGTTTGCATTATTAGTAACCAATTAAATATTAGTAATAACCTGAGTAATAACCTTAGTTATATATTACTGGGGAATGTGTTTACCGGTCACAAAAATTACGACGAACTGGACAAATTAATACTTCGAGGCATGCACAAAATCACTTTCCCAAAGTAATACTTCGACCCTTTTATACACACCGGATATCACGAAATTACTAGAAGATACAACAAAGACAATCACAACAGTGTGTAGTATGTTTGTGATCTAATGTAATCAAAATTTGAGATAATTATGATGATGAACAATGGGGTTTGCAAAAGGTTTCAAAGAAAAATAAACTGTTATTTTTCTTCAAGTTATTTCCATCATATGTTCAATGAACATATATATACAAAGCAAAATATCAAACAAAACTAACGAAGGAAAATTAAACCGTCACTTTTGTTCAATTCTGACCCGCGCCCTGTCGGGCTGGCGACCGCCCGACCGGGTTAATCTGACGTCTAAGCTTGATTCCTTTCGTGCCCGGTCGGGCGGCGGTGGCCCTGCCGAGCGGCAGAACCCAAACTCCAGAAAAGCCTTCTCATGCCCTGTAAGGCGGAGTATCCTAGATTTCGGCAACAAGGCTTCGCATTTCTTCTTCTCACTCGCACCCGGTAGGGCGGCGGCTGCCCGACCGGGCGGCTGAGCAACATTAGAAACCACCGCTGGCGCCCGGTAGGGCGAGTACCACCCTTACTGGGCTGCTTTGTTCCTTCCTCTAAAACAGAGGTTCCTCCCTCTAAAACCCAGTATTACTTGCTTCTTATTTCTTGTTTAATTAATATATAACACCATAACCTAAGTAATTAATCAAACAACATGAAATTAGCCTACAATACTCTAAATTATTCAATAATCCTCCTCCATTTAGAGTATAAATCTAGACTCATTGCAAAAACACCATCATCATAAAAGGCAATCTTATGCATAAATGAAAGTGTACAAAGACTTGAGCTCCCACTTAGTGCAATATACATTCCAAGAATTCGTATCCATTCGGTATCGTAAAACGTTTGAACCAAAAGCAATACATATTGAGTTCATGAAGATATTACACACAAGATAAATTACTTGATTACATTAATACTTGACACGTAAAGCCATGTGTCCCTATCTTTTCGTAAGTAGTTCAAAGCTATGCCCCAAAAGTTTCTTGAAGCGGCTAAACTTCGTACTTATAGAGGTAGACTTCCAAAACATGCTCCTGTGACAAAGCATTGTATCAGAAATTCTATTAAGTTAAAAACAACCTCTTTTCATCACAGTATACCGGAACTTTACCTTCGATGATTAAACAAGTTCCCAATTACCAAGTAAGAAAGTTAATCTTATTGAACTTAAGACCCAACTTCTTATTGGGCGTTAAGTTAAGACTCCCTCATTGGTAATTACTTAGGGCTCCAATCCTAAATTTATTGCCATCCTATTATTCACATCTCTAGCCAATGCCTTGGTGAAACAATCGACTAGATTGAAATTCGTTCGAACATAATCAATAGTGATTACACTATTCTTGATAAGCCCTTGGATGTAACTATGCCACACTCCGATATGCCTTGACTTACCATTATACACTTGGCTATATGCCTTAGCCAAAGTAACATTATTATCGCAATGTATCTATCACAATTGGCAATATTGGCTTTTGCAACAAAGGAATCACATGCATTATATCCCTTAACCATTCTGCTTCTTTACCAGCGGAATGTAATGCAATGAACTCCGAGGTCATTGTAGAATCCGCAATGCAAGTTTTCTTCTTAGATGCCCATGAAATGGCACTTCCCCCATATAGGAATAACCAACCACTTGTGGATGAATGATCTATATTTGAGATCCAACTTGCATCCGAATATCCTTCAACAACCGAAGGATACCCACTATAACACAAACCATAATCCATGGTTTTCTTCAAGTACTTCAACAAACGATGAATCGCTTGCCAATATAGCATACTAGGATTACCAGTGAACCTGCTCAATTGACCAACCGCATAAGCGATATCCGCCCTAGTACTTGTCATAGCATACATCAAACAACCTATAACTCTAGCATATTCCAGTTGTAAAACTGCATTACCTTTATTAGGTATCAACTTTATGCTAGGATCCATAGGTGTTGAATAAAGAAAGGTCGACTTTCACTTACATTGAACTTCCTGAGCACTTTCTTAATGTAATGAGATTGTGACAAGATCAACTTCCCATTTTCTCTCTTTATTCTTATGCCCAAGATGACATCCACTTTTCCCATGCCTTTCATGGAAAACTGAGAACTAAGGAAGGATTTTTTCATTTCAACTTGTGACAAATCCGTTCCAAAGATCAACATGTCATCTACATATAGAAAAATTATGACACCTTGACCGTTGTCATCAAATTTGCTATACACACATTTGTCAAAATTGTTAAATTTAAAACCATTAGATAACACAACCTCATCAAACTTTTAATGCCATTGATTAGGTGCTTGTTTTAGCCCATATAGTGATTTAATTAACTTGCAAACTTTTGCCTCTTGGCATTCCACAACAAACCCTTTCGGTTGTCGCATATTAACCTCTTCTTCCAAATCTCCATTCAAGAATATTGTCTTGACATCCATTTGATGGATCACTAGATTCTTAATTCCCACAAGTGCAATCAACAACCTAATAGTTGAGATTCTACCTACCGATGCATATGTATCAAAATAATTGATACCAAGCTTTTGTGTAAAACCTTGAGCCACTAATCGGGCCTTGAACTTTTCAAAAGTTCCATCAATCCTTAATTTCTTTCTGAAGATCCACTTGCACCCTATTGGTTTAAAATTAGGTGGTAAATTAGCTAACACCCAAGTGTTGTTTCCCATGATGGAATCCATCTCATCATTAATTGCTTCCTTCCAAAATGGAGCATCTCGAGACTTTATAGCCTCGTCATAAGTTAAAGGATCATCTTCCACATTAAAAATGTATGGATGTTGTGTTGAAACTTCATCCCTTGATCCCTCAACCAAGTACACATGAAAATCCAGGCCAAAGGATTTTTCTTTTCTTGCCATCTTACTTCTCCTAGGTTGTAATGATGATGTAGAAGCCTCCTTTAAATGAGTTTGGTCATCTACCTCTTGATCAATTAAAATTTGATCAAAACTTTGAGCATTGGTATTTGGAGTTACATCCTTTGGTCTAGGAATTTAAGAAAATCGATTTTCATCAAACAATGCATCCCTTGACTTAATGGTGGTGTCAACCGACCAAAAGTCATTTTTCTCTATTACATAGAACCTATAGGATTTTCTATGTTCCGCATATCCTATAAAATGCATTCAACTCCTCTTTCACCTAACTTTTTACGTTTAGGTTTCGGCACTTTTACAATTGCACTACAACCCCAAACTTTGAGATGACTCAAGTTTGGTTTCCTTTTGTACCATAGCTCATATAGGGTAATTTCCTTCCCTTTCATGGGAGTACGATTTAACACGTAACAAGCCGTTAAAACGGCTTCACCCCAAAACCCATCACTTAAACCCGAATTTGACAACATAGAATTAACGATTTCTTCTAGTGTCCTATTCCTCCTTTACGCTACACCATTTTGTTGTGGTGTATATGTTGTGGTAGTTTCATGTACTAAACCTAAAGATTGAAAAGAACTTGGGCCATAGTATTCAGCTCCTTTATCGGCTCTTAATCTTTTTATCTTTCCGTTAGTTTGCAATTCTACTTCATTTTTGTAGATTTTAAATTTGTCAAGGGCTTCATCTTTAGAGAATAAAAAATAAACATAACAGAACCTTGAAAAATTATCAATAAAAGTTACCAAATATTTCTTATTCTCTAAAGAAGGTGTGTTGTGAAAATCACATAAGTCACTATGCACTAATCAAGCAATGAAGTATTTTTCTCAACAACATTAGGAAATAGGTTTCCTTGTAATATTTTTTAACATGCATGTCTTTCACTTCTCTATCCTTGGATCAAACACGGGTATCAAATCATGCTTAGATATAAAATATAATTTTTTGTAATTAACATTACCAAGTCGTAAATGCCATAGACTAGAGATGAATTGTCATTAACAACATACACTACATCATTTAAAGTATTACAAATACTTAACTTAAACCTATTATCACACGAGTAACCAAGTCCTACAAAATGATCACCTTTAGACAAAATAAACTTATCTGACTCAAAAACCATTTTAAAACCTAATCGATTCAAGATCGCACCGGATACAATATTTCTCTTAAGTTCAGGAGTAAACAATACATCTCTTAAAATAAGAGATTTTCCCGAACTAAAGATTAACTCAACTTGTCCCTTGCCTAGCACCTTAGCAGTAGAGTCATTGCCCATATAGAGAATTTCTCCATCATCAACTTCCATGAAGGTCTTGAACAATGTTCTATCTTTGCACATATGCCTCGATGCGCCCGAATTGATATACCACGAACAATCAGCCTGTACATAATTGATTTCAGAAATCATACACACATAATTAAGGATGTTCATCGGTCCAAGATCGGACCGGAACAAAGACCGAAAAATTGAATTTCAACAACCGGAGATCGGACCAATTAAGCTAGGACCGAACCCGGACCGGACCGAAAAAATGGTCCAAAACCCTGACCGGATTGATTTTAGATTTTTTATAAAATAATTTCCTAAATTTTAAATAATTTATGGAAAACTCGAAAAAAAAAATAGGAAAAACAATATTTTAACGTCTGTTTTTTGTATGTTTGGCATAAAAAATCTCATACAACTAAAGTTTTCCAAGCTTGTTAAGGATAATCTTAATTATTATTAAAGGTTTTATATATAACTTTAAGCAAAAACCCGGTCCGGTCCAAGACCAATTTTTATAGGGTTTCGGACCGGACCGGAAAAATAAATTTCTCAACCTTGAGACCGGACCGATTAATTTGGTCTGGTCCGGTCCGGACCAAATTTGTGAACACCCATACACATAATCCATAAATGAATTAAATGAAATTTGTGCACAAGATTTACCTTGTTTGTCTTGGGATTGGCTAGAATCGCCTTTTCCACTTGAAACTTTTTCTTGCTCAATTTCTTCTTCCAGATTGTACAATCCTTCTTAAAATGACCAGGTTTTCCACAAACCCAACAAGCACGTAATTTAGTACCATCACCACTTACTTTAGGCTTCTTGCCCTTATTTTTGTTTGAGCCAAATCCCCTCTTCCTCTCATTGGACTTTCCATCCTCCACCATGTTAACGGTGGTAGAACTAGGATTTACCTCCTTTTGTCCTTCTTGAACACGGATTTCTTCCTCAATCCAAATATGGGAACTTAATCCGTTAAGATTAATATCTTCTTTCCTATGCTTTAATCCATTCTTAAAGTCTTTCCAAGAGGAAGGCAATTTGTTTATTATAGATGACATTATAAAGGTCTCATCAAGATTAATTTCATGTTGCCTAAGACTCCCTAAAATCCTTTGAACCTCATGATATTGTTCCATGACTGGCCTACTATCAACAAACTTGTAATTATTAAATATACTAACAAAGAATTTCTTGCCAGATGCATCCTCGGCCATATATTTCGACTCTAAGTCTTCCCAATGAATTTTAGCAGAATCATGCAACAAATAAATATCAAACAACTAATTTGACATACCATTCAAGATGTGCCCACGATAAATGTAATCGTCATTCTCCCACTTGTTGCGTTTCCTAGCAGCCTCCAATTTCTCGTTTTCCTCCTCCGTTGGCTACGGAGATGTGAGAACATACGCCACTCCAAGTGAGGTTAACAAAAATTGCATCTTTTTTTGCGATCTTCGAAAATCAACTCCTTCAAACTTCTCCAACTTTTAAAATTTTGATGTTAATTCTTTCACCGTTGCCATCTTCGTAGAGAATATTACTTTGGATTGTTGGGGAATGTGTTTGACGGGTCACAAAAATTGCAACGAACTAGACAAATTAACATTTCGAGGCATAAACAAAATCACTTTCCCGAAGTAATATTTCGACCCTTTTATACACACCGGGTATCACAAAATTGTTAGGAGATACGACGATGACAATCACAACAGTGTGTAGGATGTTTGTGATCTAATGTAATCAAAATTTGAGATAACTATGATGGTGAACAATGGGGTTTGCAAAAGGTATCAAAGAAAAATAAACTGCTATTTTTCTTCAATTTATTTCCATCATATGTTCAATGAACATACATATACAAAGCAAATTATCAAACAAAACTAACGAAGGAAAATTAAACTGTCACTTTTGTTCAGTTCTGACTCGCGCCCTACCGGGCTGGCAACTGCCCGTTCGGGCTAATCTGTCGTCGAAGCTTGATGCCTCTCGTGCCCGATCGGGCGGCGGAACCCAAAATCCAGAAAAGCCTTCTCGCGCACTGTAGGGTAGAGTATCCTAGATCCGGGCAGCAAGACTTCGCATTTCTTCTTTTCACTCGCGCTCGGTAGGGCGGAGGCTTCCCGATCGGGCGGCTAAGCAACGGCAGGAACCACCGCTCGCGCCCGGTAGGGCGAGTACCACCTTTACCGGGCTGCTTTGCTCCTTCCTCTGAAATAGAGGTTCCTCCCTCTAAAACCGAGTATTACTTGCTTCTTATTTCTTGTTTAATTAATATACGACACCATAACCTAAGTAATTAATTAAACAACATGAAATTAGCCTACAATAATCTAAATTATTCAACATATGTATTGTCAAAATCTAATTTGAATTCATCACACCATTAACTAATGACATAGCATGTCACATTTAAGAATGACCAGTGTTTTGTTATGCCTCACATAGATGAAGTATATCACATTCATGGCCCTAAAACCCTTCAATTTTTAGTATTTAGGTGGTAAAAAATTGTAGTTTTATGAAAAATTTTGAGTGGAATAGTGCAAGAAAAGTATCATTTGAATATCAAGGTTAGCAACCCTATCTCCAAACATGTGTTTTATCCATAATTTTTTTCATAAGGTGTTGGCAATAGATATTAATAAAAATATTCTTCGTATTAAAAAAGAATATTTTGGGATGAATTGATGTTATCTTGGGAAATAGCATAAAAGTTTCATTATTATAAATTACAATAGATATATTAATTAACTCGGCTACATTTATGCACTATTCAATTAAATCCAAATATATGGAGTAGGGAGTATTATTTATCAGCTTCTGTTATATACTCCCAGGAGTAAATTAAGGAAGGTGCACCCAGGGGTATTTTCGTAATTTCTCACAACATCTTCCTCCTCCCCTCACCACCCTTTGACTTTGGCTCCACCTTCCTCCTCCCCTCACCACCCTTTATCCTTCAATTATGGAAATTCAAGCCCAAAATCAAATACTCTTACCTTCTCCCCATCTCTCCCGACTACCTCGTAAAATCTGCACACACACAGTTCCACCTCTCAAAAACCTTCAATATTTACTTACATTCCAACATTTCCTCCATTAAAATCCTCCATTAAAACGCTAATTATGCAAACAATTCTTCAAATTTAACTCCACCTTCAACCCAAATCACAAATTTCAAGATGAGTAGAAGTTCTTCAACTCACCCCTCAATGTAAGTGTTCTTAGCAACTTATACATTAATTTTTTTTTTTTCTTCCAGAAATTAAATCAGCCCCATATTGTAAATTTTCATTTTAATTTCTTAAATCTTTGTTAATTGAATTTTAATAAATGGGATTGCAGCAAATTTAATAATAATGATGTTGAATCAAATTACAAAGAAAAGGAAGACGATGATGGGTTCTTGAAGTTTCATAGAGCTATTTGCAATACCATTGACGACGACGACGACGATGATCAGATAGTGTTTTGCTCATTTAATCAACAAATGAACAAATTGCTCATTTGATAAATGAGCAAAAAAATTTGGCTTATTTGTTGATTGAATGGCTTAAAAATAGTTGTTTAAAGCAAACTTGCAATTCTAACTCAAATTTGCTAATGAATATAAAACTATAAAAGAAAAAATCAAAGCCAAACTATCTAGATGATGCCTCTATTGTTATCACCTTCACAAAAGTTAGCTTTGTTTTGGATAAAAAACCATAAAAATGAACTAATGAAGAAAGAAAGAGGCAGGAAGAAAAAGAGGGGTTGAGACTGGAGAGAGAAAAAGTGCAGAAAGTAAGAGAAAAATACGGAGTAGTATAGAGTAGAAATCAGATAGTATAATTCTTCAAGAAGCTCATAGAGAAGCGTGTTTAATCAATATTGCTAACTTAAAATTGTAGAAAAATAAAAGCGCGTGATGTTGGCTACTTAAAAAGACGCAAATAACCTAGGTGTACGGTACACCCAGGTACATAACACAATTTCTAATTATTTATAGGTAAAAAAATAAAAGATTTAAAATTTGTTGCAAATGAATTGTTGATATGTTCATTTGACATATTTTTACACATTCTCAAATTAGCGGTATATTATTTTATTGAGTTATATTTAAACTCTTGTGTTGTCTTGTGGCATATATATGACTCATACTTAAGCTTATATATTAATCATATTTTTAACAAAGTTTGCTAATGATATGATACTCCATTCGCCCCACAAAATATTTTTCATTTCCTTTAGGCACATTTGTCACACAATTAAATTGGACCATCATCATATATTTATTTCATTCATTAGCAAAATATATAGAAGAATCTATACAATATATTAAAAGGCATTCTTAAAGAAGTTTAGGTGGCACGTGACACGTGGCACCTTCTTCAATTAATCGAGTCTTTCATTCACGTGCTTTAAAATAATGAACTGCTAAACATCGCCCGCAAATCTCTACATAAAGCCCACAAATTTGAAGTGAATTGACACTTTTGCCCACAAATTAAAAAACACACTCTCATCTTCTCTCTACTCTCATTTTCTCTCTCTCGATTTTTTTTTAAAATATCGAGGCGACAAGGCAAGGAAGTGGCAGCCCCGGAGGCGGAGGGAAGGCGGTCACGCGGTGGAAGGTATTTTTAAATTTTTTTTTTTTTAAAAAAACTTGAGTTGGCGGCGGAGCTACGGTGGTGGCGCCTTATCCGGACGCCAGGCCCACGGTGGCGACACCTGGGCAGGATGCCTAGGCCACAGCGGTGGCGTCTTACGTGGACGCCGCTATCGTGGCCTAGGCGTCCTGCCCAAGCGCCGCCACTTTTTTTATTTATTTTTTCAGTTTTTTATTTTTATTTTTCATTTTTTTTCGGATTTTTTTTAAGTTTTTTTTAAGGTTATTATTATTTTTTTGTTTTTTTTTATATTTTTTTTGGTTATTATTTTTTTGTTTTGTTTTCTTTTTTTTTTTTTTTTTTGTTTTTGTTTTTGTTTATCTTTTTGATTTTTTTGTTTGTTGTTTATATTTTTTTTTTTGGTTTATGTTTATATTGTTTTGTTTATGTTTATATTTTTTTTCAAATTTGTTGTTTTTTTTATGTTTATATTTTTTTTTCAATTATTTGTATATTGTTTTGTTTATTTTATTTATTTATTTTTATTTAATTTTTTTATGTTTATATTTATTTTGTATGTTTTGGTATTTTTTTTTGTGTGTATTTTCTAATTTGTTTAATTTTTTTTTCGGTGTTGTGTACTTTTCTTTTTAATGTCAATTTGTTATTATTTTTTTTGTTTATTTGATATTTTTTTTGGTTAGGTATTTCTATTTTTTGTTATACTTTTAAAAATAGATTATTAATATAAATAATAATAATAATAATAATAATAATAATAACAATTGCTATTATTTTTCTTAATTTAAATAGAGTTAGACATCGCATTTTCGACTTGGTGCGGGGAAGAGTATGAACGTTATTAGAAGTACAATCTACTCAATGGAGAGCTCGGGGCCCGGACACGTTAGATCCCGTGGTATTTCGGCCTTGGCTCACAGAGAACGGGTGCACTATTCTTAAGATGATGATGGTGATGATGATGATGATGAGGAGGAGGAGGAGGAGGAGGATCAGAGTGGTTCATTAAGTCAGCGGCTTGATGATATGTATGAGGCGCATAGGGTAGATGTGCGTACGGGTAGAGATGGTAGATTTGTTAGTAGATCTGGCACATCATCTGCATCCACTGTGTCTGCGGTTTGCAGAAAACTGTCGAGGGCCGTTAATGATTCTTGGGTGGTGAGGGGTGAGGTGGTTGGGGGACCTGTAGACGGGAGTGTGATTCCTAGCTTTCTAGGACACATTGCTACCCGTATCTGGGAGGACCAGGAGAGGGCTTTGGATATGGGAATTTTGAAATGCCAAACCCGAGAAAAGACTTGTAACTTTTTGCGTAGTTAGGTTGATGCTTGGCTGGAAGAGAGCGAGATGCTCGGCCGATTGAGGGGCACTAGAGTGAGTCGCCTTCCTGCCACCATGCACAAAAGAATTGACCCAACGCTAATCACGGCTTTCGTTGAGCGATGGCAGCCGGATACGAACTATTTCCACCTTCCGTTCGGTGAGATGACGATCATGTTGCATGACGTCGAGGCCATCCTTGGGATTCCCGTAGAGGGAAACCGACTTTCTATTGTCACCGATGCGGATCAGACAGATTTACTAGCGGAGCTGTTGGCGATGGATAGGGTTGTGTTGTACACAGTGGCACTTGGTGTATGGGATCACGGCGGTGTTAAGATCGCAACCGTTTTGCAGCGATGTTTGCACCCCACTGCACGTAGGACGCATGACACACAGCTAGCTGCATATGTTTTTCTTCTCCTCGGGTGTACCTTGTTTCCGGATAAGAGCGGAAACAAGCTCAGGCCACGCGACATAGTTGACCCGTGTGAGCCCGACATAGTAGGCCAGTTTTCTTGGGGGTCGGCTACGTTGGCGTATATGTATCGCCAATTAGGATTCTCAAGTCTGGCTGATGCGGCAGGTATCACTGGATGTCTGACATTGTTACTGACCTGGATATACGAGTATTTTCTTGCGTTTCGACCACACCGCGACCCGGTTCCCATTGGGGATGGGCAGCCACATGCCTTTGCGTGGAGTCCACGGTTCGAGAAGAAGTCCATTGACCGCCTGCGATCGATACGGTTATAGCTTGACAAGATGTCCCCATTAGAGGTAAAGTGTTTAAATTATTTCTACTTTTATAGTTTGATGCGTTTATTATATGAATTTTACTAATTTGAAGTGGCACGTCGAACCAACGATTTTGACCGCAAGGTCCTCTTCCCCACCGGATACGCTGCAGAGACCTATCCAAGTCTTGGTTGTACACATGGAGATAAACATCTTGGTTTGAGGCGATTTTATTGTACATCAACTGACGCACTAAACCGTAGTTGTCTTCACCCATCTGAAACACATCAGCCACGACCCGAAATCCGCAGTTACCATCTGCAACCACATCATTCCACCCGTCCAAGTATGCCATGATGATGTTAGGGATCCTGTCCTTATATGGAAACTGTACAATGTCCATTATTCCTGTTGCACATATCAATAAGCACAATTAACAAGTCAGCAAGTAAACTAAACAAACATTCTAAAAAGTAAATTAAAGTGAAGTACTGTACGGTGCCGGGCATATTCACCGACGAAGAAGATAGGCTACGACTTGATGACGATTTACGATCACGGCCACGACCACGGCCACGAATGTACTCAAACGCACTCTTGTTCTGCCGTGCTTGTCGACCTCTAGGTTGCTCGACCCCTTCAAATTCCTCGTGATCCAAGCATGACGTGTTGAACATGTCATGAAGTACGTGGGTAGCATCACAAATGATTGAAGGGTGACTGGAGGACACTTGGTCAAACATCGAACAAAACTGCTCCAACTCAACCAGTGGACCGTCTGTGGAACAACATGCTCTCCAATAACGAGCGTCCGCTAGAATGGATGAACCTGATCAACATGTAACGACGCCCTATCTTGCGTAATTACGCGGTGAATGGTGCATGCACAAGGTAGTCCATGAGTCACTGATATAGCACATCCGCACCGAATAACCACTTCATCACCCAACTCCCTCATCCCGTTGTGCTCGCTCAGAATCAACCCCAAGCAGTAGTGTGACACATGACCATGGAGAATCTTAAATATGAAATGGCAATACATCATGCCATGTCGCCGTCTAAAGTCCTCGAGAGAGTTCTTGATGTCGTCCTTTTGAGTGTCAATTGCCTGTTTATTCTCTCGAACAGTGTATCCAGAGCAGAGGTGGAAGAATCAATCCAGTCCTTCAAAGCTTTATGAGCGTTCTCAACTCTACATGTTGTAGTGTTTCCAAAATGAAGAACTTGGCTTGTCCAATATTTGACAAACTTTTCCCTCTGAGGTATCCATTGCTGCATCACATAGTTTACCATTGCTGGGCACCATTGGTACGCATCTTTGAACTGCTCCAAGGCTCGATCGTACTCTGCCTCCGTGGTAGCTTGCAGGATCTTCTGCCACTTACCATTTACCAATCTCTCTGCTAAATCTAAATTCTTGCTGGAAAAGTTGTAGGCTTTGACTTTCACACAGTTGTTGATGTGTCATGTGCACAGTAAACGACTCGACTCCGGAAAAAAATCCGCTATAGGGGCAAAGAGACCTCCCTTACAATCACTAACGATGGCTGAACATTTGGGCCGATGTAATTTCTCAACTTCTCCAACACCCAATAGTAACTCGCAGTCGTCTCATCCTTGATGACTGCATAACCAATCAGAAAGTTCTAGTTCGTTGGAGCCATCCCAACCAACTCAACCAGTGGGAACTTGTACTTGTTTGTCTTGTATGTTGAATCGATCAAAATCACAGATGGCCAAGACATGATCATATTAGCACAATCAGGATGCACAAGGAATAAATGAGTCACCTCTGATGTGTCTTCATCAGAATTAAACCAAAACAGGTAACCACATGCTTGTGCTGGGTGTAGAAGTTGTTGTATAGGGTTCCTTCCCTCTGACCGTTCAAACCTCAATTTCTGTCTGACGTTGTAGATGTGTCTTTGGTTTGGCTGGTCTTCAGGAAATTTCTCTAACACAGATGTTAATATTTTAGCAGGCTTCACTTGAGCATCACTCATTTCTTTTACAACTACTTTCGCAGAAGGACTTAGGCCACTTAACTGTCGATGACCCACTTCATATTCTATCATCTCATGGTTGTGATACTCCCATTTACCGTAACCCTTCACTTCCCAACCGTCACGAGTTTGCTGTTGTCGAACCTTTACTCTGAACTGACACCCACAACCTTTCCGCTTTGTTATCAAATCGAATCGCTTGACTAAAATCTCGTTCTCCCTTTAGCGGTAACATGATTTGTTTATTTTTTGAAATTATCAACACATATTAAAACATAATTTCTAATTAAACTATAATTTTGTTTTTCTTTTTTTTATAAATTATTAACACATATTTAAAACATGATTTCATATGAAATTTTGTTTTTTTTTTTTACAAAAATTATTAACACATATTTAATTTCAAATTTATCAAAGCTAGAAAACAAAAAAAAAAAAAAAATTAACACATAAGTAATTTCTAAATTTTAAATTTCTAAATTTCATTTCTATATTTAACGCATAATACATTTAATTTCTAAATTTACACATAATTAACACAAAATTAATACGTAATTATATATAAAAGTATTCACACACATACAAAATTACAAATTTGTTTAGTTTTTTGAAATTATTAACACATATTAACACATAATTTCAAATAAACCGTAATTTTGTTTTTTTTTTATAAATTATTCACACATATTTAAAACATAATTTCAAATTAAATTTTGTTTTTTTTAAAAAAAAATATTAACACATATTTAATTTCAAATTTATCAAAGTTAAAAAAACAAAAAACAAAAAACAAAAACAAAACTTTAAATAAAATTAAAAAAAAAATAAAAAATAACTGTGGCGGTGGCGGTGGCGCCTGGCCAGGACGCCCCCACCATGGTTAGGGCGTTTTAGCCAAACGCCACTACCATGGTGGCAGCGTCATGGTAAGGCGCCACACCCACGGGGGCGGCGTCTCGACCAGACGTCCGCCACCAATTCATAATTTTTAAACGCAAAGTACCTCGTTTTCCGGTGACGCTGACGGCTCTCCGGTGTCCCTTGACGATCCAGCTTTGCTCCACATTTTTGGTGAGAGAAAATTTCGTTTTGGGTAAAAATTAAAAAAAGGGCAAAAGTGTCAGAGTTTTAAAAATTGTGGGCTTTAAGTAGAGAATTGTGGGCGATTTTTAACAACTCCCTTAAAATATGGCTTGTACAAGATTTGACCAACAACCTTTAGTTTTAAATGTATAGTGTACTGTTAACTACTAAGCTATTACCATATTATATGTCATTCTAATTAAATTAAATATAAATAAGGATTTCAATCATGGAATTAATGAAGTAACTCAGGGCATCGTCCGGGCCAAAAAAGTAGTTATATATTAAAAGTGTACATTGACATAAATGCAACAACTTTTTGTAATAATAATGTTTGCTTATATACAAATAAATAATGCAATTTATTATTATTATTATTATTATTATTATTATTATTATTATTATTATTATTATTATTATTATTATTATTATTATTATTATTATAACAAAAACCTACAAAGTCAAATGATTTACAAGAAATTAGTGGGGAGTCGAGATACAATCTGGACCCCCACCCCTCTAGCTATAGCGAACCCAATCCTGTTGAATATGTGCGCAGCCGCACGAGCACCAATATCCCGAGTCCCTAGCGAACGCCTGAACCCGCTTCAGCAACGCAACAACATCCTTCTCTAATTCCCCCAATGAAGAAAAGGAGAAAGGAAGAAAACCATAGCCAATAGCCCTGCAATGCGCCCCATACTTGTCTCGCTTCCGCTGAGCCGCAGCTGACACAACACGACCAAGAACGAAGTCAGACAACCCAGATTGTGTCAATGGAGAAGACCCCGTCAAGTCAACACATACATCTAGGCCTCTATCCCAAGAATAAAGCAACACATCTGCTGGTCGAAGAGCCACGTCGTTCCCTCCAGTCAACCCAACGTTGACCTCCTTCCTTGCAGAAATCCCAGAAACAAATATCAACAAGGGTATCACGAACAACGTTGTGCCGATATTTAATACCCACCATCCCAGCACAAGACACTGCATGATCCCCAAAAATATCCCTATCGAAAACCCTTGAGCAAGCAGAACAAGGTGTCGAAACAGAGAACAAGAGAACACCCAACCGGTAGCAAAGAACACAACGGTAAGTCTTACCATCATCATCATCATCATCATTATTATTATTATTATTATTATTATTATTATTATTATTATTTTTATTATTTATTTATTTTATTTTATTTATTTATTTATTTATTTATTATTTTATTTTATTTTTTTTACTTCAGGAGGTGTTGGCATGGGGAAGGAATTGAGTGAGTACTCTGTACTGTGAAGTTAAAATAATCCTTACAAGTTACAAAGGCAACCACTTGGTTGTTCTATCATTTGCTACTGTATACTCAATAATCTAAAGCCAATGGCTACAAATAGTGTATGATTATTTAACTTAGATAAATTAAGTTTCAAAAAACATAGACTCACCATAATTTTTTTTAAATGTAATGAAAATTTATTTAAGAGCAGTGTGTAAAAAGTCACATGTGAGTGTAACATCATAAAAAGTTACATGTGAGTGTCAAATATCGATGTAGTGTAATAAAAATTCTCTAACTGTCATATGGTTTCAGATGAAACTCCAGCCCTTTATAACTTTGATAAAATAAAACGGTACAATCGATCGATCTAGCTTTCTCAATCGATTTACCAACCCCCCTCCCAAAAGTAGAAAAGAAAAATCTCCAACAATTAAGTGGTGCTAAAAATAGAAGTACATACTCTCACTCGATCACCTTCGTAAATAATTAATCTAGCATATAGTATATAGTATATAATTTCATAGAGATGGGTACATGTTGCGTTCCCTACATGAAAGCACGTTCACATGCAATGCTACGGCGTTAGCCAGATAAGACCAACTAATTACAATTAATTTCATACTCTTTCGAAATCATTATTCATACTACTACTACTATAACTTTCCTATATATAGTTACCCATTTATTTCTTAACTGTTGCTTTCTTCACCAGCTGTATGTTCGTTTCTATTATTCCCTCTTTTATTATTTACAATCATTTTATCAACTTTGAATTGGGTTAATATTATTGTCTCATCTTGTTATTATTCATTTCCTAGACAACATAACGTTGTGTGCCATTAACTCTGTCGTCCGTCATATGTATAATAATAGTTTTATTATTAGTTTAAGTTACGGTTTTATAGTATTGATCTGTATACTTTTTATGTAGACGTCATATCACTATTTTATGATTAAATTAACACAGTACAAATAAAAATATTTGTTACTATTCATGAGACGGTTGTATGATAAGATAGATTGAATTTGAAGTATTTATAGAATAATAAATGGTGACTTTTACGTGATTGCGAGTGATCTATAGTAAGAAATGAGGTGATATTGTATGTGTTCGATATAACCGTCATATGCATGCTGCATACTTATAATATATAAAGATCAATCCTAATATTATTAAACAAAATAAGTCAAGATATATAAATTGTTTAATTCTATTTTTAATTATATTTCCTCTCCTTGTTACCGATGGGATTGAGGATACTTATAATCAGAAACACCTACTATAACTGAGAATCTTAATTGTGTACTTATTCATACGGAAGTAAACACAACATTCAAGTTTATACTCCTGCATTTTAAAAATAACACTGTTTTTAATCATAAGTAATACAAGTTTCTCATAGATTAATATTCCTACATTTAATTATTTGCAACACTTTTTTTTTCTACGTTCATTCTCTTAATTTATATGAGCCATTGAGCCTACACTAATTAAATTGCATTCTACTCCCTATTCATTTATCCTTACAACCTTACTACTTTTCGCTGTAATTAAAATGTGTAAAAAAATATTATTACAAATAAAATGGAACGAAGAGTTTGAATTATTGGTAATGATCATTCATAGAGCTGAGTTTAGTGTTTGATCAAATATGAGTTATTGCTATAATATGGATGAAGTAGGATTATAATACAAAAGCTAAAATTTTGACTTTTTTGGACCACTTAACCCATTAAATTCTGTGAAATAATAAAACGGCTCACCCTCTCTGGGTGCCCTGGCGCTGTATAAATAACTTCACATATTATGCAAATACCCCTTTTATGCTCTATTAAATTTACGTACTTGGTAGGATTTAATGATTTTTATAAAAATATTTATGATATTATGTCGTATAAAAGAGTATGCTTATAAGTATTGTAACAAAAATTAAATGTTAAGCTAGTTTTGGAGAAAATAATGGCGGAAAAACTTTCCAAAAGATAATGTACACTCTGTTAAGAGTTCTTTTGTTTAAATATAAGAGGCATTGCATATATGATAAGGGATGTAAGTTGACTAAATATATCCTCCTTATATTGTACTCGTAATTGTTTGTATAAATTGATGCTTTATTTTTCAAAAAAAATAAATAATAATAATAATAATAATTGGACAAAAGAAAAATCCAATTAATTTTTTTGTCCAATCATTTTTTTTTTTTTTTTTGTGAAATGAAGAATAATAAATCAATAGCTTACTAAAACAAATCCCCTCCATCCCTTGGTCCCATTTAAGTCTGATGCTTTAATTTCACCCACTATATAGTATATACCCATTTAGTTTTATCAATAAACCATTGACGAAATTGTATACTACTGTACGTATTGATAATGTTAAAAAAAGCATGTCTTAACTTTTTCTCCAAATAAAAATTTTCATTTTTGATAATTCAAATTTTCCCATCAAAGTTTTAGTTTTACAGATAAGGTAGATTGTGAAATATTGCGTACGTTATTTTTATTTACAACGTATTTCATTGTTTAGACGTATTATTCTACTTTTTATTGGTAGGTAAGATAAAGGGTCTTTTCAGATCTGAACCCCTCATTATTAGTCAACTTAAACTCAGCCAACATTAATAGCTTAGATAATCTTGAAGCATGGGTGAAGATAAGGAAAATTCCGTCCCAAGTTGGATTTAAAAGGGTAAAATTCGAGGATTTGAATGTTTGAAGGAATCAAATTAAAACTATTTTTTTTTTTTTTTTCCTTTTACATTTTAAGGAAAAAAAATATTTCTATTAATATATAGATTTCCAATCTATGTAAATAATAATGACAAATAAATGCAACAAATAATACAGAGTTATGAAATATTTCGTCAAAGGCAGGAAAAATTAAAAGAACGGAGATAATACGAGTCTATTTGGAAGGTGTGAAAGTTCAAAAACGGAGGGCCCAAACAGCCAACGGGGTCACGTTGTGGACCAAAGAATGTAAATGTAAACCCAAAAGCCCAAGTTGAGAGCAGTAATTGGAAATTTGGAATGAATTGAATTGCCCTAGTTGGACATGACTTAAAAATGGAGGGGTCCCTTTTTTTACTCAAGGTAAATGACCCTTTAACAGTATTTATAAGAGAAATAGCGAAAGTGATTGACTATTGAATGGTGATGCCCACTTTAGGTATCTTTTTCGTTAATATTTAACCTTCTCACTCAATTAATTTTCTTTGTGAATTGTGAATGAATGAAATGTCCACTTTGATGTGAGGTACATAACAACATTACTGGATAAGCCTTTTTAGTCGTTTTTCAAATCAATTTGACCCTCTTGCGTTCACTTTTTTTTTTCCTTTCTTTCTCCCCCAACCTTTTTTGTTTTTAACGTTTTCCGTTTAACGTTGCGAGATGAGAATAGCAACCATAACAAAGTCCCAAGAGCCAAATACGTCACTCATTTATACTCTATCCATTTCTGAATAATTGACACAATTTGACTTTTTTTTACCATTTATTTCTAAACTATCACTTTGAGCATACCTTTTTAGCAATATATAATCATTATATTTTTTACTAATATATAATCTTTATCACTACGCTTTTCAAATAAAAAATTTAAAAAAAATCCAATGACAACATAAGTCATAAGGATGCACAACTCTAGAGTGGCTCAAATCACTGGCTACTTTATCCAACTTCAACTAATTTTGTGGAGGCAAAATGTTTTACTTCCATGTTTTAGGTAACATAAGCCATAAGAACACCCCATTGGCATGAGGCCATGAGGGTATCAGCTTGCAGGAGCATGCAACGCAGCATTCAGGAGTATAAGAGCAATGCCTAGAGACTTCAGGTTTCATATTAACTCGCTCTTTCTTTGTTTTGCAGTCTTCTCTTGTGCTGTAGAAGGAAAGTAAAGAAGGGTACACTTGTAAGCATGCTCGCATCCACCCACCAATCCGCGCCAAAGTGAAGAATACTCTACCCTGAAAGTTGTATCCATTCTCGCAACTCTATTTCACTGCAATCAGTGGATCAAGTGTTTGGTTGGTGTCCGTCCTAGCTCATTTAACTGCAGTGCTAAAACAAGCTCATTCGTTCTATTAAGAGTTAAGCCAACACAAATTAGACTTGCCCAAATAATATGAATTTTCCGAAACAATGTTTCTGAAGAACAAAATTTGTGAATCTGAGCAAGTTTCTCTACAGAGAAACAAAGTTTTAGAAATGGCATAAGTAGTGAGCTTTTGGATTTCTGGTAACATTAGGAGGCTTATCTACTTTGAATTCTTCTCTTGTTTGATATTACATATAAACTCATCAAGGGGGCCAATACAATAATTGCCTGTCACAACATCTCGTTGATTCCGATCTGATTCTCCATTTTCGTGAGGTTCATAATGTTATTGTTTGAATACAATAAAAAGTAAGGAGCAGGCATTATACTCCGTATAAGCCCAAGGCTATGTTTGCTTCAACTTATTTAGCGTTAACTTATAATAATTGAGCTTATTTTCACTACGACCAAACTTATGCTTCCAATGGTGGAGCTTATTTTGTTTGAAATAAGACAAAATAGTTATTAGTAAGTTCAAAAAACAGATCCTAAGCTAGCAGAGCTCAGTGCCTATTTAAATTATTTTCAAAGTTAAAACTATAACTGCTATAGGAAATTAAGTAAAAAGGAGAAAGAAAGTGAAAAAAAATCAAAACGATAGTTGCTCTTATGTGAAAAACCAAAAGTGAAAGCTAGAATTTCCTTGTCCAAACTAGGCCAACTTTAAAGGTTAGCTTGAAAACAACAGACGTAACAAATTTTCAGGCCTCTATGACCACATTCTACAAGCAATATTGCGCAAAACAAAAGTAACCCTATAGCAAAGATCTAGTCTAAGATATCATTAGGCTAGGACGTTGAAACTTACTTGCTCGTATGTATCAAAGCAAATTCATACAGTACTGACACACCACACAAGTACTATGCTCTTACCCCCGCACTCGGGAAAAGAGGAGAGCATCAGCAAGCTGCAGGCTAACCATTTTTGGTTGGTAGGAGAGGGTTTACAATTTTACATCAGCTACGAATGAGTTTTAAGTTCAACAAAAGAGCATTTTAAAAAAAGTTAAAATCATTCAGGCATATGGAAGTGAAACATTGGATATTGTTCATCGAGGACGATTATTTAAAAAAATGAACACATGAAGCACAATCTGGCCTTATGCATACTGTCCCTCTGATGGAGAATAAGACAGGAAAAGGTTTGGATAAATTTGCTTATATCCCTCTCCTCCTCTCCTAGCTTATTTCTTTCTAGCTAACATTGCACCAGATCGCCAGGCCGGGACAATAACGTCACAAGCAGTAATATTCTCTTATTAAGGGCATACTAGGGTCAAGGGTGAAGCGAAGAGGGGATAATAAGAGACGAATATAAAAAGTGGTAAGGTGGTGGTGATTGAGGAGGGATGGAGATATAGCTACCCATCAAATGGGTATTAGTTCAGCACCACCCACCTAGAGTAAAATATTATCCCCAAATCGAAGGTAAATTTGTAGTAATTTCAACATCCATATTCATTCAACAACTACCACTTCTACCCATCCTCTTTCTCTTTATTTTCTCATTACGGCCAATCCAAGGATTCCCTAAAGTCTTCAAGAGACAACAAAGTAATGAACATGATCACAAAAACTAACATAAAACTAATCAATCATTGTTCTCGTTTTCATCCTATTTTGTCCCTCTACTCATAATCCAAAGGATGTCTTTCAAAATCCCGAAACTAGTTCAATACCTCTGACTTTGTCAAATGATTGGAGTCGAAATCATGTCTTGAAATGAAACTAAATACAAGTTCTGAGAAAATCAGTGAAATGTGCCTTATTTCCATTTCCCAGATTCACTAATTTTTGCAACTCATTAGTTATGTTTTGCATTCTTCATAACATTTTTCCTGACTAAATCCCTTAATAAACTATATGGTATAAGGACCATGTAGTCTCCACATACGGACATACCTAGTCAATGCCCATTAGCAGTTCATCCATAAAAAGAAAGCACAAATTAAACCTTGCAAATGGACTCAAGCTCAGATGACTACTCGTAAATGATCCAGCTAAGTGACCAGATACAAACTTAATTCAATCACATTGAAGTGGTAAGGAAAGAATCAGAACAAGTAAATCAACTCTGAATTCAAAACTATCATCACTTCAATTATCAAATGATGAACACAGTCAAATGATAAAGAGAAACACTGCATCATGCCTTCTAGATGGACATATATACGCATGAACTGTATGAAGCCAATCTATTGCCTACAACTTTAAAAGCTTTTTACTTAAAATATCAATAAGTATTTAACCGTAACACAGCATGTTTAAGCGTCCTACCACAAGCCAAAATGACTAAAAAATTATTCCCCAGTATAACATATTACCCTCTAAGTAAAATTAAACATTGTAAAATGACCATTGCAATCAATAAAAAAAAAAAGATCAGACATCCTAATTAAACTTTCAGACATGACTACTGAAAGTCTGAAAGTAACAGGACCCTAAGAAGCAAGAATATGAAGCAAACAATAAAAAAAAAAAAAAAAAAAAAAAACCATCCATTTCCTGTTTAACCCCCAGCTTAAAAAAAAAAAAAAAAAAAAAAAAAAAAAAAAAAAAAAAAAAAAAAACACAAACAAACAAACAAGGAGAAAACAGATGAAACAGCAGTTAAATTGGACATACCTTGCGTCCTTGTCATAGATAGATATTAGATAGCCACATTGATGTGGTACCTTTTAGCTCACACTTCTACAATTGAAGATAGCATCTGTCCAAGAAGTAGAAATGGCAAGGAAATTGTACCAAGAAAACATGACATTTACAAACTCGTTTGTTAATAAATGAAACTCAACAAGCGAATTGCAAACTTACTGTCCATATAAAAAAGAATTGATTGGTTAAAACATACCAAGGAAGAAACTCAAATACTACTAAATAAGGAAAAGATCAGAATCCCCTCTGTTTCCATTGGGCAAGAATAGAAACACTAGAGTTGTAAAAACAACAATTAAGCAAATGCAGCATAGACAAAATAGTGAATATAGACATCTGAGAGAGGGACATAACAAGACAGTATACTAAATCGAACGGTTTCCCAGGTTTTAGCGAAGAACAGATGCTCAGCTCCCCCAACCCCCCTGCGCCCCCAGGGGGGTCTTCTGAACTAAAGTACTGCAACAACATGCATGCATTAATCTGAGTAAATATCAATTCACCGATGGTAAATGATATAGGTCACATGCTGATGACAAAGAACATATGTTACCATCCCCAAAATTGCACGGGGGATGTATATCTTCAAAGTCATCATCACGAAGAGATTGGTATGATAAACCAAGACATCAGTGTGAGAGAAAGGATATATTCATGTTAGCACAATATACACATGTTAGAACACCTCTCACCCAAAAATTAAAAGAAAGATGCAATGGCAAATGGAAAACATTATGTAGCAAGCTAGTACCATTTAGTACTCAAAATACTTGATAAAGGCACTGCAATTATCCTCTAGTCAGGTTAAGCTCTTGGCAATAACAGAATGTCTGCAGTCCAAGATGCCATACCAAAAGAGATGTGCTACACCATATTTCTAGTCAATAGAAAATTTCTAAACAAAAAAATTTAGTTCTTAGAATTGGTGCTCATTTCCATGCGCTTCAATTCTAATGCTATACAATCATTTTCAAGCTTCATCCTATCATTCTCCATCTTTAGTTTTTCCAGCTCTTGATCTTTTCTCTTACAGAATCGCTGCCACTTGAGCCGCTGTTTCTCCAACTGCAGTGCTTCTGACTCAATATGTATCTTCTGCTCTTCTAATTGAAGTGCTTGTGATTTCAACCATTGATTCTGCAATAAAGCTGCTTTCTGACTTTCAGGTAAAGGTGGATGCATATCAGCACACGGATTTTGTGGTTGCAATTGGAAACCCTTGCTGAAGTCCTGAGTAGATTGAGGCCTAAAGTTGAAATTCTCCAGACTTAGGCCTTGTTTCATTCTTTTTGACGGATCTCCCGAGAGAGCATATGCCGCCTTGCTATAGTTTTCTCCATAATCTTCATGATCATCACTATCTGCACCATCATCATCCTCAACAGCATCATCATGTGGATGCCTTTTAAAATCAACGCCATTATCATCTCTACTTCTCAATGCCAACTGCAAAGACTGCTGAAGTGCTGGATCAGGGGGCAGATGCAGTCGATTATTGTTATGATATGAACACAACTCTTCATAAAACAAATGCTTCGAGCTCAGAATTTTCCTAACCTCGTCTTTTTCTTTCTCAGAAATGTGATCCATCATGTCTAAAATAGCTGGTTTCTCAACAACCTGACAAGAAGTGCCCTTCCCAAGAATTTCATTGAGTTTCTTATACCTCTTATTCAGGTCATTGAATTTATCCTCACACTGTTGGGGTGATACAAAAAAACCCCTCTCAGCCATCACTTTTGAAATCGATTTCCACTTACCCTTCTTATGCAAAGTCAAATATTTCCTTCTTCCTTGAGAACCCTCAAAGAATGCATCTTCACTAAGGTAAGAAATAGCCGTAATCAAAAGCTTAACCATCGAATTGTTCCATTTTACGCGATGCCATTGAGGCACATTCTTTCCCTTACTAGGATCATTTTGTCCATCCATTCCCTCCCCATTAGAACTATGATCCTCTTCGTCCGTTTGTGAATTTTTCACCCTTTCCCCTTTATTATAATCAGCCATAGAATTTGGTTGATCACAACTATGACCTTGTCCCATTTTCAAAGGCAAAATTTCGTGCAACGACGACGGGTGGTTCATCAAGCCTTGCCCAGGCTGCAGGGTTCTAGGGTTCTGATGGTGGTTAACCCTCATTGATCCTTGCAATTCAGAACCCCCATAAACAGAACCACCACCAGGCATCATATTTGCTAATGACAAATTATTATCCATCAATTTCACCAAACATTAACCTTTGTTCAACACTTTCAACCTATCTTCTCAAAAGCTAAAACCCATTTATCAAAACTAATGTTGCAAACATAAAACCCACCCAAAAACTCAAGATCCTAACTTGAATCCCTAAAACCCTTTTTCTAGCCAAAAACCCAAATAGATAATCATAAAATTCACAGAAACTCCATATATATGAAACCCAAATCACAAATAATTACAAGAAAACAAGACAGAATCTCAAACACCCACCAAATAGAATTATAGAAAAAGCAAATTAAAGTGCATAAAATTAATAAAATAAAATAAATTAATTAAGATTAGAGAAACTTATTTGTGCTCCTCCTTGTTTCTGTCAGTATCCTCTGGTAGAATAAGCAATAAGAATTTGGTAGAAAGGCGGAGATCTAAATGTTGCAATTATATGGGATGAAAATAAATTTATTTATTTGAGTAAAAATAATTTTGAGAAATGGGGAATATATTTGAGAGAGCCAATGGCAGAATATGCAGTTACAATGTAGGATTTTTTACGAAACTGAGCCCTATTAGCAAACTATTTACGAATATAGACGCGTTTTCAAACTATTTACGGAATTGAGCTTCTGAGGTAAAACGCTGCCTCGGTCAGCGTTTTACCTCTGTTATTATTTTTTTTTTAAAAAAATTCTTATTTAGTGAAATACAAATTTTTTTTTTAAAAAATATAGAAATACATAAAAACGCTGCCTCAGTCAGCGTTTTTGTATCAGGCTGGGACAGGCCTTAAAACGCTGACTGAGGCAGCGTTTCATTAATACTAGAAACACGCTGCCTCAGTCAGCGGTTTTGCCTGCTATATTTTTCGCGCACTCACTCTTCCTCAAAACTAAAAACTCAAACTCACTCTTCCTCACGCAATAGCCTATCTTCCTCAAAGCTCTGCCGTCGCCGCCGCCTGCTGCCTGCCGCCGTCGCCGTCGCCGCCGCCTATTGCCTGCTGCCGCCATGCCTCTCCTCTTCTTTATAATCACATTGTTAGTACTTCTCACTTATTTGTTTTTAAAATTTAAAAACCTAGGTTAGTTTGATAATTATATACTACATTGTTTTAATTTGATAATGTTGTTGATTATTCTAAGTTAGTTTGATTTAAATTGACAATTATGTTGATAATTCTAAGTTGGTTTGTTGTAATTTGATAATTGTCTAGTATAAAAGCCCTAAATTGATGTTAGTTTAGTAAGAAAGTTTATGATGAAATTGTGGAAATGTTTGATAAAATTGTTGAAAATGTTGATGAAATTGTTGATAATGTTGATGAAATTGTTGTTTTAGTTTGATAAAGTAGCCTACATTGTTGTTTAATTACGAAAATTTTGTTATGTAGAATATGTTGGTTGTTATAGTGTGAATATGTTCGTTGTGTACTTTGTTGTGGTTGTAATGTGAATTGGAACAATGTTGGTTATTTATGTTTATAGTGTGAATATCTTGGTTGTTTTTGTGCGAATTGGTGGAGATTGCATGCAATTAAGATGTGTTTTTGGTTGTTGTATAGAATATGGCTGCACAAAACGCAGCTTTGTTATGCCGATGGGGGGTGAATTTGTGTCTGATGGACCGAATGTCCAGTATAGTGGTGGAAATATGGAACCATTGCCACTTGGACCGGACATGACTTTCAACGATCTGATGAACGAGGTTCATAGCATTATTGGCTTAAACCCAATGTAGGCACATCCATGTAGGCAGGCCAGGTAGGCCTGCTATACATCGTCAGGGGCAGCAGGATCAGGACCAGCAGTATGAGCGGTACATTCCTCCACCACGGCCTTCCCCCGACGAGGCGTACGCTTGCAGATGGGCGGTCCCCAAGCTGACATATGCGCATGCGGCGAGGGGCCTGCCATACTACCGAGACGCCCTTGATCGACTGACCGAGGATCAGGTGAAATCTTTAATTTGTTTATGAAATTGTTATTTATTATGTATACTCTTAACATATTTAATATGCACTAACCTGTTTATTATGTTACTTTTTATGTGTTATCGCAGATGACATGGGACCCGTATGAAGCTGATTTAGTTGCTGCCATGCCTCCACATCTGCTAGATCATCAGGCGCAGTGGCGTTCTAGGGTCCCCCTGATCTGTTTTGAGGTCATCGAGGGTCACCTACCAGATCGAGTCATGCGACAGTTTGGACTACGACAGACTGTCCCCCAGCAGTGTGACACTAGTGCCCGGCTGCACCGCATTGACCGTCGGGGAAAGAGCGACAGGAACTGGCGGACGGAGCATGCCCAGTACATTGACTTGTGGCATCGACGGTTGGAGTTCGTCGTCACTGGTGACCCCATCCACGGCGTTATGGATCCATACGATCCATACATGGAGTGGTACATGCGGATTACACGGCGTTTCATCAACCACAGCTACACACCGCCATCCGCACATTACCATCCATCCTTTGACGTGATCAGGGGATATGTAAGTGTATTTGATTAACTTATTTTATCAATTTTAAATTTGTATATCATTCAACTAACTCATCCTTAATTACTGCAGGCGTTGGATATGACAGCGATGGTTGACGCACTGTCGGACGTCCTTCCAGGCATACCTGAGCCGCCCAGAGCACAGGTCGAGCGGGTGCGAGATATGGGCATGGCTACCTTGCAGAGATATGGTCACGCCTATCTCGTCCACCCCCGGGACGATCATGGCGACCACTCTAGTCACTCACAGTTCGAGGCTGGCCAGAGTAGCTGTGGGGGTGATCCTTCGTCATTCACGGGCGCAGAGGAGTACGACATTCGCAGTTCCGCGCCCCTACGTCATCCTGATGACCCATCTTACAGCCAGTTGACTCCGCCAGTACGCCCGAACCCATTTACCACGGTCCGTCACTACAGTCGTCGTCAAAGGCCGAGAGTGGACATACAGGACAGAGAGCCGTTACACCAAATTGATGAGTCAGAATATGATAGAATTATCTGATTTATTTGCTGTAATGACCTCTAGTTTGTTGTACATAACACTTACATTACATTATTATTTTAATAATTATTTGAGTGAATTTATGTCTTGTTTGAATTTCAAATTCCTTATTTTGTCCACGTTTGACTCATTTCATTCAAAATAAATTGTGGATGTGGTGGTGGTGGATGTGGAGGAGGATGGATGGTGGAGGTGATGGATGTGGAGGAGGAGGGTGGTGGAGGTGGTGGAGGATGTGGAGGAGGAGGGTGATGGTGGTGGTGGATGTGGATGTGGAGGAGGAGGGTGGTGGTGGTGGTGGTGGTGGATGTGGAGGAGGAGGGTGGTGGAGGTGGAGGAGGAGGGTGGTGGTGGTGGTGCATGTGGGTGGTGGTGGTGGTGGATGTGGAGGAGGAGGGTGGTGGAGGTGGAGGAGGAGGGTGGTGGTGGTGGTGCATGTGGAGGAGGAGGGTGGTGGTGTTGGTGGATGTGGAGGAGGGTGGTGGATGTGGTGGATGTGGAGGAGGAGGGTGGTGGTGGAGGTGGTGGATGTGGAGGAGGAGGGTGGTGGTGGTGGTGGATGTGGAGGAGGAGGGTGGTGGTGGTGGTGCATGTGGAGGAGGAGGGTGGTGATGTTGGTGGATGTGGATGTGGAGGAGGGTGGTGGATGTGGAGGAGGAGGGTGGTGGTGGTGGTGCATGTGGAGGAGGAGGGTGGTGGTGTTGGTGGATGTGGATGTGGAGGAGGGTGGTGGATGTGGAGGAGGAGGGTGGTGGTGGTGGTGCATGTGGAGGAGGAGGGTGGTGGTGTTGGTGGATGTGGAGAGGGTGGTGGATGTGGAAGGGGGCTGCACTGGTTGCTGTTGGGGGCCTGCTGTTGCTGCCTTCAGCCAGCAGATAAAACGCTGACTAAGGCAGCGTTTTATGCTTAGGCGTAAAACGCTGACTCTGTCTGCGTTTTTCTCTGTTATGGATACAATAAAAACGCTGACTGAGTCAGCGTTTTATTGTATTTCCAATTTTTTTTTAATTTGTATCTCACAAAATACGAAATTTTTATAAAAAAATAATAACCAAAGTAAAAACGCTGACCGAGGCAGCGTTTTATGTCAGAAGCTCAGTTTCGTAAATAGTTTGGCCACGCGTCTAGATTGGTAAATTATTTGCCAATTAAGCTTACTTTCGTAAAAAATCCTACAATGTATGGGAGTGTGTGTGGGGAAAGCCGCAAAAAGCCAATTTGGTCATTTTTCAAATCAAATGTCATAAAAAAGTTCAATTATAAAGATTTGACTAAATTTTGATTACTTTATGATTTTATTAGTGCATATTTAAGACTAATAATGTTTGTCAAAAAAAAAAAAAGACTAATAACCCACTTGGTTCATTGGTTGCACTTAATACTTGGTTCATTGGTTATGGTATTGTACAAAAAAATGGAGAATAGGATCATGTCTAGACAAATTTGACGTGTAATTTTTGCTAATTGTTTATGGTTATTTGTATAATATAATGTGATGTGACGATGAGAATCAATTAACCCGCGAATTATGGAGATGGTTGCATTTTTTTTACTAGGTTCTTTGTATTCTTCTTTTTGTGGAATTTTTAATTTCACAATGCTAATATAAGTAGTCAACTTTAACTACATTGCTAAAACCATGTATATGTATGATATAAGTTAGATAACCAACCTAACAAAACTTAATTAGGCTATGTTCCTTGGGACTTATTTTTCAAGATTTAGTTCTACAACCTTCGTTTCATATTATTTGTAATGATTCCTTCGTTTCATATTATTTGCAATGATTAGACATTTTCTACACCCACTTTATGTCAAATCGTTGTAAATAATATGAAACGGATGTAGTATTTGATTTCATTTAATTGGATTTAAATGCATACAATGTGTATTTCAAATTTAGTGTATACATAAAAGTAGACAATTGTTTTTCAAAAGTACATAAGAAAGTAAGGGTGTTTGCTTAATGACCTCAAATGTATCGAATGAATTTAATTTGAAATTAAATAATTTTCAATGGACCAACATAACAAATCATAACATATCCTGTATTTAATTAGCTTACACTATTCCATTTTTGTAGCAGATTATAAGGTGTAAAATCAGGCACAAAGACGAATAATGTGGAAGAGAAAAAATGTGTTATTACACGTGTCATCTTGTAATTAATACATAATCAACGGCGGATATTCCTATGAACTAGTTGAGGCTTGGTACCTTATAGAATACTAAAATTTCCTTGTCTTAGGCCTTGTTTAATATTAGTGGATAGTTGGCTGCTAAGAGTTGATTTCATTATCTAATTTAACTGGCTTATTGTATTAAATATCTAGATTGGCCAGTTGTACCTAGGTTACCTAGGTGATGCAAGCATACCACACCAAGTATCAGCATACTCCCTCCGTTTTTAATTACTTGCTCCACTTTTCATTTTCGGCCGTTTTTAATTACTTGCTTCATTTCCGTTTTTGGAAAGCTTTTACAATATTTAAATCATTTCATCAACTAGTGAGCCCAAGAAAAATCATATTTTATTAATTTCAGATTCTCGCTCCTCCAATTTCTCTCAACTACTTTTGTTTTTTTTTTTTTTTACATTTTTTTTATTCTTCCACCAACCCCACTACCTCAATATTTTATTACTTCTCCAATTTCTCCTAAAACTCCGCACATAGAAATATAGAGCAAGTAATTAAAAATGAAGGGAGTACTACCCAAGTTTTATTTCGGTTAATGTCCTCTGCGGGTAACTTTGGGCACCGTGTGAAGGATTTAGATAGGATTTTGGGCCATTGAGGTAGGTTGGGCCCATTAAAGTTTATTCGGACTAAATGACTTAGGGTTAAGCTATTTTAGGTTTCTAAATGAATATTCAAGCAATTCTTGGGCCCAATACATGACTTGGATCAGAGAAACAGTTTGGTGACTATACTAATCCGTCTAATCTGCATTTCACTTTTTTTTTTTCTAACCCTACTTTTCCTCAAATCTTTTAACTAACCTAGTCAAATTATCACTTTTCTCAACATTAAATTTCAAATGTAAAATAGTGTGAGCATCTCCAATGACAAGCTAATGGTTAAATTAGCTTTTACTATCACATAATATCTCAAGCTAATTTCCTTTCTAGCTAGTTTATATCCCAATGATTAGATACTATCTTGCTATTTAAACCAGTCACAATTGTCAATGAATTACTAGCTACCATTCTTCCTCCTTTTTCCAAGCAAATTAGATTTTTGTTTTTAGAAAAATAAAATAATTTCAATTGTACTCCAATACTCAAGTTAATAGCTTGAGACTTTAGAAAATTGTAAGCAAATCCATAGTAAGAACAATTGAAGATGCTCTATCGATATCGCAATTTTGTTAATTTTAGAGAATGAGATTTGGGTGTGGGCAAAGTTAGTAAAATCGGGGTTCTACTTTGAATCGGAAGGGGCTCTTAGAATCGAATCGTAAAGTCAAATCGTAAAATTGTAAGATTCTACTGACATGCATAAATGCATAATCAAGGCGTCATATCAAAATTTAATCAAACATATTTAAATTATGAGTTTGAAACCTAATTATTAATAGGAAAAAATTGTTTACTCATTAAGCAACCAATAATTGACAATATATTATTTATAAATAATTATATAGGCATGTTTTAAACTTGTAAGGATTTTGCTAGTTAAGAGAAATATGTAAAATCGGGTAGAATCGTAAATTGAATCGTATGACATACATGAATCGTAAAATCGTAATTAAGATTCTAAGACTTAAATCGGTATTTTAATAACAATGAGTGTGGGCAACTAAATAAGGAGCAGAGTTCAATCCACTTCAAGCTCAAAGGAGGTCCCAAACTAAAATAATTGATAATCGAAGGAAGAACTCTTCATGTAATACCCCGTATTTTATGAATTTAATAAATTAATTTAATAATATTGAAATGTGATTTTGAGAATTATTGAATAAATAATTATTTATATAGGGCAAAAATATTTTAATTAAAGAGTTTAAAAGTAAGTCAAGTGACTTAAATGAGTTTCCTGTTTTGTTTAAAATTAACTATTTCCTATGGTGAGTGGAGAAGGAAAACTTGCCAAGTATTTCATTAACATTAAGGGCATTTTGGTATAAATAGCCATCATCATTAAGTTAGCCAATAAACCCAATTAATTTTCAAAAAGGCAAAACCCCACAACCCTAAACCCTATCTCTCTTTCTCTCTCACCAGGCCTAGGCCTATGGTAAACCCAACCCGGCATGATACTGTTATGATTGAGCTGCGGAACTGATACGACCCCTTTTTCGGGGTTTCCTGATGTGTCCTTTGAGAGAGTTACAACTCCAAGACTGGACGATATGCGTCTGTACCTGAAACAAACGGAAGCTCCGGTTGTTTGGAGTTCTGCCTTCGACAATCAAGTTATTAACGAACGGAGTTGAGTTAAGTGCGGAAAGTAAAAGTTTCTCTTCTTGGATCCCGAGATCTAGAAGATTTCCCTGTTGTAAGAACAGATGAATAGTATAATGATTGTAAGTGTCCCTCCCAAGGTAATATATGTCCCTATTTATAGGGTATGGGAGTGCGTGCCCTTATCTCAGGTCATTTAACCTAGGTAATTGGGCTGCGCCGTTTTTACGAAGCCTCGGGAATTGAGCCCATGAAGGCCGCCATTTTCCCTCATGATTGGTGTGCCACGTGTCTTATCCTGGTTGGTTCATTTTGAGCGCTTCCTAGGGTGACACGTGTCACGGCCTGATTCGTCCACGTGTCTAGGTTATTTTTACCATAAACATTTGCCCCTCACAAGGGTGACGTGGCAGACCACGTGGTGCTTGTGACACTTATCAGACATGCAGAGGTGGTGGTTATTTTTCCGTTTCACCTTCCTTGGGAATTTACAGGAATGCCCCTTAATTTACCCTTCTATAAATAGACTTTTACCCCCCCCTCATTTCGCAATTTTTCGAAAAATCTTTGAGAGAGAATCTGAGAGTTTTTCGGGAGAAAGATTATCTTGTCGTCTGTATTGAAGCCGCCTATGTGACAGCCGTCTGTTAGCAACCGCCTACTCAGTTACAAGTCTTTGACCATCCGCCCAGCCCACCAAGTACGTCGGGTGATCTCATTCTCAGGGAATCCGGCGATAAGTCTAGAAGTGAAGATGGCGCATTCAACCCTAAACAAAGGGTCATCTATCTCGGATGCCGAGTCTAGTAGTGAAAACAGCGCATTCGGCCTTGAACAAGGGTCACTTCAGTCGGATGCCGGATCTAGTGGTTCTGATAGTGAGTCTGGGTCAGAGCCGTCTGATTCTGTTGGGGAGGCCGACATTGAAGTTGATGAGAGAGGAGGAGGAGAAACCTCTACCTTAGATAAGGGAGAGTTGGCTCCCTATTTCCACCACATCTCCCCACATACTCACAAGTCCATGCTCAAAAAGCTGGACGAATTCAAGGCCGCCCATGTTTTGGGAGGCGGCTATGAGATTATGTGCTTGAGCGGGATGATACTGTCGTCTGGCCGCATGACTATGGGTACAGAGATCAAGGCATCAGATGCTACAAAGCGGACGTACAAGAGGGCCTTAGATTCCCCCTGCATTCGTCCATTGAAAAAATCTTGGACGAATACCATTGGGTGTCTGCAACTTGCCCATAATTCTTGGCTGAACATATTGAGGTATGTTGTCGCCTGTGAGATGCTGAAGTTAGAGCTGGGCTTTGAGGCATTCGCCCAAATGAACTACCTTAGCAAGGATCCTAAAAGAGGCGGTTGGTACACCTTGAGCACTCACAAGGAGTACATGATGACCGTCTGTGAGGAGTCTAAATGGAAGGATTGGCGGAACAAATTCTATATCATTTCTTCACCTGATGTTGATGAGAGGAATCTCAAATACAAGTCTTGGAACAAGGACCCATACTAGAAGAGGACCTTGTTGTCTGTCCCTGATAAGGGTTGGGATCAGATTCTGGAACCCGACCTTTTTAAGGTGGAGGTCCTCAACGAGGGGAGTCAAAAAGGGATTGTTCCAAACAGCTGGATCCCCAGATATGAGTGGTTCGTAGACGGCACCTTTTTGGCCGTCTGTGGCCTTAGTACTAAGATGAATAGAGGTAGTTGGCCGGATCTCTGTATGAGCAAAATTGTCTTAATGTTTTTTTTTTTATGTTTTTTTTTTTTTGGCTTGCTTACATCCGGTTTTTTTTTTGCCGAAGAAGCAATGGAGAGGCTCTTGAAGAACAAGACGCCTGCTAGCTCTACTGCTGGCTACCGCATGATTAACAAGCAGAAGGCCCAAGCCTTCAAATGAGACCAACTGGAGCATGTAAGCTTCCTAGTCTTTAAGTATGTTTGTTAATATACAAGCGGCATTTACCGCCTAATACTAATAACTTTCAATTCCACCTTTGCAGGAAGGGAAAAACAAGTCGCCTATGCCACCTCAGTTGGCCCAGAAGTAGCAATAGAAGTGTTCGACCGCTGATGACCGAACGCCTACTAAGTTTAGGAAGATTGCGTTTGGCCGGATGCCTTCTTCTGCCAAATCAGCGAATGTGTCTGACCATCCCTCTACTTGAGGCAAATCTCCCAGCTCCCTTGAACTTCTAAAGAAGTCGAACATCATTGAGACGTCGAAGAGTGGCCAGCCACTTACCAATGCTACCGGCTCAGCAGCAGTCGGTCATCGTGACAGGCGTCCGATAGAACGGGAGATGGGCACCCCACAAGGTATCACTGGCGAACCTTTGCCTTACCCTTGTAGGGTCAAGTCCTGACACCAGTCATTTGGCTCCTTCAAGACCGTATCTATAGGCCAAGCTTATTGCAGCTACTTACAAAGTCTTAATTGTGATGCAGATGTCAACCGTTGGCCCGGACGTGCAGCAGTTCGCCAACAACATGCTAATGGCTGTCTCTCCGAATGACAAGGCGTATGTCAGAGGAGTTGGGACACTTAACTTCGACGCCATCAATGCTCTTTTGGCGGAGGTAAGCCAATTTATCTTGGTTTATTAAAAGTCTTTCCAACTCTTTTAGCTGACTATCTTTAACAATTTGTTTTTGTCGACTGCAGGCTATGCTGCGGGTAAAGGGGCTCAAAAAGCCGTTTTAGCACAAGCAAAAGGAGGTAAAGAGCACTAAAGAGCGAGCTGAGTCTGCTTTGAATACAGCTCAATTTGACGTCATGAAAAATGAATTAATGACTCAGGATATCCTGTATGCCCAAGCGAAAGTCAATCTACAAGTCAAGGCCAAGCTGGAGGCGACCAACAAGAGGGTGGTCGACTTGGAGGGTCATCTAAAAACAGCCAGGTCCAACCTCAAGGCCTTAGAGGGAGTTGATCAAGAGGCAAAAGGCCTATGCATTAAGAACAACGCTCTGAAAAATCAGATTGCCTCCCAAGACGCCGAGCTAAGGGCCGAGCTGAGAGCCCATGCGGAGGAGGAGAAGGCCCAGCTTGTTGCTGACATGAGGCCAACTGCATCACCCGGATGAAGATGGCATGGGCTGTCCTTTTCTCAAAGTATGACTACGCAATCTGGGAGTATTAGTTCGGTGTGGCAACTGAGACTCTTAAGGATGAGTAAGAGCAGGCGGCCGAGGACGAGCAAATGGCCGATAATGAGGATGAAGTGCTGGAGCATGAAGAAGAGCAGGCGACCAATGAAGGTAAAAAGTCGGCTGAAAATGAAGGGCAGCCTCCCCCCCCCCTCAAAATGATTAAGGGCCAAATTCTAAGCTTTTTTGGCCTATGTGCCGGGTATATGTGTATCTTTACCGACCGTGGGGTCGGGTTGCAACAATTTCACCGATTACATCCGGTTAACAATTTCTATTTGCCGATCGTGGGATCGGTTTTCCTATATATATGATTATGCCGACTGTGTAGTTGGTTTTGCAATTTTTGCGAATTTTTTAAAGTTTTTGAATATGCATGAATTTGACTAAGTGTCTAGTCTTTCTATTCTATGCATGCAGTCTTAGTAAAAATTAAATTCTAAGTTAGAACGTTGATTCCACCCAAAATTCACTATTTTGGAGTCAAAATCGGAGTTCGTAATCCAAAATTAGCATAAATATGAATTTAATCCTACTAAAAACGAGCTCCTAAATCTAATTAGGATGCTAAACTAGAAATTTAAATCCATTTTAAATCACCTCAATTATTTTTTATTTGTAAAAATTAAATGCAAGAGGCTCTTATACCACTGTTAGGTTTTGCGGTGTCCGACACCGCGCGGAAACTAAGCCCAATAACTGGATCACATGCATAATAATTACAACATAAATAAAAGCATGCAAGATAAACATAAACATAAACATAAGAGAAGAGAGAGAAAGAATGCTCACCCTTGTAGCGTGCTTCGCTCAACCGTTGAGCTCGGACTTAAAAGTTTCAAGTTCCGCAAGTGCAAGAACCTCCAACGGCTCTCACCCTCGCTACCGAACCGAAGCGGTCCCTACCGCGAAGCTTAGTCGGGGCTAGACCAAAAACAACTTAGAGTTTACGAACAAAGGTTTTCTCTCTTATGGAGATCCCTTAAAGTTCACCAACTCAAATGCCTTTTCCCAATGCCAAATGATTGGTATTTATAGGGAATAAAGCTCAAGAATTCCCATCATCTTTCAATGTGAGATAGTTAGTAAAAGAAGGCGAAATAGAATTTAATTTAATTCTAAAATTAAATTAAAAGCCAAAATGAATCACCAAACAACAAATGGCATGAGGAGAGCAAGGGGTTAGGTGAGGACCACAAGGGGAGGACCACCTTCCCCTTGCTCCCCAAGAAAACCCTCTCAAATGACCAGCCCTAATAGGAACCGGCAAGTTGGACACTCATCCTTGAGCAACAAGGCGCGCCACGCTGCAGGCAACCCTTGTGCTCAGATAGGCTGGCCATCTTGGCCTATGCGCTGGCAGCATCGCACCAGTCTGCAGAATTGGATTTCACCCTGTCCGTGCCTGCGGCCCAGGCAGCCGCGCCCGCGGACCTTTGGTAGTTTGCGGTTTCTTTCGTTCTTTTTATTGTAAAATTGAAACGAAGAAAGAGATTATTCATTTTTTGCTTCTCCCCAAAGTTATTCTCTCCACACTTTTGATTGAAGAAACTTGCAATCTCTTCATTAAAAACTCTATCAGATAAGTTTTTATTTGAGAATTTATCATGTTATTACGTACGATTCTTAGTGCAAAGATCGTAGTGTTGTCTTTTGTATCTCAAAGATAATTTTCGGTAAAAACCCAAGCACTGTTGTGGTAGATATTAATCTCTTTAGGAAAGTGTTTCACACGCCTAAGACAAAGTATCAAGGTTTGAGACTCACGTGGTCATTGAAATTCGCATGTTCATTCAAAAGGCTTGGAAGTGAGGCAAGTTTGTAATCTTTCATATTAGTTAATTTCATTGCAATTTCTGTAATTCTTTGAATTAATAGTGCTTGGTTTGAATACTATCTTTTGTATTGTTTTGGTTGTATAATTTTTGTAATTATACACTGTTTTAGGTTTTGTACCCACATTGTTAGTATTTGAGTTATACTAATAAAACCTAACAATAAAGTGTGGAGAAAAACCGGAGAGGAAGAGCAAGAAAACTATATCCCTTCTTTCTTCTTTTAATTTTTCAATAAAAAGAACGAAAAAACCGCAAACTGTCGTGGGCCGCGGGCGCGGACAGGGCGAGATGAAATTCACCCTCTGAATTCTGGAGAAGGCTGGCCGCGCCCTTGGAGAGGGCTCTCCCCGGCCACCACGGGCGCGACACCCCTTGGAGAGGGCTCTCCAGACATACACTCTAAATTACTAACAACAAAATGTGAAACAACATATAAATCACAAAACACGGTTAAAGGGAAGTTTATGAATAAAATGTACCAAAAAAAAAAAAACGAAGGTAGTATGATTGTGAAAAACGAAAAACGAAACAACATAAAACTACAACAATGGTGAACGAGCCCTTAACATCTTGGTTCGATAACCCTCATTTTCAATGCTCGGATTGGATTTGGTTTTGGCGATCAAATGAGAAGGTAGAAAAAAAGGCCTCATGACCAATGACCAAGTCCTTTCCATATTGATTACTGACCCATGGCCCGATCACAGTAACCCAAATACTTTAAAAAAAAAAAGAAAAAAGCACATAAAAAGGTAGGGGTCTGAAATCCCTAATTGCAAATCTACTTCTTCCTTCCCAGAACAATTTGTTGACCCATTTTTCCCACTGATCTACCAGTGCGACTTCTCTCTTTCGAATTTACTCGTCTTTCACAATTATTTGATTATTCAACAATGGTAGTACTGTAGTAGAATGTTATCAAATCATCAGATCACAATTATTACATGTATAATTTAGGGTTTTTAATTTTGTTTTGATTCATTTCATTTTACCAATGATCTTTTTATCCTTGATTGAATTCATTTTAATTCTCATTTTCGTTGAATCGAATTTTTGTGTCGGGTTTGATGTTTTAACTCTGATTTGATTGTCATGCTATATTAAGTTGGTGTGGCAAGTGTTCATTGAAAGTGGCATCTGAAATTTTTAAGATGATGTTCAACCTTATATTAGTGAAATGTAAATACCTAGGTTTATAATTTTTGTTTATTGGTAAATGTTGTTTAAACTATGAGACCGGTGATAAATAATTGACCGCAATTATCTTATTTCATATATTGAACTGTTTTTATTTATTTATTTTTAGGTTTTATAATCTATACGGGTAGATGCATAGTAGGATGAAACCATGAAAATCATTTTTTGCTTGATTAGATGATGAGATCACTCGCTTATTTTTTTTGAAGGAATTTGTATTGCATTTAATTGCAAATATACTGAATTTTGACCATTGTTTGGAAGCATAGTGCATTTTACTTGGATTTACACGTTGGAGGAGTTTTTGTTTAAGGAAGGGGCGGGCAGGGGCTCTGGGAGTGGACGTGGGGAATGTATGTACTAATTGTAGTATTAGTGTTTTGTGTGGCTGTATCAGAATTTGTTCTTCCTTCACTTCTTGTAGATGGCCAAGATTGACCTATAGGCAATATTGCATTAAATGATCGGGGAAGCATTTTCTGTTAATTATTCCTTCGTTTATTTGTTGTTAGCAGGGGCAGAGCCAATTTAAGGGACATGTGGGGACACTTGTCCTCCCATTTTCAAAAAAAAAAAAAAACTGAAAGAAACACGCTGAGACAGAAAGAAGAAGAAAAGAAATTGCAAAATTAAACCCCAACTTTGAAGTTCGAAAGTTGGAGACTTGAAGTTCTCAGGCAGTCAGGCTTGTCAGCGGCACTTCGTCCGTTCGTCGGTTCGTTCGCGTCTTCTCCCATCCAGTGGCGGTGTCGGGTGTCTTGCTGTCTTCGGTCTTCCGCCCTTAATTGTCTCCGCCCCTGCTCACGTCGCCTGTTCTGTTCACCCAAATCACCAGTTCGCGACTTGGAGTTCGACAGACGACAGTTCGTGTCGCCGGTGTGCGGTGTCGGTGTCGGGTGTCTTGCTGTCTTCCGTCTTCCGGTCTTTGCTAGACCCAATTCACCCAAATCAATGGAGGTATGTAAATCTGAATTTCAACTTATTACTTGTTTGATTGATGAAATTGATGAAATTTGTTGTATATATCAACTTATTACTTGTTAGTCTTGTTTAATTTCGATTGAGAATTATTGTGGATTTGACGATTTGTCATTTGTGGGTATTGAAGACGAATTTCAACTTATTACTTGTTTAATTGATGAAATTGTTGTATATATATTACTTTTTTAATTTCGATTGAGAATTATTGTGGATTTGTCATTTGTTGATTTGTGGGTATTGAAGTTTTGAACTTTGAAGTATTGAACTTATTGAAAATTGAAATGTTTAATCTCTGAATTATTGGTATTGAAAATTTGTTTTATAGTTTATAATTTTTTTCCCCTGTTTTTGTGAATTTAAATTATTGAAATATATAGTTGAATTAGAAATTTAGAAATTAGAATCTTAGGTTTTGTTATTATGTAATGATGTGGATTGTGGAAATTGATATATAATTTTCAATTGAATTAGGAAATGTCAAAAGATTCACCAAATTCAAACAAATCCAAGGCAACTAAACAGCCCGATCTTCCACTCTTGTTTAAAAGAACGAAACTCAATGAAAATGAGTCCAATAACTCACCTTCATTTAGCTCCCCTCAAAGTCAAGAAAATGGTATCGAAATGGGTGGTTCAAGTAATAGTAATGTACCATTAGAGGAACATTCGGTGTACGATTTTGTCCCCCCAAGTTGAAAATCCTGGCTCCGCCACTGGTTGTTAGTGTTGACATCATCAAGAAAGGTTCTTGGCTTTGTGTTATTTATAATAAGCAACCAGAGATAATAAGCAAGGCTTAAGTTCTTTTTTTTGAGCAATTGTAGTTTTCTTATCTGTTGTAATATAATGTTTTAAACATGTGTTTCTTATAAGTCATTGATGTTCTGTTGCAGATCAAGGATAATCTTTGGATTACTCACACTTCAACTTCTTAATTATGTAAGTATATATGTTCTCTTTATTACAAATTAATATGGGTATTAATTATTACATTATTGGATGGAACCTCTTATTCCTTGGATCCTGCAATTTTCTTAGTTTCTATAGTTGTTATACTGCTTCCATATGTCCTTTTCCCCATTTTTGTTTTACGTGAAAAGTCAATTTTCATTATGTTAATACAAGACAAGTGTTCATTGTTTAATAAAAGTCTTTTGTTTTTACTAATATCCTATTTTCGTAGTAAAACATCGCCCTAGACTGCTAAGTATTTAACCTACCCTGTTGACCTATAAAGATTAAAATTGATACATAAAAAAATACCAGAAGAACTACCTAGATTCCTAGATAGCTAATGTGGGCTATTATACCTTCTCATAATCATTTTAGTTTATTTGCAATCATCGCATATAATGAATCATGAATTCCCTTATAAAAGAATATCCTTATATGTTCTAATACTTGATTACTCGGTATCAAAGAGATTAATTATCTAATGCATTGCTTCATAATTCATAAACCATTAAATTACGCAAAGTCAAAATGTTAACACTATTTTAAAATGAGTATTACTCCATACAATACGGCAAATGGAAAAAAAAAAAAAAAAAAATTTAAACAGCAAAAATTCTACGTTTTTTTAGAGAGAAAAAAAACCGCACCACATTTCTAATTTGAATTGATTTGCGGTTCGATTCGATTTTAAACCGCATTAGTTTCACCCCTAACCTCCACGAGCAAAAGCACAACATGGCAATGAATAACGATTTTTTTTTCTTTCAAAGAAATGAATAGTGAAAATTTAAGGAAAACTTGCTCCGCCAAAAAAAAAAAAATTATATATATATAAAATAATAAAAGAGAAAATAAATGGAAAAATCCCTAAAAAAAAAGGAAAAAACTGTAGTAAGTTATTAACTGCTCTTCGTATTTCAGATGTTTCATTAATCTTCCTTCTCTGTTTTCATATGTTTTCGCCATTAGAGCTTTTCACTTTGACACTGCACCCTCTCCCACCTCTATTGAAGCGGGCACTCTGAATTCTCCATTGAAGCGGCTTCCGAGCTATCTCTCCTCCATTGAAGCAGCTTTTGAGGTAAATTTCAAATATCAATTTCACAATTTAGGGTTTATCGTTGATTAATGGTTCTTTAAGTTCGATTATAGAACCAATTGGTTATCATTACTGAATTTATCAAATATTATAAGTATTGATTTTGGTTCTGCAGTACGTGCTATTTACGTTGATACTTTTAAGCGTGAAGAATTTAATGAGGACGGAATTATGAAATAATGTCTGTGACTAGTCTGATGTGATCGTTCATATAGAACCATAAATGGGAGCCTCTACAAGCAAAGTTCTTAATGATATTGGTTCCATAATCGGAAACATTGTTGCCACTCCATTCAAATCCATCTTCGGTCGATCATGCCAGTAAGTTTACTCTGATTTTAATCTTGATTGTTCATATGAGAATTAGGCGATATCGGTACGAGTAGTAAACTACTAGTTAACCGGCATTTACAAATAATACAGAGTGTGATCAGTTTATAATTCCATAATGTTTATCATTTGTTGAATAATAGTATGTGAATTAAAAAATTGTGACATGATTTGATTTTGCAGGGATGTATGTGATGGAAAATGGGATGTTGTTTGTTTTGTTGAGCATATCTGCATAGCCGACTTGGTGAAATTTCTGCTGGCTTGTTGTCTCTTGTACATATGTAAGTCCTTTATACTCGACATTCTAGAGTATCGATAATGAGTATTTATTTGCACATGGAATTAATAGTCGCATATATTTGTAATACTTTTTTTTGTTGCATGCGTAGTTTGTTTACGTATTTTGTTATTGTGATACGGAGTATTACAAGTTTTAATTTGTTGTTAATTGCAGGCCTAGTTTTCTTGTACTTGTTATATAAGTTGGGGTTAAAATGTATAGCTAAGTCCCTATGTAAGATGTGTTGGGCTGCTTGTGAAACTTCATGGTTGACATTAGATTACGTTTGTTGTTTTTGTTGGCATAAGATCCGGTACACTAAACGAGTTTATCGTGGTAGACGCCGTCGTCTAAGGCGACAACTAAGTAGGGATGTTGAGTTGGGCTACATTAGTCCGTCGTTTACTTCAGATGGTGATGAGAGGGGGGATTTTAATAACTACGGTTCAAGTCTTGGTCAAAAGAGAAAATCGTATAGAGAACAAGTAAGAAGGAGAAGAATGAGCCGTTGTAATAGTGTTAGGTTGAAGAGAGGAGGTCAAGTCTCTATTCGTATGAAAGGAGGCAAGTCACATAGGAGGAGGAGGAGGAGGAGAAGGGATCAACTCAATGAAGTTCAGATGTCAAGTTTGAGAAAGAGTAGAAGATGTAACTCAATGAAGTTCAAAAAGCAAAGGACAAGATGATCCTTGGATTATTAATTATTTCCAAATGTTTTTGCAATGACTTTGTAAATGTGGGGGAGAATCGTGTGATATTGTTGTTGTCATTGTCATTTGTAAGTAGTATTTTTTACACTTTAATTTGTATCCGGGAAAATACATGCATGTTGAATTTAGGGAAAACACATAAATATTGTGTTGCATTGTAGGCCTATGCCTGGCTTGTATATATATATGTTGTGAGTAAGTGTAGATTTAGATTGCATAAGTGAGAAAGCATGGCTCATAACCTCATATATGGCCTTATGAATTGAAGTGTGTAGAACTTGGTTAAGAGTGCATAATTAGCGGAAATAATTTTGGCACAACTAATGTGCGTCAAATTAATTTTCCATGTCTGTTGGTATGATCGACGATATATTTTGGTGTAGGTTTTAGTTGTGAACCTAACATAAGAATCGATCCCAAATCTCAAATTTATACATCCAACTTTATCCAACTAAATTGAATAGTATCTAACAAGCAAATGTGTAGGTTAATTCTAGTTGAACCAAACGTTTACACTTAAAATTAATTACATACTAACTCCTATCCATGATGACAATTAAACACAACAACTAAGAACTAATCAATACTACAATGTCGATAGTTAAATTTTGTTGAAACCTGAAATATACATTATGGACCTTGTAAGCCTTTGTATTCTATTAACAATTCCGCAAAAATGTTTTTTTTTTCCAAGACAACCGCCAAAGATTGAGTAATACGTATTAAAATTGATTCTTTTTTTACTTACTATACAAGGATTGATAACACATTAACACATTATCAAATTTGGTCTTGTATGATTAAAATTGTTTAATCCATAAGTTCAACCTACCATGCATTTCATGTGTTTAATGGTTATGTTAATCATCATTCAACCTAGCTTTGTAACACTAAAACTTTTGTACAACTACGTATATAGTTAGAGCATTTGCTTTTCACCATGACATCCTTCTTGCAATTGAACAAGATTTTATTTATTTATTTATTTTTTCTTATTTTAGGTGACAATCTCAAGTTTATCAACTCTATTAAAGGTTTATAGGCAATCTTGTGAAAGATTGGATCGGCTACATTATCGTCCGTTCCAATCTTCAAATTCTGATTTCACCCTCGGACTTCCATTCCCTTATCATGTGAAATCGCCTCATGACATGTTTGACTTTCTGATGCTCTCTTGGCTCTCTAGCCTGAGCAATAGCCCCACTATTATCACAGTAGAGGTCTATTGGTCCTTTTATTGAGGGGACAACACCAAGTTCACCAGCGAACTTACGAATCCAAACTGCATCCTTAGCTGCTTCTGAAGCTGCCGAGTATTCGGCTTCAGTTGTAGAATCTGCAGTCGTGCTATGCTTAGCACTCTTCCAACTGAACGCTCCTTAATTAAGACAGAACACGTATCCTGATTGTGACTTGAAGTCGTCTCTGCCAGTCTGGAAGCTTGCATCGGTATAACCTTCAACAACCAAATCCTTACTCCCACCATAGACCAGAAATTTATCCTTGTTCCTTTTCAGGTACTTTAGGATATTCTTGGCCGCAGTGTAATGTGCCTCTCCTGATTCTGATTGGTATCGACTCGTAGCACTCAAGGCATACGATACATTCGGCCTAGTACATATCATGGCATACATGAACGATCCAATAAGCGAAGCATAAAGAATCTAACTCATCCTCTCTCGCTCATCAGGTGTACTGTCTTCGGACACTATTTCTTGCTGAGAGTTATGCCATGTGACATGGGTAGGTGGCCTCTTTTGGCTTCCTCCATATTGAATCGTGCCAGTAACTTATCGATATAAGTACTTTGGCTCAATCTAATCATGTTCTTAGATGTATCTCTATAGATCTTGATTCCCAATATGTATTGTGCCTCTCCCAAGTCCTTCATTGAGAAACACTTACCAAGCCAAGCCTTTATAGACTCCAACATTGGAATGCTGTTTCCAATGAGTAATATGTCATCGACATATAAGACAAGGAATGCGATGTCGCTCCCACTGACCTTCTTGTAAACACAAGACTCATCTGGATTCTTGATAAAACCAAACTCACTAATGGCTTCATCGAGTCGCAGATTCCAACTTCTGCTTGCTTGCTTTAGTCCATAAATGGACTTCTTAAGCTTGCATACCTTCCCAGCTTTGTTTGGATCTACAAAACCTCTCGGCTGTGTCATGTACACAATTTCTTCCAAAATCCCATTAAGGAAGGCGGTTTTGACGTCCATTTACCATATCTCATAATCTTAATATGTGGCAATTGCTAGGATAATCCGAACGGACTTAAGCATGGCGACTGGCGAAAAGGTTTCATCATAATCAACGCCGTGAATTTTCTTGTATCCTTTTGCCACCAATCAAGCTTTGTATACATGTACATTTCCATCTTTGTCGGTTTTCAACTTGAAAATCCATTTTCAACCGATAGGTGACTAGGTGTGTAACCTTCGGGCAAATCAACCAAGTCCTAGACTTGATTTTCAAACATGGAGTCCATCTCGGATTTCATGGCTTCTTGCCATTTTGCAGAGTCGAGGCTCGTCATAGCTTGTTTGTATGTCACTGGCTCATCTTCATCCATAACTAGGACATCTTGATTCTCGGTTAAGACAACACCGAGGTATTTGTCTGGTTGAGATCTTGGTTTTTGCAACCTACGTAGGGTAATAGGTTGAGCATTTGCTTTTTTCATTTTGACCTTGACCAGTTGCTTCCAAAGAACTTTGATTGTCAGTTTTGTCAATTTGACTTTGTTGCTCACCTTCTCGAACTTCATCAAGTTCGATTTTCCTTCCACTTGTCATTTTGGAAAGATACTTCTTTTTCCAAAAAGACACCATCTCGAGCAACAAATATTTTGTTCTCAGATTGGTTGTAGAATTAATACCCCTTTGTTTATTTTGGATAGCCCACAAAGAAACACTTATCAGATTTTGGTGCAAGCTTATCAGATATGAGTTTTTTGACATATGCCTCGCAACCCCAAATCTTAAGAAAAGACAACCGTGGAGGTTTCTTCGTCCATAATTCATGTGGGGTCTTTTCGACAGCTTTTGACGGAGCGCGGCTCAGTGTAAGTGCCGCGGTTAGAAGTGCGTGTCCCCAGAGAGAGATAGGAAGATCACTAAGACCCATCATTGATCGAACCATGTCTAACAGAGTTCGATTTCTCCTCTCGGACACTCCATTCCATTGTGGAGTTCCGGGAGGTGTCAGTTATGAGAGAATTCCATGTTCTTTCAGATGATCGTCGAATTCGTAGCTCAATACTCGCCACCTCAATCCGTTTGAAGTGCTTTGATTTTCTTGCCAAGCTGATTTCCACTTCACTCTGAAATTCTTTGAATTTCTCAAAAGATTCAGATTTGTGCGACATAAGGCAAACATAGCCATATATCTACTAAAGTCGTCGGTGAATGTGATAAAATAGCGATAACCATTTCTTGCGGTATTGCTAATTGGTCCACATACATCCGTGTGTATAATACCCAATAAGTCACTAGCCCTCTCACCCAACTAGGAGAATGGTTGTTTTATCATCTTGCCTAGTAAGCATCCTTCGCAGTTTTCAAACTACTCTAAGTCGAATGAATCAAGAATCCCTTCATGAAGAAGTTTCTTGATGCGTTTGATGTTAATATGGCCAAGACGACAATGCCACAAGTAGGTTTGATTTGATTCAACGGTCTTAGCTCTTTTGGTGGTATCATTAACATTTGTCTAGTCACATTTAGAACGTGTGATCCCATAAAACATATAAGTAAGACATTGTTATAGTCTTGTGATCAAAACAACCCGGCGTCCAACGCCATAGATCAAGATATATTTGATGGTAAGCAAAACATAATAAAACAATAATTAGTTCTATTACAAGCCAAAGCCAAATAATGTGCCTACAAGCATGACGGAAGGACAATCTTCATTGTCAGTAGTTGCACATCCACTTGTGAAGTCCTCTCACTTGGTCCTTGAAAATAGGAGCATAAAGTGAGTCATACATGGTATCCAATACATATGAGTAGCTTATACACAAGTGTTAATGAAGATACCTGAGGTAGATGGAACATTCCTCTTTTCCTCATCTTCTCTGAAGATCTTGCATTCCCTCTTGTAGTGGTCTTGCCCACCACAATAGAAGCATCGCATCTTCGCTTTGTTCTTGAACTCCTTCTTCTTCACACTCAAGGGCATCTTGGTAGCACCATAGGAGTCAGCCTTGCAAAGCATTTGCACCACCTCATTCAATGAGTATGACTCCTTCTTGGCTGCCATATGCATCCTAAGTGCATCAAAGCCCGGGTGGAGTGAGCCAAGCAAGGTATGACCCGCCATCTCATTCTCTAATGAGATTCCGAGCAGCTCCATGTGTTTGAAGAGCCTAGTCATTCTAAGCACATGAGGTTGGAGGGGCATACCGGGTCTCATTTTGGTATTATAGACCCTAGACCAAACTCGGTACCTTTCCTTGGCAAGGCAACCTTCCTCTGGGGCCTTGATTTTTATGTCCACAAATGACCTAGTCAAATTAAGAACATTCAAGTTCCGAGTCTCGGAAGACATGTTGACTAGCTCCTTAAGACTATTAAGAAGCATGTCCGGAAGGTATGAGGTGAACTTCCTCTTCCAATCCTCTGGAAGGGAGTTCCTCATCAAATTTGTCACCTTGTAACAATTTAAGGACCAAGTTTCATGAGTTTCATCACTCATGAGTCCCTTAGAGAAGAAGCTTGGAATGGGAGTGTCCAATATATACACCATGGAGCTATTTCGCAGTGTTATCCGGAATTGCTCTTCCCATTCATTGAAATTGACCAAGTTTAGGCTAAAAGCCAACTTGTCGAGGAGTTCCAGGCACGTGTTGTTGTTGTTAATTGCAGACATTTTTCTACAATTGAAAGAATTTGCAATGAAAAACCATTCATAAAACCAATAAGTTTGAAATTTAAAGCATACATGCAAATTTTCAATCTTATTAAGCGTTTTATTCACACATTTAAAATTGTCTCTTTTAGGCGAGAATAAAATGATTCCAAGACCCCAAAAATCAAAAAGTGATTAAGCATGTTTTGGCTTGTCTTAACACTTAATATTTTATGGTATGCAATCCAATTACTAATAGCTCTAAGCTACTCTTGGTTCGATAAAACGTCGCATCTAATGCTTCCTTGACGTTTATCTCCATTGCCACGACATCTAAGGACTTCTTACAGATATCGTTGAGTTTAACCAAAACTAACGTGTATGTGATGCCTTGCTTTGGCAAGCGCACCAACATACCTTACTTCCCTAGGAAAGTAGTAATGCTCTGCTTTGGCAAACCCATTACTATTCTCATTAGTTCCGTAAGTGTCATTTTGGAATGGCAGATTTAACTCAATATTCTTTGGGATTTAGGGTTTCTATGTTGGTTGATTTAAGTGAACTAAACTCATCATTCAACATTCGAAATCCTAAACATGCATCTATCATCGTAATTATATATAAGCAAAATATATATAGGGCATAAATAAAGATATATGCATTTTGGCAACTAGCATGACCTTTTGAACTTGAGTCTTCAAATCTTCAAGGGCCTTCGTTGCATCCTCTTGGCTTCGTATTCTTAGAAAGGCCGTCTTAGAGACATCACCACCAATTATGCAACTACTAGGAAGTACAAAAATACTTAACGGCACGCAGTCCGTATTTAGATTTACTAAAATACAAAACGCAAATCAGTCCGCATTTACTATCCTAGTCGAGCCCCACTAGTTGTCATTTTGTAAAACCTGCATTAGAATATCTATTCTATTCATCCATTCAATAACGTGAATGGCCCATGCATTTTACAAATAATTCAAGCAACAATTCAAAACGAGCGCAAAACTAGTTACTAACTTAGGTGGTTAATCCAACTAACGTGCCTAATTAAAACTAGTCAAAGTTGTTATCCGATTATGTGAATTAACTCAGTAATAATAGCTCAAAACGATTAATGAAGCTTGATTAGGGGGTTTTTCCCGCCCAATCAGTGTACGCCACGTGGACCAATTAGGTCCTGCCAAGTGTCCTCCATTTGGACCTATCAGGGTCTGCCAGGTGGCACACAACCATTTGTCCACCATGGACCAGACATGCCCCGCCATGTGGCCTATTGATTGCCAACTTTGAAGGAGGCCACCTAGGCCCACTTCCTGAGAGAAGCCCAGTCAGATCTAGGGTTTACCAAAAACCCTAGAATTAGGTACACATCCTGAGGCTATAAATACAGTAATTAAGCCTCCATTTAAGACTATTAAGAAATAATTACTCTCACGTAGAGAAACATAAACACCAGAACTTTTTGATTGCTAGACCTGACTTAGCAATTAATTGCACTTCCTGATCACTCCTTCCTTAGAGGAACCAGATCACCCTTTTACTTTCCGCACTTTTTACTCCTCAAATACGTTCTAACTTGATCGTCGGAGGCGGAGCTCCCATCAACCGGAGTTTCCGCTGTTTTGTAGGTACAGGCGCAAGGATCCCAGTCCCGGAATTGTAACTCTCCCACAGGACATCAAAAAATCTCGAAACATTTTGGCGCCGTCTGTGGGGAGAGTACTTTTGAGATAGAATCACAGTTTGTACCGATTCTAAGTGACAAGCGTCCCATGGATGACCCTCAGGTCTACACTAACCAGAATACGGATAATGATACCGAGGTCGAGACTCGCACGGTCCCTGACGGGACCCTCAGAGCTCGACGCACCCGTCCCACCGAAAGGAGGGAACGGGAGGACTGCCTGGCTGGATCTAGTAAACCAGCCGGCCAGCCGCTTGATCATCAACAGGCGGTCGAGGGATCTGCCCCCATCACTAGAAGTGAACTCATGACCTTCATGAATAGCTTCAAAGGGGAAATCTAGGAGCTGATCAATAAGAGGATGCTTGTTCCACCAAAGAAACAGTCGACCAGAAGACCCTCCCAATCTGGGAGGAAGAAGCTTGTAAAGGATCGGGAGGCAACCCCTTACCCTAAGCCTAGGGAGAGGGGGGCGCCAGTGATCGACCTAACTAAGTATCGCTTTCCCTCACCAGGGAAGAGAAAGCCCATTCGTCATATTCAGTCGGAGGGGTCAAAGAGAACATTTTCTGATGCTCGAATGTTGCTTGAGCAGAATAAGAGTGACCGACTGTCAGAGTCGGCCTCTACGTCTGATTTTCGGGACAGCCCACATAATACCTCCCTGAGGTATTCAAGATCAAACTATGAGAGCCAGACGCCCGGAGCCTCCTCTCGTTCTGCTTCCCAGAAGCATCAGGCGGCCCCGTATGTCCCCCAACCATATGTCCCGCAGTCCCAATACTTCATGCATCCTACTCTTTTTGGAGGAAAGGCGGCAAGGAATGTCTAGCCTTTGGACTGGCAACTTAGGTTGCTCAAACTTGGAGAACAACCATCCGGCTTCTCTAAGGAAATAATAGAGGCCGCTCAGCCGGCCAAAGTAAAAAATGTGTTGGTAGGGGCATATGATGGCACTACTAACCCAGAAGATCACATGATGGCATACACCAACTTAATGTACCTCCAAGGGTTGGATGATGCCACATGGTGCAAGTGTTTCCCGATCACTTTGAAAGGAGTCACCCAGCAATGGTTTGGCAACTTGTCGGCCGGGTGTATCAACAATTTTAAGACCCTCGCCTACTTGTTCTCTTCAAATTTTGCAATGAACATTCCTGCTAAGAAGACCACCCTTGTTCTGGGGGCCGTACAGCAGGAAGAGAAGGAGGGACTGCGCTCCTACATCAAGAGGTTCAATCTGATGAGAATTCAGATACAAGGACTACCTGATGAGGTAGCCTATACAGACTTTTTCAAAGTTCTGAAGGACGGGTCGAACTTCAAGTTCGACCTTGTCAGAAAGAGGGTGACCACCCTCCAAGAAGCAATGATGGAGGCGAACACTTACATACAGGCGACTGACCTCTGTAATGTTGGAAAGCAGTCAGACCACAAAAAGTCTGACAAACGAGAAAGCCGGCTAAAATAGTCGGCCAATAAGGAAGAGAAAAAGAGAAAAGAAGTCTGGGCGGCCGTCTCCTCTGAACAGTCGTCCCAGAAAAAGAAGAAGGAATTTAAACCATACTCCCCCAAGTATGAGTTTAATAAGGATAGCCATGCTATCCTCGATGAAATCAAAGGTCGGATGTCAATTGAGAAGCTGGCCGCAATGAAGGGTTCTGCAAGCAATCAGAACCAAGATAAATACTGCCACTATCACGAGGACATTGGTCATGAAACCAATGAATGTATAAGCCTCAAGCGTCTTCTGGACCGCCTGGTAGATAAAGGAGATCTTGACTCTTATGTCAAGAAGTCCAAGGGGAAACCACCCCTCAAACAGAAACAGGCGGCCAACAAGAAGCAACGGACATCAGACAGTTCTGACACTGATGAAGCGCCCATTTATACTATAGCAGGCGGCTTCGTAGGAGGTGGTCCTACTATCCGGGCCAACAAAGATAACATCAGGCGGCTGGATGTAAACTCCGTCGAGCAAGGACGGACCTCCAAAAGCTCATTTCCTGAGGTTGTAATCACTGAGAAAGACTTGGGAGGTGTTAGGAGGCCGCATGATGACCCCATCGTAATTGCATGCAAAGTGGCCAACCAGAGAGTTGGCTGGATTCTCATAGATACCGAAAGTTCTTTTGATTTAATCAGCAACAAGTGCTTGGCAAAGCTCAAGTACAAACCTGGCAGCATACATCCGGTATCTCACCCTTTAGTGGGGTTTGGAGGAGGCGTTGTACACCCAGTGGGAAGGGAGAGGGCCGTCACATGGTGGTCCGATTCTTGGTAGTCGAGGAACTCTCGGCATACAATATGATCTTGGGACAACCCACCCTGAACAGTTCCAAAGCCATCATCATAGCATCTCTCATGCTCCTCAAGTTCGAGAGGGATGACGGATCAGTCGGCTCCCTAAGGGGAGACCAGAAAATGGCTAGAGAGTGTTATCTCCCTGATATCAAACCCACTGTGGCGGCTGCTAGCCCCAGTGGAGAAAATTGACCTTAATCAAATCAAGGATGAGGCGCCTGCTCAAGTATTTGGCGGCAAGAAGAGAAAGGCCGCCCACCTAGGGGCCGAAAGAAAAGAAAAACGATAGCAATCACTGGCCGAGGAGCGGTCAGACGAGTTCCACCCTCAGCCAGCTGGTGAGAATATGGACATCATTCTAGATGATTCACGTCCTGACCGAACTGTTAAGGTTGGGACGACTGCTCTGGCTGCACTTGGTGATGATTTTCACCAACTCTTGAAGGAATTTAAGGATATTTTCGCATTTGAAGTACATGAGATGCCAGGAATAAGTCCAGACTTGGAAGTGCATAAGTTGGTTGTGGATTCGAAAAAGAAGCCGGTCAGGCAAAAGAAACGAAACCATGGCGAGGAAAGAAGCCAGGCGGCTGCTGATAAGATTAAAAAGTTACTTGATGCAGGGTTCATTCGGCAATGTTATTTCCCAAACTGGGTTGCAAACGTTGTGCTCGTGAAAAAGCCGAATGGTACCTGGCGCGTGTGTGTGGACTACACAGACTTGAACTAGGTGTGCCCCAAAGATAGTTATCCATTGCCCAAAATTGACAGTTTGGTCGACTCTACAGCCGACCACGCCTTAATGAGTTTCATGGACGCCTACTCTGGTTTCCATCAGATTCCCCTGTGGAAAAAGGACCAAGAAAAAATAGCCTTTGTCACATATCAGGGATTATACTGTTACACGGTCATGTCGTTTGGTTTAAAGAACGCCCCGGCCACCTTCCAGAGAATGATAAACACGGTCTTCTTTGACCAAATGGGGAGGAATGTGGAGGCGTACATAGATGATATGATTGTGAAATCCAAACTTCAGATGGACCATTTGGTCGACCTCCGAGAAACATTCACCATTTGGCGGCACCATGTCATGCTCAATCCCAAGAAGTGTGTTTTTGGAATTGATTCTGGGAAGTTCCTCGGATTTCTTATTAATCAAAGGGGTATAGAGGCTAACCCCGAGAAGGTGCAGGCGGTCATAGACATGTAGTCGCCTCGCACTGTTTGAGAGGTCCAGAAATTAACAGGTTGTCTGGCGGCCCTGGGGAGATTTCTCAGCCGGGCAGGCGACAAATGCCTTTACTTTTTTCAGGCAATAAAAAAGAAGGCTATGTTTGAATGGGGGCCGGATGCTGAGGCGGCCTTCCAAAAGCTGAAAGAACACTTGCACTCCTTGCTAAGGCTGGTCTGCCCTTTGCCTAAATAAGTGCTTTATATGTATCTAGCAGTGTCTGACCATGCTCTAAGTGCCGTCCTCCTTGCTGAGAGGGACGGCTGCCAGCTCCCGGTCTATTTTGTCAGTCACGTCTTGAAGAATGCCGAGTTAAGATACCCCCTGGTTAAAAATTTTGGCCTTGCCCTGTTCATGGCAGTTAGAAAGTTAAAGCCCTATTTTTTGGCGCTTCCTGTTGTGGCACAGACCAGCCGATCAAGCGGCCCCTGACTACCATGGAGTCGTCACGGCGAATGATCAAATGGGCGATAGAAATACAGAGCCTTGAAGTCACATTCGAGCCAAGAAAAGCAGTGAAGGGGCAAGCCTTTGCTTACTTCATAGTAGAAATGACTCGGCCTTCTGATTCCACAATTCCAGACCAAGTCTGGAAGGTCTATGTGGACGGAAGCTCCACTGTGAATGGTTGTGGAGCAGGCATCATATGTCAGTCGCCCGAAGGTGACAGGTATGAGTATGCTCTACGATTTAACTTCCAAGCCTCGAACAACAAGGCAGAGTATGAAGCTTTGCTGGCCGGGGTAAGGAAAATAGCCGCCTGTTCAGACTCGCAATTGATAGTAAGTCAATACAATGGTAATTATGAAGCCACCCACCCGACCATGATTAAATATTTACAGGCGGTAAGACAGGCGGTCGAGTCTCTTGAGGAATTTCATTTAACTCAAGTACCCAGGTCCGAGAACAACCAAGCGGACGCCTTCTCTAAATTGGCATTCTCGGCCTCCTGTGACACTCCAAGGACCGTTTTCTGGGAATTTATGGAGAAGCGAAGCATTGAGGAAAAACCTATTGGGATCCTTGATAGAAGCTCAACCTGGATGGACCCTATCAGGGCCTATTTAACAGCCGGCAACCTGCCTAGTGATCACTCCCAGGCGGCCCTACTGAAAAAACGGGCGTCCAGTTTTCAAATGTGTAAGGGAGAACTCTTTAAAAAGGGCTATCTTCAACCTCTCCTAAAATGTGTCACCCCAGAAAGAGGACGAGAGGTTTTAGAAGATCTACATTCAGGGTACTGCGCTTCTCATGTAGGCGGCAGGTCGCTTGCTCAAAGAGCGAGGCGACAAGGTTACTTTTGGCCTACCTTGGAAACAGACGCCATGTAGATGGTGAAAAAATGTGACAAGTGCCAAAGGTTTGGCAAGTTAATCCATCATCCGGCCACTAACCTCACGGCCATCCATAGTCCTGTACCGTTTTCCAAGTGGGGCATGGATATTCTAGGGCCTTACACGCCTACAACAGGCGGTAGGAGGTACATTTTGGTAGCAGTCGACTACTTCACTAAGTGGGTGGAGGCAGAAGCAGTTAAGGGTATCAAGACCAAGGACGTCATCTCCTTCATATGGAAGAATGTCATCACTCGATTTGGGATACCCATGTCTATGGTTTTTGATAATGGTCCCCAGTTTGAGACGCCTGTTCTCAAAAACTGGTTGGGAGACCAAGGTATCTCTCACTGCTTTGCATCAGTTGGCTGATCACAAGCAAACAACCAAGTGGAAGCTTTCAATAAAATCATCTTAGACGGTATCAAAAAGAAGATTGAACGAGTAGGCGGCCTATGGGCAGACAAACTACCGCATGTTCTATGGGCCATCAGGACAACTGAAAAAGGGGCGACTGGAGAAACTCCATTCCTCCTAACTTATGGGGCAGAAGTTGTTCTACCAATTGAACACTACAAGCCGACTCTTCGTATAATGTTGTATGACAAAGAAGAAAACTAGGAGTCCGTGCGTCTTGCATTGGATTCACTCCCGGAACGTAAGGGCAATGCAGCCCTACGCCATGAAATCTACCGCCTGAGGATGACAAGGGCATATAACAAAAGGGTACACAGGCGTCCACTCAAAGTGGGGGACCTTGTACTAAGAAAGATGGAAGCGGTCGGTAGAGCCAATGAGTTGGGAAAATTAACTCCCAACTGGGAGGGACCCTACCGAATCTTTGACGAAGTCATGGACGACACCTACCGACTGGAAACACCAGACGGCCAACCCCTACCTAGAACTTGGAATGTTGATAATTTAAAAAAGTATTATTTTTGAATGATGTAATTGCCGAGAGCAACTAATAAAACTTGCAAATTTGTTTCATTATAAATAGAGAGGCATGCCGCCTGCTCCATTAGCAGTCGGCTACTCTCCAGATTGCACCAATTGAGGGGCATGCCGACTGGACAAACAATCGGCTACTCTCCATTTTCTTCACTTTGTATTGTTTTAGAGGGGCATGTCGCCTGTAACTTTACAGTCGGCTACTCTCCTATACTTGTTCACTATGAACTAAACAAGGCCTATGGCCGGAGGATCAGCTCAGGCACCTTGCCAACTGATCCTCTCTTAAAATTAAACTAATACGACCTGTCCCAACATCATAGCAGGCGTCCGGCGACATCCCTCCGGATGAGATTCGCAGAGAGCAGCTCCCTTTTGGGTGGAATAATGCTCTATAAAATAAACACACGGCCCCTAAGCGACTGTCCCTAAGGACAACCACGTAGCCGTTTACAACAGAGACAAGGATAACTCTACCACTAACCGAGCTAGAGGTAGCAGTTGACATCCGAGTCGGATGACCGCCTGTATTACTTGGGAAGGGGGTACCTCTTGAGTTAATAGCCAACAAACATTGGCGAATCAAGGGGATCAGCCGGCCTCCGCCACCTGGTACCTCTACTACTCAAGCTAGGGTGACGTAGACTGCGTAAACTCCAATGTTAACTCATAGTCACTCTCTCAAACTTAGTATGGAACCTAAAAGGTATGAGTAGTCCGCCTGTTTTTTAGCAAACAGAGGTACTTAAACCACTATTCCTACTAGGTTACCAACCTCTGAGTTAGTAGCTAAGCAAAACTTGGTGAATCAAGGGGACCAGTTGGCCTACGCCGCCTGGTTACCCTACTACTCAGACAAAAGTATGGATCCAAAAAGTTCGATAGTCGACTGTTTTTTGGCAGACAGGGGCCCAAGAACACTATTCCTACTTAATCAAACAAGCGACCTGACAACAAGCAGCCTGTTCCCTTCAAACTTGCAAAAATTAAGAGACCTAACGTATTTGCTAAAAAATGTGTTGGGGGTCTGACTGGTTTCATGGCCGACTAGTTGCCAATCTGGAACAAAGACAACAAGTCACCCAGGGGCATGTACCTAATTAACCTCGCTTATTCTTAAAATTTTCAAAATTTTGGTATCCCAAGAAACAGAGTACAAGCTAAAACAGTCGGTATGGCATTCAAACAGATGACAACAAGGACCCTCTATACTTGGAAAAAATCAGCATAAACAAGATTCTGTGATCAAAGACGACCAAAAAGTGGTCGCCAGGTTCATATATAAAACAACCGGCCATGAAGACCGGCAAAATATTCATAACCCCGACCCCTTGGTCGGGTAAAGATACAATAGAAACAAACGGCACGCAGGCCGGGGAAAAGTTTGAAGATTTAAAGCTTTGAACATTTGGAGGGGCTTCAGTCTCAACTACCGGCTGATTGAGCTCGATTATGGGCGCCTGATCTTGCCAGACGTCCTCTTTGCTCGGCTCGTTTTCAGGGGCAGGATCCTTTGATGCATCCATCTCCATTGGCTGGTTGACCGCTTCCTCTTCTTCCTCATCTGAGCTGGAGCTGGCCGCCTCCTCCTCCCTTTTGTCCTCTTCAACCGCCTGCCGCATGATCCTTCTATTATACTCTTCAGTGTAGGCGGTGAACTTGGCGTCCCATTGGGCATAGTCGCCTTTGGGAAGAGGGTTGACTAGGTCATCTTCATAATATTGGCCGAGTCCTCCATCATGGCCTGGGCTAAAGCCAGCTTCTCGGTCTCGGCCTTTGCATTAAGATCTTTGGTGATGGCCGCCTCCTGCTTATCCAGGCGCTCCTTGATCGTGTCCAAAGACTTCTACAGACCTTCAGCCTTATGAGCAATATTTTTGAGTGGATGTAGCTCGTCTCGGAGGCTTTTGACCGTCTTCTCCAGCTCTTCGTTCCATTTTTTGGCCGCCTCCAACTCAGTTCTGATTGTTGAAGTGGCAGCCGCCTGATAATAAAGAATATCAGTTGTCAAAATTTCATTTTGGGCAATTTGAAACATTGCCTTGTCAAAGTCAGAGGCGGCCATGACTTTGACAGCTTTTACCTCTTTGTTTTTGGCTCTAATCGGCCTACGGAGGCCGTGTACACGGAGCATGGTCTGAAAAAAGAGCACCAGGCGTCAGATTTGCAAAAACAGGCGGCAGGCAAAGTCATTCAACATTACAAAAATGCTAAGTATACCTCGGAGAGGAGACCCATGATTCCATCGAGGTCAAGGGTGCCGACTCCCTTGACCGCATCCCTCTCCTCTAGAGGTATGGCTCTTACCATAGACTTGGCCATTTGGATCAAATCTGGTTCTTGGGGGCCGCCTGTATTCAAAAACAATAAGTTATAACAAAGAAGAAGGAATATCAAAGAAAAATGGAACAAGGATCGAGAGAGTTGGTTATACCTCTTGGAGGCCGGCTGTCCTTTGGGACTTGTGTTTGTTTTCCCCCACTTTGTGGGGTGCGCAACTGTTTTTCCAGCCGCCTGCTTCCTGGCGGAGCCAGGCGTACTTCCAACTGTCACCTTCCGAACCTTGGAGTCCGGCTATTGGGAGGAAGAGGGTTTGGACGAGCCCGTCTGCAAAAGTATAGAAAGTTAATACTGGCAGAATGAGGATTCCAGAGAAAGAATTCGGAAGATCAGAGCTCACCTTGGGCGTCTCCTTGGCAGGAGAATCAGATGATGGCCGCTTGAGGCTCATGATAAAGGACCGAAGAAGAGCGGCCGCCTTCTTTGATGCAGAGATGTGGTCCACAGCTTCGGCTGAAAAAGAAAAAAGGGGCAACAAAGAGTTGGTAAAACTTGAAAAATTAATCAAATGATGCATATACAGGCATAAAAGGCCGCCTACCTCTAGAGGTCCGACTGCTCAAGCCACAGGCGGCCAAAAAATATTCATCATACAACCATTGGAATTTGGGAACGCAGTTCAAAGGCACCTGCTCCCGTAACCCAGTAGTAGAGTTGGCCCAATTCTCTACTTTGAAGAGTCCTCGGTCAAGGATCTCTTCGCTTGCCTGACGAGGGACATGCGGCATGCTAGGGCCGCCTGCAAGAAGAGGCGGATCCTTATTCCACCTATTGTATCGTTTGTTCTGAAGTTTGTCAGGACAGGAGATGAGGAAGAAAGTGTTTCTCCAATCTTTCCATTTATTTTCCTTTCCCCTAGTCATCAAATATCCCTTGTGGCTTGTTATTTGGTACCAGCCGGTACCGCTTGCCTTAGGGGTCCGGCTTAGATAGTTCATATGGGTGAACGCCTCAAAATTGGGGTCCACCCCATGCATTTCACATCCGGCTACATAGCCAAGGATGTTAAACTAAGAGTTCGGAGCTGACTGCCAAAGCCCCACCTCGTACCCGTGGAGGATTTGTTGAACTGCCGGATGCAAGGGAAAGCGGAGTCCAGCCTTAATGGCCGCCTCATAGCAGCCAAAGCAGGCATCCCCGTAACTAGACCCCGCGGGCCAGACGACTGTATCTTCAGCATCCGACACAAATAAATTAAAGTTCGGACCCATCGCATGGTCCGTTAGAAAGGCCCCTATGCGCTCCTTCATGGCCTTGATTCGACCTTTTGGGAGGTGACAGTAATAAGGGGTGTTTAATTCCCTATGGAAGCTAGATGGTTCTGACCAGTCGACCCCTTTTTCGACTGAATGAGATAGTCTCGTCTCATGTAGGCGAGAATGCCTTTCTTCCGAGCTTGGAGAAAGACGGCTTGAAGAGCTGGACTTGGACTCACTATCAGAAGAGTCCGATTCCTCTCTCCCTGAGGGGGGCCGACCCCTCTTCTTCAGAAGGAGCTCTCTGCTGACCAGCCAAGTCAACAGAGAAATGGGAAGGGGCCACCTTAACCCCCTCCTCAGAGCCCCCCGTGACGGAGTCACCAGGGGTACCAGCGGTATCAGGCGTCCGGTCCGAAAGCTCACTAACTTGGAACCGGAATGAAGAGCCATCAAAGTTTTCAATCCTCTTTGTTCTTTTGGTTCTTGCCATATTGTCCTGCATAGATACAAAGATAGTTGGATTCCGGGACTTGCGCAAAGATTGAAGTACCGCAGGGCAGTCGACACCCCTAGTCCTAGACTCAGCCGTCCCCGGTGACCAGCTGATTGCTAACCTAGGCCGTGCCGGATGCTTTTAAGGCCTCATTTTCAAAAAGAAAAAATGCAAAAAAACAGAAAGGATAAAGAAACAAACGGTTACCTGAAACTTCAGTTCTGAGAAGAAGCTTTGTCGAACAGGCGTCTAGTAAAAGCAGGCGGTTGGTAAAATCAGTCATCCAGAAAATCAGAGCTCAAGTTCAGGGGTCCGAGAGTTCTCTTGTAAAGTTCGTAAAATGTGAACAAAATACTTGGTCAACATGCCCTTATATAGGGTAAAAGGAGAATACGAAGGCCCACTTCCCGAGAGAAGCCCAGTCAGATCTAGGGTTTACCAAAAAACTCTAGAATTAGGTACACATCCCGAGGCTATAAATACAATAATTAAGCCTCCATTTAAGACTATTAAGAAATAATTACTCTCACCTAGAGAAACATAAACACCAGTGCTTTCTGATTGCTAGACCTGACTTAGCAATTAATTGCACTTCCTGATCACTCCTCCCCTAGAGGAACCAGATCACCCTTTTACTTTCCGCACTTTTTACTCCTCAAATACGTTCTAACTTGATCGTCGGAGGCGGAGCTCCCACCAACCAGAGTTTCCATTGTTTTGTAGGTACAGGCGCAAGGATCCCAGTCCCGGAATTGTAACTCTCCCGCAGGACATCAAAAAATCCCGAAACAAAGCTCCTACTATATTCCACATCCAACTTAATTAAAATTAATCCAATTAATATTAATTGAGCAGGTTAACCTAAAATTTTGCCAAATTATTTAGCAAGTGCCGGGAAAAACCAAGGCCTAGCCTCGTTTTTATTAAAACGAAAAACCGCAAAATTAATAGCCCTTTACGGTCAAGTGCCTAGCATCCAAGCCACGAGGCTCGGCTTGCTAGGCACTAAGCCTTGGCTGCCATGCGTGGGTGCTGCCCCGCACATGCACGGCAGCGTCAAGTCACGTGATTGTGGCTAACAGCGTCGCATTCATGCGTTTCGCTAGCCCTAGCACTGTGTATGCACATACACTTGTGCTGACCTTGCTGTTGTATGAGTTGCACGCTGCCTAGTAGCGACACTACCACACCACACGCAAGCCATCTCCGTATCAAGCTACTCGCATACATCGCGCACACACACCTGCACGTTGAACTCCCTCGGCTGCGTAGCCCTGCTAGCCGAGGGTGGTTATCGACGCTTGGTGTCTCGTTTTGCGCGCTTGTGCCTAAGAATTTTATTCCGATTTTGTATGTGACAAAATAGAATTGATTCTAAATTATTTAAAGAACTAATTTAAGCTATATTATAAATAAAACAAGTCCAACTTAATTAAATTCAATTTTTAGTGCACAAACCAAAATTAATTCAAGACCATTCTTTAAATTATTTTTGGCTCAACTTGATGCTACAAAAATTTGAGGGCTATTCTCACAATTAATTTAACCAACATAAATTAATAATGAGATTTGACAAAATAGTTGAATAAATAATCATTCATCTAATGAAATTTTTTTATCAACCGTTCACTTGTGCACATTTGAATATTGTAAACTTCTAATATGAAGAAAGAAAAATTTTAAGCACAAGTATGAAGATTTTATAACTTTAATCAATTCAAATGATTAAAACCAAAAATTTGTTCATTATGGATATTAGAAAGTTAAGATCCAACCACATAAACAATTAAAGATTGAAACTTTAACATTTTAGGGGCTTTAAAATACATTTTCATCATAAACATTCACACTCCAAGCAATTTATTTGCAAAAATGTGAAATTGCAAGTTTATGTGAAAATAAGAGCTAACTAAATTAAGCACCAATTATGCCTTCATAAACATGCTTAATAAGAGTTAAAATTGCAGAAGATTAACGGTATAATCAAACACATAATCCAACAATTGCATGCCATAATTAATCAAGGTTTAAGGATTTAAAATTTTTCGTCAAAAACCAAAAAACTCCTCGAAAAACCATTTTCTGGGTGGATTTTGGCTTCTAGAAGGCCATTTTTCATCACAACGTGGGTAAATTCTAAGTTAGAGCGTCGATTCCACCCAAAATTTACTATTTTGGAGTCAAAATCGGAGTTGGTAATCCAAAATTAGCATAAATACGATTTTAATCCAATTAAAAACGAGCTCCTAATCTAATTAGGATGCTAAACTAGAAATTTAAATCCATTTTAAATCACCTTAATCTTTTTTTATTTGTAAAAATTAAATGCAAGAGGCTCTTATACCACTGTTGGGTTTTGCGGTGTCCGACACCGCGTGGAAACAAAACCCAATAACCGGATCGCATGCATAATAATTACAACATAAATAAAAGCATGCAAGATAAACATAAACATAAGAGAAGAGAGAGAAAGAATGCTCACCCTTGTAGCGTGCTTCGCTCAACCGTTGAGCTCGGACTTAAAAGTTTCAAGTTCCACAAGTACGAGAACCTCTAACGGCTCACACCTTCGTTACCGAACCGAACTGGTCCCTACCTCGAAGCTTAGTCAGGGCTAGACCAAAAACAACTTAGAATTTACGAACAAAGGTTTTCTTTCTTATGGAGATCCCTTAAAGTTCACCAACTCAAATGCCTTTTCCCAATGCCAAATGATTGGTATTTATAGGGTATAGAGCTCAAGAATTCCCATCATCTTTCAATGTGGGATAGTCGGTAAAAAAGGCAAAATAGAATTTAATTTAATTCTAAAATTAAATTAAAAGCCAAAATGAATCACCAAACAACAAAGGGCATGAGGAGAGCAAGGGGTTAGGTGAAGACCACAAGGGGAGGACCACCTTCCCCTTGCTCCCCAAGCAAACCCTCTCTAATGACCGGCCCCAATAGGAACCGGCAAGCTGGTCGCTCATCCTTGAGCAACAAGGCGCGCCACGCTGGCAGCCCTTGTGCTCGGATAGGCTAGCCAGCTTGGCCCATGCGCTGGCATCCTCGCACCAGTCTGCAGCATTGAGCCTCGCATATGTTGGCTGCTTGCTGCTAGGAGTTACTGTTGTGCCGCTTGTGCGAGTGGTTGGGCATGCTAGCCCGACTAGCTGGCGCTAGCAGCGGCCTTGCTAGTGGCTATGGCTAGTAGCCCTTCATAGCCTAGCCTTCACTTAGCTAGGCCAACACGAGGCTAGGGCTATATTTTGACTTGTTGTTTGGATGATTTTTTTCGTCTCATCGATTCCTAAATCCGACTCGACTTACGACGCTCGGGTTTGACGCTCTAAGCTCGGAATCCGACGTCTTTGTTCGTAAAATCTCTATTGACTCATTTAATCCTTCAGATTAATTCGTCGCTTCGGTTCGGTTACACGATTGGGTGTGACACGAAGGGATCAGTCAAGATTAAGCTGTAATATTAATTATTCATTAATATTACTGATCGGAAGCGGCCTCCAGCTAGGCATTATGATCACTTGACCTCACTGAATAATTAGCTTTCTAATTAATTCTAAACCCTCTATCCGAATAATACACTTGTTCAAAGGACACCATTCCTTTCACGTATGTACTTCGAACTCTGGTTCCGACTTATTATCATGGTTCGAATGGACCTCTGCTTTTGGACGTCTGTCCTCAAGAGGCGGTACAGGTTCTTGAGAAGTCATCTCAAAGGTACTCTCCCCACATACGGCGCTAAATGTTTCAGGGGTTTCTGATGTGTCCTGCGGGAGAGTTACGTCACCAAGACTGGATCCTCAACACCTGTACCTACAAACAAACGGAAGCTCCGATTGTTCGGAGTTCCACCTCCAATGCTCAAGTTAGTATCGAGTGGAGTGTATTAAGTGCGGAAAGTAAATAGGTTTTCTCGGATCCCGAGATCTAGGGAATCACTGTAGAGAGTGATTGCTGTAATAAATGTGTGAGATTGGTGAGAATTGAATGTCCCTTCCAAGGTAATAAATTCCCTTATCCTAGGTTATGTTACCTAGGTAATTGGGCTGCGTCGTTTTTACGGCGCCTCGGGATTTAGGCCCTTGAAGGCCGCCATTTCCCTAATTATTGGGGGGGGGGATGCCACGTGTCAGCCACTGATTGGTCCCATTGGGACAACTCTTGAGGTGACACGTGTCACCCTATGATTTGTCCATGTGGCTAGGGTATTTTTACCCTAATCAGATGTTAGTGTCAACGATTATATAAATAACTCAATACAATAAATAATAAACAAAGAAACATATAACTCTCTTCGCTCAATCCCATCATGCTTGATATGATCCTTCTACCTGTACTTCTCTTTATTTTAACCTCACTACTCGCCATATAAAATGGGTCATAGTAGGGCCAATCCAAAGAAAATCCAAACACAAACATCAAAGTACGAATCAACAAAAGCTGAGTACATATGCACCAATAGGAATAATCACACTAACATGAATATTCTATCTATAGACAATAATAAACAAATAAGTAAAATATGCTCGCCATACAATACAAGTCAACTTACCTTTGACTCATTATTCTATTTTATTTATTAATAAATAGTTTTGGATAACGCATCGAACGAGTTTCCTTCCTTAAAATAACCCTTTAAAAATATTGAGCTTCCAATTAGGGAGCTACCCCAATTGGCATCTACTAGTCACACTTGTGATGGAATTCCAGCGCATTATTAATAAAAGAAAATACAGCATCCTGTACCCTTGTAGAAGCTATGATCAAATATAAAGTCACATAATTCCCCCCATGTGTTCATACTCAAGGTATATACGATACAACAATCATCAACACATACCTCAATTTAATTTTTGAGTTAATAAGTGTGTACATAAAATTTATTTTAATTAAAGTTCCTTGCCTAGTTTAGTGCACAAAATTGCACTGTTACTACCTTGGTGCATAAAATTCACTATTAAACTTCCTTGACTCAATCTCAACTTACGTGAGTGAGTAATAAACTAACTTCTTGACTCGACCTCAACTTATGTGGGTGAGTAAATAAGTAAACTAACTTTCTTGACTCAACTCCAATAATAAATGGGTGAGAATAAAATCATGAATCATGCGCAATAAATATAACGTAGCTCTTTTAAACATATATAAGCCTTGCTTAACAAATTCATGCCTTTTTTATAATGAATAATAAATTATATACATGATTCAATCTCTTTCAACCTGTATCAAGCTCATAATAATAATTTCAACATACTCACATGCTTACATATAAGACATGGATAATCATTCAATCATTCCAAGTATCACAACAACTTAACATGATACTAATCTCATACTTGATACCAATTTTAACTTCCTAACATGGTACTACGCATAATTAATACATCCTACGCGCATACATACCTCAAATCGTCTTTCCAACTAGCCACAATGCTAGAAATTACTCAAACTTAAAGCCTCCTACAATACTAAGTATATAACTCAATTAATCCCTTGATTACACAAATTTCCAGCAACTTTTAAACACTTTTAAACCTCCCTAAAAAGCTGAAATTTTGGTTTAAAATCCTCAAAACTCTTTCTTTAAATGGGTAATTAAAACTACAAAGTAAAAACTCAATTATAGTGTTTACATAAAAATTATAGCATACTTTTTAAGGTTAAAACCCTTCAAACAACTCTAAAAATTCCATTAAAACCAATTAAAAGCTTCTCTACTTATGGGTAATTAAACCCTTCTTATAAAAACACAAAAGTAGCGCTTAAATAGAAATTCTAGCAATATTATTTTGATAAAAAAAAAACTCCTTAAAACTTCATAAAAAAAACAATCTTTAGGGCTAATTATTAATTCTAAACAATGGGTATACAAAACCCCCAATTTGATTTCAAGTTAGAATCCTAAAAATCAAACCTTTGATACTACATGTAGGGAATTTTCCAAACTCAACTTTGAGCCCCACTGTGATCATGCCTTTAATCATGGTGGCGTCCAAAGGGAAGGAAGTTAGAGATAAAAGAGTCGCCAGCAAGTTTTAGGAACTTGTGAACCGTTCACGGGTGTGAAGGTTACACCCTATTCACGATCATGGAGATCCTTAACTCCATAGTGGCCCGGAACCATGACTGGATATTCGGGGATGATGATACGAATCCAACCTAAAAGAGATTGAACCCGCCCTAAATCGGCCTCTACTTGATTCTTATGATATTCATGTGCGCTTTCCGATCAACATACATACAATAAATTAACCCTAAGCATATATAATCTACGTTGGTTGATTATTAATGCACAAATAAATCTATTATTGGCGATCACTTGAATTAAAATCATATGAAGCCTAAATCAAATTATTAATTATCTTACTAGGCGTGATTTCAAGTACAATTCCCTTTAAACCTGCAAGAAAGGGCGTGATGAAGCAATAACAATCAATCATGAATAATCAAGCAATATAATTAATTGACACAACAAATCATCATCATAATTACATCATCAAAACATCGTTAAACATGATTAGCAAGATCCAAGGCATGATACTAAATGGATTAATAACAAATCCTAGCATGTCACAATAAAAATCATAATTAAAGCATTAGCCTAAACATGATACTAGGAAGCATGACATTAGAAATACTAATTAACACCCTAAACATGATACTAGGAATCAAAATCAACATCCTAACATGATTTCTATATCAAAAGAATAATTAAGTAATCGAATTACTCACTTTGATGCCTCGTACCTCTTTTTATCAAAACAATACACGCATTAGTAAACTTCAAGAAAGATTAAATCTAAATAAATCAAATAAAAATTGAAATATAGATTTGGGACCAAGCCCTCAGAACTATCAACCTTTCACGTCGAGGTCGAAGACAACTTCAAGATTGGCTAGGAGTATTCGAAGCTCGTGATGGAGGTATGGTGTTTGATTAGGGAAGAGTATCAAGGATGTATTAGGACGAGTTTAGGCTAGGCTACTATCGTACTACTTAAAGATTTGGTGTTGTTTCAAATGCGCTCCACATTTTGCCACCTATATTTTCAATCTCGCGGGAGAACTTGTATTTTCAACTTGTATTGTTTTAATAGATAGTCCTATAAATTGTAGCAACAACATTGACAACAATCCAATCCCCGCCTATAAACTTTTCTAATCTTTCTTTACATATTTACGTCTGTGTATTGTTATCCCCTTTAGGTTTTACCCACAACATCATGATTCCGTTTAATAAAAACACAAGAGCAAAAAAACCCCTTAAACATAAAGACAGTAAGGCATTATTGAAGGAGTTCCTTATTCCAGCTATGATTATTAGACCGCAAGTAGATGTCCACTTCCTAAGGAAGAGAAAGCGGTTGAGCTCACCCAAATCAAGCAAGCCTAAAGGTTTGCTTGCTGTGGTGAAAACTTGTGTTCTGAACAGTAAGGGAGAAGTTTCAATCACGCTAAAATCAGCTGTTAACACGGTCGCGAAGGGTGGTAACTTTGGTGGCGATGTTGTGGTCATCCATGAGAATAACGAAGTCACTCCCGGATATTTACCGGAATTGTCCGATCTTGCTCTTTTACCTACTAATTTAAAGGTAGCGGTGAAGTGGATTATCGCAAACCATGGTGGTGAAGGTGGTGTTGGATGTGAACAAATCATCCCAGAAAGCATTACGAGTATACTTGGTGGTTTTGTTACACCTGCACTTCAGACCACCCTTCTTACCAATGAAAATCATTCCATCAACTTCAATAGTTACAAGGATTACTACCACTTATTTTATACTACCAACCCTTGTACAATACAAGAAATATCTATTTCATCCAATTTACACACTAGCAACCTATTAGACGGTAAAAAAAATCGATATTAGTATGACTGTAGGAAGCACTAATGCTGTAACAACAGGATCAATCTATGGCCGCAAGAAATGGTTGGTGTGGAATTGCAAAAGCATGGCAAAAGATACATTTATACAAGGGTTCAAAAATAGTGTGGAATTAAATATGCCAGACGTGGTCATCTTAACCGAGACGAGAGTTTCTGTACACATGGCCCGTGTGATTTGCCATGGCTTACACCCGTATGCTGTGTACGGATCCTCTAAGATTGGTGTAGATGGTGGCCACGCAATTGTTGTTTTCAGGAAGGAAAACAATATGGAGTTAATTGATAGCTTGAGCAATTCAAAGTGGTGGTGATCTGTGAAATGAGGAAAGGTCATGTTTGACCAAATTAACATGATATATTCAATGGGGCTTTTGTGTGAGGTTTTGTTAATGTTGAATTTAATAGTGTACTAATTGTTGGGCCGCTATGCAAAGAGTTTAGTTGTATTATGCCAAGAGGCCTTTGTATTTTGCGATAAGATTTATGGTCAATTTTGTAATCTAAATGTATGGGCCTTATAGCCCTATAACTTATTCTGGTTTATGAAAAACAAAATGTATTGGACCATTGGTCTTGTTTACCAACCTTTTGATAACAACTCATTGTTACCGAGGTATGCCAAAGGTAGCATAGTTCTCTTAGGCCAGTTGTATGGGCCTTTAACGCATATAAATCTGTATACTAATTGTTATAAAACACAATTGGTGAAGAATGTCAAGGTAGCATAGGTCTGTTCGGCCATTTGTATGGGCCTTTAAGGCATATAATGTTGTATACTTATTGTTATAAAACACAATTGGTGAAGAATGTCACTATGCCTATTGTATGGGCATGTTGTATGGGCGTGTATACGTAGGTGATCAGTACGACTAATCGTCCTTAACCAAAGTAAAATTGATGTGGTTGTTTAAAATTTTTATTCAGTGTCAACTAACAACTTCACTACATAAAAAATAATACAATCTGCTGCCTCGTATTACATAGTTCACGCAAACAATTTAGCGTACTAAATTAGGGCCTGGGGCTGCAATTAGTAGTTCATCAACAATTGTAAACTGTTTTACACACGAGTCCTGTTTACCAGCAACAGGTTCCTTGACAGCTTGCATGTAGTGAGACCCTTCATGCAGGTGACAAATATATCATGATAAACTTGGTCTAAGTTCAACATCTGCACATAAAAAAAGGATAGCCTGTGATTAACTCATCCAGATCCGGTTATTGAACCAGGGATCTAAATATATATATAAAGCCACTTACTGGTCTGTTGACGAAACTCATGTCTGATGTTATGCAATCAGCAGATAACAACATCATCTCAGACCGCAAGTTTGTCTTTAACACAACACAAATCCGGTACAAAGCAGGATCAGAGCTTAAGGTTCTTCTCGGTCCAGGAGAAGAACCTATATGCCAAAAAATATATTTTCATATACGATCACTTCCATAGAATGGAACCAACCACGAAATATTCACCTCAGACACAACTGCTAACACGGGACATCTAGGATTGCTAATGAAAGTCGAAAATGAAGGGAGTATAATTGTATTGTAATCTACTTCTCCATCGAACGATACTACCTCAAGCTAAAAACAAATCACAGTTTGCAAAGAACATTATGACTAAAATAAACATCACCGGAAATAGATAGACAAGTGCATGAAATTAGACTCACAAATGCACAAGATAACAGAAATGGCCAATCACCCATCATGAACCAGTTAGAATATCTCATTACTTGTCAAAAATATAAACATAATTGTTTACCCACTACAAACTACCATATCAAAAAACCATTAGCCAGAGGACATTTGCAGTGTAAATCTAACCACTGAAATCATTTTTCTTAGCAGGGACAGGGCTCCAGTAGGATGACACACAGACAACAGTATGATGAGACGCGTACTATTATCAAGAATAAACCATTCATATAGAACAGAGTAATTGTTGATTACCTTCTCAAGTCATCGACATTATCAACATACGGAGAAGCATCATACCCAACTGCTATTTTGCCTTGTGTTTGATTCAGATCTTCAGAAACTACTGTAACAACACTAGCACTTTCCATTCCATCTATGTTTTCAACTTCTTGGCGAAGGAACTTTGATGATGACGCTCCTCTACGACGTTTAGGAGTAGATGTGAAATCAATATCATCTTCAATCACAACCTTAAAAAAATATTAAAACCAAAAATTAGTGATTAATAACTACATCTAAGTTAGGGATATTTATATATAGTCACAGCACCTTAATTAGTTACAACACCGGGTCCATCTGTATCTTCAGCGATGAATCTCACCATAAGCAACATCCAAGGTCTATTAACACACCAAATTTTTTCCGTGAGTACATACACTTAGACCGTATTCAACACAAAGTAGCATAAATGAAAGTGGTTAAAAAAGAACATTATATACCCCTTTACATCCATAATCACCTCCATTAGGTGAACTGTCCTCCTTGCTAGCAACCATTATCTCTTTCATGTTCCACACCTTCAACCTTGGGAAAACACCCCATTGTACAGCCTCCCTATCAAGCCGGTCCAAGTAAAAAATTTGTCAAACTCAACATCATTTTATTGTTCACATTCAAAACCAATGGCCAACAATGAAATACATATAAAACTGAACGTACCACGGCAAATAAAATGCAGCCTCCACATCCACGAGCATGCTCATTAGAATAAAATCTACGAGCAAAGGACCAGACACTAGAAAGCAGCTTGGATAGCACCAGAGTGCACCAATCATATTCAGCAACTTCCATAGCACATGTCAAAGCAGGCAGAAGCCAATCTAGGGGACAAAGTAGGACACTACAACATTTCCAATGTAATCAATAAGAAGAGTGTCTTGAATTCTTCCTCCTCGTTCTCTTCCCAGTAACACTCAAGCCTCTCCAACAACTCAGGGTACACCGGAATTCCTACGATATCGTAGACCCTCTATTATCCATTTTGAGGATGGGTCTTCCGTGGTGTACCATATTTTGCGAGTATTTATTTTAACCTTTTCCCGTTGTACCCTTTTTAATGTTTTGCAAGATGGAAGTACCTTTGGCCCATGAGGGATGCCAAGAACCCAATGGACTTGATTTTAAGATAACCTTAAACACCTTCCATCAGGGGTTATTAACATCTTACTGATCGGATCCATTCGGGTCATTAGCCAGTACCCCAGCTGCCTTGGAAGATGCATGTCACCACACAAATACAACAGCCCTCCAAATCTCATTTTAGCTACTCAATGTCTCCTACGTGAGTCAAACGTTTGACAAAAACTAGCAAAACTCTCCACCCGACAATTCGTGTTTGGTGGCTATTAAATATGGATACAATAAGTTACATGGAACCAATACCAAGATAAAACAACAAGGTTAACTTCCTGATTTTCAAAAACAACACACATTGTACATTACCTTAGACCTCGCCTTAAAAAACTCCTTCAAAACTTCTCCTTTAGCTTTTACTTGCCCACTAACAGTCAAACTATCATCCTACAGGTTGATTTCAAAACATCTTAAACGAAAGATAGCCAGCCATGACAACATACTCCAGATATTAGTGTGTGATTTGGAAGTTACCTTGAACATTGCCTAGAAAACATGTTTACTATCTTGCATCATTTGCCCTTACAAAATTATTTCCTTTGCGTGTACTACAACCAAAACTAACAAATACCAATTACACTTAAATAACACTGAGAAATTCCAGGTCAATTTAACTAATACACATTGCACAGTTTCACAAAAACACCAATAAATTACAGATATTGTTCTAATATAATCCTGCAAACAATGTAAACTCAAATTTCAATTCAAAACAATTACATACCACAGGTACACTATTTAGTAACAATTTCAACAAAATTGCATTCCAATTAACTTACAAAAACACAATTGGTCTTCAATTGAAGCCATAGCCAGAGCACAAACTAAGGTCAAAACAATTAAAACAAAAATTCTAATCCTCCAAAACAGTTTTAACTCAAATTTCAATTCAACCTTGACTAAATTTGAAAGTGATTGCAATAATTCTACAGGTACTCCCTAACAATTCAACAGAAATGCATTCAAAATAACTTACATAAACACAATTGGTCTTCAATTGAAGCCATAGCCAGAGCACAAACTAAGCAATTTCAATTACTATTCGACAAATGCGATATCACTGATAAACCCGACTATCTAGCAAATAACTAACATACTACATTAAGTACAATTTTCATCCACTAACCTTTTTTGTCGAATTTGATCAGTGTCAGTGTTTAATGGACCACAACGCCTTGAATCGGGCGAATCAGTGTAGTGCTCTTCCTGCGCTGGTTTCTAGTTCTATTCCGACAATAACACAACTAGCATTGGATTCAACTACCTCAATCAATAACATAATACTAAAGGCGAATCTGACATGACACTTGTCATGTTCTGATTAAAAAATTTCCCGCCACTTTCACTTTCCTTTGTTTTTTTTTTTTTCAAATCTTCATGCATATTAATTTATATATCCTATAATATCTAACTTTCAATTTGGCAACTATATTCTAAGTATATTCTATATGCATTGAATGAAAATATTTTAACATATCTTTCATATATTTTATAATAGGTATTTTCTATAACAAACAACATATACTACGTACATAAGGTAATATTATTAGAATAATGTATTACTCCCATACTCCATATCATTCTACATCATATTTTTTCATTTGAAAGTTTTTTTTTTGCTCCAATCAGGATTAACTCTTTAACTTTTATTATATATTTGTTGATTTATTTATAATAATAACACTACAATTTAATAACTATAAATATTAAATAAATAAAAAAAACCTTGATTATTAATTGTCACAAAAAATAAGTCACTAAAATTTGTATAAAACACTTGTGCAGGTCAATGTATGCTATAAAATATTGTGCCGATCAAAACATGCCAACACAAAAAGGGACAAATGGTGTATATAAGCACATTGCACGGGTCATAAATAACATAAAATTTTATTCTTATATAAAATCCTATAATCATGAATTTTTTTTTTTTTTTGATATTTAATGATTAATACGAGTAACTTTTGATATCAATATAACATAAAATTCAAGTTAGTTTTTTTTTTTTTTAAAGAAATTCAAATATTTATTTCAATTAAAAATATTGATTTTTAAATCATTGTTAAATTAATATAATAATTCATAATTAGGTTAAGTAAAAATCGTGCGTTGCACGGGACTTAAACTAGTTTCACTTATAATTGATCACCGTCGATGGAATGTCAGAGTTCCGGCCACACTGCGGTTCGAAGAATACAAACTTGGAGAAAATGTCGAATTAGGGTTTCAAAAATTGGGAAATAACCAGGTACGAGAAAGCAAATTCCTATGAATAGGCGTTAGAACATTGACTAGTCAGACGTTAGTTTGACTAAACAGAACGTGTGCCAATGTGCCATGTCATTTAGACGTTTTGGGTGTTAATGGGCATAGTGACATTAAAGCCCCTAACTTTAATTGTGAAAAGACAGCTTTGCCCCTTGATTTACAAATCATGCACATCAACCTGATGAACATGAATTTCCTCCCCTCCCTGGTACCTACACCCGGGTGTACAAATCAATTTTTGACGAAACCTAGGTGTCAAAAGAAAAAAAAAAACCCAGAATTTAAAGCCTTTTTCTGAGTTTTTTGAGTCCATCGCTCCATCCTACTCTCCTTTCTCTTCCCTCTCTTTCTCTCTCCTCCCTTCTCTCAAGCAACAAAAATGGCGTCGACAGAAGAAGAGAGCGCAGTTAAGGAGCCTCTCGATCTCATTCGTCTCAGTCTCGATGAACGTATTTACGTCAAGCTTCGTTCTGACCGCGAACTTCGTGGCAAACTCCATGTATGTCTCCTTCTCTTCGCCTTTCTCCTTTTCTTGCAATTTCCTTCTCCCAATAACTAACAATTCTTGTTTATCAATCTATTTCAATATTTCAATTAGGGTTTTTCGAATTTTTCCTCTTTTTGTTGTTGTTGTTGTCAAATTCTGGAATTAGGGTTCCTGTTTTTCATAATTACTCATTTCTGAGTGTATATTGTTAGTTTGTTATTTTTTTTCTGGGTTTTTGATTTTGAATGCTTGTTTCTGATTGTCATTTTTGCATAGCTGGTTTGAATATAAGCTTCCTAATACTAGGAATTTTAAGCATTATTCCCCCCCCCCCCCAAAAAAAAAGGATTTTTTGCTTAAAGTGGGTGCTTTTGTCAATTTTGTTTCATCATTTGTTGCTTAAATGCATTCACTTGCTTTGAATTTGAAACTGGTTTGGTTGTTTTTGTGGTGCATTTGCCTTTTATGTTGTAACATTTTGAATTGGGCTTTCAAATAGGTAGGATTTGAACCGAAGCATCCATCTTGTTCTAGTATATATGTTGTATCAGCTTAAATTGATTATATTGTAGTAGCTGCTTGAATCGTTAGGAAGAATAGGAGGAAATTATTTTCGGAAGTGATTATTTTTGCAAACTGAAATTTCAAAGTTGATGTCACAAGAGTAAAAAAAAGCCAAATCTCTTTAGAAATGTCCAAAAACCAGGTGTATGACGTTTTGAGATGAAGCTTTAAAGTCATTTTGTATTTATTTTCCTTCTCTTTGGGGCTAAGCTTAATCTAGATTTTTCAATGCCTATTACTTGATGCAACCAATGGTTTGAGTGGAGCTGCGAATCTCTCTTCTGCTTCCTTGACATTTCACTATGATTATATGATGGATAATCTCTGAGAATATTATGCATGCATGCATAGTCTGATTTCCTGAAGGGAGAGTGGGCGAGTGGCTTGGGAGGATGTTGTTAGGTGCAAATATTGTGGCAGATTTTTTGGAGTTGTGTGAATTGCTGTTTCCGTTCTTATGTCTTTTATATATAACTCTATCTTCCATCTTGTTATAGTACATTGATACTGTGTATTATATTTTGAAGATATGAGATATTAAAAAGATTGTTTGGTGTACTTTCTTCCCTTTTTATGTCACTTGATTGAAATGAGTTTTGTGGTTGTCATGGGAGATAATTATTTTCTTCCTAATTGTAGTACAATTTCAGATGTTGGTTTTAGAAATTAAGGTGGTACCCTTTTTCAGATGAGTTACCCGAGTGCCTTAGGGTCATTATAGCTTTATTTGCCCTTTTTCTTTGACTAATAATTTATAGGTTACAGAGGAATTTTCTTGCTTTTGACCTTCTTAAAGCTCCCATTCTCCTATCTTCATGGATATATTAAATAACTGCAACTTGTTTTGTCTTAAATTATTTGTGAATTTTTGAACATGGTTTGTGCTCCAAAATTTATATATATTCAGAAATAGAAAGTGTGTTATTTTCATTATCCCCATTATTGTTTATCTTAAAAAGCTGTACAATTTTGTTCAGATTTACCTGTGTTGATTTGCAGGCTTATGATCAGCATTTGAATATGATTCTTGGAGAGGTTGAGGAAGTTGTGACATCTGTGGAAATTGATGATGAGACTTATGAGGAAATCGTTCGGGTAAGTCAATTAATACACCCTCCACGCTTGTAGTAGTGTCTATGGCTTGTTTAGTAGCGGTATACTTGATATTTTGTACATGGTAATGTTTGGCTACGCTAAACATGTGATTTTCTTCATAAATATCCATTTCCATCCATTGCCACTTTGAGGGTGGTATTGAGCGATAATTTAAATTCAAAATAAAACCACCTATTTGTAGATGGAGGCATGGGACCTTCCCTGCAAATTTAGATAAGATTTCATTACCATTTATGCCATCTACATCTGCCTATGAAATGAGCTGTTGAGTTTATGTACAAGAAGTAAAGAGTTGTTATTTATTGTATTGCTATCCAAAGATGACCAATAACATTGCGTTGGTATATCTGAAAAATATAAGCAATAGTGCATTTCAATAAGCAGTGTGTTAATATGGAAAAAAGGGATATTAGTATCTGTCAAAGATGTGTAAAGACCTGTTAGTAATGGCCAACGCAACTCAGAACAGGCCAGCTGCCCAATTTTCTATTTCACTGGCGTATAACAAGTCAAAATTTAGTTAACAGCAGCCAAATAATGGTTGGATAACTTAGGCTCTGTAAATGAAACACCAAATGACATTCTATAGACTTTAAATAATTATTTCCATCAGTGACAATTGACATCCCAGTAGGCTCTACTTTCATCTATATGCAAATGCATTCATTTTCCTTGTTACTTTGTGCTGTATTTTGAACTGGTAGAAAGACTAGAAACATTGAATATTAAAGGCTCAAAACTGCTGTTCCACACTTGCATGCTATATAATGTTTGCAAAACTTCATCAAAAGTGTGATAATGCCATAGGATTCTTTGAAAGGAAACTGTTCTTTTACTTATTCTCAATTCCGTTGTTACATTCTGTAATCACCAAGGGAGCCTTTGATTATCTAAGTCTTGTAAATTATTCTTCATATATAGAGTCTAGACTCTAGATGAACGTACACAATGGATCCCTACTGTGCTTTGATGAACTGCTAAGCTCCGTTGTTCCCTGAGAAACCTGCAGTGTTTGTGGTTTATTGTAATTTGTTAAGACGATAGAGCTCATATCATATCTAGACTCCAGAGTTGCAATTTGCAAGTTTATCTGAAATAGCTTGCTGTTGGTGTTTTTTCTGGGTGCTTCAGGAATATAATGTTGAAAAACTCCGTAAAGTTGCAATTTGTTTTATCAAAGACTATTTATATTGGTAAAGCAGTCTTGTTATAAAGGCATTTAAGAAAATAAAATTACATGCATCTGTTTTTGGGCCACTGCTATAAACTGAATTTGGATTCTACAAGATGAACTAATTCACTGCACATTCTTACATCTTGCAATTTTTGATTTTTGTCCCCAGACTACAAGGCGCACTGTTCCATTTCTCTTTGTTAGAGGAGATGGTGTCATATTGGTGTCACCGCCTCTTAGGACAGCTTGACGTAGGACATCACAATATTGGATTTTGACCAAGGGATCAACCATTTTATAGTTGCATCTGCTGTGATCTTATGCAAAGCTCAAGAAACTGTTTACAAATGTAGTCTAGTTTGGACAAAACAGGATGTCATAACTTTGTGGATGAATGTAAGCCTTTTTTGTGCGCTTCCCATATATTTGCATCTTGACATTTTATGATCTAAGTTTATTTGTGGATCAATATTAGCTGGCATTGAGAAATATTTTTGAATTGAATGTTTATGGTTCATACGTAGAATTTATTGGTTGCCGAAAGTTATCAACAGGCCAATTTAGAATTTTAACTGATTTTGTCGCACTTTTTTTCATCTTCGGTTTGATCTGAGCGAATTTGCACTCATATTGGCAATTAGACATACAGCACATACTGAGGTGAGCTAAACATGGAAATTTAAGCCTTTTTATTTGCCGACTGTGTTCGAGGTGAAAGAGTGCTACTCCTATCCATTGTCCCGGGGTTCCGAAGTTGAAATAAATTTGCTGACATACTTAAATGGGTTGGAATTTGAGCACTTTGAAAGTGAATTTTGTACTAGGACCAATAATTTAGAGATGCATTTGTATAGAATAGTGTAGTACAGTGACCGATATATTCAGCCATATAAACTCTGTAGCGGCTACCCAGCGAGGCAGCGACCGCAAATCATAATAGCAAAGCTCCGTTGTAAATATTTGTACTTGCACTGATGTTAGTGATGTACATGGATTAAACCCTTTCACATTGTAATCGATACATAAAAATTAACAATAACAATCCCTTCAAAGTTTTACATAACAATTAACAAAAACAATCCCTTCAAAGTTTAAACGATGCTCCTATTGTGCTAAATAGGTTCTTGCATCACCTTAGAACTAATCATAAGAGTTAGCACTAATTCGACTTAATATCCACTGATGCATAGTTCTCATATGGTATTCTCGATACTCTCATCAATAAACTATTTACCAATATGATAACTCACAAAAGCATCTATACAAGCATACATAACTTGACATTCATCAAGCACCTCTTTATCCCACTTACTCATTGTGATCTCCTTAGCCTTCACTATCTCCCACCCCAACACCGCGATCGCCACTTCTTTCAAACCTGCATTTACTCTCACCTTCCCCGCCTCGGCTGCAACCTTGCTCACATCTAGCATACTTGACAACCGCAGATCATAATCCTTTGAAAGCCTTTAGGAGTCACTTGAGATTCCGACACTGGAGAACTTGCTTTGTGGGTCCCCTAAGAAGTCCTCGAGGGCCGAGGGAACCGAAAGGGAGTGGAGGAGCTGGTAGATGAGGCAGTTGGGGCCTACACATAGTTGTAGGGCTGCTATAGGGTTTAGCCACTCGGTGTCTAAGCCGATTATGGTTGAATGATGGTTGGATCGGATGTGGGTGATCCAAGATGTTACTAAACGTGTCACGATGGTTCGAACCTGGTGGTTGAAACACGTGACGTCGTAGGCTGTGAATGTGTTGATTTGATGGTGTTTAACTATTGTTGCTGGTGAGGTTGACATAGATGATTTCGTTAATGCCCGGTTCTTTTTTTTCTTCCTATTTAAAATCTCGAGAGAAGGGGATTAAAGAGAATTTTTGTTAATATATTGCAACCACAAAATAATTAACTATATTAAGAGAAATTTATGTTTTTTTTTTCAAGGTTAGAATAAAGAGAATATATAAGGTAGGTTTAGATTAATAGAAGTTTATGTTTTGCATGAAGTATTTATCCGTCTTTAAAAGTTTTTCTTATTTGACTCATTAAAATTAGTTTTTTACTGGGTTAGAACCCTTACGATGCACGGTTATTTTTATAATTTGTACATTTAAAAAAAATGGATAAATATGAATAAGAATTATGCATCTTGTACAAAAATACTTGTAATTTTATAGTTTTGGATTTTCGTCAATATTATGATATAATACCTATTCAACGTCGTCTAATACATATTTCAATATATATTAGTGTGCTATTTACAATTTTTTTCAATTTTAAAGTTAAATTGATAGGTTATAGTTGTAATGTAAAAGCTAATAATATTCAAATTTCAAAATTGTTAAATATAGTAGCTCTCAAAAAAAAAAAAAAAAAAAAAAAAAAACACCATCCTTGCATTTAGGCGGGAAAAAATTTATTATGTGAGTGGCATGTGAACAGCGATGTTGTCAGCAACCTTTGGTTTTAGTAATAGTTAATAGATTCAAATATCACCTCTTAAAATATTATCACTTAACATAGAATAAAAATATATTATATTTATTAGGATATAATAGTAATAAGTATCAAATATATAAAAATATATCATATCAATTAGGATATAATCGTAGTAAGTATCAAAGATTACCTTATTTAGTTGATAAGTTCTAAAATGAAAAGAAACATATGGTATATTAATTTGGAAAAATTCCGCGTGAACCTGGACCCAAGGCTTATACGCACGCAACTGACTTTACATTAAACATAGTGACCTTAATTTTAACATAGTAATCTTTATTAAAACTTATGTGGCCTTTAATATTAGGCAAAATTGGCCTTAATAGCACCAACTATAGGTTGGGTGCGGAGAATAGTACAACCTTGCTTGGGTGCACTCTACATCACAAACTATTAAGTTTGGTACACAAAATGTCATGAATGACATCGGAGGACGGAGATTTTGCCAACAAAGTGTAGTTTTATTATTTTCATATTTTTTACCAATTTTCATCCTTTGTTACTCTTCTCTAACTTATTTAATTACTTTATTATACCTAGCACGTGCTTCCGAATTACTTTTCTTTAACTTATTTTGTAACGACGTTTATGATAAATTGCAACGAATGGATTATGTTTGGCAAAATAAACCGAAATCTACTTACACAAATTAAAAATTCATCCAAACAACACATCAATTTCAACAAATCATCATAACAGTACACCAACTAATATCCTAATTTCATGAAATTATGAAGAATAAAAAAAGAGAAATAACCAAATGCATGTATTCAGCACAGATATAGAAATTGAATTTCAAATTTTTACCAAAGTACAATTTAAAGAATATCTTGTGCCAATTGATTGCTTATTATTTTAGGATTGGTCTTCGTCTTCTTCTTTGTTTACCTTGGTGTTCTTCAAAGAGTAATATTAATTTTACTAATTGGGGTAATGGGTTAATAATAATAATGGGGACATATCATTAGTATAGTAAGAGAAAATAAAAAAAAAAGGGTGAAAATTGGTTAAATATATTTGAATAATAAAAATATGCTTTTCCGGCAAAAGTTCTGATATCTGATGTCTTTTATGACATTTTTTACACCGAACTTAATAGTTTGTGATGTAGAGTGCACCCAATCAAGGTTGTGTTATTCTTTGCACCTAATATAGTTGATGCTATTGAGGCAAATTTTGTCCTAATATTATTGTGAACCTGAATTACGACGTTATGTTGAACATAGTGACCTTTATTATTCATATTAACTAGTATATTAAAGATTTCATATATATATATATATATATATATATATATATATATATATATATATATATATATATATATATATATAATAAATAAAAAAAACCTCTTATAGCCCTTATAATAGCAAAATGACTTTTATTTCAACATAATAATTTTTATTTTAATATAGTGACCTTTTTTTTTTATTAATAAAACAACTAGGGTCTCTAATGTTATTAATGTGAACCAGGTGCATTTTAGAGTTTGTATATTAATTAAATTTGTTAGATGTGTTAAAAATATTTAACCAACCACTGATATGATGAATTACACCATACTACATATTTTAGATATTTCTTTATTCTGATTGTAACTTCTTTCCTTCCCTTCGCGGTTGTTATTTTTTTGTATCACGGAGTAATATCTTGCGTTGCAATAATGGTAATTAACATGTCATAGTATTAAGAGTAACCTAAGGAGCGTAGTGAGATGATCTTTCTATTTCGCAATGAACGTTTTGGTTCTTTGTACATGTAGGTGGGGTTCATTGATACGGGGAAGGCTGTCTCCACCATAATTTTCATAGAAGACTTACAGCCAAGCGCTAGTTTTTCCTTCTACGGTCGGTGATGGAAGCAAGAACGGAGCCTTCCTTAGACTTTACTCCACCCGTTAGCTACTAAGTGAGTGAGTTTAATATCTATCTTTTACTCCTAAGAAATTTTCCATAACAATCAAGTTGAAAGAGAGATTAGTACGTGTGAATGAAAAGCATGCAATGCAGTAAAAAGAAAGATTGAAAAGAAATTCGCACAATTAAGATAAATAGCTGGTATTTCATACCCAATTTTAGGGTACTCAATTTATTAAAAGCCAACTTCAAACATCCTTCTCATGTTGCCGAAGTTATTAAAATCGGGATTCTACTTTGAATCGGAAGGGGCTATCAGAATCGAATTGTAAAATCGAATCGTAAGATTCTACCGACATGCATAATCAAGACGTTAAATAATTAAATATATTGAAATTATGAGTTTGAAACCTAATTATTGATAGAAAATAGTGTTTACCAATTAAGCAACCAATAATTGACAATATATATTTATAAAAAACTATATAGGCATATTTTAAGCTTGTAAGGATTTCGCTAGTTAAGAGAAATATGAAAAACGTAAATCGTAAGATTTCAAGATTAAAATCGGGATTTTAATAACAATGTGTGTTGCCCAATCAAAGTGGGTAGGGTAAAAGGTTAACATAAGCAACTAAATTAGACAGCGTTGTAAGCTTCTTTAATTCATATGTGTCATATGATCGAACTAACTCTTTAAATGGAAATCACTGTGGATTGGCCCGGATTCATCACCGGAGTCAATTAGTACACTCAATTTTAAGTAAAAAACAGAGGGAAGGGGAGTGCCTTGAGAAGCAAATTAGACTTCAAACCTTTGTCCTTCTAGGATCGAAGTGAGTCTGCCGAGATGGATAAGAGAAGCAATATCTCCTTTTGGTTCTGCTTCCGCTACCTGTTTGATGACGTATTACAGAGGCTCGCCCTATCTCCTCGTTGTGGTTTACTCTGGGATATACCTGCTTTTCATAGTAAGATGATCAGGCGTCTGTGAGAATAAGGCCGACCAATTTGTTAAATTATTCCTGCACGGATTTGTACCGAGGAAACTACTAGTGGATAGTTGCTTGTCAAAATTTCTAGCCTAGCTGTCGACTATGGTCAGACTATAACGTAAAATGATCTTAGTGTTACTTAATAAATCTTATAGATATCATTTGTTTCCTCTAGGTTATCTTCATTATTTATTGGAGAACAATATACATTCAACATGAATGTTAATCTCAATCCTTTGTAGCATCTGGAACCAAAGATATGGAGATTCCAAATCAAGGCACTTTTGACTCTAGGTTCAAAGGAGCAAATTCGGTTATGTTAGGATTTGTGGAGTTAGTTTAATCGAAATTGAGGATTATTAAGAAATGTCCAGGAGCAATCGCGTTTCAGTGTACGTGGACATTTGCACGGGGGCGTTGAAATTGCAGAGTTGGGAGGCAGTGAACTTGCGAGATATGGAGAAAGCTTGGTCATGAACATGTATACCAAAGGAATGGCAATTTGTTTCACATTGCACCATTATCAATTATTAAGTGCAACAAGGACATGTATTTCATCAATGAATTTAGGGAGAAACAATTCATAGACAAGTAATATGTTGATCCCTCCAACCAAAAGTAATATTTAGGCGAGGTGAACCAGCAAGGCAGCAACTAGTGTACTCTGTGTAATTGTGTAAACACCTATATACCCTGGAAGGCTAAGGTAGAGTAGACAAAGGGCTTCAGCCATATAGCTGAAAGAAAAAAATTATTGTGGGATAATTGGAGCGAAACCGCCAGACCTAAAATTCTCTGGCCATGAGAAAATGAAGGACTAATCTGTTTCAAGATCTTACAAAAAAGGTGAAAGGATATTCATAGTAATTATCGGAAACACCCAAGAATACAAAGACATCATTATCAAATCGTAACATATGCATTGGATTATAATAAGTCCTTAAGGTACATCAAAAAAGAGTTGAGAAGAATGATAATAGGGGATTTTATTAGCACACCATATTGTAACAATTAAATCACATTCTTTCAGCTACACTAACTTAAATACAGCAATTACACAAAGAAATGAGAGCAAAACTGAGCAAAAAATGGAGATGGATTGAAAAACAGAAAAAGACACAAGCTAAAATAAAAGCTACCTCATCTACGTCGATGTTTAGAGATACTAGGGGAGCTAACTACTTGTGCCCCTTTGTAATTTTTGCTTGGAGAATCCAGAGACCCCCTGAAGGAAGCATAAGCAGATTTTGCAGACTCTGGTACAGAGTCCAGTGGAAGAGATTCAGCAAAGCATGCCGTGTTTATACGTGTTCTCTCAAGTTCCGCTTCAAGAAGCTCCGAGCTGCACTGTTGTGCAAGCGCCTACAGTAGGGGGGAGGGAAAAATATATGCTTAGATGATATTGCAATTTCAGATAAAATACTCAATAAGAATTACAACTCATACAATTTATTGAAAAAATCCTATTCCACCACCCTAAAAGAGACGAAATAAGTATATATAATAGGCTGCATTAGCGGCATACTTCAAATACAGAGAACGGAAAATAAAAGTTAACCTACTTCAATTAGACCAACTTCCCCATCAACTGTATTTTGTCAAATGTCTGTAAATTTTAGAGTGACTCTTCTCTCTTATAATTATACACTAAAATTTTACATCAGTTTCCATGTACGTGGATGTGTGTGTGTGTGTGTGTGCTGATTATCCCGTCAAAACTCAGTAATCAAAGTTGCTTGTCACCACATCAAAATAAATAAATTTGTTCAAAAAATAAAATAAAATAAAATACACTCACAATCAGATCATCTGGCGATACACTAACTCCCTGCTGTCTCTCATCTACAAGAGCATCTTCTCCCCCTCTTGTTGATCTGCGATGATGCCCAGGATTCTCAACCACCTCTGTCACACTTTCAGTAGCTTTTTCCAGCAGCATCCCTTGAAGTGATTTTAGAGATTCCCTCGCATCATTTGTGAAGTAGGGATTTAGTACTGTCTCGAAATATTCAAGCTGCATAGAACCAAAAGCACATTGCCTACGTCAACTTATGAGCATTGATATGCGGATTTTATATGCAATTTAATTCCCTGTCCCACGGTCATTTTATGCGTATTTGAGCTCTTCGGAGCTATTTTTGTTACTAATATGTGGGTTCTAGTATTTTGTAGAGTTGGCATTTATTTTGTAGGAATTTCCGGATTATCGGTGATTTCCGAGCTTTACGAGCCACTATGAGATATTGGAGCCAAGATCACATCGATGACCGTTCTTTAAGACCGAAGATTTCGGTGATAAAGGGTTTGGTTCGTGAAAGACGGTCCAATTATATGGACCAAAAGAGAGTGGAAGAGTGGGCCAATTCGAAGATTCAAGCCCAAAGGAGGACACCCGGCCTCAAGGATGCCGGCCCGATCGGGCGGATGCCCAGAAGGTTGATGTCGAAAAGGAGGGCCCAATCGGGCGGATACCCAGAAGGTTGAGCCTTCGCCCAATCGGGCACGTATTCTTCAAAAGACTTCTAGTTTTAGTTGTTTTCTTTCTTTTTCGGGATTAATTATAAACCCTCGTTTTAGTTTTATTAGCTACGTTTTTACTTAAATTTAGTTTTCATATTAACGATTTTAGAGAGCTTTTGGTTGGAGATTATAGTTGAACTCGAGATTTCATTAATTGCAATTTTGGTATTTTTGCTTCATTCGATATTATTTCTATTCTCCTTTATTGCTTTATTTAATTGCTTATTAATTTCAATCATGTTGAATTTAATTGCTTTGAATAGTTTAGTTTTAATTAGGTGTGAGTAGTTTAATTCTAGGGTTTTTTGGGATTCATGATTAATATGAAGGGATAAATTGTTATGATTGGTTGTTGATATTTTATACTAATTTCCTATTGAATTGTTTCAATTCTTTGCAATTGGATAATGAATCGAGCAGATGTAATTTGATTGTAATAGTTTAGCAATATTGATTTAATGAATCGAGTAGATGTTATTTCGATATTAAAGGCTATTTTCAATAGGAGTTTAGATCTAGTAAATGCGAGAGACCCTGTTAGATCAGCACGTAATCTTCAAGCTATAAAGAAAATGAGGAATTAAGAAATACAAGTATGAACTAACACAACCAATTTTAGTGATAACAGACATTTACTTTATGCCGCTTTCATTTATTTTTATCATCTAGCACCTTTAGAGTCACATAAATAACAATCAGTTTTTGAAGAATTATTAATGAGTAATTTTCAATTATAATGAGAGCGTCATCTCCAGTGATTAAAAAATAAATAAATAAATTTTTTTTAAAAAAAAAAAAAAAACAAACCAACTCACTTAAACTCCACTACCCTCTATCTGGTGAGAAAACTCTACTTACATGCAGTAATGTTATACTGCATCTAGTTAAACTGATCTACTACATAAAATAATGTTATCTCCAATGAAACAATTTCAGCAATACAACACAAAGAGCCTCTTTGTAGGTAATGGCACCCAACTCCAATACAAGAGGTAGGAGCCTTCTTAGTCATTTGGGTAAATTATACTTCTTCCGTTCCACAAATATTGCAACATGGGGAAGGGGCACGAATTTTAAGAAGAGGAGAGAGAGAGAGAGAGAGAAAGAAAGAAATAAAGGTAGAGACCCATGTGATGATGAGAGAAAGAGAGAAAACACGTGCAAATAAGGAATTGTTACAATATTTGTGAAACTTCTTAAAATGGTAATTGTTGCAATATTTGTGGAACAGAGGAAGTATATTGATATAGGATGGTATGAATCACTTGTGTTACAATTGAATTTAAAATTTAGGGAGAATACCAGTACATGATGTGATATCAGGAAGAAGATAAAAGATAAAAGATAAAAGATAAAAGACAGGCAAGACTATCCCACACAGAAAGTAAAGTAGGAATGCTTGTAATCCTTAATACTCCCTAAGTCCCATATTAGTATTTTACACTTTTCTTTTTCATTTGTCCCTAATTAAATTTTACACATTCTTTTTGGACTATAATTTTATAATATCTCTTTCCACTACCAAAACAATAGGCTCTATTCTCTAATTCAATAAAAATTTATTCCTCTATCTTCTATCACATCTACCTATTCAATAAAATTATATTCCACTATCTCCATTCACATTTATGGAGACATTGATCAAGGCGTGGCCCAAAGGATTAAGTCGGGGTGGCTTAAATGGAGAGCGGCCACGGGAGTGTTATGTGACCGAAGCATTCCCTTACAATTGAAGGAAAAACTCTACAGAACTGCCATAAGACCAATGTTGCTCTATGGTACGGAATGTTGGGCTTTTAAGAAGGAGCATATTAAAAAGATGGAGGTTATAGAAATGCGTATGTTAAAGTGGATGTGCGGAAACACTCTAAGAGATAGAATTAAAAATGAGGTTATTCGCAAGAAAATAGGTGTGGTAGGCATTGCAGACAAACTAAGGAAAAATCGCCTGTGTTGGTTTGGGCATGTAAGACGAAGACCCGAGGGTGCATCGGTTCGAAGAGTGGAAGAGTGGGACCATGGAGGGGTTAAACGAGGGAGAGGGAGACCGAAAATGACTTGGTTGGAAGGAGTTAGGAAGGATATGAAGTATATGGATTTGCATGAGGATGAGACATTGGATCGTAAGGGATGGAGGAGAAAGATTTTTGTGGATGACTACACGGAATAATTAAATTTGGTTCATGTAGCCGACCCCACTTATGGGATTAAGGCTTTGATTGATTGATATATCTACATTCACATTTACTTACAATAGAATAATGATTAATGACGAAAGAACTTATCAACCAAAACAATGTGTCATGATAAGTGTAAAATCTAATCTGGGATGGAGGGGGTAACGTTTACCAAGTCAGTGAGACACCAAAATATCTTAATGTTATCCACATTAAGATATCTTCACATAGACAAATTACATGTTCTTGAATCCCTGAGTGTTTTGGAAGATAGCATCACACAGAAAGTACAGAAGAAATGCTTAACCCTTGGTTAACATTTGCCAAGCCACCAAGATAAATTAAAGATTTGCCAAGCCACCAAGATACATTTTATTCTCATCAAGAAATTTCAGTTTTGGAAAAAGTTGTATGGAAGAATGCCCATTTTTTGAAAATTAATACAGTGTTCTTTGTTAAGAGAAATTATGAACAAAATAACAGATAGAGAAGCATTCCCAAGCCTGGCAAAGGAATATGTTCTAAGCTTACTTGGGATAAAAGTAGTTTTCTTGGCGATTATCAAGCTTCCTAATAATTTTTAGGCTTAGTTATCAAAATTTTATCTTGCAAATCATTTTGGCACATTTTGATAACTTCTTTCTCATACAAGATTATACTGTTCACTTACTGGAGTACATAAAAGGTACACTGCAGTACTGCTAGAAACACAGACTTAGGAGCTAGAGAGCCACATACCTCAAGCATAAGCTGACAGAAACCATTTGAATCCACTGACTTGAATTCTTTGCTTTCATATTCATGGAAGATACTCAAAAGAGTATCAATCAAACCTTCAACAAGAACACCAAGTGTCTTGTCAAGAAGGGGCTTAGCTCCAGCAAAGACCTGCACCAAAGAAACCAATTTAAAAATAAACGAAGTATACATGTAAAAGATGACAAGTGGATAAGGAAATAATTTGACAATTATTAGAGGTAAAGAGGTTGACAATGACATGTTAATATGTTGTCCATCTAATTAAGCATATTCAGAGAAATTACATTAGATGGTTTGTAAAAATATTAAAATACCATAAGTCCCTTAAACAGACAACTAAGCACAAAGACTCAGAGCTCCACAAAATGGTATCTGATGGAATAGTTGAAGCTATTAATTTACCTCAGCATGCACAGCTACCAGGGTGTGCAACAGCTCTACAGCAGCATCACGTACACCCTGCATATATGTATGTCATTAGATATGTTAAAACCCATTTGAGGAGAATATTAGATAGCTAATGAGTTGTTTATCATCTTACTTTGACTGAAGGAGCTGAACCCCATTGCACTCCAGCATCTAATAAGTAGCTCATTGCAGCAGTCCTGATCATGTTTGCCTGATAAAATTAACATGTATGTTAAAAAAATGCCAGCAGATAAATTAGGGGATTGAGCAGAAGATTTTAACATGAAGAGAGGTTACCTTGGCAAAAGTATACTGTTCCAGGACTTTATCTTCAAGAGCAGAGAAAGCCATTACCAAATCAACTTTATCAGAGTCCTCTTCATCTCTCTCCCTGCAATAGTGAAGTCAAGGATAAATGATCTAGCTGTTCGCAAACATTGAGATCCAATGAAAAATTGAAAAAAAAAAAAAAAAAAAAAAAAAAAAAAAAAAAAAGATGCCACAACATGACCTAGAAAAACTGCCAGAAGAGTGGGCTTTTATTGGACCGTTCAAAAGTTATGAAAAGGCATGGAAGGGAAAATACCAGATATTAATGAAATGGAACTAGAACTAATCAAACCTTTAAGAAACTCTTTTGTATTGTAAGGCTAAATTTGGAAAATGTTCCACAAATATTGTATTGCAAGTTTACAACCTTTATTTGAATCAACGAAAAGGACCAATTAATATGTAATTCAACCAGGAGCATTTAGTTATACATGTATACTAGTGGCCACATGAATGGTAAGCTGTTTTCTAGTTCCTAGCTTCTGTTATTGAGATGTAGAATGGACTTACTATAAAGCTTGTCTCCTCCATCAGCTCCTACATACCTCCTAGTAAAAGCCGGATAGAAATGTTATCTAATTACATATACTATAATGTATTTTAATATTGATTCTCATTTACCGATTGTTCTAGGCCTTCTAGCTGTCTACATGTAATTAGTACTTCCTCTGTTCTCTTTTCCTTGTAAAGTATCCATTTTAAAGTTGCAAAACATAACTTTTTTTGGCCAATGGTTCTCTCTATCTCTCTCCGCATCACATGGGTCCACTTTTTTTTATCTGTCTATCTCTCCTCTCCTTAGAAATTGTGCACCCCACCCCTCCCTTTCTCCTCCACTGTGATTAAAAGAACGGAGGAAGTATTTTTGATTTTATTATAGTGAAGTATAAGCAACTATGTCCCTTGTTCCTCTTGATGGCAATGCCCAACAGATAGGACAACACTGAGAAGTGTTTCTGCCATTTCCCACTCCATTCAAACCCAGAAAATGCAAAATCCAGCAAATATTAAATCAATTTACCGAAAAAATATCATCAAAATAATGAATGACCAAGATTAGGTACCACATGTGATGTCAGGACGAAGGAGTAATTTTTAAGAAGAAAGTTTAAGGTTATGCAACACATTGAAGGGTTGTTTGATGCATTTAAAGCAATATTGCAACAAGTAAAATTATAATAAGGAACATAATACATTTATTAAGTAGATATTATGGAATAGGGTGAGAGAACTATGTAAGCAAACTCAACAAGATACAAGTAAAAATTACTAACCGGGAATGTGACCATATATGTTTGTATTTATTATAAAGTTCATAACAAAGTTCATCTTTGCAATATCCGACATTGCTCAAGACCATCAGCAACTGCTGGTGCGGATCAACAACACTTCCAGGCATAAGATCTAAAGACATTTCTGAGTTTTCAAAAGAATGTCCGTTGGGTAAATATGAACTTTCCCTGTTAGATCTACTTTGCGTCAACTCAGTTCCAATACGTTCAAGATGCCCTAAAAGATCCAATAGAATGCAAATTTCAATCACTAAACTGAAGCATATTTGAAACATTATTGACGAGCATAAATCAGGGGTCAAAAATATAACTAGTCATCCTACTACTATTTCTCTTTCTACAATAGGATCTTTCTTTTTTTTTTTTTTTTTTGGTGGGGGTGGGGGGTTGGGGGGGAGGGGTTAAGAACAGCAAGATCTCCTTTGTTTCACATTACCAGCAAAATCCAGGAAGCAATTCAAAGCGGATAATCTAACAGACTCTTGAATTTCATGAAAAGGAATAAAGATATCCTCTGTCTTTGCTGCCTCGCTCTTTAATGTCTGAAGCATCCTGGAAATTATAGCACAAGATCCATGTTATGAGCAAAAAGAGTCCCTAGATTACTGTTCCTAAAAAAATAGATATAACTCATAATGCAAGTTACATAAAAGGAAGAAAGAAATGAAATAACCAATATTCTGATAAAAGGGTGTATACTCCATAAACAAATCCTAGAAAAACAATAGGGCATCCAAAAAAACAAAATTTCCTATCCTAGTTAATGGTGGAATTAAAGGGTTAGCCAATGCAAAACAAGTGCCAATGGGTAAACAAAATGCTCTCTTTGCACTCGCTTCAAAAATGGCATCCTATGTCATTGCCTAATGCTTTTGCAATATTCATGGAATACACATGCAAATAATAGAAAAGGAGATAGACTCAAATAAGTTCACCAATTATACGCCTTATACAGATAACCACATCATTTTCTACAACAAAGTGCCTCACATATTTTCTAGACTTTGGAATGGACAAATGGCGCTCATCTGCCCATATCAGCTTATGTTGTACAGAGTATAACAAGAACAGCAAGAGTAACATAAGGACATAAGTCACATAACAAAACCTATCTGTATTGATTGAATGTTACCTACAAGAAGCAATTATCTCATTGTGTATTAATGTATTTATTATTAGATGGGTTTCCAAAGGTCCAGGAGGTCCAACTGTACACAACCTTAAGTTTGGTCATTTTAAGACAACAGAGGCTATAGAGACAAAACTACATGCAAACTCCCCAGAGTCTGATTCCATTTATAAATATAAAAAAGAAAAAATCTTAAAGACAATGTCAAGGAAGAGGGAAAAAATTGCTATACTTAAAAGAATTGATAGGTCCCAAATCCCAAGTACATCCAAACAGATTACAGAACATGTACTTAAAACCTATCATTTATAAATAATTATTTCATTTCCTGGTATACACTGGTACTTACTGGCTGACTTGATTTAATGCTGATATCGTAATCGACCGGAATGCTAGAGGCAAGTAAGAGATCCTGTATGGAGATTTATTTCTTTCAATTATTGAGACTGCGACCCATGTTTCATCTCTTGACAAGTCTTCAATAGTAGTCCTCATCCATGAACAAAGCCTCATAATATAAGTCTTTGAAACTTCTGCATGAACAGCTCTGAGTGCCATAACTGTGAAAATAGAGAGCAAACTCTGAGAATTGCTTGATTAACAGATGCAGCAGGTGGGTTAAACAAAGAAAGTGCGTGAGATACCAATGATAGCAGGGGCTGATTCTTTGACTTCTAAAGCCTGGCAAGCTTTAGATACTTCTTTTATGGAGTCGCACATATATGGCCGAAGGATATTCGACTCTTCAAATTCACGAAATGTGTCGAGCACCTGCATTATGGTAAAAACAATAAGGACTTACACAAAAGGTCACCATTACGCAAATCGTTGGCTTTAAAGAAAAATGACGGATCAATGTATGACAATGTTATTCATATCAAAGTCCAGAAAAACAATTGCAAGGGTAAAATTGTCTAGATCAGCCCTGTTCCTACCATCAAAGAAGCTACTATGTGGTTAGAATGGGAAGGTGGAGTCATGCATAAAGGATAACTAAGGTTTTCATAAGATTCTAATAAAAATCCTTTTAAGAAATGTGCTACCTTCTGCACTTCCTGTTAGTATTTTCATATGAGATAGCTTCAACATCTTCCACAATCATAGAGTGAAACCATCCGATACATACTTATACTTACTCCACTCCATTTTACTTGCAAAACTAAGAGTTTCACGGTTGCCAATGCACAATTTAAACCATTAATACCTTTGGTTGAGTTTTGGTAAAAATTGAGAAGAATCCAACAAGATCCCCAAATGACTATGTTTTTCTTCCATATAAATCACAATTATGACGTAATAGGAGAGAGTATGAATAGTGCCAAAATCCTAATGTTGCAACTAAAATGGAGCAGAGGAAGTATAAGAATACCTATAGGGCTACCAAAAAACACGAGTGATTAAAAAAATCAAAAGAAAAATTCACACAATGAAACGAAGTGATTGTATGGCAGTAAGTAATAACGTCCACACCCATTCTTTTAAATGCCTTTTAAATTCACCTTTTCTTTAGGCCAATTACCATAAATCAAACCTCGTGTTCTACATTTAAATCAGTCAGCATTTTAAAGTCCCAATAGGTTAACAATCTCCAGCCTTCTCTCTGAAATATCCAGCCTAAGGGAGAAAGATTGAATAGATGAGAGAAGAGTACAGGTGAATTAGTAGGAACAATAAATATAAGAGAGTAGAAAAAATTATCGAGCAGAAATAATTAACACAAAACTCAAGAAGGTTTCTCCTCCATCAAGAATGAAAAAACAAAATAAAATAGGGGGAAAAAAAGGAACCAAGTATAAAGAAGAGAGAGAGACTGATGCCATCCAGCTCCGAAAAGAGGGAGTGGCAAAAATTGGAGGTTAAAGTTATAAGCTTTCTCAGATACAAGGGTTTTCAGATACAAGGTTTTAAGATTCCAATGAGAAGGTTCTATACATACAAAGGAAGCGGCTCAAGGTACGTAAACCAGAAAACTGATTCCCAGATAATATTGTTTAGATTTCGGAAAAATTCCGTAGGTGGCTAAAGCTTTTAGTCACCAGATAACAATTCACAAGAGCACTGAATAAGTTTTTAATTGAACGTCTCACCATAAGAAAGCTCATACACCACCACAGATAGATAAATGCAATCTTTCAGCGAAAGTGCCCAATTAATTGGATGCAGAGCTTTTCTTTTCCTTCACTGTGGCAGCTGTAATATGGTACTGACTTTTTGTCTCAGAGGAAAGCTCTGGACTCTTGTTTCATTATGGAGTAAAACGCTGGTGAGCTGGTTTGGTTTGCGGAGGAAAAGCAATCTTAAGGAGCTGAGGCGTGATTTTATGTCTATGATTCATTGATTTGGGTGCTTTTGGTATAGCCATCATGATTTATCTTGTGTTAAGGTTAATGAGATATTACAAGACCATGTGATCTTAAGCTTTTATGCAGTCATGATGCTTTTCCAAATTTTTATTGTGTCTGATGTCAAGCGTAAAAGGCATACCTTTTTTTTCTTTTCTTTTTTTAATTTTAAAAAAGTATCCCTCTATTTTACTATGAAATTTCCGGTTCTTTCTTCTCAACTTATATGTTTAATTTTTATCAAGAAAATCCCGGGAAAATAGTCTGCTTCAGCCATCGTTGTTTCAGCCTTAGTTTGAAAAGGCGCAAGGTTCAAAGAGTTCTCGGAACTTAGGCGCACCTAAAGTGCCTAAAACCTCCAAAATCATTTCAAGACCAAAATTTGTACCTGAAGCTACATAGCATTTATATTATAAAGAAAAAAAAACGACAGAATATAGAAAGCAGATTAAAAATAAGAGATAAGACATCGAATAAAACATAAAGATCCGAGAAAATAGAGAAGCAAAAAATAAAGCAGAAAAAAGGGAAAAAGAAAAAAAAAGGTAAAGTCGCAGAGAAAAAAGAGGAAGAAGTGAAGAACAAACAAAAAAAAGGGAAACAAAAGAGAAGAAAGAAGACAGGTGGTTTTGTGGTGACAGCTGTTGGTTGTGTAGGGCAAATAGCAGTCCCCAGTCTTCCCACTCCTCTTCAATGCTAGGGTTTTCAATTTACAATTGAATTAGGGATTAATTGTTTTCTCTTTCCTCTTGTCTAATTATAGGACCGCTGAGGGGTTTTAAAAATGCGTGTGGTTTTTTTTTAAGAAAAAAAAATAAAAAATAAATAAAAAAATCTGTGACAACTTTGACAAGTCAGCAGCAGCCAGAGCCTTAAACCATAAAGCGACAAAGGCGCAACGGCACTGAGGCACACCAAGGCATGCTTTTTGTAGGTGCTTGCACCTGAATCAGTTAAAGCCCACTGACCTGCGCTTTAGTGAGTTTTGCGCCTAGGCATGCTTTTTACCAAAATTAATTCACTAGCAGACTACAAGATAGCCTAAACTTTCAAGATAAGCCACTACTTCAACTTTGGAGGTAGTCCTTGCAATGAGTACATTTACCACCCACTATGAATCAAGATGTTGCTGGAGAAGTCTAAAGATTTGCATAGGTGTAACCTTAATCTGACCCAACAATCATGGCCATTTCAGGAGAGCTGCTTAAAAGTTATTCGTGCAATAAATAGTAAATTATTGAGAGTGAGGGATAGCTCAAGTGGTTAGAGCTCCCTCCCGATTCCAGGGATCCTGGGATCGATTCTCATCTCCACCCTTGTGGCTCTCTAAACACCAAAAATAAATAGTATATTATTTAGAGGTTTTAAAGATTATCTCATTATCTCCTCTGCAGACATGGACACATGGTACTTACCATGATTTTGCCAGTATGGTCAGCAAAGCCTCAGAGATTTTTGACAACCTTGATTATCTTTGGCTCACTAACCATCAGATATCCATGAAAGAAAACAAGTTGACAGATAATTGCTGCTACGATCACATAGTTGACTGAGGTTTCTAATCAAGTACAAAAATGTTGAGATCAGAAGGTTTTGAGAAGGCATACCTTATCCTCGTAAAGAGATATTGTACTACGCATCATTCCAGAAACTTCATCAAGAGAATGACTTGAGTATTTGGCATCACCAACTTTTTCGTCAATCTTATTTGAGGTAGTGGCATTGGATTCAGTAGCAACATGGGAAGACTGGAATCAAATCATAAACATTAATTCAATTCAAGGTGGTAATTGGCCACACTTAAAACTGAATTTGACCAGTAAATTAAAAAAAAAATTAAAAATCTAAATAATGCAGTCTGTAATACACTGTAATCGATGTCATGCTGTGAAACAGCCTTCAATTTCTTGCATGTGCGCATATGATTTTATAACTAGTCCTTTGGTATATGGGACCAGAAGTCTTATAGGTATCCTTACAAGAACAAATTTTCTTTTCCCAAAAAGGGCTATATAGGTTTGATCCAATTTATATAAAATATAACATATATACAAACAAACAGAACGACATAATGCTTGATTGTGATCCCACCTTAAGAAAATAAAAAAAAAAAACTAGGAACAAACACATGCTCAATAAAAATCAAAATACTATCTTGATCTTGGACTCCTACACTATATGAAAGGCGTGTAAGGAAACAATTTGCTATATAGCTCCATTCGGAAGTACCTCATTGAGTTGAAAAGGTAGCCAAAATGAAAATTACACGAATCTACAACAGACCCAGACATCATTAGCATGGAAGAGAACAGCTAAGCATTAACATGTATATAACCCCCCCCCCACACACACACACACACACACCAAAAGTAATTCCCATTAGAGAGAAGGAAACTTGGTGTACCTTTGCAAATTTTCCACTGAAAACTGAAAGTGCTATTTTCCAGAAGGCTGGTAAGTAATGAATAAGAACAGATGTTAGCTTTTGGATGTACTTTTTTTTCAAAGCATCAACCTCTTCCCCAGTCAATTCCACTGAAGGAGCGTCTCCGGCAAGGTCAGCGATACCATTTGTGTCTGGCTGATATGAAAAAGGTTAAATGGTTATGCATTATACACATCAAATGCATTTTGTGTCCTTTGCAAAGATGCAGTTTGACAGAATCAAGATTCAACTCACTGATTGACTAGGCCCCTGCAGTATCTGTTTCCACTTGGCATCAGAGGCAGCACGTTCACGTATATCATTTTGCAATGCATCAAGCCTTGCTTCATAATCATAGGTGCACTTTTCAAGCAAGCCTCTGATTCTTTGGTTCTGCAACGTTGGCCTTAGTATTATAAGTTAAACTAGATTTCAACCTAAAAGTTAAATAAGCAAACTAAATAATCCCAACCTTGGGGAAAGATCAACATTAACCAATTATGACTAGTTTAGAGGCGATTACCAAAAGACCCACAGTGAAAGCATTCATGGAAAAGAGCATTAAAAAAGAGGAAGGAAATATTTTAAGAGCATTAATCACACAATTTCCAGATATTTTAGTAAACTCACAGCACACTAACAGTTTGTTTGGATAAAGAAAAGGGAAGGAAAAGATGGGGAGGGAGGGGAAGAGGAGAGAAGGGGAAGGGAGGGGAGGGAAAAATAATGAATTTTCTTTCCAAATTTCTTCATTTTTGGAGAGATCAATTTCTTACAATTTAATCCCTCCATTTCTCTCCCCTCGAATTCCCTTCCTTCCTCATTTGTTATCCAAATGAAAGAAATTCAATCCCTCCATTTCCTTCCCTTCCTTTCCCTCTATCTCCTTCAATCCAAACACACTCTAAAAGGCCTAAAGTTGGAGAAGAAAGCAAAAGGCAACAAAATTAAAAACACAACAAATGACTAAATTGTTACTCAGTAGTTTTTAACATCGTTTAGAATAAACAATAAAGCATAGAATGAATGAATTATGGAAGCAAATAGCATAGCATTGGTACATTAGACATCATGAGATTGTAGTGTATCTAACCTGCAAGTTCAGATAATGCCACACAGGATCTGATTCAGGTTCTAGCTCCAAAAGCAGCCTCACAGTGTTTTCAAGCTATAAGAAGCAATAAAGGTTAACCATTTTGCATTATCAGACTACCAATTTAGGTGAAGAGTATCAGAGTACAGATATTTGGAAAAATCAATGAAACATACAGAGCAAATAATTAATTAAACCCCCCCCCCCAACAACAGAAAATCACATTCCAATATGCAAATTACCACCTTGTCAAGTTGTCATCTTGTCACCACAATAAATAGGTATGTAAAAAAAATACAAAGAACCTAGCAGCTAGGTTAATTAGGAGCGGAGAACTACCGATACAGTTTCACCAATATCGGTAATTGCCATATTCAGTCCTGAAGATGCTATACGGGTTCAGATGAAAGAGGTGTATGGGGTCTTATATGTAAGAATTACTCACCTACCAGTCTACCACAGTGTACACAAAAAGGCCAAAGAACTATGAACTGAACCTCACATGATTTATTCCTTCAGGTATATTTACGAACTTCCCATACTCACTAGAGACACCATATATGAATTGTGTTTCAACTCCTTCAAGTCCTGCTCATGAACTAATCGAACACGCCTGCTAGTGAGCATAATCCATCTTAAGAACAAAATATCTAATCCTTGATACTCAAGAGTTGGAAGACCCTCAGACAACATGAGTTCATTTCAGAATAATCAATTAAATTCTTCCTTAAAACTTGAAATTCAAGAAAACAAGTTACTTATTCCAGACATCAAAACACATCAAATGATAACAAAGAAGCTTTTTTTTTTTTTTAGGCACTATTCCCAGTTCATATACTCCCTCTGGTATTGAGTTCTATTTACTTTCCCTCTTGTGTTCTTACACACTTTTACTTTATTCCTCTTATGGGAACCTTTTCATTCATCGTTTATCATCTCCTACCCCACCTTGTGGGACCCTGTTACATCAAATAATCCCTTATTGTCTACATCACTACTTCTAGAAATGAAAGTACCCACATGGGTGAGTAGTCCCTCTCCCAAGTTCTCCTATAATTGCTAGTTGCTACTATATTTGCATAGGAGCACTAATTTTGACCACATCTTTCTAAGAATATTTAAAATTATTTCATATAATGTATAATGTAATCACATTAGTCTCCACGACTATTATATATATATATATATATATATATATATATATAGATAGATAGAGAGATAGATTATTAAAGATATAAATGTCAAAGTTAAGTGTTGACAAACATGAAAGTCAAACTATTGCAATTAAAATCAATAACAAATTTTAAAAAGTTTACTAAAGATAAATGAAAACTACTGTAATTTACAAGGTTACTTCCAACCTGTTGGTCAAGATTGGCGCCTAGTAGACCTGCCAAATATTAATCTAGCTTGAAACTTACATTACCAGACCTAAAATATACCTAACTCACAAGAATAACAGGTCTCGCGGAAAATGCATGCAACTGAAAAGTGTAAATCATGACCTTTCCAGTCCAAGGATCAACACTCGTCGACAGAAGCTAATGAACTATGGAATTTCTAAAACAACTAGCAGAAATAAGTGAGGTTAATGACTTTAAATTAAAGTGTGAACTTACATCTGTTAAATCTATCTGTGGATCTTCCATAGTTTTGTAAAGTGTTCCCTTGAACTCATGCATCACTTTTTCGACCTCCTCAAGTACACGTTTCAATATTCCAATCTGAAAATCAATCAAAATCATATGGCTTATTAAGTTGGACTAACAAAAATAAAATAAAAAAATATATAGCATGCAGAAAACATGCTTTAAAATCAGTTATCTGCTGGAAGTTCTCCGCAACACAAACTATTGTACATACTCAAAGGAACAATAAATATAATTGTAGGCAAACATATAGATCAAAACAAAGCAGTACATTATGTATAGGGCGTTCTGTGATGAATATTGAACTTGACATTCCGAAAAATGCTGACAATAATGTGAATTTTTAAATATTTCCACGGCATCTGTGAGATGCTGTAATTTTACTATATCAGCTACTATGTTAGTCTTTTATTACAACTGGTCCACATAAAAGCTTAGAATCTCATAATTCATCATTATCAATTAATTAGAACCTCCTACCTTTTATACAAAATAACAAAAATAAGTTTCTAAAAGTTATACTTACTACACTCTCTTTTACCATTTGGGGTTAGACTCTTACCAATACATAGCATTCACCATAAATATTTTTGATTATCTTTTCGTAGAAATTATAATGAGATGAATCTATCAAGATCCCACATGACTACATTATTCCTTGCTTACAAATCACAATATGTGGTCAAAGAACAAAGAGATTAATAAGATGAAAACCTTCCAAAATTCTTGAACTGCAATAATAAAGGTTTTTTTCAAGAAAATAAATAACATTCGCGTCATATTGACTGGCAAAGTGCATCATAAAACCTACAAGATGATGTTTACAAAAATCTAAAAATGTCAAAGTCTAACATAGAGGATTTCCACCCCCTCTCCCCTCTCCAATGAAAGGAAAAAAGTTATAAATTCATGATTATTTAATATATCTACAAAGAGAAAATGTTGCAAATGTATCTCAATTTTAAAGAGCAAAGGTGTTTATAGCCATAAAGAGAAATGAAAAGAAGAGTATAAGGTAATGTCTTTTTAACCTAATATAAGGTGTTTTGTTATAAATTATACGGGGTTTATTCTTGTCTACTAAATCCTAGTCTGGTTTGGTTTGGTTTGATCTATCTCCAGGTATTGACTGAAAAGTATTTGTACGCTAATATACATAAAATTATTATTATCAAGTGGGATCTTATTAGACGTCCTAATTTGTATTTTCCAGATAGCTAAGTTCCGTAGCTTTAATTAATATACAATATTCCATATATTTGGCAATAAGTAAGCATAAATAAAAAGGTCCGTTTTCGTATGAATTGTGGCTTGATTGTGATAATAAACCGTATATTCCTGAACGAATAAAATATTGTCAAATTCCATATATTTGGCAGTAATTATACACACATACATAGATGAAAACAAATAATAAAACCACTTTTCACATTTCACACACTAATTATTATTCTTTTAACCTTCTTCTGAGGTCAAAAGAAACTAGCAGCAAGGGGCATACATCATAACTAGATAAAAGATGTCCACTAAAGAGAAACCATGCATAGAGAAAATTTCCGGAACATTTTTCAACAATTTGACAATATGCACCAAACTTTATAAAATAAAAAAATCAAATAAAAAAAAAATCAACAAAAACCATTTCATAAGATAAGCTTTTTTTTTTAACAGCAGGGTTTACAGGATCCATTTTCAATCACAAAGTAGAAAAGACGCAACTGTTAACATACATGAGATGGCAGCGCAATTGACTTTGCCTTCTTATACTCCCTAACCGCCAAATCATGTTCACCATTGCTGATACTAGCACGAATTGTACTAGGCAAGTTGAAGAGTGTGCGAAACCTCTGGAGCATTCCTTGAACAGACCTGATCTTCTCTGCTTGAGCCTGACATGCATAAATGCACATACAGATCAATATGGCTCACGATGTGAATGAGAACATTTCAAACTAACAACATTCCACATACTAACCTGCCTCTCAAACAGGGGCTCAAAAGCACGGGTAGCATGTGAACTCACTCCCTGAATGATATTATATAGGTGCATAGTCCCAGCACCCTCTGGGTCTTCTTCAAATCGTTTCAGCTTTGATTCAATATCTACTCAAGAATTTCCGCTGATAATTAGGCAATTGCAAAGCTAATACTGCTTATGAATCAAATTGAGCAGCAATAATAGATAAAACAATCAGAATCCTGCACTAACATACCATCAATGGTTGTCTTGCATGAGACAAAACAATCAAAATTTTCCTTCACCAAATTTTTTCTCTGCTGAGTGCGACCTTTAAGGTCTGTTTTAATAGCATGAGCACCAGCCTCTAGATCAGCTGCACTTGTATCTTGGTGAATCCGAGAAAGGAATAACTTCGCATCAAATTTTTCTGAAAAATACGCCAGCTTTTCTGCAAATAAAACAAATAAACTTGAGGATACCTAAAATGTTATTCTCGCGTAAACAGCCTATAAAAAAACATTTTTTTAAAAAAAAGGCTAGGAGTATAAAAAGGAAGACATTCTGTGCAGGTTATCAATGGTTAACTAGACCTTATTAAAGAATTTTGGAAAATATTAACAATCAAGGAAATCGCAAGAATCCAAATGTTACTTGGGAGTATGCTGAATTAATTCAATATATATAAATGCCTCCTCAAACAAAGTGACGAAATAAGATATATACCACGAAGATCATTATTAATATTATCTCTTTCTCTCGAGGGAGAGCTGTCCGAAGTATCTGTTATAAGCTTCAATGTTCTGTTGTCTATTATCCTGCAAAAATGAAAAACTTGGGTTAGCATAGAGGGTGAGGGAGGTCACCGGAGGAAGAACTGTGGAGTGGTGGGCTGCAGTAGAAGAGTGAGAAGGAAGAGATTATAAAAAAGTACAGCCTAAGAGAATGTAACATGGGTCTCATATAATGGAGTTCTAGACAGTTTCTGTTACGTGGTAGCAGAACCTTGACATTTCATACAACCGATAACAAATTCAATTAGAATTGTTGCTGGTGATAATTGGTTATAAAAGACAAACACAATGACAATGAACTCGCAAAAGCCCACAAGTTGCTTACACTCCTTTATATATATATATATATATATCGATCTTTTTATCTAGCTTCCCATTTGGGGGTGGGAGGGTATGTGGTTATCTAGGTGATATGTAATTGCAACACTTTTAGTTTTGCACTATTCAGTTGTTAACTTTGACCATTTAATTTATACTAATTTATTGAAAGCAAATGCCATAAAAAAGTATGTTACCAAATTAGTTCAATTGAACACTTCTATAATAATAACTTTTTCTATTTTTTTATTTATAGAAAATTAAAGATATTAGTGATCAAAATTGTGCATCGGCAAGCAATGCTAGTCAAAGCGGTGGGGGTGGGGGTGTTAGATAAGCAACAACAATCAGCATCATCAAAAGAGCATAAGCAATTACTAAGTGTAAGAAAACGTGAAAAGATTCTGAACATGACAGTCAACAAAGATTACCCTAATCCTAGTGGATCAATACACTCCATGCCTCGTGGAAACGACTGTAAATTTGCCAGGCCCTTTTTGCCCAATGCCGAAGGTTTATGCTCAACTTTCGGAACCACTGGCACTGGTACTGCTCTAGCCTCACGCATCTCTCGAACTCTACGAGCAAGCTGACAAACAAAGATCATTATTTTCGTGATGACTGTCCAAAGACTTTGACAGAACATAATACACTATCAACTGCCAGAATAATTGTCAGGAAATATAACAAGAAAACAATCATACACAAAAATAGCATGCTTAATCAACCTAAAGAATAGACCTGAGTCACAAGCACACAACAAACCCAAATGTACCAAGACAGAATAACAGAACAGAAAATCAACACATTGCAGAGGCAAAGTTTCATTTTTAGAATAAGAAAAGGTTTGACCTAGGTTTCAAAGGTACATAGCTTCTCTACCCCACCCTACCCCCAATGGACATATACTTCATGCCTTGTCTTATTCTATTACCTCTTTTAACCATTTGCCTAGAGATTTTTAAAATAGAACATCAACAGATGCAGGTTAAAGAAGAAATTCACATACTCCCTAGTCCACGTAGCCACATCTTGTTTGGAGAAAGAAAATGTCACCCGAGGATAGAGAAAAGGAGTAAAGAGAAAACAATATTATTATAGTAGTCATATACTCATATGCTGAGAGGGCTCTCTCTCTCTCTCTCTCTCTCTCTCTCTCTCTCTCTCTCTCTCTCTCTCTCTCTCTCTCTCTCTCTCTCTCTCTCTCTCTCTCATGGCCTATACATGCAATAGTGAACGAGTGCATTTCTCTCTCCTCGATTTAGGGTTTATATATGGCTTACACAAGCAGTCGTATCCAACTGTATTTGTCTCTCAATTTGTGGCTTGCATTCAAGTGCATCATGCCAAATCCTCGGTTTCTGGCTTACACAAGTAATGGTGTCCAAGTGCATTTCTTTCTCCTCACTTTATGGCATACACAAGTAGTTGTGTCCGAGTGCATTTCTCTCTCATCAATTAATGACTTATTGACTTACGTCTGAGTGCATTTTGACAGAACTAACCTGGATTTTGTACTGAAGTTAGGGTCCTGATGTGTCAGCACGAGTACGAAAAGCTATCTACTGAGTCCAAGTAACATTGATAGAGGAAACTGGTCACATAATAAGCACAAGAGACCAAAAACAACAGTAATATAAATCAAATTATCAGTCCCCATTATAAAAATTCTTCAGCAGTAAAAAAAAAAATACTAATTCCCTAGTAAAATAGAAAAATGTTCACAGAGGCAAACATATTCGACCACTTTACGTCCTTGTAGGTTTCAATCGTATACCTTGAGGTTAGTGAGCATACAGCAAGATACCTTAGTATGTCAATGATATCTCACTGGCAACATAGAGAGGAAGTAGCAAATTTCCCTAGCTCTGGCAACTGTGCAGATAACCCCCTTAATTTTAGAGGGAGCAATTTAGCTTCGTAAGTTCACGCCATATTTCAATGTGCCTTCCGCTATTTATCTCATTTTTTAGGCATATTGTCACCGGGGAAGAAACATGACCTTATTGGATTGTGATAAACTCTCATAAAATTAAATACCTTAGGTTTTACTAGTAACTGATTGTAGCATTGCAAATTGAGACATCCAAAATACAGTTTCAAGCATAGAGAACACCCACACAGATATATAGTATGGTAATAAGAATCTTCAAAAAGTAACATAAATTCATGATTTTCAAAGGAGATAAGTGGACATACAGAATCCGCTTCCTGCCAATCATTAATAATTTCATTTTGGGAGGGAGACTTGCAACCTAAGTTAGCAACCCTGAATTTATTACTAATGTCATCCAGTTCTTCGTCTTTGACATCCCTAAATAAGAGAAAAAAAACGTTTCGCTAACTTCCTTGTCATTGTTCTAAACAAAATTCCTTATCAACTTACTATTTCAAAAGAAAAATTTGCTTCCCTTGAAATATTGGAATTAGTGAGTGTTAAAGAGGAAGTCAATATTGCTACAATTAACTAAAATTCCATAATTCACACTTCATTAAGCATAACCCGAGTTGTTGATCGCATTCAATATTATGTCCCATTTGCTTCTTCTCTTTCATATCTTCTCCACATTTTCCGAATTCCAATCACTACTCAGTTACACTAACAGAGTATCAGCAAATTTCATAACTTGGCATAACAGCAAGATCACACATTGTGGCAATCACATTAACACTCAATACAAATCAACAAAACGAAAAGAACCCGAAAATTCCCAAATCATAAAACAGCTAAAAAACGCAATTAAACCCAAAATTAGCAAATGCAGCATCAATTCAAAGCTGAAAAACTTACCTCAGACTCATCCACACGCTTCCAGCTATCAGGCTCACCACCAGCCCACTGCGAATCGGCGTCATCCTTAGAAGCTTTAGCTCTACTCCTCCCCTTACCACCACCACCGCCGCCACCATAAGTAGACGCTTTCGACGACTCCTCATCGCCCGAAGAAATACTCAACATCTCAACCTCAGAATCATCATCTTCATCCATAGACTTGGTATAATTCCTTTGTCTAGGGTTAGGGTTTTTACTCGCCGACGACGACCCTTTATTCGGCGGAGGTTGGACGTAATTCGCCACCGGTTTGGACGATTTTGATAGCGGTTTCTGGTAATTGGTGTCTCGTTCAGCTTGTTCCTTCAATGCCATCTGAAGGAGCTCATCTTCGTCGAGATCTTCGCTGTCGGTCGACATTGAAGCTTCTTCTGCGCGTTAATGGAGGAATTGAGTAGAGGAAATTCGTAGATCTGGTGTTGCAGAGGTTGAGGAAGATGATGATGAAGGATGATTTCTAGGAGTTGATTAATAATGGGGGTAAAAATGGAGGAGAATTGAGGAAAAGTTCAAAGGTGGAGGAGAGAGAAAATTAGAAATAAATTTGGAAAGGAAATTGTATTGTCTAACTGTAAATGCCACGTGTTTCAGATAAAAAAATTGTAAATGCCACGTCTTTGACTCCTTTAGCCACGGTGGCATAATGGAAATACTTATTTTTCCATTTTTTTTATTATTTTCTTTAAAAAAAATTGTAATGAACGAAATTAGAGTGATTCGAATGACAGATGGGTATAATTTTGTTGATTACGCACTATATGTGTTTCAGTTGGAGCGAATATGGGTATGATTTTAATGGATAGAAGGCAGGTATGGATATTAAAAGTCATACTCGCCATCAGTAGTGGTGGTTTTGAAATTACACATCATATATGTCTTACCCACTCGACTGACTTGTCTGTCTAATCTCCACTTTGTATTCACGACTATTTAAGTATTTATAAAATTAAATAGGTTCAACTAGGTGTAAATGGGTAACTAGGGCCACTAGGCGGATAATAAACATGTAGACATGTGTGGATATCCACTTGGGTGATGAAGCTGACGTAGATTTATATTTTTATCCACTTGTGCGGGTATGGATATTAATATTGGTAAATATACTCGCCATAGGTAATATTGGTAAATAGTGGATATAGAGATATTAGGTGGGTAACTGGGTATGGGAGAAGGAGTTGTCATCCCTAAAATTACCATGAAATAATTAACTATGAGTAGAAATTAAATGTGGTAATGCTATATTGAATATGTCCTCCTAAAGGATGCATCCAGGTTTATGTCATTCCAACTTCCATGTTATTGTTTCATAGAGTCTGGTTTTTCATTTCAATTAAAATTGGGAAGTTATTAGTATAGATGTTTTCTTATATGGATAATTTGGTTAAAGGTTTGAGTAATATCTTGTATTTGGGAAGGAACTTGAATGATATTTTGTTGTGCATGTTAAATTTAAGTGGAGCTTTGAGTGGGAGAAAGAGTAATGCTTTAAGTAAAGCACGCTTAAGAGAAAACTTCGAGTAAACAGAAAGAAAGTAAAATTCTAAACTTGTTAGTATTGGCTAATGTGTGTGCGACATGTCAAGCAAGATGCCATGTCACTTGCTAAGTTAATTTTAATCATGTTGCGCCAAAACTTCAATCAAGTAATTTTATGCAATCCTTCCGATAACCATTCAAAAAGTTAAAATATTTTAATTCCACCAAAACCTTAATATAAATTTTAGAAAATAACACCTAAAAAAAACCCCAAATTTTGATTATAACACCACAAAAAAATAAACTTTTATTATAACACCACAAAAAAAAACCGAAAAAATTGGTTTCACCACCACTTAACTTTGTCATCCAAAAAAAACGTTAAGTGGGCCCCCACATAGTACACGTGTCAATCAACTATTAGATTAAAAAAAATAAAAAAAAAACTTTAAAATAAAAAAGAAAACCCCCTGCTAGCCCCTCCCCCACCGGACGACCTCCCCCCAACCAGAAACCACTAGCCCCCCTCCCCTCCCCTCCCCACCCCCAATTCCACTGAAATTCAACCTGCAGCCCCCGAAACCCACCCCACAGCCACCTAAACCTCACCTCACCTACCTCCTTACAACCACAAACCACCCCCAAAGAGCCTCCTCTCTGTTTCGCCCACCCTAAAACACGCCCTACCGCGGCCGTCACCCCAACCCAGCCCCCATCGCTGTCTCCCCGACCTGAAACCGTCGTCGACCCACCCAGACCCAACCCCTGACCGCCGAGTGTTTTTAATTTGTTGTGGTTGTGAAGGTGATAAGGCAGGGTTAGGGTGGTTTTCGGGGAGGGGGAAGGGAGGGTTTCGCCGGTTTTGGTGGGGCAGGAGTGCCGGCGACTTGGGTTAGGCAGTCGGCGGTGGGGGACAGGTGGTGCAGGTGGTGGGGTGGGCTTTGGTAGGTTGTTTAGGGTTTTTTTTCTTTTTTTTTTTTTTATTTTTTAAACCAATAGTATAGTGACACGTGTTTTTTATCCAATAAATAATTGACACGTGTACAATGTGGGGCCCACTAACGATTTTTTGGATGGAAAAGTTAAGTGGTGGTGAAACCATTTTTTTAATTTTTTTTTGTGGTGTTATAATCAAAGTTTTTTTTTTTTTTTAATGTGGGGCCCACTAACGTTAACTAGTTAACTACGCACCATTACAAAACAAGAAAATGAAATTTTTACAAGTTTTATATTGTTGCATACAATACAATATCTTGTGTACTTTTATGGGTACAACCTTATAGTAGTTATACATATATTGTCATATAGATGTAGGTTTTAAGTGATTGATAAAGTTAGTTATTGACTTACTTAGTTTTTAATAAATACTTTCTCTGTTTCTTTATAGTTGCAACACATACTTTATCACGGTATTTAAGAAAAGTGGACCTCACATGATATAACACACTTAAAATGAGGTTAAGAGGTATTAGGAGGATAACCAAGTGGACCATGAGATTTAAATAAAGATAATAACACAATTTTCACCATAATAACCTTCCTTTTACAGTGTGTTGCAACTATTGTGACGTTTCTATTTTAGAGAAGTGTTGCAAGTATAAAGAAACGGAGGAAGTAGTTAGAATCTTAATGTAACAGTCTATCTATCTATACTTGGTTTAAAAAACTCAAACCAATAGCATTATGTATCTCTTATCTCCTCATCTTTTTTTTACTGTATTAAAAAGTTTAGCACCCGTACATTGCATCAATTGTGATTTGGACAATCTGGAATCATGTCCGAGTAGCCAAGTAAAAGAGTGAAAAGAAGGTGATTTGCAAGATTTCAATTTAGCATTGGCATTAAGTATGAAATATACTCAGTAGTTGTTTGACAATTGATCAGTGCTCACACAAATGTACAATATTCCTACGTTATGCACATTTATGGGGCATATATATACTTGCACATAGTTTGCTTGTAACCACTGTATAATGTAGGAATTGCAACTTTGGATCCGATAGAAGCGATTTCAGGTGGATCCAACAAATGCTGAAGCTCAAGCATTCTTTGCTGCTGCAGCATACAGGGCTTTGATGTCTTCAACATCATCATAGCTTCCAAGAAATACCGGCGAGCGCTCGTGGATCTTCTTTGGGATCAAGTCAAGTGCCTGCCATAAACAATTACAGTAGATCAATCAGCAGTTGATAGGCTAAATTGTGTTCAGTTGAAATCAAGCATAATTATAATTTCAAAGTGATGAGCACAGCTATCTAATATTAAAGGGACAAGAAGATTAGGCAAGCCCCACCTATTAAGGAATTTTGAGTTGATCTCGGAAATCAATAAAACAGTCTTTATTAAAGTAAATTAAATATGCGGGGTAGTGCTTTTGAGACTAGTGGAGTTGTGGTACTACAAATTATTAATTGTAATAGTATTTCAAATGGATGATACTTTAGAGGCTTGTGGTGGTTGAGATCAGTAAAATTTTACCGATCCCTAAGACCAACCTATGTATTTAGTAACTTTTTGTTAAGTGGATTGTGGATACTTGTTGTCCCCATTACAGGTAGATATTGCTAGTTGCTAACTGATCAACTCTAAAACTGAGATATACAAAACCAAAAAGAATATAAGAATTTCATATATGCCAGCCTAAAAAGAGCAAGGTACATCTAGTGAATTACCCGCTCTTTGCCTGTAAAAGCTTGTCCGCCTGCTTGTTCCATTAAGAATGACATTGGAAAGACCTCGTAGAGAACTCTGATTCACATAATATAGCATAAACAAGATGTTAATAACAGTACTTGTAGCAAATTTCAGTATTTATGTACATACATATGACCCTTGAGTACAAGACATACCGTAGTTTTCCATCAGGGCTCTTCTTATCACCGGGGTACATAAAGATGCCACCATAAAGTAAAGTGCGATGAACATCGGCTACCATACTACATGAAATAGGTGAAATCTTTAGGGACGGTCCTTATTCTAACAAAATCACGCATACATAATTACATACATACAGATGCAGAGAACGAGCCTAATACACTTGTATAATCATAGCATTACCGCTAGCACAACAGGCACCACAATTCCATAGGACATGAATATGAAACAGAGGTTATTTAGGATGCTATAAGCACTATCATTGTAGCACCTTATGAAGTTTGAATGAAACATCTTGAAGGGTTTATTTGTAAAGCATAACAGCTGCTAGGAGCTTATATTGCAAGCCATACTAGATGCATGAATGCATTAGATAACCATCGGCCTGATCCCATTTCAACCCACTACCTTCCTTACTAAAGTAAAATAGCTCGTTGCTAAGCAAGCATTTCTATTAAAATTCAGTTGGTCAGGCAGCCGGCCCTTTTGTTAGCTCTTTCTACCCCACATCTTCCCTATGATTATGAATACATCTGTGTCTTTCAGTTCTATAGAATGGCAGCAATAAAGGCACAATTGGCGGTCTCTTACATTTCTATAATTTGTACAAGTTATAGATGCAACTGACAATATTCAACAAATGATCATTCAATCTTAGCAGGAGTAGCTATTTCATGATAAAGAATCACATTACCTTCCAATGTATCTGAGAGACTTTGGCGAAGAACCATCAGTGGGGAACTTACATTTTTCTACAAACCTAAAATAGGCAAGGGTTCAGTATAGCAACACCAAATAAAAGGACAATCATAGATTAAATAAAGGTCTACATACTTCGTTGTTGGGCCATCCCAATTCTTTGCATTGCCTTCATTCACTGAATAAATCTTACCTCTCTTTGGGATCTGCGCAAGAAAAAGAGAATCCAGATAATCAAAAAGAAAATAAAAGAGGCTAAAATCTTCTTAATGCATGCATCTCTTGCATACAACTCGTGAGATTATCATCCTGAAACAAAAAGTGCTCCGTTTACAGTTTCAGTCAATAAAATGAAGGTATTTGCTATTGCTAAACAGTATGGACTTCATTTGAAACTGAAACTGACAAACTGGCATAAGTTACAGTGATACTCTGATCGGTAGCCTACTTTTCAAAAGTTGGTTTCCACATGGTCATCTCTTGCAAAGCCAAGAGGCACAACAGGCTATTCACTCTTCTCGCCTCTCAACTTCTTTGTCGTTCTAATACTTCGAAACTAAGGATCCATGTATTTCCTTGTAATTGTTCTAAGACATCAGCTTGATCTTTTATAAGAAGGGAGGAAAACTGTAGCACCCATATGACTTTACTACCTGCTCTTGACACAGCACACTTCACTGCTGTATCTCCAAGAGGGTACTCTTAATCTTAAGTAACAGAGTATTTTACGATATTAATCATGTCTTTAAATCATACCTCTCTTGAAATTGCAAGGGATCAGCCCAAGCCTCGTATTCGTTTCACTTATGCAAGAAGGCCAAAAAATAATACTTGATGAGATGGAAGTTTGTTACGAAATCAGTTTTGGGGAGAGGGTAAAGTAGTAATTCAGGAATAAGTTTGTTATTTTGATTCCTTTTGCTAGCTGCTTCTAGAGTTTGTTAGCTTGCTTCATTTTTGGGTATTAATAGGAGTTTGGGGTCAAGGGGAATGCATGCAGAAATTTGTTGAGTTTGTTTTGGAGAGCACCTTCCTCTCGAAAGAAGGCCCTGTATTATTGAATTTTCTGTTTGATAATACAATCTATCCCTTGGCTGCCATTTCCTATCTCTATCTAGCTTGTTTACTTACTGTTTTCATACTAATCTCTAGTATAAATCTCTTTGGTGTCTAATTCTAGACAAGTAGACAAAGATGGTTACGGGTTAATTTGATTACTTAAATAAATCCTAAAGCAAAATTTTATTTACACCATCTCAGCAGTTCATATCTAAACCATACAGAAGCTAATTTAGCATACTTTTGTAAATACATGCACCAGTAAATGATGAGAGTGTACCTTGATGTTTGGATGAGTTAGAATATACTCTCCAAGAGATGGGTCTAGAGTGAAACCATTGACACCGCTTCCAGTGCTCAATACAAGCTGTAAAAACAGCAGAAATTGCCATGTTTATACGCAGAAATAATTGTGCAGACATGTGATCAGTAACGGAATAGAGAAAGAATAGAGGAGCAGGCTACCATTACATAATTCCTTGTTACTAACAAGTAGTAAATTTTGCACATTCAAACAGGTACCACATTGCTAGCAGATTGTAGAAATAATTCAGCACAATGACAAAACTAAGCAACTAAGAAGGAAATAATTAGTACCGTGCAAGAGCTCCCATACATGCAATAACCTGCTGCCACCATATGCTTTCCAGGTTGCAGGACCTCATCAAGAGTTACATTTTTGAAATCTTTGACCATGTAAATCCCAAAGATCTAAGTGAAATAAAACAAGCCAGCTTGTTAATTACATCACTGCACAGAATAAAGGTTATCAAGATTATAAAATAGCTCCAACAGAGAAACATTGCAAAGGCTGAGATGCATTACTGTGCCAATTGAAACACCACAATCGATGTTGGAAGATCCATCCAGAGGATCAAATACAACACAATACCTGAAAAACCAAGGTGTAGAGTTCATCTTAAACGTCTAACATAAGCAAAGATGATCATAATGAAACAATTGTACTTGGCATGTGATCTTTTTTTGTAGTTTGTAAAGAAAGAAATTGCACACAGCAAATAGGGAACCAGTAGGGGAGTGGCTATACTCACTTTCCACGTAGAGCTGGCTCAACGAATGTTGCCTCTTCATCCTCCTCGGAAACAAGAATGCACTGCAAACACGTTTCATCTTTTAGTAGATATTACTTAAGGAATTCATCATAAGAACCAAGGCTAAGAATCTCGATCACTACTTACAGTTCGGCCACTACTTGTTAAGGCATTGACAAAAACTTCATTTGAGAGCACATCTAGCTTCTTTTGCTCTTCACCCTAATGTATAATACAATCAAAAGAACATTAAACAACTGGGAAATTTTACAATGTGTCTGAGTGTCTAACAAAAATTATCTTTGAAATGTTAATACCTGAACATTAGTTTCTCCTGCAAGTCCTAGGAGCTTGGCAAGACCAGCCTGTTAAGTAAACATTGATAATATAAATAATGAATGTTTATCCAAAACTTAGAATTAAAAATATGTTCTCTTCACCTTGTTTTTGAAACTTATTCAATCATACCAAATAAAACAGAAATGAAAACTGAAATTTTCACACCAAACCAGATCACATTTTTTTCCAATTGTTTATTGTCAAAATATATCAATTTTTTTTTTTCCTATTATATTGGTGTACAAATATGATTGAAATTCAGGCAAATAGGAGCAGATCAGACCAAACCACAAATTAGACTAAATTAGAGCTTATAAAATTCAAATCAAAGCACATTATATCAAGTGAAGATAACACATCCTAAATCACGTCCATACCATTCCCTTTTGTGACTCTCTATACACTGAAAGATTAAAAATTATACCCCAAATCTAGGATCAAATCCGGTCAACTTCACTTCCCTTGCATGCGCGTGTATAAAGATCTAAACAGATCATTGATGTAGACCGGATTTAATCCTAAGACACCACCTCCTAAGACTTTTGTTGGCATCAACACATCACTTTCCGTTGTATACACCGAAAACGAATCGGGTGTTTCAAGACGTGTAAGTTAGTACACCACCTTCTTCAATTACAGATAAAAATGTATGACTTGGTAGTAGCATCATTACATCCTTCTTCTTAGCTTATGTCTATCCAAAATAGTCAATGAAGTACGGATTGAACTAACAATCATCCGTAATATCTAAGCAACCATATTTTAGTACAATAATCAATTTAATACAGCTAAAAACAACTTCCAGTACCACCTACATTATCCCTTATCAAATTTCATCAAGTGTGTAAAAGCCATTAAATTGAGCATAACCCAAATTAAAATAAATCAAGTCAGACATTGTGTTACAATTAATTTTGCATTGGAAATTTTTACAGAACAATAAATTTGACCGAATTCTTTCATCAAGTATGTAAAATCCATCAAATGGAGCTTAACCCAAAATTTAAAAAAAAAAAAAAAAAATCAAGTCAAACATTATGTCACAATTAATTAACGAAATTTTGCATTGGAAAAATTTACAGAACAATAAATTTGACCGAATTCTTTCATCGTCCAAACTAAAAAGTTGACAGTGACATCCCAGGTTTAAATAAAAGGGACCATAACTCCATTAACACTCAGAATTTTAATGGGTATAGTAAAATCATAATTTACAATAAGCAAATTTGACCCCACCTATAAATTTAATCTCCAAAATAACATTGACCCACATATTGTATGCAAATTCTTAGTATAACAATACACGAGAATGGGTACATTCAACTCTAGGTATATCCGAATACATAATAAAAGTTCCGATAAATTAGTTAGCCGAAATCAAAGGAAAAATATATAAAAATGACTTGAATATGACTTAAATAGTATTCAATCGAGTCATTTCAAACCACCATTTCACCAAAAAAAAAAAAAAAAAAAAAAACCATAAAATTTCTGATAAAAATTTAGAAGATAATGAACCTTGTTAACAGCAGAGCAAACGTATTTGCAACCAAGAACAATGTGACTGAGAAGAATGGTGAAATCGCCTTGAGACTCGGGATGTTTAGTCTGCTCATTCAACACGTACCGTGTTATGGTCATCAAGTCCGTGCACCTAGCATCTGCTGCATGATCCATCTTCTTCTTCCTTTGATTTTCTATCTCCTTAAAGTTTGGAACAGTTGATTGGTTGGTGGGTATGTATGTGATAATATAGGGAATTAGGATGGGACGTCAAAGGAGGAGAGAAAGTGGGGTTTGGAGATGATGAGGTAAAACTCTCTGCCTGCCTCTCAGTATTGCAGTCTGCAGATAACGAATTTCGTCGTTTTTATGTGCCCGTGTCTGACATAACTAACCCGACTCGACTAGAACCGAACAATCTGACGAATTTCGTCGTTATTCTGCGCGTGTATCTAGACCTGACAAAACTATTCCGACTCGACTAAAATCGGATGATCTAACAAATTTCGTCGTTATTCTGTGCGTGTATTTTGACCTGATAAAACTAACCCGACTCGACTAGAACCGGATAATCTGATTGCCACCTCTAGTGCTGTTTGTTGATTCGGGATGTTATGACAGCTTTTGTTTTGGTTTGGAAGATATTTTTGACACTTTAGCACTTCTAGGAAATATTGTGAAAGTGGGGAGATTTTATTTTTGGAAAATGTGTATAATTGTCAATATATATGGACGTTATGTGCTGGTTTATCTAATATTTTAACTCATTGGTTGATCTTTTTTGATGAGGATGTTGATGTCAATGACATGTCATCTTTGTGTTAATTGCGTTGCCAATGGATATACACATACCTCACTTTTTCTTCTTGCTAATAATAAATTATTCTTTAGTATTTCTTTCGTCAAAAGTTATTTAAATTTAAATTAATAATTTTTTTTTTCTAACCCGATTCATCCGTTGGGTTAATTTAGATTCAGGGTTCAGTTATGGGTGGTTAGGTTCCATTCCCCTCCCAATTGTTGTTGGGGGAATCGAATACGCGGTCCCCCCCTACCAAGTGCAGCCCCAATTAGTACTGTACCAACACCAATTTGTTAAATTAATAATTACTCTTGTTATTAATGACAATAATAATCGTTTTAAACCTCTTATTGGTATAAGATCTAAAAGTAGTAACAAAACTATTGTTGTCTAAAAGTAACGATGAATATGAAGTACTTATTATTGTCAATAACAACAAGAGTAATTATTGTCGTGAATTTTCTCAATTGAAAAATGAAATCAAATGACATACATAAATGAGTTATTATTATTATTATTTAATATTTATTCTTGCGCATCCTCTAAAACCTTTTAATATATTGTTACCGTACCATGGTGTCGGATCACGAAACATAAATATGGTTTCCATTCATTTACTAATAAATTAAATAATTTATCCTCCACGCTATAAAAAAATATATAGTTATTGTGATCAAAATTTATGGTGGAATAATAGTTAGTCTTATAAGATTTGAAGCTATTAAGGATGATTTTACAAATCAGGTATAAGTGTGTTACTTTACTATAATATTAGATTAGTCTCGTGCGATAAGTGTGTTACTTTACTAAAATACTAGATTAGTCTCGTGCGATGCACGATTGGAATGAATAAAATTTTCTAAATTTGTTTATTTTTTCATACCAAAATTAAAAAAAAAAAAAATCCAAAAACAAATAATACATCAAATATTAAAAAAAAAAAAAACTCATAGAAAATTAAATGATTAAAGGTCACCTAAGGAAGAAAAATTAAATTATTATTGTTAAAAAGAATAGACTGTTTTTCAAAAATTAATACCATTAATAATATATCTGGCTTGAATTTAATAAAATAAAATAAAATTCTTAAAATAATGACATCATTTATAGTTTTGGTTAATGACAACATGACATGCGTCTAAATTTAAGTTAGGATGATGTTAACGGTTGCTATTTCAAGATTAGTTATTGACCAATGATAGAATCTATTGGTTATGAAAAGTGAAAATGACATAGGTTATGCACATGGATTAAATGAAATTTGAACCTCCTGAATCTGTACAAAACAAATCAAGGCAGTGAGTAATGAAGATATACAGAAGAAAAATATGACATGATCTTCATATATAAAAAGAAAAGTTCTCTAATGATAACATATGCATCCAGGGATATGCACAATCTATTAACAAATTTATCAGGGAACTAGTTCTTCCGAGAAATACTCGACAAATGAAATCAATGTCAAATACGACAGTTACAACAGGGCACGAAAATTTGGTGCCTATCTGTATCACAAACCAACACCACCAGTGCAAAGTTTGTTCAACCAAAGCTGTGCTCTGAGAATAACAGTCTCATGCGTCCCCTCAACTCATTTACTCTAGGTTCTAGACTGTCCACACACCGGCGGGTATATGAACGAGAGCTGATGGTTGGATACAACACATCATATAGATACTAAACGATACTTGGAGGCTCCCCAGTCCAATTGCAATTTGCACGAGCCCACCGCGTTCTAATGCAGTCTACAAGTGGAGCATGTTGCGGAGGCTCAGGTGCAACAGCTTTAGCAGCATCTTTTCCAGCAGTATCATTGCCACTGGAGCTTGAAGGGGGTGCTGCCTCTGCCATATATTCCTCCGGTGTCCACCTAGGTGGAACCGAAACTCGCAGCTTAGTAATCCGCGGTCTTTGAAAGGGTGTCTCACCTTGATTTCCATTAATTACTGATTTTGCAATTCCATTGAAATGGTAGAGATCAAACACCTTTTTTCCCATTAACCCCGAGGAATCCTTGAAACCTCCCAAGTTCCTGTCTAAATCCAAAAGAACCTGCCAGAACTCACTCCATACTATAAAGCCTGCGCTGCAGAGGCGGTCAAGCTTATCAGAGGGAAGGTTTATGCCAGTTTCCTTAAGGACCTGATGCAAGCCCTCAACACTAATGAAGCCGCCACCTCCACTCTGGTCTTGTGCATCAAATGCTCTCCTGATTCTTGATTCCCTCTCCTCCATTTCATTCTCCTCCTGAACAGAAGGATGAAAAGCAAATAGGACTGTGTAATGTGACTCACTCCCAACAACCCATATCGGCCATTTTGGGCGTTTTAAATGCAGTCCAACTTTACAGAAGTTGAGGGACTCAAGCAGGGTGAGGAATCCAACTTCCACATCAGTGGATACACCCTTCAAAAACATGCCACCTCCTAAGTCTATCCTCTCATCAAACACATTCGCAACAGCCTGTCCACACAGTAATAGGTTTACAATTTCCTGCACCGTGTTATTCAAATTAGCAACAACACTCATACTGCAGATGAAAATAAGCACCTTATCAACATAAGACCAAGGAATTACCTGCGAGGCATGACCAAAAGGGGCAGTGACTAGCGGCAGGCTTGGATCATCCCTATCAGCTTGAATGGATTCCTGTACAAGATAATAGGAGGTGAAATAAGAAGAATCTAAATGTAACAGAAGGTACTAATAAAATTACAGAATAAGCAGCAGATGTCACTAAGCTACTATAAACAATTCAGTATATTCATTAAAATAATACAATTGTGTAGACTACAGCATTGTCTATAGTGTTTCTATGCTGTAAAAAATAAAATAAAAGGGAAAAGCCTGTGCCTTCTACCCCTGCAAAAGAAAAATTGGGGAGAGAAAAGCAACAGAGCATGTATGCCCATAAAGAAAAATAGGCCAGATCCCTTTAAAGCTTCCTATTTAATGATGCAAGGGTGTAATTGTTATCTATCTTAAGGTTTTTACAGAAACTTCGTTGGTATTAATAGTAAAGGAAGTCAAACAATTATGATCAGAGTAGACCTCAAAAATGGGTCCTTGGACCGGGAATGGGTTAGGTTGATTTGAGACTGTCCCACTTAAGGTTCGGATCTATTTCAGGTCTTGTAGTAACGTGGTTATCAGTGACAATTTAGTAAAATTTGGTGGGCTGAAGAATTGAATTTAAACAGCCAGGAAACTGCATCTTTGTTCTTTGGCACCACAGAAGTGGCTTGGATGGCACAGGAGATCAAGTACTTTATGTTCACCAAATTAGGTTAGAGTTCAATAGTCATATGACTCATATCTTAGTAATGCAAAAGGTGGAACTGTTATTGGCTTCTACTCTATCCTATAAACTTTCTCAATCATAGGGACCAAAACCTTGTCATTACAGGAGGGCATGGAGGCTATGGTTGCTAGAACCTACTATGGGCCTTGAAAAATTCAGCAGTTGAAGTTGTGTTATTGAGAGGGGTTCATGTGTTGATAGCTGACCAGAGAATGGACAGAATTATGTTCAGCATCAGTCTGTCAAAGGTTCAGGAGTCAAGTGATATAGAATGTGAAAGACATTTAACATAGACTTCAGAATTTCTTTTGGGATATAGGCTTCAACTTATCAGAATTTCTTTCGGGAACATGGGAAATAGACTTCAACTTAGAACTATATAAGAAAGCCTCGCAAGTGGGAGATAAGGGAGCTTATCAGTATGTCCAATATTCCTTGAATCCATCCTTGATAAATCCCAAGACAATATCTACATTGGCAGACAATTTGGCTTTATACAATTGTCATTCTTTCTAAACCTCGTAAAGAGACTTCTTACATGCAGCCTTTTCCCCTTTGTACTCTAATTAAGAAAGCTAAGGTCCCATGTTACCTAGCATTAGAATGAGAATTGAAATGGAAATGAAAACAATTGGAAAATGAATATCTCAAAACTTTAAGCTCTTTTCACCGATCCAAGGACATTGCTTCCAATGGACATGATTGTCCTTTGGTAGATGAAAACAAAATGAAAGTACTCTCCTTGGATTGATGAAAACTGATTAGCTTCTTTACATTGTGGTCTTCCTATCTCACTTTTTCTCCATTATTGATATTTTTCTTATCTAAAGAAACCAATTTATCGACAATAAATATAAAGTTCAAGAATGTTATGTTAAAAGTAGTTACTGGCTAGCAGCTATCATTCTTCACCCATCAATAATCATTCCCACTCCATTCCAATTCCACATGATGTAAGAGTTAGACTATTTTAAAATTGGCAAAAATTCACATCTGTACCAAAATGTAAAATAAAAACAAAGCGTTATCTGCAGAACCTGTTCAAATATTTTTATATAGTGACATCAAGCTCTCCCAATTATGCAGATTTGCAGGTGCCTTAAGAGGGGACTAGGGGAGGGAAAAGATAAATGCAACAGGGAATTAAGCATGCAAAATAATTGAGATAGACATCTATAAGGTTTGACTCTCAACTTTTCAAGACATTAGATGATTTGATACAGCAATTCATCACATAAAACAGCTAACAGACATACCAGTCCTCGAGAAAGCAATGCTGAGATCAAAAATAGCATTGCTCCCATACGACTTTCAAAGACAGGAAGCATCATCTCAAGTCTCTGAATTGCACTGGCAGATGATTTATAAGACGTTACTCTCAGGGTTTTCTGCAAATCTGAAGCAGACTCAATAGAAAAACCTTCTAGAGCTTTCAATATCATCTGTAAAATAGATAGAGGCGTCAGCATTAACTCAATAGAACAGGGGAAGGTTAAATTATTACCCCAATCAGCTATAGCAGTAACATAGATTTAGGAAATCATAAGAACATACCTCATCCAGTGGCCCATCACTGTTGCCTTCACCATTTTGGTCGAGGACATCAAGAGTTGCAACCACTGCCTTTTTATTACTTCCACAACGAAATAATATCTCTGCCATACTTTTCACAAGTGCCCTGTAAATTTAAGAAAAGACTTGAGTGTGTATAGTCTCTATTAGATACAAGATAACAAAACACTCCAAATCGACCACAGAGAGAAAGCAACAAGATATTCAAGTCAGTTCTAGTCTACAATCACAAAATATCCCCTCCCCACAAAACATAATTCAAAAAGGGAAAAAATGCAGAGTCCTTTTCCATGAAATGATCCATTATTACTTTAGGATGGTGCCAAAGGAAGTGGACCGGGGGGGGGGGGGGAGGGGAGGAGTGGAGGCAACAATGGGGCCTAAGGGAGGAGGGAGCGGCAATAATGGTGCCTAAGGGAGTGGGCCAATGTCTTACCATTGCTTGATGTTGGTAGACTTCTAATCCCCTTCCCCTTGTAAGTCAAAGTCATGCCTTTGACTTAAAAATAAAGCTAGTAATCCAAAAAACAACAATAACATACAAAGTATAATACAATCACGTTTAAGATAAAATCTTTAAGTGTAGGAGCTTCTAATTGTCACCTTTTTCTAGTATCCTCTGAGATGGAAGCAAAATTTTCTGGGGTAACAGATTCCCGGTTCCAAGATCTCTGTGGTATTCTTAATGCATTATTACTTGACTCTTCTGGAACAAACAGAAGATATTTTAGGACGAACCCCTGCAAAAATTAGGGAAGAAAATCATGAAGTTGAAAAGGTCGCTAAAAAATGTAATTTTTACGACATCATATGAGATACAGCAGATTTTCTTTAGATCATGCTCAGCAAAAAAGAAAATCACAGGCCGAAGCCGCAGCCCATACATAACACACTCAGCCATTAAAAAAAATGTCACAGTTCTTTTAGCATTTCAGAATTTTTTTATCAAAACAAGTCATAGGAATTATACCAAATATATGCAGTGACAAATTTGGAAGCTAAATAATATAGTCACCAATATTTGGGCTATTTATTAAATTGCCTACCAAATTACCTTTTACAACAATGTGTATGGGTGTGCGCATGTGTTTCCATCATAAGAACTTGCAGGAAAAACAGGACAGCTATGCAGTTCTATGAAAAATAAATAGGGAGTCGACAGATGAGAACCAACATGAAACTACAGCCTTGCCATTTCCCAACAGGGCAAGAATGAAAGACAAAAACAACCACAAAATTGTTACAAAATGAGAGCAACATTATCATTACTACATAGTGTTAGCCCAGCTCCTAATAAAGCTTAAAATACTTTGTTCACCTTCTCTTCCCACAAACTTAAATGTACAGCAATTTTTTCGCAGAAGTAATTCCTTAATCTATGACAATGCGTTTTACAGAATCCAAAAGTAATTTCTTAATCTAAAAAAATGCTTTACATACAGCCACTCGTTTGATATATATGGATAACAACAATAGGTACCATTATCAATTTACCACTACATGAAAGCAAGATCAACACTCAAACTCCTAGTCAATTGAGGCTAGTTGATTGCTTAAGCAAATTATTTGTGTCAGGTAAAGCAAGTAAGCAACACTCATAGAAGGTTGTAAATTACTCAGCAGAACCGATAAGGACATGGCTAGAGAAGCAGATCATTGGTTTAAAATTCACTAAAAACGGCAAACTAGAGCAGTTTAAAAGGTGTGACATCCAAGAGATCTAACATGTTGGGCTAGAAATTATTCCAATCCCCTTACAAAGAGATATTGTGATTTTTTCATATCTGGGACAAATGTCAGCAAAAGAAACCCAGCTCTTCACTAGCACAGAGATTACCACCACAGATAATACAGCAAAAGACACCGATGAGTGCAGACGATATCAGATGCCATAAACATTGAAAGCACACACTAAACATAGAAATAGCACTGAAGATTGAATTAAAGCCACTATGGCTTACACGAACCACTAGTAAAAGATATGATAGCTAATAGCCTGTAACATTGAATGAAATGAAAAGTTTCTGTGTAAAGAGTACCTTATGAGAATTAATAAATTAAAAGTCACAGCAAGAATCTTACCAATAAACATTACAGTTTGTGCAAGATTAAAGTAAAGCTCAAATGGAGCTCTAAATTAAGCTGGTAATTTGATGGGCTTAACCCAAGCTAGTACAGAGTAATGGTGAATATAAAGCTAAAAAAAATAAAATCAAATTCATTAAAATTTACTCTCCTAAAAATTTTATTAAAAAAAAAAAAGATGACTGCAATTGTTGTAGCAACAGAAACAAGGGAAGGTATGAGAGAGAGGAAAGCAAATATTGAATTGTGTTGTTGGGTTTGAGCAAGAAAAGGTAAGAAAGAGCGTGTTGTGTGCAGGGCTTGTTGTTCATGCAAGAAAATTTAAGAAAGGAAATGTTGCAACTCTTGCAAGTGGGGCATGGTGAGGATAAAGATTTGCAAAAACAGGAATTAAGTAAAATTGTAACCAACAAAATGAAGGGTGTATAAATATATATGGTTAATAAGAAGATAAAAAAATATATATTACCTATTTGTCATCCACGGTTTAGATTTTGAATGAGAATGTGAATTTGTAATAAAACTCATCCTTTTCAATAAAATAGCAACAAGATCTACATTTCCAAATCTTTTACCTTGCTAGGAAAAGAAATCTTAAAGCTAACTTCGAGCTACAACAAGTCAAGCACGTTGAGTTAAAACTCTAGAACAATACTAAAAATTTACTTCTATGAGTTATATCCAAGATAAAGGTTTTTAAAAACATACAATTCACCAAAAGAATGATCTCACGGCACCTAATATCTTCTTTCAATTTCTCTACTTGGAATGTCATGCAGTTGAACTACTTGAACAGCAAGCACACAACCTAAACTAATTTTCTCATTTTTAGATTACATAGAAATAGCTAGGAACTTCTCTAAAGGTCCCTAATATTTATCTAATCTTAAAATATACACTTGAATCCCATGTGCTATTGGGAAAATAGTAAAAATAGATAGATAGATAAATAAATAGATAAATCCAAAACTACTTGGGACATATGTAGTTACACAATATACCAAACTTGTATAAAAATTGTCCTAATTGACTAAATTAGCAAAATAAATGGAAAAAAAATGAGCATGAAGTTCAAGAGTACCTATCTCTATAATTGGAAACCCCCCTCCCCCAAAATAAAAAATAATAATTAAAGTACTTGAGTGATGAACGATTTTAAATATAAAGTGCAAATTTTAAATTTATAATAAGTAAATTTTCTAGATTTATTAAATGTGTTTAAAAGCATTTTCATTGTAATATTTTGAAAAAATTTAAAGAGTTAAAAATAGATCAAAATTGTTAAGATAATGATGAACTATATTAAGTCAAAATTTATAAAAATAATAAAAAAATGTTGTTTTGGCAACTTTTAACCGTAGCACTCGACTTTTGATCCTCAATTCCTATGCATTTTCCATTCATTTATTTTTAAAAAAATATTTAACTTCCTATAACTTCCAAATTCTACAAATCTATATTTAATTTTTATTAATTAAAAAAAAACAATAAACCATCTATTCCACTAAGATTGTTTTCGTAGCAAAGAAAATATCTCGTGCATTACCACTACTACATTCTAGTAAATTGAATAAGAATGATAGAAATTCCACCAAATCTAAGACAGATCAAACAAAAAGGGAGACAACTTAAATATAGTTAAGGATATTCATATCCAACGATAATGCCCTTATTGTAGTATTCTTATATAATGTCTATAATACTACCATAGATATTGAGCAATTAATTACTCTATAATATGAGTCAAAAGATATAAAAGACACTAGTTACAAGTTCAAAGATTGTAGTTATTTGCCTTTTTTTTTTTTTTTTAATAAAAGAGATTGAAATTTTAATATCATAGATTTAAAAGATATTAAAATTTTATTAGATATGCCCTCCGTTCTTTTTTTTTTTTTTTTTTTAATCTTCCCACTTTCTGTTTTGATATGCTTTTTTTATCTTCCCACTTTCCCTTTTGATATTTTCTTTTTTATCTTCCCAAATTTGCTTTATTCCTTTAATGATAACGAAAATTTCCACTTTTATCACTTTCTACCCCGCTATATGGTCCATATAAAAATATAATAATACCATGTTTCTATACAACTTTCTCTCTTCTACCTAAAAAGTAAAAATAGGATCCACTTTCCACTTGCTACTTCATTTTATATGAATAGTAAATGGGAAGATAAAAAAGGAACGGAGAGAGTACAATTTATTTTAAAGTTTTAATAAAAATAAAGAAGTGGTGAGAAAATTGTACACCATATTGTAAGTATTGTGACAGGTGTCATATAGGGAATTTGCTAGTGTATGTCTTTGTATAAAGTTAATACATTTTCCAGTAAATAACCATCACGACTTCAGATAAGAACCAAAGCACAATAAAAACATTGATTTAAAATGATTGATTCGAGAACAAAAGTAGAAGTAAAAATGGGTAGTATGTGAGATCATCAAGCCATAAGAGCAATTTAACTCAAAGATTAGCTTACACTTGACACAATTGTAATTCTTACTGCACTTGAGACCGAACTTGGTTCAAAAAAATTCAGAATACTTTCTAATCATGCTAATATTAGTTTAATCTAATCATGCAACCAAAAAACCTTATACAACAGATCATTTATTATTTTCAAAAGAAAACACCAGGAAACCAAGTGTCAAGGCTCTAAAGGCCTAATATCAGTGAGCAAGAAATCAACTCATACTTGAATTGTTGCTAACACGCCACATGGGCCTCCTTCATGCTGCACCAGGCCCATAGAAGTTTCTGGATCAGGGCTAAACCTACAATAATGATTTCTATCAATTAAGCTGATAAATATAGCCATAAAATACTTTAAACTTATCATCCTTTCCAAAATACTTCGTATGATATAGCAAATAAATAGAACCCAGAAGACCATAACAACAAAATAATAAAGTGCAGTATAACTAGAAACATCAAAAGAATAAAGTCACATCAAACTGAGCATTATTAGATTTGATGAGTAGTGGGCATAAACCTAGGGGCAAGGGGTCTAATAATTAAAACACATATTTTCCTCCAACAAGAAAAGTCCCATACTATTACCCAATGCCTCTAACAATAATTCCTCTTCAGAATGTTCAGGAGTGGAAGGTCAAATGTAAGCAACATAACACAATATTGCATAGAGGATAAATTTACCTCTACGGCTATCTTGAAACTGTTTCCGTTAGATCCTTAAACAGATGACAAGGCCAATTTGGAGAACATTGCCTATAGCAGCAGAAAGATAATCCCTTTACCGATATAGTCGACACATTGAAAGGTTGCTTAAAAAGATTCTTTCTTTCCTAACTCCCAAGTCAATGTCAAAAAGCATTTTTCACATACACAGGTTCCGTTTGGTTAGATGGAAAACATATTTAATGAAAAAGATTTCAAAAGGGAAAATAATTTTACGAGGGAAATGACAATTGCAGACTTAGGCCCTGTTTAGTTCACTTAATATGCTGAAGTGAAATTATTTTTAATAAATTGAAATTATTTTTGCTGAACTTCAATTATTATTGATGAGCTGAAATTATTTTTACTAAATTGAAATTATTTTTGATAAACTGAAGTTACTTCAACTGATTCTCTATTATATTTATTCTTTAAAGTAACTGATTTTTACCACACTGAAATTATTTTTACTAAACTAAAATTATTTTTACTAAAACGAACTTATTTATAATGAAATGAAATTATTTTAACTGAAATTATTGTTTACTGAATTTTTTATTTTTTTCCTTACAATAAATTTATGTAGAAAAGGGAATTGGAAGTGGAAGGGATATGATGGATGAGAAGAGAGAAATATGGAGGTAATAGGTAAGTAATACGAAGTAAAATGTGGACTCCCTTCACTACAACAAAAAATGTTTCACCTTTAGGGGGCGCTTGGATTGGGAATTTGGGAGTATTGAAGTCAAACCAAGCAAAATTAAGTAAACATAGGAGAGGGGGAGCTAGTGATGATGTGATTGTAAGAAGATTTATATAGTGATGGTATGGTGATAGGTGAAAAAAGGGAACTATTACCCTTATTTTGGGGGTAATAAGTTATCCATTACCCTCATTTTGAGGGTAATGATTCCTTCACTCCTCTCTTTTCCTTATGGTCACTACAACCTTAATTCATTTATAAACACCTTGTCTCCCTACAATAATACCTCTAATCAACTATAATTTACCTGGTTTGACTTTTATTACCCCTTAATTTATTACCGATTTACCCCCATTCCAAGCGCCCCCTTAGGAGAGCTATTTTCCACCCCTTTTAAACCAAAAACCGGAATCATTTTCATAGAAAATGCTTTACACCCAACAAACACTCTCACAACACTCAAATACTACAGAAATTCATTCAACATATAGGACATATGACTCACTCCATCATCATGAGTTACTCTACTGCCATATACAATCTCTATACTGTATTACATTAATCACAAACAAATTCAACAGGCAATGCCCCAACAAAGTCCATAAATCACAAGATTTTCTCAATTTAATCCTCAAACAACAAATCAACAGCAACAATCCATTTAGCAAGTCATAAATACAAAACCCTCAAAGATTAAAAACAAATGACAATCATAAATCATAATTCATAAATATGCAGTAAAGTAAAGCACGCAAATTCTCCGTAAAGCTCATAAAATTCAATTTCTCACCCTAAAATTGCTCACAATCACCCTAATAAAACTTCCAAAAAATCATAAAACTAATCAGAAATCAAGAAAATAAGAATTACCTAATACCCTGATTAGTCCACTGAGCAAGAACCTCCTTAGTAACATTCCCACCAAAAATCATGAAAAACAACTGATTCGCCTCGTCCACCAATAACTCCTCCCCTAAATTCTCCCTCATTTTCACCTCCCTCACCTTCACCTCCTCCGTAATCTTCACCTCAATTTCACCCTCGCTTCCGCTTCCGCCTCCGGTCCCGGGGGCACTAACACTCAACAATGGCGCATTCGACATACTCGTCGTCATCATCATCATCCTCTTCTCCGCCGCGGCAGCCATAAGCTCCCGTTGAAGCCGCCGGTTCTTCAACTCCGGCGACTCCACCACCGGTGAAGCTCCGGCGGAAGTAATACTGACATCTCTAGGCTTACTCCTCTTCGGCTCCGGCGGAGAATTGCTTGGCGGCATACTCATCCTCAACGCCATCTGCAATTCCTCTTCCTCTTGATCCGCCATTGTTATTCACAAAAAAATCAGATCGAATTTCACAATTTCTTGCCCTATTTATAAATCAATCAAATTAAATACTGAATGATTTTCTTGAAAATCCGAAGTGATTTCAAATCTGATGAATAAGGAATGGAATTAAAATCAAATAAATTGGGGAAATATTTGATTCGTAACGGATGAATTGTAAATTATTGATTGAAATTATATAAATTTATGAATCCCTAAAGAATTTGATTTCATTTTAGAGAGAGAAAGTGAGTGGAGAGGAGAGAGAAAGAGAGGAATGGGAGATTTTCGTGTTTCGACCATCCGATTAACGGTTGAAGGTTGGGGTTTAGCGCTTACGACAAAACGGTGTCGTATTAGTAGAAATGTGAGGGGTATTTTCGGTAATTCGTAAATAAAGTTGACCGGATATACTTTACGTCATGACAGAGTCTTTGATTTTTTTTTTTTTTTTTTTTTTTTTTTTTTGGTGGGTTTAAGAGTTTGAGAATTGCACGTGTTTGGTTTTTAATATAAACGTGGTATTTGTTGTTTAGTGTTCGTTCTACTTGCTTTGTTAATGGAGGTTGGAGCATAACAGATTAGCAGATCGCATCATCGCACCTTATATTGTTTTACATCTAATGCTGATTATTTATGTATCGTGTTTGATCATTCAATTTATATTTCCGTTTAAATTGTATTTTTTTTATTAATTCAAATAGTATTCATAAAACTTGAGTTTAAACTTTGATTTTCATTTGAATTTTAAGGAGTACACGTTGTACTCTTGTTTTCTATGTGTAAATCAATGAATTGGTATTGTGCAATTGTAGTAGTTATCATTAAACGTCTACTTTTATCCAAACTCACTCTTTTAAGATAAAATGCATTTTACGGAATCTCTAATTTAAGTTATTCCAATCAAAATCAATATTGAAAAGTTAATCACATGGCTGACAACTTCTTCACAACTCATTCGACAAACTTCCGGTCACAAAGAGCAAAATTATATTGATGCATACTTGGCTCAAATTCGTATTGTATATAATGGGCAACATTTGCCAACCTTAAAGCCAATATAATCAGTCAAATGAAAGTGATCAAATTGCGACTTCATATTAGCTTGGTACTCCGTAACTTATTCTTTCTTTACTCCAAAACGGGAAATGAATTTAGGGGCACACTGAGCAGTGAGCACTATGTAAGGAAAATTGACAACCTTTTCACAGATGGAGAGAGCTCCAGTCGAGGAGCTAATCCTTCCACACTAGTCCTTGAAGCAAATCTTGAATTATACGAAGTATGAAACAGAAAAGAATCGAAGTATTAACTATAGGTTTAATCAGTATCAGATGACTTACAGAGTTGTAAACTTGTAATAGCACATTAGCACATACATGATACATGAAGCACAATAGTCCAGCAGTAATACATTGCTTTGACACTATTTAAATTTGGATGGAGGGACAACATAAGGACATACATCATTATTCTTGTACCGCCACCACTATCTAAAATCAAGATAACATCTACTTGCAACAAAATTTGGCAAACTGTTAAAGCTGTTTTAGAAACAGTTGGAACTGCTAGTGGGGCGAAACAAACTGCCTACTTATCTTCACTCCCAAATTGCTTCTGTATGTCTTGAAAAGATACGGTGGCAGATCCCCTCCTTTTGGCCTTCGGCTGAGAAGAGTGCTCTCTCCACCCCGTCATGAAAATAACCTGCAGTGTCCATTCCCGAAAAGGCGAAAAGGAAAGATTATGCAAATAAGAATTATTGCAATCTCATCAAATTTAATTTGACTCCTCTGGCATATACTGTGAGAAGGCTAATCACAAATAAAAGTTCCAGCAAGAGTAATTAACATTGGGGAAAAAAAAAATCCTTCATATCATCTTTTTAAAAATTTGAAGCACTCAGGTCAGGAAAAATATACTTGCAGTATCCAATCAACAGAACGGCAAGAGAGAGAAAGAGAGAGAGAGAGACAAACTATAGAGGACTACATCCAAATTCCTAAACTGAAAACAGCAGACAATAGAACAAGTTATTATTCTTAAGACATGTGGACAATGTAACATTCATATTAGAACTTCAGAAAAATCTAGCTACATGATGGGCATACTGCATAAATCACTTTTACTTCCCCTTTAATATGAAGCCATCAAGACATGCATGACATTAAACCATGGTAATGGGAACCTCATTCAAAATCTAGAGCCTCTTATAGATTCCTTCAATCAACTCACGGAAGAAAAGGAGCTAAAAAATGATTATGGTGTCAGCTTCACATAATCACCTGTTTTCCTCAAGGTCATATGCAATGCTTACATGTAATCCACCAGAGAGTTAACAATGATTCCAAAGGGCTAAATATAACAAAGGCCAGCTCCACGGAGAAGTTCATATGCTGAAGGGTAAAATGGAAATGCATTTGAGCAGTAAAAGTAAAATAGTTCATACAAGCAAAACCTGATCATAAGAGTTGAAACCAGTGAATAAAGCAACAGTTATAAATTCACATGCCTTTTATGAGCACAATTAAATGAAGACTTGCATTTATCCCAAGAAACATGGTGAAAATACAGGAATAGCATACAAGCAGACAGCCAATTGAGCAAAGTATCCTTAATCACCTGGAATGTTGCAGGAACAGTGCCGTCTTCAGCTCCAAACATGGATTGATAGACAGCAGCCGTTGCCAGAGCAGTATCTTTTTTTAAAATCTAAATATAATTGCATATCATCAATGTCTCTATAAGATGCAGAAGAATATAAGAAAGAATACAATAGAAGATTTTCTCACATTGTTCCTCTGTACAAGAGCATTAGTTTCACCCATAGCACGAAGATGCTCAATCAGCTGCAAAGCTAAATCAGCAGACAGTTAACCACCACATAAAATAGAGGTTAGGATGAAAATGTAGCTCACTTTCTCAATTCAATTCATATTACTCAAAAGCATGTTACTTTGAAGCTGATAAACAAGTTAAACAATTGCTACGCACATGTAAAATTGGAGAAATGAAGAACTTTTACTACATTCATCCCACATATAACTTCTCACTTCTGCGTGACAGAGTTTCAAAGCAATGTTAAAAGTAGGATGAAAAAGTAAAAATGGAATAATGAGAAAAGGTAGTACAGGAAAGTATTGGATTTGAGAGAGTGAATAACTTGAAACAAAATAGGAATTTTATGGGACATACCAAAATGAAAGTTGGAAAATTAATGTAGACATTGCAGTTAACCTTTATGATTGTTGGAAGAAATTTCCTAGGATATATTCCCTTTATCTATGATAAAGAAGCCACAAGTCTTTTCAAACAGCCCCATTGAATTAGGAGATAAAAGATTGAAGTGATATAGGGAAAAGTTAACAAGTTTCCTCCCAGCTCCCTTTTATGAAAGTAAAATAAACAAAAATATGTGCAAAACTTCCTATAAGCATCTTTCTCAAGCAATGCCACAATTTCTTCCTTTGAGATGAAAACCCCCAATCCAAGCATGGCCTAATAGTTGCAATAAGAAAGAGCAAAAAAAAAAGTTCAGGATGCACGTGAAAGGTGAAACTCACAAGGTACGATTGTTGCGCATTTGTGCATTAGAAGCAAAAGACTATTAGCTGGACTAGTAGCAGACATCTTACCCAATCAATTTTTAACTAAAGTATTTAACTGGAACTTTGGAAGTGATAGGATATTTTTAACTCAAGGAAAGAAAGGAGGAGATCAGATAAGAATAGAAAAGTTTAAATCTATAGAAGTGTTGTTATAATTTGATTATTGACTTTGAACTAATATTTTCTAGCACATTATTCATGATTTTCTGAACTCTAAAACTGAGCATTGGAAGACTCACCATTCTCATACTTAATAGTGTATTCATCTACATCAACACCTGGAAGAGCAAACCCTGCCCTTGTCAAAAGGTTTCCTGCATCTCGTACCTGAAATTCCAAAGTATATGTATTCCTTCATTAGAGGGAAAAAATGCCCATTCCTGGGAAGACTTTTATCACCCTTGGTCTGACAGCTAGAAAAGCTGTCAGTTCAAGTGACATAAGAGCCAAGAATTAAGTTACTTTTTTTAACCAAATCATGCAACAGCTCTGGCATGTAGTCATTAATGGAATAGTTAACTTTGCAACGGTCAGGCAAATAAGAAAAGGCAAATCTATATACGCATATCCCTCCGACTCAATTTACTTGCTCCATAGTCACTTGCACAAGATTTTATACAAGCGAAATAGTAGAGAAAACAAATTTCAATATTTGAAATGTGGAAAATTAATTGAGACACCCCATATAGGAAAAAGGGGCTTGTAAATTGGGACAGAGGGTGTGTTTTTTTTTTTTTTTTTTTTGGGGGGGGGGGGAGGTGCACTTAAAAAACCTATCCCCTTGGAATATATATGAGTAATTAGGTGTGGTGGTCAGTTAAAAATTAAGCCGGCAATTTAACATGAAAATTGGCAATCCCCATGCATTCGTTCCACACTTCCACCTAATGTTCCACATACAAGAATGTACGCATTCCAACTTCCAAGCGCCTAGGCTTGGTTATTCGAGAAGTCATGTTTGGGCCAGAGTGTGTAATAAGATAGTAGCTTTTTAAAGCACCAAAGCAGAGCACACGTCATTTAAGAGCAAGGGGAAATGAAAATGAAAAGGGAAAAAACCAAGCACAAATGAATACAAAATTATAGATGTAACTTTTCTTATCATTACTATTTTCTTTTGCAAGATTATTGGTCTATTATTTTGGCCCTATATTGACCCTATCCATTGAAGCCCGGTACAATAAAATCATTTTAAATTGAAGTCCAATAACAAGGTCTACAAGAACCCTTGGTCTGAACTGCATGTCTAACTTGAATTAACAAGGATCCATCTTTCAGCATCTTCTAATCCTCTGCAGCAGCAATTGCACACATATACTGAAACTCAATTATTTACTGCTGATTACTCAGTCTTTTACCTTCTCCATTTCCAACTAATCAAGGAAAGTGAGCTTTGGATTCTGTAATCCGCGCAATACATGTCAAATTATTCTATATCTAAAGCAAACTACTACTTTCAAAGAAGTTTCAGAAAAATTCATCCTGGCAATTGGTTACAGATGCCAGATAGATAAAGAACATATAACTAGATGATATAAGTGACCCTAAAACACAACATTTTATGATACTCATATTTCTCATGCAAAGAACCAAGAAAAACTGATAATTAAAAAGTACACAAGGCTTGACACTAGAAAGTAAGGACAGAATACCTGTGCCAGGGGAGATAGACGTGGACTAATGCCACCTTCACGTTCCATTTGTGCCACAGTACATGCTATCCTCAATTCTCTAAGAATTTCCAAATATAAAAATAATTAGAACCCTCAATACCCAAAAGGCTATATTATCCATAAGTATTTAGTCAGATAAACAACTTCAATGAATCTCCGCCAAGAATAGCAGCTAAAAAGAGCCCATCAGGTTTCAGTGCCAATTTACTCTGCAATAAACAGCAATTTAGCATATCAAACTCAATAAAAACAAAGATTAACATATCAAGTTGTACATATTTTCCAGAAAAGGGGAGATTATACATGAATCTATTGTCAGTGAAGCTATACCTGTATCATGGCTCCAGGAAGATCATTTGTCCAGTGCAGTCCTAAACAGCTGATGACTAGATCTAATGAACTAAGAAACCAAAAGGAAAAAGTTAATATGAGGTAAACAGAAGTCAACATCTTATATTTTAAGTAAGCACTATAATATACTTCCTCTGTTTTTATTTATTTGCAACACACCCCCTTGGCACGCATTTTAAGGAAGATATTACACAAGGTAAACGGACAAATTAATTGAAATAATTTTATTGCCGATAAGGAGAAAGTGTTAAACTGTTAGGGTTTAAATATTACCTTAATCCACCTGTTTACCTAATATAATCACTTCCTCAAACAGCGTGCCAAAAACATGTGTTGCAAGTATAAAAAATAAATAGGAAGTGTATAATTACAGCCCTAAAGGCTGTGGATAAGGAGCTAAAATGGAAATACTAAGCATAATCAAGTGTTGATTATACCAATCGATGCATGATTCTGTCAAGCATTCTTATAATAATAATACCATATTAGGTAATATGCTTGATGCTTAATTCCAACCCAATGATTGTATACTTGTATATCATAATTTTTAAAGTAATGAGTAGAAATTTAGTTGAATCTCTTATAATATAAGGGGGCCTCAGGATGTATCAATGGCATTATCTAAATCCCTCAAAACAGATAATAGTCATTTTTAGAAGTTGCGATGATCAAGGAAATAACAAGGCATACCTTTCTTTCACTGGTAGATACTCTTCATCACCTACAACAAAAGCTGTTTCAACATTTTGGTCAGGCATATCCTTCTCAGCATCTTTACATAGTTTCACCATATCCACTGACGAATCCATCATTATGAGTTTTTCAACACCACCTGACAAAAGGACAAATTTATCATATGATTAGTCTAACACACCTATGCAGAATTAGTTCCAATACCTCAAAACATTAGTTTAATAAGGATTGAACATAAATATTCCACATAAAATCTTTCATTTTTTTTTAGGAACAAGTAAACCTGGGTAATGGAAATTTTTGGACTGGCCCCAAATCAGGCACAAAACCAAGCAGGCTTGAGTGCCCTACTACACTCCATGCCTCCAGCAAGATTTTATTCAGAAACATCCAGGTATTTAGAAGAGTAACCACAAAAAGGACGGGCACTCAGTCACACAAGCTCAAACATTCTTTCATAGATTTAATTTGCTTTCACTTGACGACTGGAGCTTGTAATTAACAATTATTCAAATGAGTAGTGTGCTTTGATTATTGCATTATTTACACAGCCTTAATACTCTACACTCTAGTACAGTACATTATTGATTAATAAACCACTAAATTGTTCTACATAGCAATTACTCTGACAGAGAGAAGTATCACAAGCTGTTATGTTCTGAATATTAAAAACAAAAATTTTAAAATAAAATTGATGAAAGCAATTTAAGGGTTGCCTAGGATTTTTATAAATCACAACAAAGGTGTTCTTGAGCTAAAAAGATATATGAAGACCATCAAGCAAATGTTATTTGTATTCTGTAAAAGAAAAGGCTTAAAGATGTTCTTGCCTAGTTTGCTTTCAAAGTGTGTGCTTGTTTAAATGTCATAGAGCCTAGTTTGAGCTGCTTTTTACCTTCACCTTTTTACTCCCTAATGCATTTTATTTACAATTTATTTATTTTTTTTTCCTAATTTTATTAAACAAGTACACTTAAAACATAAGCCCTTATATCAGGAATGCCCATTTATTGGGTGCATAAACTAATGACACACTACAGCCCTGATAGACAATAATTATTTTGTTGTTTCAAGCAAGATCAATAATAACCGATTGACATACTAAACCTTGACAGACTAATAAATAAAAGTCTAGTCAATGCAACACAAATGTCTACCCTAATAAAATGCTACCGTGACGGCAAATTCACGAGTTTAAAAAACATTCACCATTCAAATACAAATTTCCATCAACAGACCATTTTATAAACAAATCATAGTCCAACAGTGAATAAACAAAAAACACTAATGAATTCAATTAAACCACCCCCCCCCCCCAAAAAAAAAAAAAAAAAAAAAAAAAAAAAAAAAAAAAACAGCCAACAACTTGCCCAAATGGCATATTCCGTATTCTGTAATACCAAAATAAGAATAGCAGCTGGTCAAAGAAGCATTGAAGTTGCAAGTCTTCCCATTGGATTAATGAGATCCTTAGTAACTTCATGGCTAAGGATTACTCTTATAGCAATCTTACCTTTTCCATTAACGATTAAAACAAAAATAAAAAGCAGTAATAAGTTCTAACAGTACTGAGGTTCATATCTTCTTAGTATTAAAATCAACTCAAATAAAATTCCAGCGTAATCAGTGGCGGAGCCAGGAATTTCAAACCGGGGGGACAAATAAACATCATCACTTAGTTTAATATTGGAGCAAAAATATGCTTGAATAGTTAAAGTTTTACAGCTCAAAATATAAAATACGGAGTACTTAGTCAAAAAATCAACATCGTATACCACTTTTCTCCATAAACTATTTGTTTAGGGGTTCATAATTTTTGAAGATTTCAAACAATTAATAATATAGTTATTTAAATGTAGTACTGTCATAATTATCTATTAGGCTATAACAATCGTAATTTGGGGTAAAGCTCATGCAAAACTACAATTACAAAGATTCAAATACGTATATGGAGTAATTGTTAAGAAATGCATTGAAGTAATATTATCTTATAAAGATTTAGGTTTCAAAATCTTATAAAGATTTATTAAAAAACAAATAAAATAAATAAATAAATAAAGGGAACTACAGTTACAATTATTCAAATAAGTAAATGGGGTAATGTTAAGAATTAAATTGAAGTAATACTATCTTATAAAAATTTAGGTTTCAAAATCTTATAAAGATTTATATATATAATAATTTTTTTTTAAAAAAAAAAAACAAAAACAAAAACAAAAAAAAAAAAAATAAAGGAAAGAAAAAGCGCACAGGAAGAATCGAACCCAGTTCCTAAGACTACAAGTACAAACTCATGCAACTTACTATAACCATTGCGCTAACTCCTTTTGTCTATTACATTATGCACAAAATATTGTATTTATACTATTTTGTTTTTGAAAGTGGGGGGACAACTGTCCCCCCTTGTCCCACGCTGGCTCCGCCAGTGAGCGTAATCTTTTTCCAGTGAAGCTTAAGCTTCACCTTCAGACCTTCAATTGAGCTCCCAAAAATTGCAAAAAAAAACCACTGGATCATAGAGAAATATTAAGACTTGCACTGAATTCCCTTAATGAACCCAAAGTCAACATCGAGGGATACTGCCCACAAAATCATCTCAAACAGCATAATGGTGTTTAGATACATCATACATGTGATCATTAACTTCACCTAAAAAAGTCACTTTCACTCACTATCCAATTCCAAACAATGAAGCAGCCGACAGCCCTCATTGACGTGCATTATTTTAATCCCAAATTCTACAATTAAGTTCAGTTACTTCAGTAATCACCTAATTAAGGTTAAGTCGTGTCAAATTAGACGTATTATAAGTAAACAGCTTTCTTCCCAGGCCGCTACTCATGTGTATACTATTTCCAGCTTCTCACACGCTAAAAATGACTGTAAGGACCATTTATCTTGACCCAGTGACCCTTACAGCCTCCATTTTTGCCAGTTACATCGGAGGTGCTCAAACATGACCTGTACACCAAAGAAATATGAACTTGGTAGGATTTTCTGATTCCATAGAGGAAAAGTTATACACTAGGTTACTAAATCTATGAGCTTTCAGCAGATTTCTTGTATACACAAGTTAGACCCAAAAGTCTTCCAGCTTCAAATTTCTTATATTCCAGGATCATGAAAGTAATGTCTAAGAGGACATCTTCTTCAATATGCACAGTAATTCCTTTTTGCTAAATCCCCTTCCTCTAGGCGGTAAAAAACCAGGAGTTCTGCCTAGAGAATGTAGCAAATGCAGGAATATTAAGTTTAAACTCTTACCCCGCCCACGCAACGACTGCCTTATTGCCTTTAGGGAGCCTCCTAGACATAATGCCGTGGAAAATTCTCTTTTGCAGTCCTACAAATTAAAACAAGAAACTATAAGATTTCTAGCCGCAACACCTTCCAGTGGATATTACGGCTAAATTGCACTGCATCATCTTCCTCAGGGAAATGTTTTTGAAAGATAGGTCAGCAGAAGCATATGTACTATGTTAATGGTAGTAAATTGCTTTGATCAGACTACTAGTCTCACTAAGAAAGTGCTAACTATATCAAACCTAAAAGTGAACTTATTCCACAAATAGCCCAACAAAGATCATAAAAAAATTCCAATCTGATATGTCTAGCAGTGACATACACGGTAAAGTTGGTTCATACACTGCCATACTTGCATCATATTCTTAAATTTTTCAAAGAATAAAAAGATATAGGATTGTTTGGAATTAGTGGCATAAACCATGGGATAATCCAGGTCGAAAAGTCAGAGCACTGCTACATATGAGCAGATAGAACACAATTTAGAAAGATAAAAACTGCTAAAAATTTGGTCAACAATTGCTGTTGGATAACAAATGAAAGATCAATTAGCCAAACAATTTTACCAATTTGCACAGGGAATTTACATACTTGATACTTCATTGCATTGAATATCTAACAAAGGTCATATATTTATCAAAAGAAAAGAAAATGAAGGAAGTAATTCCCGGTTTCCCACTTTCTGTCACTGAAGAGACATAATATTTTAATATTACATAAAAAATAATATACAACCAAAACAAACACGGGTAACTTAGTAACAGCAAAACTACCAGCCCAAATACCAACATAAGGGTATAGCGCCATGTAAATGTCTCATTTCAAGCCATACGGTTCCTTAACTATAAACCAACAAACTAACCTCTAGGCGATCCAGAAGATTATCAGCCACGGAATTGATAAATGTATCATCTGAGCGAGACAACCATGCTGCTCGATCACGCTGAAAAGCAAGGAATGAAAATTTTTTTATGGTAATTCTAACATAATCTAATATCATAAAAATCTAACAGATTTTTTTGCCAATAGCAAAGCACCAGTCCATTTACATGAACTAAGGTCCAAAGTTGTTGTAATTGCACACTCGCCTACGCAGCTATTATGAGATATACAAAGAATAATAGAACTTCTCAATTTCACTCACCGCTACTCTATACACAAGCACCATGAATTCACAAAATGACATAACGCAACTTGCCAAATTACTCAATATACTTTCACTCAGTCAAATAGTTTCTGTCTAGGTATGAATTGGTAGTGATTTATTTGGATACCAATCGATAACTCGAGTCCACAGCGACTGCACAGAATGATTACAAGGCCAAAGGCCCCTGAGATAAGCAACCTATCACACTTGTATTACTGTCTAATTCATAGATTCTGATACATATTCCGTTAATTTAAAAACAATTGAATGAATTGATCATCAGTAATATAACCTAGAATATTGAAATCCAAAATCAAATCCACAATTATAACAAATGCAATCAAAATGCTGCCACCAAGAGAATCATCATAATAACAACATTATACTTTACAAAACAACGTAATCAACAAAATCATTACTCATATAATCAAATATAATTTGCAATAAAAATCGAACAAATTAAAACAATTTGAATTCAAATTGTGCAATGGACCTGTTTGCGCTTGAGATCACGATCGAAAATCTTGACTTTAGAACTGCTTAATCCATCCAAATTTTGGGTGCAAAATGAACTTCTACTCTCAAATGTAGTTGCTTTAATCCAAGTTGATAGAAAATTTTTCCGAAAAATTGAATTAATTGCTCTCATTTTTCTTCGAATATAGTTGGATTTACTAAACAAATTGTAGAAGCTAAAAACCCTGCGACAATAGAGAGAATTTACGGTTCATGGATTTGCCACCACAACTATACAAGTGGGTGAATGGCTTGAATGCGGTAACACGCGGGTTGGTAAGAGCTTGTTTAATTCACCATATTTTTGCGGAACTCATTTGATTTAATTTGCTCTATATTGAACTTTTGATGTGATCTGATTTGATTTGATTTGATTTGAATGTTTTAGTTTATCAAACTTTGACCTGTATGACAATTTAGAGCACTACCAGCAGTGAGGAAAAAAACCCTCACGAGTAAAAATAAGGGTGTAAAAAAAAAAACCGAGCACCACGGCAGTGAGGGAAAAAACCCTCAACCGTGAGGGAAAATAAAAACCCTCAAGAGTTGAGGGTTTTTCTAAATGAACAGTGCACGCGTGGGGCCCACAAGCAATACATTTTCTTTTTTTTTTCTGGTAGCAATGAACAGTACACGAAGCAAAAAAAAAATTAAATGGCTGGCACTGACGCGCGTCAGCCCAGCCAATGGGAGGGTGACACGTGTCAGTGCTTCAGCCAATCAGAATTTTTGTACCTTTTTTACAATGGTTATATTTTGTAAATATTTTTAAAAAAAAAAATACACCAACGGTCATAAAAATTTTTTCTCTATAAATAGACATGCATTTTGATATATTTTGATATAATTTAAAAAAATCTCATAAATTAGAGAAATTAACATATTCTCTCAATTTCTTCTTCTTCTTATTATTATAATTATTTCTTACAAAAAAAAATTATTTTTACATATTTTTATTAAATTATTTTTAAACGTAGTTAAAAAATAAATTATTTTTACATATTTTAATTGTATTGGAAAATTAATTATGTAGTATAAACAATATTTCAAAATAAAGATAAAATAAAAAGATGATGTGTATTATGGTGGGGTATAGTGGAGGAGTGAGAAAGTGGGTAGAGAGAGATTGAGGAGTTTTTTTTTTTCCTCATTGGTGTGGTGAAAAAATCATTTGATGAGGGAAATTGGGTTGGAGGAGTGAGAAAGTGGGTAGAGAGAGATTGAGGAGTTTTTTTTTCCCTCACTGCTGATAGTGGTCTTATAATTTATTTCTTTTTTTCATGATGTGAAATTTTATTTTATTTTTTTTGATCTGATATAATATGAACTTATTTTTTCTAAAGTAAGTTAAAATAAGGCGAATTAAATATGACCTAAACTCCCTCTATTTTAATTGCAAGGCAAATTATATCTAGTGACAAATTGACAATAGCTTAACGCAATTTCTTTTATACTCTTGGAGTACCATGGAGGTTGTGCATTTTTATGTTATTCCTATTCCTATATAATCTTCTTATTATTTTAATTTTATATGTATGTTATTGTTTTTTTTATGATAAACTATATGTTATGTTATTTAGGCATTTCTCTTTTGATATTCCGCATTTATCTACTTCATAAATTTCCTATGTTAAGTTACATATTGCCTACTCCAAACGATATTTTCATGTCATATTTAATTATCTCAAAGGAGTGAAGAGACACATAGGATGGTTTCGGATAAAAAAAATAAATAAATAAATAAAATTATCAACTTTAAGCAAATTAACACAATCTAAGAACATAACAAAAAGTTTTTGTAAGAATACGAGTAGTGGTAAATAACATGAGCTGAATGTAAAATTAAGCCCATACTCATGAGTATTGGATGCGAGTTTGTGTAAGAATATCAATATCCAAGTTGGAGTATTATATATTTCCTCCGTGTTTAAATAAATCAAACATTTTCCTTTTTCAACCGTCTTTAAATAAATGAAATGTTTTCTTTTTTTAGTAACTCCTCTCTATTTTTTAAAAACTTTCTCTACTTTTTAATATAACTAATGGTCCTCACAAAACCTTCTCTGTCTTCTCTCTCCTCAACTAATACCCCACTACCTATTATTCTATTAAATTCAACTAATCTTTCTAAAACTCCGTGAAAGTCAAAACGTTTCATTTATTTAAACACGTAGGAATAATAAACAATATTTTTTTTACAATAAGTTAGTTTGTATAATATGTTTTCCTTCCCTTCCATTCCCACCCTCCTTAAATTGTTATCCAAATAATGGATTTAGTCCACCTCCCTCTTCCTTTCCTTCCAAATAAAGTAAGCTCGGATGGGTCATTTGAGAGAAATAAGGCTCGATTTGTGGCCAATGGTAAGGAACAAGAGGTCGGTGTTGATTGTGATGAAACGTTTAGTCTCGTTGTCAAACCGACAGCTATCCGTACTATTTTGGGTCTAGCTGTCTCTCGACATTAGTCTATTCATTAGTTGGACGTTAAGAATGCCTTTCTTCATGGTCACCTTCAGGAAATTGTATACATGCATCAGTCGCATGAGTTTGTTGATTAGAGTAAACCCAAACATATTTGCCTCCTCCGTCGGTCGATCTATGGTCTTAAGCAGACGCATAGGGCCTAGTATCAAAAATTTGCTTCTCATATTATCTCTCTCAGTTTTGTGAACAGTAAGAGTGACACCTCTCTCTTCGTATTCCGTTAAGGTACGGTCGTGGCTTATATATTGCTATATGTTGATGACATTATTTTAGCTTGCTCATCTGACTCTTTACAGAATCATATTATTTCACTCTTAAGTGTTGAATTTGCTATGAAGGATCTTGGCCCTCTGTCTTCTTTTCTTGGTATTTCTGTTAAGTGTACTAAGGATAATATGTTGATGTTGAAGTGGACATTCATTTTGCTCGGGAGAAGGTTGCTCTAGGTCACATTCGTGTTTTACATATCCCATCTTCATATCCATATGCTGACATTTTCACCAAGGATCTTCATATTCCGTTGATCTAGGATTTTCGCTCCAGTTTAAGCATCTGCCTTCCTCCCGCTTTGACTGAGGGGGTGTGTTAGACATTAAGATTAATTCATAAATAAAAATTCATACGACATCTACAAGAGATTTAAATTTAATAAATACATGACAGTTGAATCAAATAAAAACATCCTTTCATCAGAGCTGCGATTGTTGTTGCAAATCGTACATTCTTCATACCCTCTTTTCATATCGCAGTGATTTACAGCCTTCTTGACGAGGGGGTCTACCGATCTGTTGTAGTCGTGAAGAAAAATTCATCTGATTCATTTGATTGTAATTGAAGGATTAACCTCTTTCTCGATCCCGTACAAATCTTTACCCATAAAACAACTTGTACTTATACCATACTAAACTCAAAAAATAAAAACAAAATTAGAATAAAGCCCACCATAGGGGCACTTACTACACTCAAACCCACTATAAGGGTACTTACTTGTAACACCCTAGAAATTCCTTTCCTTTAAAATACCTGTTTTGCTCTTTTTAAATACGAAATAGGAAATTCTAAAACATTACCGTCACCGTGAAAAACGGCTAAGGCAACTATCAAAGACACACAACGGAAGACTCTCTTTAAAACCATTCAAAACAAGTCAACTTAAAAAGTCAAACCAAACGAAAGTAAAGTCAACCAAAGTCAAACAAAGTCAACCTACAACTTGGAACCATTGTAGGTCCTTAATAAAACCGAGATAAAACATTTGAAAACTTTTGCGTTAGTCTCACAAGCAAAATATATAATAATTAAAACAACCAACCACATCATATTCTTATGGAAACTAAATATGATTTGCTCTTCACTCATGCCCATCACAAATATGCTTCAACGGTTGAAAAGCTCCTCTTTACTTTGTCCCCACTACTCGCCATTAGAAATGGGTCGTTGTAGAGCCAAGATAAAGACAAGGCCAAACAAACATATAATACGCAATCATCAATGCTGAGTACATAAGCATAAATAGAACACACTAACATGCTTTCATCCTATCATCACACAACTTACCTTTGTTGCACCTGTTTACAAGCATACAACATACAACATAGCCAACTAACAAATCACTAGATTATTTATTTAGCTTGATCACGCATCGAACGAGGTTCCCCCTAACCTGCCCCAATAACGGGGTACTAATACGGGAGCTAACCGTGCCAGTATAAAAGAACCACTCGTAAGTGGCGGAATTCCTCGCATAATAAAAAGGAAAATACAGCGTCCTGTACTCCCGGTAGAAGTTATGGTCAAATATAAAGTCGCATAACTCCCCTCATATGTTCATACTCGAGGTATATACGTTCCAAGAGTTTTGGTGCGTAATCTCTTTCACTTTACGTTGTTTACACATTTTAGACTTGGTGATGACTCTCAAACCATCATACAATCAGTCATAATAAATCATCAAAGCAATCAAACATACCAATTTAATTATTGAATACTTAGTGACCACATAAATTTTAATGGTGAACCCTTTTTAACTACCTCGGTGTTAAATAACACCTTAAACGCATAATGCGCCATAATCCTATCCCTCAATGTTTAAAACACCTTAAGTGAACTTAGGCACCAAAATATAATTTAATCCTCATGCACATAGACACTTAAATAGCTCTTTTCCCATGCTTATAGCATCAATAAAAATTATATGAACCATAATAAAATTCTCTTTCAATATTTCAAACTCAATTAAACATTTAGGGGCTGTTTGGTTGGGGGTATTCAACAAAGGGAATGGGAATCGACGGGAATCATTCCTTTTGTTGTTGTTTGTTAGGCCACTTTTCCAATCCCCTTTACCCCCTTCATTCCCCCAAATCCCTTTAAGTTCATTCCCCACCTCCCCTAGCCTTTTCCATTCCCTTTCCTTAGCCAGCATTACACCACCGTGCCTACACCATCCATCACCCTTCTACCCTACCCCCACCTCACCGTTTTTCCCCCGGCCATCGCCGTCCCTTCTCCGCCACTCACTGACCTCCGGTAAGCTCGCACCTCACTCGAAAATCTTCCCCAACCCCTCGTCGGAACTCAATGCCCCTGTTTTCACCTCCCTCACCCCTTGCCAGAGGTTGTTGCACCTCCCCCATCCCTCGAAAACCTTCCCCGACCACTCATCGGCCATCGCTTCCCCTGTTTCGATTGAGCAAAGTTCGAATAGAAGAAAAACGAGAATTTGTTGGATTTCTTAATTGGGGTTTTCTGGGATTTGGAGGGTATTGATGATGAATAATTAGGGTTTATGATCTTGGAATTGACGGCAATGGCCGGTTCAGAGGAGAAGGAAAGGTGAAAGGGATTAGGGGAAGGTTTTCCAGGGAGGGGGAGATATTTTCGGGGGAGGGGAGGTGCGACGGTCTCCGGGGGATTCCGACAAGGTGATGGCTGGGCGGTGGGGTGGCTGGAGAAGCGAGAAAGTGAAGGAAAAAGGCGTGTGTGGTGGTGTTAGTGGTGGGGGTGATTCCCTTTATATTTTTAAAACAAACAACACACTACATGGTTTCTCTTTCATTCCCTTTGTTCATTCCATTCCGATTCCCTTGCGCTAACCAAACGGCCCCTTAGTTTAATTAAGCATGCTCTCAATCATGCCAATAATAAAAGTATGGTTCATATTCAACATGTCAACATAATTAATTCCAATCATCAATTCACCACAAATAATCCATACTTCATAAATCAATCACCAACATCAATCCAATCAACAATTCCAACCAACACCTATCATGATACTACCTTGGAATTAATTAAACAAAGTCTAGCATGCTTCTATACACTTAAATAATTACCGAGTACTCGAACGTACCTTGAATATGATCTCAAAATCGCCACGACTACACAAAATCACTCACTTGGAAATCTCCTACAACCCAAAATTACAAAGAGATATTAATACCTATTCAATATAAATTTCCAAGCAATATATACACTCTTTAAATCACTTATAAACCCTCTAAAACAAGCTGAAAATTAATTTAAAACCCCTACTTTTATTCCCAAATAATGGGTAATTAAAAATCCTTTCAATAAACACAACTTTAACCTTTATATAAAAATTTCAGCTTTGTCAAAACATATAAAATTGTTGTAATTATGTTTAGAAACATCTAATTTAATAGTTTCAATCACCTACAATCAATTTCCATCAACATACATTAATTTAAAAACCTGGGGTTTTCAATTTGGGGCTTTTTAATTCAAAAACTAAATCTGAAATTATATACATAATAATCATAATCAAACATCATAAAAAATCATCACACCACCCAAAAATAATAATTCAGTCAAGGCTAGAATAATTTCAAAACAAAAGAAGAGGTTTTTTTTAACCACACGCACAAGGGGGAAGGGAGGACGACTGTCGCCGCCGGCGAAGGCTGGTGGTGGCCGGCCGGTGATGGTGGTGGCAGCCGGCCACCCGTGCAAGGTGTGTGTGTGTCATGTGATGTGAGAAGAGGGGAGGGGGAATTAAAGGAGAGATAAAATAAGAGGAGAGAGACAGAGAGTTTACCTTTAGGTATTCTCCACCTTGGGCAAGATCTAACTTGCTCATAATATGGGTATTTATACCCCCTCTCTAAAACCCTCTTAAGCTTAAATTCTCTTTCTATCCTTAGTGATGTCTTCTCCTATTTAAACTAGTTATTTGACTTTTCTTTAAATGCCATTGACTTTAAATTTCCTTTTGTAAAATGATATGCCCCAAAGTTTCTAAATAATAAAATAAAATATTTTCAAAGCAATTAAATAAATAAAAATGGACCTTTAATTAAAATAATTCTTTTCAAATTAATAAAATACCATAAATAATTCATTTCGAATTATTTAAATACTTTATGAAGTACATATTTAGATTAAAATACGTATAAAAATACAGGGTATTACATTAATACTTTCAAATAGTGTAGATTTATTGAATTCAATAGCAAAAACATAAAGAAACTAAAGTGAAAAGGTCTAAATAGCCAAATTTCCGAAGAAATTTGACTATTTTCGGCCTATGAAACACTTTTTTTTTGTAAGAACACTACAGAGAGAAAAAAAAAATAGAGAGGAGACAGCTAGGGTTCTGCGAATTTACGGGTGTGTTAGACATTATAATATGTAAATATTATTGTCGATATTAGCCTTGTAATATACTCCCTCTATTTTTATTTTTTTTATTTTTTTTATTTTTTTTTGCATCAGTTAGACCGACATATTTGCCGAGACGCAACTTTGACCATTAATATCTTTAATTGTCTATTAGTAAAAATTATAATAAAATTATATTATGAAACTAGACATTAGGACCAATTTAATGATATATTATATAATAACATTTATTTATTTTATAAAAGTGAAAAAATTAAGTCTATTATGGTATGTGAATAGTGCAAAAATAATCAAAGTGATACATTTAAAAAAAAAAGGGGAGGGAGTACTAGGGTATTGTGTGTAAACCCTAGAGTTCTATGTATATATATGCTGTGAATAATGAATACAAGCCAAGGAGAATTATCCTATCTTACAAAATAAACAAGCTGAAAATATTTTGCTTTAATTTATGAATAGTTGAAGACTACAATACATTAGTCCATCAGATGTAACCAATTTCCACGTATTATAGATCAGTTTAACAAACAAATTTTTTTATTTATAAAAAACCATATTGTTATTCAATTACTACCCTTGGACACAACTTAATAAAAACAAGTTTCTCCATCTTTTCCACCAGTACCACCTATAAAAAAAACCATAACCTTCTATTACATCACTCCTGCCCACAAGGCCTATCCAATAGCATCTTGTTTCTGTTATATGTGGATCTTTGGGTCAGAGTCTTCATCATTTTCTTTTGATTTTGTGCTATAATTGTATGAATCAAAATTTACTTGAATATCAAAGAAATGACACTTTGTTGAAGGAATACCATTTTCAAATAACCCACTTCCCATAGGAGGGCTAGTCTCTAAAAATGGTGGAGTGAAGACTTTCCGCCAAAATGAATTTTCAGATGAATATATATATATATATATATATATATATATATATATATATATATATATATATATATATATATATATATATATATATATATATATATATACATCCCCTATGAGAGAACCTGGTATATGTGAGGACATATTACAACCGTTGAATCAATTGCATCCAATGGTTATCATTTATCCCGGTCAAACATAATTTCAAACAAAATAAATAAATAAAAATAAAAAATCAGCGTTTTCTCTCTCCTCCTTCATTTTGCAAGTTATTTTTCTCTCTCCTCCTTCCATTTCTCAGTTCTCTCTACTCTCTTTCTCTTGGCTATTTGCTCTGATTCTTCATCAATTCTTCTTCAAACTTCATTTATTCTTCGTCAAGGTGAGTTTCGCTTATATTTTAATTTGTGTTCGATTTTCTTGGATTAATTTTTTCAATTTGTGTTCGGTTTTTTGGCTTAATTTGTTCAATTTATGTTCGATTTTTTTGGCTTAGTTTATCACTTTGTGTTCGATTTTTTCAATTTCATCATCAAATTTATGAATTTTGTGTTTGTGTCGATAATTTTGATGATATTTTTCTAATTTTGTGTTTTTGTGGACATTTAAGTCCGTTTTTGCTCAATTATTTCATGTAATTGTGTTTATTTTTTGGACATGTAATGTTTTGATGTTTGCTAGTCACTTGTTAAATAATACAGTGTAAATGTTTTGTGTTTTAAGGTAATAGTAATTGAGTTCTAATTTAGGGAATGTAATGTGCACACCAAGTGTTCGATAAAAGTCTTTGATATGATGTTACATATGTTTGAGTTCTAATTAACTAAATACATATCATTGACCAAGGTGTGTTGTGCCACCTTATGTCATTTATTAGTATTAAGAATTATGGGATATTTGATACTTTGCAGTCATATTTGTCTAATTAGAATTTATGCTACATTGCACTTTGGAGGACAAGGTTTTTGGCTTTGACATGTGTTGAAAATAAGCCTTTTTTCTATGGTGCTTTTTGAGCAAATTACACTGTTAGAATTCCATATACAAACCTTGGTTAGTTTAGCAAACCAGATTTCAATACTATGTCAAAGATTCCTTATCTTTTACCATTCTTCCTCCCATCAATAATGTATCTTTATATGCAAATATCTACCTGCTATATGATTCGATGTGTCAAAAATATTGAACTTGTCTTGGCAAACTTCTGATTTGGTTTAGATTTTTTATTCACATAATTTGCAATCATACTTGTTTGGAGGTTGAAAGCAATGGCTATTTAATACGGTTGAAGTTCTTAATTTTCCGAGGGCCTTATAATGAAGATGTAAAAACAAAAAGAAAATAGGTCCACTTGTAAGTCGTAACCCTTGTGGAACAGGATTCTTGGGAAGCGAGCCTAAAGCTATTGAGATGATGATCTGATTTTTCTTGTACGACAGTTAAAAAACCTTTAATGATCGATTCTAATACTAGTTATTTGCTTATGAACGTGTTTTCTTATTTGCTCATTTTATGTTTTGTTGGTCAGTATAATAGTTATTGTTTGGATAAAACTTGCTCATTTTATGTTTTGTTGCTCATTTATGAAATATCAGGTTTTTGATTTTGTATAGCATATCTAATGAATTGTATGTTTAGTGTGGAGTTGCAGTCATTTGTTAAATTAGCACTAAGTATTTGCTCATTTAACAAATGAGCAACTAACTATTTGCTCATTTGCTAAATGAGCAAAAAGATGATTGCTCATTTCCAAAATGATCAAAGAAATGTTTACTTATTTTCCAAATAATTAACTAATTATTTGCTCATTTTACAAATGAGCATCTAAGTTTTGCTCATTTGTTAAATTAGCAACTAAGTATTTGCTCATTTGACAAATGAGCAAAATATTGATTGCTTATTTGTCAATTGTTCATTAGATAATTTATTAGCCTATGCTTCTCTATCATAATATACTCCTTAGGGTTAATTTATAATTTGTACCAGGTTATTCTTTAGGGTCAGTTTATGCTATTAGGAGAAGTCAATCCTACTAATTCTGATGGCATGTGCTTTAGTTGAGGACACCCACTAACATCAAGGCTACCCAAATTGATATGTTTTCTAATATTTTGTATAAGCAGGACATCTGTTAAGACAGATTATGCTGCTAATGTTAGTGGTGACCAAGATGCAGCAGGGGCACGGTTAGGAGTTGTTGGTGATGACCAAGATGCATCAGGGGCAGCATAGTTAGGAGTTGTTGGTGGTGACCAAGATGCACTAGGGGCAGCACAGTTAGAAGTTGTTGGTGGTTCTACACAGCCACAACATAAGGGAAGGAAGTTCAAGACAGTTGCTTCTAAGGACAAAGGAAAAAAGGTTTTAAAGGAAACATTAAAGAAAGAAAAACTAAGTATTTGTTAAATTAGCAACTAAGTATTTTCTCATTTGACAAATGAGCAACTAACTATTTGCTCATTTGCTAAATGAGCAAAAAATTGATTGCTCATTTCCCAAATGATCAAAGAAATGTTTGCTTATTTTACAAATGAGTAACTAATTATTTGCTCATTTCACAAATGAGCAAAGAAATGCTTGTTGATTTAATGAATGATTTAAGAAATGTTTGCTCATTTGACAAATGAGCAACTAACTATTTGTTCATTTGACAAATGAGCAACTAACTATTTGCTCATTTATGTTATGACCTTTCAACTATTGTTTTGTTCTAATTGTCTAACTTTTCATTATGATTACCCTTTTCTTAGATGAGCAAAATATTTGCTCCTTTCATAGATTGAATAACATAGAAAAATAAGTTAAAACATATATATTGAGCAAATATTCTTTGTTAATTTATCAAATGCCCTTAGTACATGTATATTTGTCCCTCTGACCTACTACCATCACGTACTATGGCTGGGAAAGGAATGACAGTTGATATTTTGTGTCCTATGTGTGGTGAAGAGAGTGAGACAACTCTTCATACTCTTACATTATGTAACAGGGCAACATTTGGTGTACTTCTCCACTAAGTCTCGACCTTAGCACTTTTGAGGTTGGATCTTTTTTTGAGTGGTGTTTAAAGCTAGAGATGGTGCACACTGATATTGAATGGTGGAGCATGTTCAGGAGTCTGCTTTGGGGTATATGGTTGCGAAGAAATGTCTGGGTTTTTGAAGGGAAGATGGTTGATTTAGCTGGGATTCAACAAAAAGCTATGGGCATAATTAGAGAGTATGAGAAAGCCACTGTTAATCTGGGTACTGCTACTGTTTTGTAGAAATGGGAGAAGCCTAAGGTGGGTTGGTATAAGGTATAAGGTAAACTCATTTGAATTTAGTTTGCTCGTTTTATGTCAGTTTGCTCATTTGAATTTAGTTTGCATTAACCTACTAGCTCAACAGGTAGAGCATTGTGCAAATGCACAAAAGATGTGGGTTCGAATCCCACGTAGGTTCATTTGTGTAATGAGGAGACAAAGCGTTTATATGAGAGTTTAGTTGTAACAAAGTTTCTATAGTTATTAATCATTTCAAGCCAAATTTTTGCTCATATAATTTTTTGCTAATTTGATTTTCTTTATTTTTTATTTAATTTTTTTAGTTATTTATAGTTATAACCTATGTAAGAATTGAACCTACGTCCTATGAATTTGCATAGTGCTCTACCATTTGAGCTAATAGGTTTTATCATATATTATAAATAGTTTTTGTATATGTTCTAAAATTTACTGCAACCATTTAAAAAAATTTCGCTTATGCTCTAGAGTTTTCTACCTAAGCTCTAAATATATGTCTTAAATTATTTTTCTGTTCTAAATTTTTTCACCTTATGTTGCCCAATTGATAAATTAAAAAGAATTGTTGCTCATTTGATAAATGAACAATGAATTGTTTACTCATTTTATAAATGAACAAAGAATTGTTGCTCATTTGATAAATGAGCAAAGAATTGTTTGCTCATTTGATAAATGAGCAAAGAATTGTTGCTCATTATATAAATGAGCAAAGAATTGTTTGCTCAGTTGATAAAAGAGCAAGAAATTGTTTGCTCATTTGATAAATGAGCAAAGAATTGTTGCTCATTTGATACATGAGCAAAGAATCGTTGCTCATCACATATTATCAAAACAAGCAGCGAAAGAAACTTATACATCACATATTATCAAACCAACTTCTGTTTTTAGCACTCATTTTACATGGAAAATATCTAATTTTACCAACTACATTCTCCTTAAGCCGAGTAATCATTTGATCAGCATTAATAGTCCCTTGTTCAATTCCATGTGATTTCATTCCTCAAACGACAAATGCAATATTGGGCTTCAGCTAGACAACTAAAGCCGCAAAGACAACCTGTTTCTGAAATTTAGTCAAATTCTAGGCCTCTTTAAATATATCTCATAATTCTACAATAGCTCCCAATAGGAGTAGAGTTAATAAGCCAATTATAAATCTGCTTCAAAAAAGGCATTGCTAACCAAAAACACACCTGTCATCATCACACATAACCAATTTCTACAATCTGGCCCGAGTCTTGAGTCTCATACACATTGCTAACTAAAAACAGAATCTGTGCTTAGGCACTGATAATCTGTTCCACACAAACTCAGCCCAGAAAATCTTGTAATTACAAGGATGCATATATATATTGTAATCCATTATCATGATGTACCAAGCTAATATTCAAAGTGTAATTAAAGATAATACTCCAATTCCAAAGTAAGATATGAAATATCCTCAGCAGCATATTTCAAACTTGATACCCCGAGTATTAAGAAGAAGAAAAAAAAGTAAGTGAAAACCAAGCACCCATGTTTCAAGCATGTCAAGAGTGTGTGGTTGCCAAAACTGAGCGACCACTTAGAAAAGTATGTCAAGAAGAAAGAATCTCAAACAAGAACATCTCAATAATGGCAGATATAGTTAATTTGAAAAAGTACAAACCTCGGTGGCTCACCGAGTATAGAAAATTGTTGGGAACCTTCAGTAATCAAATTCAGATATAGTTTTATAACTAAATTCTCTAAAGCTGTAAAAAAAATCAACTATTTATGCCATTCGGAATCTCAATTACACATATATCAATAGTCATCCATAATTTTAATCGCACTAAAGCTCAGGATTCAATATAACTAGAAATAATATTTTCTTGACTAATAATTCTATTAACTTTATAAAAATCATCATCTCTATAATTTAAACCAAGTACAACTAGCACACAATCACATAATCGCACAACACCACAAAAGACAGGAATGGATGAAACAACAGGGAAGTAGCAGGGCCGCAGTAACATAGCGACATGTAGTAGTAGAAAAGGGGGGAAAAACTAAAAAAAAAGGTCTAGAGATTATCTTACCTCATGAATTGTTTCAATGGATTAGAAGAGGAACTCATAAATTGTTTAAATGGAGAAGTTGGAGTTCCCGCAAGTAAGAATAAGTAATCCTCAAAATCCAAACAATTCAAAGAACAAGAACCCTAATTTGCGGCCAGTGGTGGTTGCTTGTTTTTATGGCCGATGAAACTATTTTATAAGCTTCTAAACTCAAATATTCCTTGATTGAATTCGAGAACAAGCTAAACCGTTTAGAAATCTGCTATCATAATCTCAAATATGGGCTTGAAACTTGCAACTCAGACTTTTAAATCGTGGTTCATTTGTCAAGCCTTCCCCAACAAGAAGAACCAAAAATATTGAAAATCAAATCAGAAAATCAAAAATCGACTTGAACTCATTCGAAATCAAAATCGCAAAAACATGTTTCAAAATCGATCAAAAATTAAACTGAAATTTACATACCTTAACAGATTATCGCGAGAAATTGATGAGCAAAAGCAAAGAAATTGAAAACTGAAAAAAATGGAAGAGCGTAGAATCAGAGAACTTGGAAAAAGAGAGAGAAAATCTAAAGAGGAGAGAGAAAATCTCAGCTGTTGAATTTGATCTAATCTAGCGGCTGAGGTTTGTCCTCACATAAGGTGTGAGTTCTCACATAAAGGGTGGTTCTCACCGGATCCCGACCCTATATATAATGATAAAGTGGAACATAATATACACAATCCAATAAGTCTCTCTATGCTAAGAAGACAAAGTAAATAAAACCCGAGTGATCATGCTAGCCCATGTGTACAATATTACTATTCCATTGGTATAGATAGCCAAATTGATCAATCCATGACCCAATTCGAACCCTACTTAAAGTCACCGAGAGAACCCCAAATCCGAACAACACGATTTCAACCCGATTTGACCAAGATCTTTTATATACGAAGTATTAAAATTTAAAGAAAGTACCCGTCAATATGTCTTGCATTAATTTCATAAGATTTTAAGCACAACCCAACATCTGACCCCGAACCCGACCTAACGACCGGAATTATCACCGCTATAAATTGATACTTCATCAAGGTATTCATACAAAGCCTCAAGCATTAATTATACTTGCATACTATTTAATACTCTTATTATTATTTCGCTTACTGACTTTGGCATTAGGGGTCTTCCTCAATCACACCCCCAAGGCAAGTTTATGTGTTATACTTTACAGATTTAAGCTCAATTATTAATTGTACTAAACTCGTTTTCAAGCCACATCATCAATATATCTTAATCTAGACCACATTGTTTTTCTCGAAATATTTTGTATATTAAAAGTTAAAATGTATAGATAATATTAAGAAGTCCCAGATCAAGTACGTTTTCTCTCTCTAGAAATTTGAGAGCATCTCTCACTAAGTGTGAGCTTCACTAGTTTTGCTAGGGTTTGCTAGGGTTTGCTTTCTCCCTCAATATCTCTTGCGTGCTCCATTCCTCTCAGCATTTCAGTATAGACCCTCTAGGTGGGAGGGAGATCAATAGTTTCTTGTGCCTGTAGGTTTTATCCTCCTTTATCTCCATCCAAGAAGTTAATCTTCTTAATTGTATTAAAATACCTCGTTTCCCATAAAAGGTTTTAACCTTTTAAGCAACTTTCTCCTTATTCCAAGATAGCAGAGGTGTAAACTTCGCTTTCCTCTTCAATTCAATTGGGAAGTAATTGCTTTTTGTGTTATTGGTGGAGTTTAACAACTAGAGGCGGCTATTCCTCTAAGATCCCATCCCGTTCAGCGTTGGCTCCCCACGCGAGTGGTCTTTTCATATTCCAAGAACTGGAGTTTGGCTATAAATGCCAAGGGTTCGTTCTGGGATGTATCATCAGTCTTAATTCCTTTTCTGTCTTAACTTCTCTTCTGTTTCTCTTGTCTTTTCTTCTTTCATTCACATGCTTCTTTCTTTCCTCTCTAATAATCTTTGTCTCATTCCCTATTATTCTGAACAACATCATGAGCAATGATAGGGGTTTTCCTAACGCTCATAATAATCATAATCTCCAAAATATGCGAGGGGGACCCCTCATTCCCACTCTAATAGATTTTCGTATTGATAACGTTACTATTAATTATAAATCAAGTGTAATAGGCTTGTTCACAGGACCTCACCCCCCATCGGTGCATTTTGTTCAACACATTGTCGACTCTTGATGGATAAGGAGGGATGAGATTAGAGTCCATAGATCGGGGCCATACTTCTTGGTTGAATGCAGAAACAGCCAAGACCTTGAAGGTCTTATCCTAGCCAACACAACAATCATCGATGGCAGGGTGATTAACCTAAGAGGGTATCAAGTTGATCTTGTACCTAACCAAATGAGCTTTACTCTGGCAAGTATATGGGTAAGGGTTCATGGGCTTCCTTCAGCCTACCTTACTACAAGCTGGGCAAGACAAATAATAAGGCATGTTGTGTATATCGAGGAGATTGATCAGGAAGGAAATGATCTTCCCATCCACGCTGAGCTCAGAGCTAGGATGTTAATCAATCTGTCTATCCCTTTAATCCCGGGATGCTTCATTCCCCTGGAAGGGAATAGAGTGATTTGGGTATACTTGCGACATGAAGGTATATACAGATTCTGCAAATCTTGTGGGTGTGCAGGACATGCGACTTCTCGCTGCTCCCTTCACGCTGCTGTTGCAAGGAGGAGACTTAATGAGGTGGAAGCCGATGGTATAAGAGTGTTATATGGGCCAGCTGAATACCCATTTTATTCGAACTTTATTCGTGGCTTGCCAGACTCATATAGATGTCGAAATACTGGTTTGGACTTATGTCCTCAAGAAATACAAGAAGAGCCTTCATTGTATAGGAGGGTGCAAGGGGAAAATATGGGTTTTGAAGAATATCACCCGTATGTTGAGTCCCTATCATCTCATGAAAGTGAAGATAGTGAGGGGTTTCAAACTGGCGAGGAGGAGTTTTCGAAGGAGGAATCGGGTTTAGGTGAGGTGGAGGAAGATCCGGTGAGACCAGAACTCGAACTCTCGCCTGGAAGTCGTCTGGGTTTGGGTGGTGACCCTTATGCGGAGTTCACTCATGAGGGGCAATGTAGCCCTAATCTGGGCAACTATAATAGGGGAAATCCTCCTTTGATGTGCGTGGAACAGCAGCTAGATGAGCAGCATGGTGTGTTAGAAAGGAGAACAGGGGGTGCAATTCCAATTAGGCACGTCGCTATTAGAGGGTGAGAGGCACATACAACTACGTCTTTGCCTCCTCCAACTCAGCCTCTCTTCAAGGGCTCGACCTATGAGGTGGGGGAATCTTCGGCAGCCATGCAGAGGAACAGACAGGGAAGGGGGCCAGGGACGATTTTCCATACATTGGGTATCTCGGAATGGGCATCTTCACCTATTGGTTTCGAAAGGGTTAATGATTTGGGGCATGGAAATAGGGCTGGGCATGGTAGAGACTTGATGTCACCAATTGCTGCTATGTCGAATCAGGATTGGGAAAGCTCACCCATTATGGCTTCGAGAAGACTACATGATGAAGAACATCTAGAGGAAAATGAATATGCGTGCATAATGGAAGCAAGCACGATTCTTCCTTTAGGTATTCGACAAGCAAGGAGGGCGGAGATTCAAGAGCTTAACCGAGTTGCAAGGGGTGTTACTTCTCCTTTTCTTCGGCTATCACAGGCGGATTTAGGGGGGCTTCCGAATCTACCTCTCACGGAATTTGACCCCCCTAACAGCCCAATGTCGCATTTGAGCTCATTTAACTTTACAGAATTGTTTAACTACGACGATGAGGCATGCAACAAGAAGCACCTAAGGGAGGCGGTTGGAAATTTGCCGCATTCTTGTGATGGAGATTTGGTGAGATACAGGGAGTCTGATTATGAATGGGTGGAAATGAAAAGAATCAAGAGGTTTCACAGGTGGTCCGAGAAGGGTGGTTTCTCGATTTGGCTCAAGGATAAAAAAGGGAAGTGTAGGTTTGCTTCGAAGGCTATCTCTGATCCCGACATGGCACGGGAACTCGGGGTTAATGTTGATGGGGACCTCCGAATGAGGGGAAAGAACGAGAGACCCCAAGATAACTCTTCTTCTTTGACTGAATCTTACAAGAGGCAGAAAAGTGAGGAAGTTACTTCGGCTCTAAGGGAATGTAAGGGATGACATGGAAATCGATCTTCAATTACCTATTCTTGACTTGATGAGGCTATCATCAGGGGTGGAGGAGGCTGCTCCAAATCAGCCCCCAACAGGGATATGAAGATAGTGGCATGGAATTGTAGGGGTCTCAATGATCCATACTCCCTTACGGTTCCCTACCTAGTATGGATCTATCGATTGAAGTTACCTATGTTTTTGTTCATTTCGGAAACTAAAATGAAGTTTGCTTGTGCGGCGGCTAGATTAAGTACTATTAACACTACTTCCGCTTTTGGTTGGGACTCGGATCGAAGTAGTGGGGGCCTTCTAGTTTTAGGTTGGTCTAATGATGAAATCGAATGCTTGTATTCCTCAAAAAAATTTATCCTCTGTAAAATGATCGATATGAATGGAAGTTTGAAGTATGTACTTTTCTTTTATGGTGAGCCTCAAGTAGAAAATAGGAAAATTATTTGGGAACAACTCCAGTGGTTTTTAGAAGAGTTCAAAATCGTTCTAGTAATAGGAGATTTTAATCAAGTAGAAAGTGGGAGTGAAAAACTAGGGGGATTGACCCAAATAAGAGGAATCGATGCCTTCCTAGATTGGAGGTTTGGTAGCAATGTGACGGAAGTTCCTTTCTCGGGGCCAAGATTCACTTGGAGCAATAAAAGGGAAGGTAATGATCTTATCCTAGAAAGGCTGGATCGTGCCTACATCACAGAGGAATGGTTTGCTCATTCTCCCGATGGAAGGATCTTTCATGAACCAATTGTTTGTTCCGATCACGCAGTCATGACTTACCATGATCAGCCTAGATCTACCTCTTCTAATAGGCCTTATCAAATTGAGAACTGGTGCCTCAACTTTCCGAAAGTCAAAGAAATTGTAAAAAATTCTTGGAAGGAGGATTGTCAGGGTTCGTACATGTTCCAGCTAATTAGAAAGTTGGGTAAGCTTAGGTCAAAACTCCAATACTGGTGCTTGGAAAATAAGAAGGTTTGGGGGATCAACTGGAAAAAGATCACTAAGGATCTTCAAAGCACGGGGATGAATATTAGTTTGATTAAGGAAGGAGAGGGGTATGTCAAGCGTATTCACCTTCTTATACCTGAGGGTCAATTGTGTTTTAGGTTTTGGAAACAAAGAATGAAAGCAAACTGGGTCAAGTTCGGGGACTGCCCAACGCCTACCATGTACAGGAAAGTAAAACAACAACAATCTCAAAAGGAAATCTTGACTTTAAGGAATGGAAATGATACATGGGTTGAGGGGCAAAGGGAGGTTGAAGAGGTAATCTTGACCTCAATCAAGGAGGTCTATAACCCGGTTATGCCTGATAATCATGGGGAAGATATTGACCTTCTGCTTCGACAACTTGATATTCCCCTCATCCGGGATGAGGATTGGCTTTGGCTAGACAGGGATTTTTCTGACAGTGAAATTAAAAAGGCAATGCTCAATCTGCATTGCTCCAAGTCTCCAGGCCCAGACGGGTTTACGGTGGATTTTTTCAAATCCTACTGGCATGAAGTAGGGCAACTGGTGATTGATAGTGTAAAACAATTTCTGAGAACAGGTAACATGCTCAAAGAATGGAACCAGTCACTGCTAGTATTGATTCCAAAGGTTAAGGTTCCAGAGCTTGCGAGTCAGTTTAGACCGATCAGTTTGTGCAACACAGCCTACAAGTGCATCTCTAAATGCTTGGTTAATAGGCTTAAACCAATCCTCCCTAGCCTTATCACAGAAAACCAGCATGCCTTCATCCCAGGAAGGTATATGGAGGATAATATCCTTCTGAGTCATGAACTCATGCACCTTATAAACTCGAGGAGGGGCTCCAATTTCACAGCAATTAAGATTGATATGTCAAAAGCTTATGATAGAGTGGATTGGCTCTTTCTTCTGAAAGTGCTACAAGCATTTGGGTTTTCGAACCACTAGTTAAGGATGATATCAAAGTGTGTCTCAACAGTGAGTTTCAAAGCAGTCATCAACAGGAAAACAACTAAACACTTTGCTCCTAATTGTGGCCTGAGACAAGGGGATCCGCTCTCCCCATACCTATTCATTTTCTGTATGGACATCATGTCAAGGATGTTAACTCTGGCAGAGGATATCAATCTTCTCAAAGGATTGAAAGTATCTCACAGATCTCCCTCGATCTCTCATCTCTTCTTCGCAGATGATGCTATGCTCTTTTTCAAGGCAAATGAAGAGGCATGTTTGTGCATTTCTGACATCCTTAATAGGTCCGGGAAAGCTTCTGGTCAACAGCTAAATCTCCAAAAGTCAGTTATAAAGTTCTCGCTGGGTGTCGACTATGAGAAGAGATTGGCTACGAAACAGATCCTTTCTATGCCTGAAACCGAGAATATGGGAATTCATCTAGGGGCTCCAATTGATATTGTAGGAAAGAAGAGCTCCGCTTTCCAATTTCTGGTTGACAAAGTTTCAGAAACAATCATCTCTTGGGCTTCCTTACACCTTTCCCAACCGACAAAACTAATCCTTATCAACACTGTGCTGGTAATCATGTCTGCTCATATCATGAAGTGTCTGAAACTTCCCTAGAGCATTGCAAACAAGATTGATTCTTTAATCGGTCGTTTTTGGTGGGCTGGTAATGGGAATAAGGGCCTACACTGGGTAAGTAGAAGTGTCATCTAGCTCTCGAAAAGTATGGGAGGTTTGGGAATCAGGGGGTGCTCGAATCTTAATGACGCTCTCCTTTTCAAACAAGCAACAAGGATGCACCTTAATCCACAGCTATTACTAGCAAGAGTACACAAAGGATTTCAACCATGCAGTATATGTCATATCACTAGGCCTTATAAAAGGCAAGGGAATCCTTCAATGGGTAGGGCAAGCCTTCAAAAAATCGCCTAATCCTTTAAGGAGGGATTTGCGTGGAAGGTGGGGAATGGTAATAAGATCAAGGCTATAAGCATGCCTTGGGTGAAAGGGGAAATCCCTCTAGTTAAGGCGGGCCAAACTTTGGGGGGCGCAGTGAATTGGAAAGTGAGTGATTTCATTAACACGGTGTCTAAAACATGGGATGCAGGAAAGATAAGGGAATGTTTTGAATGGAATAGTGCAAAGGCGATTCTGGCAATGGAGCTTCCGCATTCAACCGAGGATGATTTCCTCTATTGGAAATATCACCCTTCGGGTAGGTACACAGTTAAAACTGGGTATTACTACCTCTCAAAGGATTTAGGATTGGAACGCTCTACTTTTTTGGAACGGGACCAGGAATTTGTTAGGTTGGTGTGGAGAATGAACATTCAACCGAAATGGAAAGTGTTTATGTGGAAGCTGTTTCATGATGGTATTGCAGTGAGGGTAATCTGGAGAGACGGGGGATATGGATGAAACTGCTTGTGATCTCTGTGGAGTGGTCTTGGAAGATAGCCAACACCTGTTTAGGCAATGTATTCTGGCAAAGGAAGTTTGGAGAATGGCTCCCTAACTATTTGCCCTGACTATCCTGGGTCCTCTTCATTGAGAAGATGGATTCAGCACTATATCCTGCTCTTTAATAGCGAGGATGGTAAGCATAGTAACCGATGTGCTTTGTTTATTGCAATGTTATGGGGACTATGGAAAACCAGGAACGCAAGATGTTTCAAAGGCACTATGGGGACAAGAAGCCTAGTGATGGAATTCATAAATCTTGCAATGGAGGATCATGAGACATTTAAACAACAAGCAAGTCCAACAAACGAGAAGGAGGCTGCTAGCAAGGATAATCCGATTATTCCTCCGGGTTTCAACTATGTGCAGCTAGGAAAGGAGAAGCATGATTTTGATGATTTTATAGTGGAAGCAGATGGCTCCTGGGACAAGAAGACGATGTGAGCAGGGGTTGGCTGGGCAGTTAAGACTAATTCCCAAGGCCTTGCCCTTGATGAGGGTGGAAAACATGGAGCAGCTGCGTCAGTCACACAATGCGAAGCCTGGGCTTGTCTTGAAGCGATGAATTGGGCCAAAGCTAAAGGAAAGCATGGAATACTTCTTTTATCTGACTCTATTTCCCTTTTAAACAATTTACAGGATAACCAGAGAAAGGAGATATCTATAAAGTGGTTGCTGAAGGAGTTGAGGGAAGTCGGAGCATCTTTTCAAAGATGCACGATTTTGAAGGTTCCTAGAGATCATGTTCAAAGGGCAAATGACATTGCTAGGAACTGTCGGATCGAAATTTCTAATTGGTTGTAGGTGTATTTAGTTTCATTTGCTATTGTCAAAAAAAAAAAAAAAAAAAGTTAAAATGTAATAGCTAAAATGTTATACTTTTATCAAAAAAAGCTCCAATGTCTCTTGAGGTCCCAATCAATTTTTGATGGTTTCAAGGTGTCGCCAACTTTTTTAGACCCGTTATGTGCAACGAAATAGGAGCAGATTGTGAAATCGTGACAAGGTACACCGGCGATGCCCATATGGTGTAAATATTAGTATATGAGTCATAGATTATCATAACCACGCAATGTAGTTCAATGATTAATTCATCATCATTAGTATATTTTGTGGAGAGGTAAGGTTCGTTTTGCTCTTTTCGTGTTTTAATAAGTGTCACATTTTGATTTTTTTCACTATTTATATTAAGGTTTCGACTTGATTAATTTACTAATATATAAAAAACAAATGTTATTGTGTAATACATTGTTGGATTCGTTATAATGTATACTTTTATAATATCAACTATCTTATAATTTTACTAACATATGCGAAGTAATTAAATGAATTAATGGTCAAAGTTGTGTCTCGACATATACACAGTGTTTGGTTAAAATGTAACACTACTTATTAAAACACGAAGAGAATGTGAATAATTTAATCGTCCAAATACTTTATAAACAAATTTAAATTTGTAAATAATATCACAAAATAAAAAGGACAAGTTTGAACAAACCACTGTCGACTTTATGAATAGATGAGGTTCGTAATCTTCATAAAATTCGGGATCCACCTAAATGACAATGTAAAGCAATAATATTAGAAGTTAGATAAATATATAAGACCACATCCCTTATGTGAGAACCCTATTATTTGTGAGGACTCATTATAACCGTTGGATCAATTACATCCAACGACCACAATTAATCCCGGTCAAACAAAACAATTTAATTTGAAAACAAATTCTTGCGTTTTTTCTCTCTCCTCCTCCCTCTTTCAAGCGTTCTTTTCTCTTTCCTCATTCAATTTCTCTGTTTTCTACTCTCTTTCCCTCTGCTATTCTCTCTGATTTTTCATCACTACTTCTTCAATCTTCATCAATTCTTCATCAAAGTGAGTTTATTGTTTATATTTTCGTGTTTTTCAATTCATTTTAGGTCACATTCAGTTACATTCATTGTTGATTTTTGTTTTGATTTTCGTTTGAATTTCGCTGATTTTAGCTCACATTGTTTATTAATTAGTGTCAATTCTGTTTTACTTTGTTTTTTTTTGTTGATTTTAGTTTGATTTTCGTTTTTTTTTGAGTAGTTATTAAGTTGATTTTAGTTTTATTTGAGTTTTTACCTTAATTTTTGTTTGATTTTTTGGCTTAATTTCTTCAATTGTGTTTAATTTTTCTGCTTAATTGTGTCAGTTTCTGTCAATTATTTTAGCTTAATTTTATCAGTTTGTGTTTGATTTTTTCAATTTCTTCATCAATTTTTTGAAATTTTGTGTTCAATTTTGTTATCATACATGTATTCTAAGAAGATGGCATAATTGTTTTAGCAACTCGACCTAAATTTTATTGTTCTTTAATTTGACCACAGAATCTGGAAGTTCCTGACAGACTAAGGTAGCCAAGTGTCCTTGCAAGCTCATTTGTAACTTCTATATCTGTAAGACTTTCTGAACATAGGGTTGTGTTCATATTATGTTCAATAAACTTGGAGGCATAAGGTTGAGGAATTTGGTAGGCTTTGTCATTCGCTCAGGTTTATTCTTGTAATAAATTGTCTTTGCTAAGGGAAACAATGTTGCGACACACTTTTTATGCATAGGATTCAACGTGCCTACTAATTGCAAATGAGTCTTGTGATTATTGTATGAATAGTATTGGTTTGTAATCTATCCTTAAAAATTATAGTTTCACTTGGAATATGAAAGGGCTTTTTTCTCAGGAGTAATGTTTAGTCTAGGACTCTGGGGGGATTGGTCTATTAGTAGTTTTCTATGACAATATTAGTTGGTTAGGATTAGTGTAGAGAGGTGTAATCAGAAAATTATGGGGAGTTATTTTACAAAGCCACATGAAGGTCTAGGATTGTAGCCACTTTTTGTTTAGCAAATCACATCAAATTATGATCATCTTTCATTCTCTTCTTCCTCATTTCTATAATTCAACTTTCAGATACATTAAAGCCTAGAGGTGTGCCCCTAATATGATGTTGTGTCGTTTTCCAGCTATTTCTTTATTTCACTTTAAATAGCACATATTATCATATTGGCTTCACTCTATTCACTTTGAAACGCTTAATTAAATGTAGTAACTTTTATATGAACCTATTTTCCCTGACATGACCCTCATAACAACTTTGTTGAATTTACATTTCCTCACTTTTTAAGGTGTAAAAATGTAAAGGTAAATATCTGATACCTTGATTTACAATGATGGACAGGATATACAAGCTCGAGGTTGGTTGACATCATACTCCACCGTTTTTACTACATCCATGATGATATTGTTTCTGCTCTTGAGATAATGATAAAGCTACAACGTGAAATTTTATTCAAATATTAAACAAGTAACAGGTACTTTTTCGAGTTCAGTAAACTAATTTGTTGTGCTAATATTAAACATGTTTAAGCATGATTCCAGCAGCCACAGATGATTTTTGTAACTTTTAAAACACTTGTTAGATGAAGCTGTTAATATTTGTTAAGATTAGTAGTATATATCATTTTCCAATTAGCAGCCTTTCTGTTTAGAGACGTGACATGTGTAAAGAGGCATTAAAGAAATCTCCTCCTGGGAAAGCTTTGGGGAACCTCATCCCTTTCTAACTCTCTCTACTATTTTCGCCAATGATGTATGAACTTTGATGAATGGTGTTCATTTTATTTTAATTTACTCATTTTAATTTGCTCATTTTATTTTGACATGAATGGCCTATGATGATTCCTAAGGGTTTCATATGAAATGGCATTGGTGTGTCTTGAGTTGCTATAAAATTTTATTTTGATGTTTTGAGGAGCTGAGAAATTTGAATTATGTGGATTTTATATTGTCGAAGGAATTTAATATGTTCTGATTATTAACAAAGGTTTGTTTTATCAAATGAGCAAATAATTTTTTGCTCATTTATCAAATGAGCATAAAATTTTTGCTCATTTATCAAATGAGAAACAATTATTTGCTCATTTAAATGAGCATTAAATAATTTTTTGTTCATTTGTCAAATGAGCAAATAATTTTTTGCTCATTTATCAAATGAACAAAAATTAAAAATGTGCAAATAATTTTTTCTCATTTATCAAATGAGCAAACTATTTAATGCTCATTTGTCAAATTAGTGCTCATTTGTGAGTGTGTTTGAATGTTTTAATACGTTAGCCTACTAGCTCAAGGGTAGAGCATTGTGCAAATGCACAAAAGATGTGGGTTCGAATCCCACGTAGGTTCATTTATGTAATGTGGAGACACAAGTTTGTAGAGTGAGCAAAAAAATGAGCAAACTACACTCAATTGGTCTAGAAACTTAGAAACCTAAAAGGGGTATATTTGGGGATATTAGAGAAAAATAATGGGTGGTTTTGAGAATTTGAGGAAAGTTTTTAATTGATATGCCATGTTTAAACATTATAATTTCAGTTGCATATCCCCTGTTACAAGATTGGAGTTCCTACTTATATTCCTCCAAGATTATCAAAATGGGGTTGCTCCAAGATTTGAGGCTCATGTAAGGGAATTAGTAGATTGAAACTGTAATAGAAGCTACTTCAGAGCTCAGGATTGCAAACCAATAGGGTTCTTTAGCATTTGAGAAACCTACAAGCAGCTTATAATGCCAGGCAGGCAGATTGTATACCTGAAATACTGCAAATGTCGTCTGTGATAACTTCTATTTATGAATTAGCTGAGGGATACTACATATTAATTTAGTTCTTCTGAGTGGTTTAATCTTCTGTGGATATATAAAGAAAAAGTATTGAAAAAAGCATAGTTGAACAGAAAAGGAGAAATGATCAAGTTTTTTTTGAAGTTTTTTTTTTTATATATAGTTATTTATAAATACAGCCTATGTAGGATTCGAACCTACGTTATCTATGCATTTGCATAGTGCTCTACCATTTGAGCTAATAGGTTTTTGATATAAATCAACACCCTCTCATAGAAGCAGAGGAAAACAATCACATGTAGAAAGTGAAATGCCTCCATTATTACTACAAAAGCCACTATAGCTCACAAATTACCCAACACATGCTCACCCAACACAACTACTACTAGGAAGTATTATCAATTAAATTAGTAACAAGTGAATATGCACCCCATTAAACACACTTACACACACACTCTCAATAATTAGAACTGAAATCAGATTCTTAAATAAGAATGTACACGGCCAGGAGCAAACACACACACTTACACATACACTCTTACAATCACACACACAGACACACACACAATAATTTCATAATCTAAAATTAGAACGGAAATCAGTTATTGAAATCAGAACTACAAGCCGAAAGATGATGGGGCAGGGGGATAGGTTTGTGGAGGAAAGTGGAAGAAAGGAGTTTGGTTGGTGTGCAGGAAACATACCAAGAAGAAGGGGGTGGGGCTTGTGCATAGGCAAGCAGACCAAGGAACTCAATGCTCATTTGTGAAATAAGCAAACAATTCTTTGATCTTTTGTTAAATGAGCAAATAATTGAATGTTCATTTGTCCAATGAGCAAATAACTCAATGCTCATTTGTCCAATGAGCAAATAACTCAATGCTCATTTGTGAAATTAGCAACGAAGTATTTGCTCATTTGGAAAATGAGCAACTAATTATTTGCTCATTTGACAAATGAGCAACTAATTATTTGCTCATTTGACAAATGAGAAACTAACTTATTATCGTTGCTCATCACATATTATCAAAACAAGCAGCTAAAGAAACTTATACATCACATATTATCAAACCAACTTAATTCTATTTTTAGCACTAATTATACATGGCAAACATCTAATTCTACCAACTACATTCTCCTTAAGCCGAGTAATCATTTGATTAGCATTAATAGTCCCTTGTTCAATTCCATGTGATAGCATTCCTCAAACAACAAATAATTACCAAGCATTTTCTAACAAGCATTTCATCAAACACCTTGTATGCACTATCAGGATATTCAAAACAAACTCATTGATAATTACCAATTGTTCAGTTAGTTGATCAATCTCTACCCTGGCAATGAAATCACCCTTAGGCCCAACCAAGTCTTCGACACCATAGTTCTTCCTCCTGCGGACCTACAAGTCCAGCTCGTCTGCAACCTCCTCGATGGTGTCAAGGATCTTGTCTACCGTCAAAATTGAAAATCTTATTGAAAATTCTAATGAAAATCCTAAATTGAGAACACTCAAAGTAAAAAAAATCGAGCAAAAATTAGAATGTCAAACTCGAATAACCAAAATTAAGAACATTCATATTAAAAAATTTCCAGAATACTAAAATCGAATTAAAAAATGTGAAACCCAAATTTTTGTAATCAAAATCGCACAATCTTGATTTAAATTCAAATTAAATCATAGACAACAACGAAAATCAAAATCAAATTAATAGTAAAATCGAATCTTAATAATTAATGCAATTCGAAATTTTCAGAGCAGTAAAATCGAAATTGAAAAGTTGAACAAACCTTGATAATTATCGAGCCTTCATATTCTTTAATCGAAGTTATTCGCACTTGTGAAGAAGAAGATGAAATCAAAATTGTCAAGCCTTCAAATGGATTAATCAGTCGCCATTGATGAAGCTTCTTGGTGGAGAGAAGTCACTTAACTGGATAGAGAGAGAAGACAGTTAAGTGGTTTGTAGGAGGTTTATGTGCTTAATCACAGCCGTTCGATTTAATACAATTTAATGGCTGAGATTTGTTCTCACATATGGGATGAGTTCTCACATAGAAGGTGGTTCTCACCGGATCCCGACCCTATATATATATATATATATATCCTTTTCCATGGAAACCAAAAATTATGAAATAAAACCATCAAAAAATTTTGCATGGATTGGATATACAATAAATTTAATGTACATCCATTTATTGTATACTAAAAGTTATCCATATTATTACAAAAGTTACCTTTAGTCCCATATATATAAGTTACCCTTATTACACAGTTAAATTTATTCTCAAAAAATTAGCCTTAATCCATCAAAAGTTACTCATATTACCCAATTACTTTTATTCTCATATAATTAGGCCTTGTTCACTTCACCTTAAAAAAATAATATTCAGTAAAATTAATTTATGTTCAGTAAAAAATAAGTTCAGTTCAACAAAAATAGTTTCAGTTTAGTAAATAATAATTTTAGTTCAGTAGTTCAGCAAAATTAATTTCAGTTCAGCAAAACTAACTTTTCAGTTCAATAAATATAATTTAGTTCAACAAAAATAATTTCAGTTCTAAAAATAATTTCAGCTCAGCAAAAATTAGGTGAAATGAACAGGGTTTTGCTTTTAAACTATCAAACTTTACCCATAGTGTCTTAAAAGTGATCCATATTTCTTTCCTTTTTCCTTTCCGTCACACAGTAAATTATTATACACCTGGTTTTTCAGAATATATGTATAAAACCATGCACACAACATTAGAGCATCAATAATAATAATATCATTTACTACTATCAAATGTTATCTATTAAATGTTTTTTTTTTCTTTTCATATGAAGTAATAAGGTAAAATGTCACCACTTACAATCCATCCAGCTTGTATTTGATTAAAAGCATTTCCGTATCCGCTTTCTATCAACAAAGATAGAACCATAATGATTTTGTTCAACTAGTGGTGGCTTAAACACACTTATCTTCGTATACACCAAATAAAATGAACCTTGAATCACTACTTCTGAAAACTAAGACAAACTTGGAGCAAAAAATTAATATAAAATGATGAGATAAAAAACTAAGGCTCTATTCACTTCACTTTATTTTTGTTGAACTTAAATTATTATATTGAAATGAGATTAATTTTATTATAGTTGAAATTATTTTTCCAAACTGAAAATACTTTACATTTCTTTTTTAAAGTTACTAATTTTTACTGAAATGAAATTACTTTTACTAAATTAAAATTATATTAACTAAACAAATATTTTTTTTTTCCTGAACTAAAATTATTTTTGCTGAAAGGTGGTAATTGAAAGGTGAGGTGAATAGGGCTTAATATATACTCCCTCTGTATTTTATCATTTGCTCCATATCTTCATGAGCGGAGTTTTAGGATAAATAGTAGAATGTAATAAATTATGAAGTGAGGTTGGGGGAAGGATAAAATATGATAGTTGGAAGAAGAGAGAATCTAAAATTATTGAAGTATGATAGTTTAATAAATTTGAGGATCCATTAGAAGAGAATAAATTAGTAAAATATTGTGAAAGGTTTTCAAAAAAAGAAATGGAGCAAGTTATAAAATACGATCATAAACAAAAAAAAAGTGGAGCAAGTAATAAATTACAGAGGGAGTACATAGCTCTACAAAAAAAATTTGTCTTACATACATATATGACATTACTATTAATTTATATAATTACTCCCTCTGTCCCAGTTTAGTTGCAACATTTTGACTGGACACATCTGCCGAACCACATGTTTGATCGTCGATATCTTTTATTATATATTTATAGAAGCTATATATAAAAAGTTTATATTAAGAAACTATACATTAAAATAGACTCAACAACATCTTACATGATTACATTGGCTTTCATATAATAGCTAAAAAAGATGGTCAAAGTGAAATGTGGGAATAATGTAAAAAGTCAAAACGTTGCAAGTAATTTGGGACAGAGGGAGTATGTATTATTAGATCTTAAAACAAGGTCTTGTAATTTCTATACCTAATTAAAATTGGAAAAATTGTCAAGAATAAAATGACCTTTCAGCGGTCTTCCAAAGATAAAACAACTTTCTGATTATTTTAAAATAAAACGACTTTTGACATACATCTACCCAAAATAGAACAAAAAACCGATAACCCGTTAAAAACTTAAAACTGAACACATGTCTCTTAATTCTTTGTAATTGATTGGAATTTTTTATTTTTATTTTACATTTTTCTTTTTATAAAAAAATTGATTTTGAATTAAAAAAAAACACCCTCACTCTCCTCCTCTCCCTTCTCTGTCCTTGTGAGCCACCTGAACGGCCTCCCTACCACCACCTTACCACAAAAGTACCTTCCCTCCCTTCCGAAACCCACCTGCAGCCCCTCAACCACCCCACTCCCCTTGAAACAACCCCGAAACCACCCTAAAACCACTGCAAACACACACGTAACCCCGGAATTCACCCCTTAACCAACTCACTCTTTGAAATAACCCCGAAACCACCCTCAAACCTACCCGCAACAATCGATACCACCCCTAAACCAACTAGCAACCCCCTAACTACCCCTCAGCAGGATCGTGAGTCGTTATTATTCAAATTCTTCCGCAATAAAATTCAACCGAAACTGAATTTTATGAACAAATTAGAGTCAAATCTTGTTGGATCAGTGATAGTGAGGACGAAAATGTAGTAGCATTGAAAGTAATAGGAAAAGTAGAATTATTGGATTTTCTTTACAAAAAAAAAAAAAAAAAAAAAAAAAAAAAGAGTAGAATGACTGGAGATTGGAAATTGGATGTGGGTGAATGAGGGTGGTGGTGGTGGGAGGAAGTACTAATGTAGGTTTGACATGCATTTGCAAATGCATGACAAATACTAAAATATTGAAAAGCATATGGGGTGAGAAAAAGGAGGAGAGAGATGGGTAATTGGAACCACTTTTAAATGTACCACTAAAAACTTATATAATACCATTGACTATGTAGTGATACTATTTCTACACGTAATTAGTACCACTGAATGAATATATAGTATCACTACTTACATACATAGTACCAATTAATGTTCAATGGTTCTATTTGATTATTTAGTGATACTATTGATCACCTAATGAAACTACTAAATTTAGAATATACATTTTCGTGAAATGACCCTCATGCCCCTCGTTGTGCATTTACTCATACCTAAGTAACCTCCCTTTGGAAGGCCTCATGGTGTTGGTGATTGGGTGGGCGGTGGTTGGTGAAGGGGTGATGATTGAGTGAAAGTGGCTTTTTTAAAAAAAAAAAAAAATTAAAATCATTTTTGTTAATAAAAAAGTAAAAATAAAAAAACAACAAAATACATTACGACATGTGTCACAATAACCTGTTCAACAGGTTACCAACCCGTTACGTTCTATTTGAGCAAATGTATGTCAAAAGTCGTTTTTTTTTAAATAATCAAAAGGTCGTGTTATTTGGAAGACCGCTGAAAGGACATTTTATTCTTGACAATTTTTCCATTTAAATTAGGTGATTATATCTTGTTATTATCATCCTTACTAATCTCCTGTGAACTAGTTGTACATATGTTCTTGCTACATTACTCCCTAGATTAAGGTTGACTTGTACTCTTTAGCTTTGTGTTTACCATATATATATTTTGAATCATTGTGTTTACTATATATACATGTAACATAATGGTGGGAATTATTGATAATACAAAACATTCTCAAAAAGGACAATATATCATTAAGAGACATATATAAAAAGAAAATCACCTCTTGCCAACCCCGTGCCACTAATTTTGATGCATTGTATTTGGTGATGTATAGTTTGTCTCTTTATATGTATGTGCTCTTTGAATCCTCGGATGTGTTGTTATTGGTGATGTATGGTTCCGTTGTTTTGATATCTCGTGATAATTCATGTGTCTGAACAAAACCATTATTAAACACAAACACATGAATATATATAATGAAAAGGAATAGAATGAATATTGTAGCACGAAAAAACATTAACAAATTGTCACGATATACATTTTTTACATGTACATCAAAAGTTCACAACTTTAGTGAAATGTAATCTAAAATCATCTAAGCTTTTTTGGTTATAACATAACATTTTGTAGTCTAATACTCGAATTATCTCATTATTTCTCATTTTTCTCAATAAGGAACACGTAAAGATATACACTAAAACTTACTGTTGTGGTTGGTTCCAATTTTGCAATAACAGATTTTTGACTTGAGTTCTCCTGCTTGGTGTACCTCTATTTCCACAACAACTTGCAATACTAAATAAAAACACAATAAAAAAAATTAATACGACCGCCATTGCAAAGAATTATACAGCAAGAGCAGGGATAGGGTGGGTGGTTAAGCCTAATGAGCATTGTCATATACTGGAGAAGGGAGGTAATCAGGGAGCAGCAGTGTCCGCTTTTCAATGTGAAGCTTGGGCTTGTCTGGAGGCCTTGAAGTGGGCGCGAGATAAGGGTAAGCATGGGATCCTTATTCTTTCTGACTCGAGCCTCTTAGTTAATAATCTAAAGGAAAAGACGGGTAACGAAATCACGACAACTTGGATTCTAAAAGGGATTAGGGAAGTGGGGGAAATCTTCCAGCGATGCACTATCTTAAAGGTTCCCAAAGAGCATGTTCCCAGCGATGCTAGACAATACCGGACTAACCTATCTTTCCTGTAGATCTCGTTTTTGCTGTGTTTTTGCTATTGTAAAAAAAAAATGCAAAAAATTATAAAGCAAAATAGTATATTATGTGCTTCTCAGGTTCTTATGCTATACATACAAGTATAATATATTGGATTATATATAGTATAATTGTAGGGAATTTTCCAAACTCAACCTTTTGAGCCCCCACTGTGATCATGCTTTTAGGCATGGTGCCGTCCAAAGAAGCTAGAGATAGAAGAGTCGCCAAACAAGTTTTAGGAACTTGTAAACCGTTCACATGTGCGAAGGTTACACCCCATTCACGATCTCGGAGATCACTAACTCCATAGTGGTCCGGAACCATGACTGGATATTCGGGGATGATGGTACGAATCCAACCTAAAAGAGATTGAATCCACTCTAAATCGGCCTCTACTAATTCTTATTATATTCATGTGCGCTTTTCGATCAACATACATACGTCAAGTTATCCCTAAACTTGTTTAATTTATGTTGGTCCTGTTTAATTTATGTTGGTTAATTATTAATGCACAATCAAATCTATTATTGGTGATCATTTGAATTAAAATCACATTAACCTAAAATCAAATTATTAATTATCTTATTAGGCGTGATTTCAAGTACATATTCCCTTTAAACCTGCAAGAAGGGGCGTGATCAAGCAATAACAATCAATCATGAATAATCAAGCAACATATGACTAATTGACACAACAATCATCATCATCAAAATATCGTTAATAGTAAGATCCTAGGCATGATACTAAACGGATTAATAACAAACCCTAGCATGTCACTAATAAAAACCATAATCAAAGCATTAACATAAACATGATACTAGAAATCATAAAAAGCATCCTAAACATGATACTAGGAATTAAAAAAACATTCTCAACATGATTTCTAAAATATAAAAATATTCTAAACATGATTCCTACACCGAAATCAAAGGAACGATAACAAGGGTAATTGAATTACTCGCTTCGATGCCTCAACCTTCTTGCTATTAAAACAATAAACACGTTAGTAACTTCAAAAAAGATTAAATCAACAAAGTAAATAAATCAAATATGAATTGAAATATAGATTTGGGACCAAACCCTCAAAACTATCAATCTTTCTTGTCGAGGTCGAAGGCAACGTCGAGGAGGGCAAGGAGTATTCGAATCTCGTGAAGGAAGTATGGTGTAATACCCCGAATTTTTGAAACATATTTTCTAATTAATTAATTAGTATTTTCTTAAAAGGGTGTTTTAGTAATTTATTTTACTATTTGAATTTTGGAGCCAAAACGATATTTGAATTTTGGCGCCAACAACATTAATTCAAAACTCAATTATTATTTTGGATTTTGGATAAGATTTATTATCCATTTATTTCATTTTAAAAACCGGATTATATATATTTATGATATTTTAATCAAGCAAAATTATATTTTCTTATTTAATTTAAAAGGGTCGATTTCCCTAATTAATTAGCTAGGATTTTCGGATTTTCTTAGTTAAATTAGTTAGTGAATAATTGGTATTTTTCTAATTAATTATTTTATACAAAATATATTATTTACACAATCATTTTTATTCCTTAAAAACTAGCAAAATAATTGCCTAAATATTTAAAGGGAGGTCCGAAAATATGAGCTTAGGAAATCTTAAATTTTCAGCCACCATATTGTATTTTGAGCAAAATTATTTTGGTAATTTTTGTATTTTAATTATCATCCTCAATTCTATTATTTTGCTTAATTCTTATTTTCTATCTCCTAAATATTTGATCATCTTATTTATTTACCATAAAACATTCTTGATTATTACCCAATAAAAGCCATTTACCATTTAATATTTCATGAATACATACTTACCTGAATTCTTTATTTCTTAATCACCATAAACTAAACCTTCCTTAATTCTTAAACTCTCTTTTCCAAATAATTCCTTAAATTACATTTACCATAATTTTTCCTACAAGATCTTACCTTAATTCTTTCATTCATGAGCCTATAAATACTCCCTCGTACCTCTCATATTCTTCAAACCAAAACCCAATTCTCTTCTTCTCTCTTATTCTTCTTTTCTCCAAACCTTTTCATACTTTTCTTTCTACTCTTTTCATACATAATCAGCTCGTATATCTTTAGAGCCAATTTTCAGATATTTCTGCTTAGTTTTGAGGTTTTGCTATTTCATGGAAAATTGTTCCTCTTGAAAACTCCTTGAGGTTTGGTTCAAGAATCACCCAATTCGGAGTTATATTGATGGAGTTATAGCCTCTACAAGTTCTGTCTTTTCTTTCCAACGCAAATTCAATTCTCTTTAATCCTATTCCTTTATTTTCTTCATGGTTAGTTTTCTAAAATATAAGTACTTATTTCAAAGCTATAATTTTATATTAATGTATTATTTTTAAATGAGTTTCATAATCCATGTACATTAGTTTGGGTTTATGTCTAAATATATTGTGATAACCTTATGGTTATGTTAATTGCAAGGTGTATACGTGATTGGACTTTGAAAGTGCGAAGTGTTGATTGATATTCGGAACCAAGGTACGTTTAGGTGGCTAGATATTTTCGAAAGTGATTGGTTTGAATAGCATGTTTTATATGATTTTATTGGTGATTGAATTAAATTGATTTGAACTATGATTTATGAAATAAAGTATGGTTGGAGGAATTGATTTTAATATTTGTTTTGATAAATGTATTTTTGAAGGTTTGATTTTAATATCATGTTTTGAATGGTTTGAAACTATTTACTCCGTATTATGTTTAAAGGAATTTGGTTTTTAAAAGTATGTTGGATGGATTTAAAGAGTTTTTATTTATTTTTTTTTTTTTTTTTTTGAGGTTTGATTTTAAAAGCTTGTTAAATTAAATACAAAAGGAGTTTTTGAGTTATTCTATTATAAAGTTTGATTTATTCAAAAGAGGAATTTAAAGAGGATTTATTGAATTTTTATTATTAAAGCTTTACAAGCATGTTAGTAATCCCACTATACTGATTTAGTTGATAAGACTTTGGACTTTGTATGACCGAGTCTTTACTCAAGAATAGCCTTGAATTAGTAGGAGACTAGCTTGGGAGGTGTGCACACTTGGGTGAGGAATTGGTTTTCAAAAGAGGAATTGGTTTAATAAATCGTTTTTATTGAATTATTGAGTTATTGGAATTGTTTTGAGAATATTGAGAATTGGTTTTGAAACTATGAGTTTTGGAATTATTGGATTAACATTGAAATTGGTTTTTAAAAAGCATGTTTGCAAATAAATTGAATTTACTTATCTTGCACTTATCGTACTTAGCATATTTTGCTGATCCGTATTTCCTATTTGTTTTGTTTTGCCCTATTTACCTTAATGGTAAACAGTGTTGACTATTTTCAGGTGGAGTCAATATTTGAGCATTGTGAGTTCATGTTTGATTCGTCTCAACGAATGCTCTATTAATATTCAATCGTTATAATTTTAAAAAGTATGTAATGAATAATAATCAAATAGGTGTATTGACAAATGTGTAAAAGTCAAAACGTATCCAATAAAAAGCGACGAAGGGAGTATTATACTTTAGATATAGGGTAATTTTGTGAAAATTTAAGAAAATTTTACCTACAATTACCATTATAATGACTACTTTGAGAACAACTACCATTTAATTATTATTTTTTTTTGTGAAAAAAAAAATCTTCCACAAAAATTTTGAGTTACACAACTACATTTAATTTCTGGCAATAATTTCCAATTGAGGGAGCTAAAAAATCGGTCGTTTCAACGACGAGGGAAGGGAGGAGGGGCGGTTTCATCAACCTGAGAAGGAGGGGTCTATTTTGGGGATGGGGGAAGGGGGGTGGTTTCGATGGTGTAGGTGGGTCGACCGACTGTTTTTAGGGGTAGGGAGGGGCCGACGGGCTGTTATCCGTTGCTAGGGGAGCAGGTGGTCGAATTTCGGTTGGGCTGGGGGTTGGGGCTAAAGGGAGGAAGGATGGTGGCTGGCTGGGAAGGGTTTTTAATTTTTTTTTTTTTCTTTTTTTACAAAAATAATTTGGACCAATTATGTTGCGACACATCACACATGGCTTTTACAAAATAAAAATCACCCTTTCTTTAAGTCACTGGTAAATCGACCTAGTGGAAGAAAATCAAACCAAAAGTTTATAGTGCTCCCTAATAAATGTAAGTTGGGATTATTGAGAGTAAATCGTTGAAAGTTTGGATTAATAAATTAAAGTGAATTTTTCTATAAAATAAAACTTAGATTTTGGAAGCACCCAATATAATAGATCGAAAAGCGAAGACAAGTCGAATTCAGGGTTAATTGGAGGATGAAATGGAGTCGTTTGACTCTTGGAATTGCCCTTTTTTATCTCTTTAGTTTTAATAAAAATGTGTTCCTTTAATGGAAGTGGTGTTACTTATATTTGTTGGGAGATGTAGCAAAATTTCAATTTCAGATTTACATAAACCCTTGTTGAAGGAGGATGGTAGTAGGTGTTGTTAAACCCATTTGTATGTGATATCGGTAAAAGTCATCATAACATCATGACCTTGTATGAGAATATATACTCCCTCTGTCCCATAATATAGTTTCTGTTTTCCTATTTTAGAGACCCAAAATGTTGTTTCTGTTTCTATTTTTGAATAGTATGTAAAGACCATTATACCCTTATTTTTTACTTTATTCATTGAACTTTCTAATTTACCCTTAACTTATCCACTTGCATTGTACTTTTTTCACTTTCTCTCTCTAACTTTTGTCTATAATTGGACTTTTCACTTTTTTCCCCATAAATTATCCACTTGTCTTGTACTTTTATCTAACTTTTGTCTAGCTTTTTTCCACTTCTCCTCCCATTTCTTAAATACCGTGAACAAAAAACAATATGAACTATATTATGGGACGGAGGAGTATAACATATGGTTTTGTCAGATCACAAAGAAATGTGATTGACATGTATGAAGCATAGATCTCAAGAGGATTTTATCCATTTGAATTATTGGGGTCCCTTAGAGTAAAACATACTGATTTTGGGTTGTCTCCATCATTTCAGCAACATTCATAGAACTTTAATTGTATGTTAGAATATACCTTGCACAAAACGAAACATCATCACCAACTTCCCTCATTCTATCAATAGTCCCATCGCATGTTTAAATGTATATTGGTAAGCCTTATATGCGTTTTCCTCACTCGTTGTAATAACTTAAAGGTAAATATCGCTAATGACCTTAATTGATAGTGTGTAAGGGCTTCTTATGCCAATAGTAACTTATGTTACTTACTGTCCTTTTGTTTGTTGTAAACTCAGTTTAATTAATGTAATTTCAGCTTTTTTAAAAAAAAAAATCTACAAAACTTACAAAGAATTGATACAAGCTTTGGTGTATAGAAATATTTAAAAATATTTAAAACATGTTTACATAAAACCCTTATAAAGCTCTACATGTCTTGTAATTAGACGATCATATAAAGACTCGCCTCATTTATTTATCAGACGGATCTAACCCATATTATAACTATGGCGGGTCATGGCTTTTAAAGGCCTCCATTCCTATTTCTTACCTCTCTGAGTTATTTCATTGAAGTGCACTCAACGTTCTTCATTGAAGCGTTCTCCGTTGAATCTAATTCTTGGATCCCCCATTGAAGCAGCTTCTAAGGTAAGTTGTTTGTTGTTGTTATCATCATATCAATTTCACAATCTAGGGATTATATTTGATCTAATCTAATTTAATTATCAGTGCTTTAACTTTAGGGTTCGTAAATTCTTAGATTATGAAACATCATATCCAAAAGAAAAGAAAATTATGAGCGTAATTTGATTATTGAATCAAATATCCCTAAAATTATGTATTTTTCGAGATAATTCAATATGAAATCAAAACTCTTTTACCTGGGCCCAGGGCGGCCGCCCCTTCTGCCCTGCCTCAGGGACGGGCTTGGTTCATCTAGTTGCCTGCTATGTCTTGTAGTTTTTTCTTTTATTAATGGACTTTTTGCCTCCTGAATTCTGCTGCAATTGACTTTCTTTCTGAGTTTAGTTGATTATAAAATGAAAATATGCCAAAAATTCGTTGGTTTGATTGCATTATGAGCTGTTTTACTTTTGTGTAATGTTTACAGTCAGTGATTTAGCTGAAATATAATTGGGAGTTGCTTTCTGTCTTAATTTTTTGTCCAATACAGTAAGAAAATTATGGAAGGAACTTAGAGGAATTGTTGTATTATGTCACAATACCAAAATTTTGTGAAATTTTAGGTATGTTCTTCAGAAAAATACTCGTATAGAGTTGTCTGAAATTTCATGGATGGTCTTTTTTTATCCTATCTGCATTCTGGACATGTCTTGAATTTGAAGTTTATGCCTTTCGCCTGAAGCAGAACCTACTGCGGTTTCAGTTCTATCAATCGCGGATTTGTGGTATCCCTACCATTTTTTTCTTATTATCAATTACATTGGTTTATAATACCATACGGTTCCTTATGACGATTCATGTTTGCCAAACCCTAATCATTTTTGGAACTAAGGCTTTGTTGTTGTTGTTGATCAATCACATTGGTTTATAACATATACTGCTAAATTTTTCCATTAAATCCTTGCATTTTGATTGTTCTCTTGGCATTTATCAAGATACTGATACTCTTATTTTATATTTTTGTATTTGACCAGGGATTTTTTTATTTTTTTATTTTTAAATTGCTCAACATGAAAATCATCAGGTTCTCTCAAAACCTGAAGTTTACAAATAAGAGTTTTGAGCCAACTTTTTCGATTTTCATTAGAGATTTTTCTCTTTGGTCAATGAAGAAAGACCCAGATCTTGAATCAGCTCTAACAAATAACCGTCGTTGGATTGTGAATAACCAAATTAAGAACATAATCCTGAGATACCCTAATCAGGTAGTACCTGTTAATTTCATCCAGAAGAAGTACAAGACCCTTGATCTTCAAGGCAAAGCTCTCAATTGGCTAAACAAGTATCCATGTTGCTTTGAGGTCTTTCGAGAAAACGACGAGCTCTATTGTCAACTAATCAAAAGAATGATGTGCCTAGTAGAGGAGGAAGAGGCCATCAAAGAAGAGCAGGAGCCTGTATTTGCTGAGCGGTTGGCGAAAATATTGATGATGAGCTCAAACCAAAGGCTTAATGTGGTAAAGCTGGATGAATTGAAGCGGAATTTCGGTTTTCCTGATGATTATCTGATTAGAATAGTTCCAAAATATTCAGAAATGTTTCGGCTTATTAATTATAGTGGGAGGAAAAGTTCTATGGAGGTCGAGCTTGTGTCATGGAACCCTGAGCTGCCGATTTCGTGCATTGAAATGTCAGCTAGCAAGCAGAATTTAGAGCCTCGCTTTTCGTGTTCATTGCCTTCGACATGGATTAAATCATGGGAGAGGTTTAATGAGTTCAATTCAACGCCATATATATCACCTTACACTAATCCCAGCAGCTTGGTTGAAGGATCAAAGGAGCATGAGAAAAGGACAGTGGCCTTGGTACATGAATTACTATCACTAACTCTTTGGAAGAAATTGTCTGTCATAAAGCTAGGCCATTTCAAGAGAGAGTTTGCTTTGCCAGAGAAGTTAAATGTTTTGCTGTTAAAACATCCTGGCATATTCTATGTAACAAACAAGTATAAGACCTACACGGTTCTCCTCCGAGAGGGATATAATGCCTCAAAGCTGATTGACAAGGATCCACTAGTTGTGGTGAAGGATAAATTTGGGGAATTAATGCAAGAGAGGCTGCATGAGTACAATCAGCGAGGGCGTTTATTGAATCTAGAGAAGAGGAAGAAGAAAGGTATAATGATGCCTAAAGTAGAGAAAAGGAAGGAAAAGAATGTGGAGATATCTGAAGAAGAAGATCCAGCAGGTCAGGCTGGACGTCTATTTGATCCTGAGGAAAGGAAAAGGTTTTACAAGATACTATTTGAGGACGATTCCTGAGAAATTGAGAATATGTGGTGTTCATCAATTGGGCACTAATTAAATGGACAAGGAATCTAGCTGCTGTTTTCTTATATCAGGAATAGTAACATGGAATGAGCTTAGAAGTTCTCAACCAATCTAGCAAAACAAAGCAATAGGATTCCAAGATTTGAAGCTTATGCAAAAATATGACCCTCGAATTCGACATAGCATCCAATACTGTAAAACTTCTAGGTTATTCTGGTTGTAAGATAAAAACTCAAGTGCCATATTTGAGTAATTCACCTTTTGTTGAGATTTCAGGTGTTGAATTCTTCATAAAAGCTGGAATGCTGTAAATACAAGGGAAATCACAGGGTTTTTTTTCTCCTTTTTTCCCTTTTGATCTTGTTTTGGTCTTCCTTTCTGTTTATTCTATTGTAGGGTTCTTTGTGACAGCAATGGCTGAAAGATATACTTCTATGTGGAAGATTTCCATTTTCTTTTTAAATCGACGGGTAGTTTCTTATCTGAACTCTTCTATCTTGTGCTCTTATTACTTTTATTATTAAGCCTGTTGTTTTCTTTTGATTTTGGTCTTTTTGGATCTCATTATTATCCTTCGACTGAGTGTAAAGTGAACAAGACCACTATATAATTTCAGTGGATTACAATACTAGATTGCCATAAAGAATTCCTGTAGTGGATGAAAACTTTGTACCTATGATATATTTTGCTAATTTTGGTGCACTCTTTTTCAAAAATGTTGTAGTCTACTGTCTACTTTCATAAAATGTTCAGAATAAAGAACTTTCAATAGTTATGAGATATAATCATTCTAAGCCTTTTTCTGATTGTGATGTCACTAATTTTCTGTATGTCACTAATTTTCTGTTCACATATATTTTGATGCTGCATCCGTAGGGGGTCTATCATGACAAAGAATCCAACCGAAGCAAAGGATTTGATTGAGAAGATGGGTGCAAATGACAATTACCACCCAGGAGGACGACGCAACGCTTAAAAGGGGGGTACTCATGATGTTGATGCTCTAACCTAGCCTGTTCAAGCACGGACTCACAAGGTTGAGAAACTCCAAACTGGATCATCCATGGCCTCTACGGAGACCTTTGTTGCTGAGACGTGTCAATTTTGTGGCATACAAGGCCACATTGCAATTGAGTGTCAATAAAACATGAATGAGATGATGATCAAGCTAGCTAATGCATTCTATATTACGGGACCCAAAAGGCCGTATGATCCTTACTCAAACACATAAAATGAAGGATGGAGAAATCATCCAAATTTCTCTTATAAGAACACTCAAGCACAACAGAATCCACCTCCACCACCCCCTCGCAACAACAACTATAATGCACCACTTGATTTCAAGCAAGGCCACCTCCAGCCAACAACCTATACAACCACCCCCACAAAAATCCAACCTTGAGTTAAAGATGGAGGATTTCATTACCAATACAAACTATACCATCCAACAACTACAAGCTCAAAGCCAACAATTACAAGCTCAAAATAAGCTCATGGAAATCAATTAAGTCAACTTGCTTATCAAGTTGGCCAATCTTTAAAGACTCTAGGTACCTTTCTGGTCAAAGCAACCACCGAAGGGGCATATGATGACGTGACTTTGCGGAGCGGAAAGCTGATGGAGGATCCTCCCGTAAGGGAACCATAATGAGGTTATTGAAGAAATCAAGAAATAGTCACAAATGAGAAAGCGGCCGATAGTTGTGTGATCGAGGAAAAGCCAAAGGAATCAAATGCACCATTACTTGCTCCATATGTGCCACAAGTTCCCTTTCCACATAGATTGGCTCAAGCCAAGTTAGAGAAGAAGTTCGGGAAATTCCTTGATATATTGAAGAAGCTTCACATAAATATCCCGTTCCTTGATGGTATATCTGAGATGCCTTCTTATGCTAAGCTTTTGAAGAATATGCTCTCTAAATAAAAAGTTTGACACTGTTGGAAGAGACATGAACGTGTCCTGGAAAAGCATGTTCGTGCCATGTCGAAATTGAGAACACCACAAGCCACAAGCCACTGCCAAAAAAAAATTCGTCAAGGCATGTCCGTGTCCGAGCAGGTAGGCACGTCCATGCCCCCAGTCGCCAAGCATCAGTACGCAGCATTAGGCACGTCCTTGCCTTAGGTTAGCACGTCCGTGCCTCGTCAGTTTTGAGCGTGCTCTTTTCTTATGTCTGTGTTTTTCCTTCAATACCCCCACACTTTCACGAATTTCTTTCGCTTCTATACCCCCTCGACTTCACACTCTCCTCTCTATACTATCACACCCTCAACACCCTAAATTTCATCACAATCTCTTTTGATCTCCATTATTTTCTGTCTCTACACCTTCTACACCAATTTCCTACGAAATTTTCACCATAATTCACTCAATTTCTCACAATCTCACCAAAAATTCGAAAATCCTAACTTTCAAACGAATTTGGGGGTTTTCTCATATACTTAATTGGAAGCAATTTGTGGCTTGTGGAGCATTCTAAGGTTTTAAAGACTACAAGAACGGGTCATTTGCGGGTATTTGAGACCTATCACAACTTGGGTATACTCTTTCCGCTCTCTTTCTCTCTCTAAAAATTTCATGGCTTACTTTGTGAAATTTCTTGATGAAATTTATTAGTTTGTGATTCTTTTGGGAATTTTTTAGTTATGTTGACCTTGTTTATGTGGATTGTGATTAATTTTGTGAAGTTTCAAATGTTCTTAGTAGTCATGGAGTAGCTACTTGAAAGAGTTTTGACTTTGATTTGGTTTTGTTTTTTTCTTAGTCTTAATTGTTTTGATTGTGATGGAATTTTTGAATCCTTAGAAATTGGAAGCAATTTTTATGAGTTAAGATTGAGTGCATGGTTTGTTGGTGGTTGTAATAGTCATAAGTATTCTAGTTGATTGTGGTATTGTGGAAATCTTGGGATAATTCTTGTTATCAATTAGGGTTGTGTAGCTTTGTTGTACTTGATTGGTTATTGTTTCTTTGATTACTTCGTGGTGTCTTTGATTGCTTAATTGTGAGTCATGGCTTCCTTTTCAAGCCCTAGAAGAAACCAACCAAGAAACACTTCCACCTCCAAACCTTAGAAATCGCCCACCACCACGACAACCCGTTCAACAACCCATTCCACGACCTATACAACCCCCTCCTATTGACACTTATGGAATTGATTTTAGGAACAATGAGCAATATATGGCAAAATTCCTTTAGATTCAACATAGGTCCATTAGATTCCTTTATTTATTATATATATATATATATATATATATATATATATATATATATATATATATATATATATATATATATATATATTAGCCAAGTTAACCGTTTCCTAAGATTCCCTTCGAATGGAAAGTTAACTAGACCAAACCGCTTTAGGATAGAGGGGTATTCAGATAGAGCATTTTGGAGGAACTTAACTAGACTAGAGCAATATGACCCTTGTCGATCCAAAGTCGCATGCATTTTTCATCATGTCCTCAGATATATAGTTTGACTCCTCTCTTGTACTCTTTTCGCTAGGAAAAGCACCGGCGGCTAAGGAGCTATATTTTTTGTGGCATATCGTGGTTAACTCCACTCGAGATGTACAAGGAAATGAGGATGTCTCCGAACGGATTCTTAACCACGGTGCGTGGTTCATGGATTATTTGTACAATGTTGCTGAGGGTTTTGGAGAGATTGCTATTAGGGGTATGATTACCTTGCTTGTTATTGGTGTCACTAATGATCTTGATCTTTCAGTTTTAGAGCCATATAAAATGGGTGGTTCTATTATCCTTGATTTGCAAAGTTTGAGGACAATGAACGGATCAAGAAACAGCAAGGTGACCAAGGTTATGTGTGGTTTGTTGGAAGGCCAAATCTCCCACGTCCTTTGCCATATGCAAACCTCCCTAGAGAGGGTCTCCTTGGGTCGTTCCCCCACACTTCGTTTCCACCCCCACTTGTTGAAGGTGTCCTATTACCGGTGGTGTATGATCAGCAAAACATGGAGGAAGACATCCCCATGCCCAAAGGTGGTGCCCGACCATTTCAAGGTGCTCAAGCATTTGAGGGTGGCAACCAACCACTTAAGGAGCAAATTGCAAGTATAAGGACTGACTTTTGTCACCTGAGGCCTGTCTTTGATGACCTAAGAAGGGATTTTGCGGACACAAGAACAGGGTATGAAAACCTAATGAAATCTCATGACAGCATGGCCACCACTTTTGGCGAGATGAAAAGTCAATTCACTTCTATGCATTATGCATTTTAGGGCATAGGTGGCATGATGTGTCGTCATTTTGAAGGCGGTTCTAGCTCCGCCCCCAGTTATTCCCTCTTCCGGCCAAAAGGGCCTAGTTTTCTCTTTCCCTTGCAAGTGTTGATTGATATATGTTCACATTGAGGACAATTTGAAGTTTAGCTTAGGGGAGGGATTACTTTATGCTTTGTAGATATTAGTTTGTTTGCTTTTGGTTTATTCTAGTCTCTTGTTATGCATTTACATGGTTTTGCCTCAATGATGATATGTGATACATGTGAAATTTTTGAAAATTGAAAAACTTGATTTTGAAAATCCATTAACTTGGAATTGGACTTGAAAGTCTCCCCTTTTGCATTACATAACTCAATAGTATCGTAAGGGTAAACTTTTCGGACCTTGAATTAGAACGAAGCTTTCCATAAAATACATTCAACTTTGAATTGAATAGAAGAACTTGGTCTCTTTCTTTGAATTCTTTTCTTAGAAGACCCTTGTCATGCCACCTTTTGGTTTTCCCGACGGAGTTCATCAAGCTCATTTAGTTGCAAAAGTCTCTTCTCACTCGCTGCTTGAGCATCTAAATGTAAACTTTTAATAGCCCAAAATGCTCGGTGTTCTAGCTCGACAGCTAAGTGATGAGCTTTCCTTTAAACAAGTCTATATATATGGGGTTGTACCAATTGGCTTATTAAATGCCGTTCAATATGCCCATAATGCATCATCAATTTTTATGGACCAATCCTTCCTTATCCTTACTACTGTCTTCTCCAAAATAGACTTGATTTCTCTATTCGAGACCTCGACTTGGCCACTAGTCTGTGGATGATAATTGATGCCAAGCCTATGTTGCACTCTATATTTCTTCAACATTCCTCCGAATCGATGCTCCAAGAAATGTGTTCCCCTTTTACTTATCAACACACACGGTAAACCAAAACGAGGGAAAATAACTTTCTTGAAGAATTTACTTACCACGCAAGCATCGTTGGTTGGAGTAGCAATTGCTTCCACCCACTTCGAAACATAGTCAACGGCTACTAGAATGTATCAATTCCCATAGGAAGAAATCGACACTGAGCCTCGTGAAGAAATCGACTAAGATAAGGCAGCATGTTTGCACTCCTGAATGTCTTGATTATCTTTTCCTTTTTTTCATTATTTTTTAACACTCAATCATTCAAGTTGCATTTTGAGTAGACATTTATCTAGCACTAAGGAACATACAGCTTTATAATTTTCTGACATTTGATCTGCTAACATCTTAATCTGTCTCTGTGGAATAATGCTCACACCCCCACCCGGCCACCCCCTCTGATTAAAACCTGATGTTAATCAAGAGTGAACTTTGTATCGTCTACGAGTAGCGAAAATCAAACCAGTTCAGAACTATTTTCCTCTAAAGCAAACACATTCTTAGTTAAATGTGAGCATAACTCAGAAAAGATTTCATTACAATTGCTAGAAAGTTTTGGCATTTGTCATGCAAACTGCAAAGTTCCCTAACCAATTCAGAATGTGATTCTCTCCTTCAATAGCTTGTACTGCTTTTAATTTTTCATATCATTTGTTCCTTATTATCAAAATCAAAACAACAATTCAAAACTCATTATTTTCAAGTTTGATACTTCCTTTGTTTTTTTTTAATTGACCTATTTCTTTTATCACGCCTGTCAATGCTAAACTTTAACGATCAATAACTTTAATTCTTCATAAGTAAAAATGATAAAAGTTATATATTATAATAGTGCTTATTGAGACTAATTCAAAAAGATCCCACATAAATATGTTTTTCTTTATATATTATTAACAAAAGACGATCAAAGGAGAAATGGTGAATAAAATATGCTTAAGTTTCAACTCAATCCATATTTAATTTACTGAAATTTTGTATAAAACCATTTATCAAATCTTTTTTTTTTTTTGCATATAACCATCTTTTAAAAAATTATTGCAAAAAGCCACTAATTTTAAAACTTTTATTATAATTTACCACTTTTTAACCAAACCCACCAACTATTCTCCATAAACTAATGGTAAATTGCAACAAAATTTTTAAAATTGGTGGACTTTTGTAACATTTTCTTCAAAAAGTGAATATATGAAGAGAAAAAATAAATAAATAAATAATAATTTAAAAGGTAATTTTATTCAAAATTTCCTTAATTTAATAACACTAATCATAATAAGAAAATATGAGTAATTTAACAAAAGTAGTATTAAACTATAATAATAATAATAAGATTTCCGTAATTCCATTGAGCATAAAACAAACATTCAGACTTCCATTTAATTACACAAATCTTCACTATAAAACCCTAATTCCCAACTTCATCCCCAAATTACAAACCCTAATTAAAATCAACCAAACTTAATCTCAAGCCCTTTCACCACGAATCCGACGAGCAAGCTGAATATCCTTAGGCATAATAGTAACCCTCTTAGCATGAATAGCGCAAAGGTTAGTATCCTCAAACAAACCAACCAAATAAGCCTCAGCAGCCTCCTGAAGAGCGGCGACAGCGGAGCTCTGGAAGCGGAGATCAGTCTTGAAATCCTGAGCAATTTCTCTTACAAGCCTCTGAAATGGGAGCTTCCTGATGAGAAGCTCAGTGCTCTTCTGGTACTTCCTGATCTCTCGAAGTGCCACGGTTCCAGGGCGGAAACGATGGGGCTTTTTCACTCCGCCGGTGGCTGGGGCTGACTTGCGAGCAGCCTTGGTGGCTAGCTGCTTCCTTGGGGCTTTTCCGCCAGTTGATTTACGAGCGGTTTGCTTGGTGCGAGCCATTAATGGAGGATTTGGAGGTTTTTGAGGAGAGAGAAAATGGAGGGAAAGTTTAATTTTTTTTGATGTTTGAATTTGAGATGAAGAGAAATGGTGGGATGAGGGGGTTTATATAGGAGAGAGAAGGCGGGAGTTTGAAAATTTTTAGAAGGGGATTTTTGAAAGGTGTCTTTGGGTTGATATTGAGGCGTTGGATTTGATGGGAATGAACGATGGAGATTGGTTTGTGAGGGAGCACACAGATCGCAATCCGTGTATCGCTAGTTTTCGCTTTATTCTCTTTTCTAAATGGTGCGGTTTATTGTTTAAAAAAAAATGGTGCGGTTTATAAGAGCAATGATAAGATATACTGATTATACATTTATACTCCATATTTTATTTGTGGTGCGGTTTATAAGAGCAATGATAAGATATACTGATTATACATTTATACTCCATATTGTATTTGTAGCTTGCTTTTTTTTTCCACCCGCTTTATTTTTTGGTCAAATCTGAATTTGGGATCAATTTTAGGTGATTAGGTTCTACTCCTCTCTCATTTGTTATTACGAGGGATCGAACACGCGGTCCTCCCTACTAATTGCAATCTCAATCACCACTACATCAGCAATCAATTGGTGTTTATAGCTTGCTTTGCCACATCAATTTTTAAAGTACAACAATTTTTAGCTATAAAGTGTTTTAACTGTGAGCTACACAATATACGGAGTATTGTAGATTGCAAAAATAAAAAAATATATAAAAAAAATTGTCCATATGTTATAATATGAGTAGAGTTTATTTGTCTCTTTTTCAATCAAACATGTAGCTTGTTAGAAATTGCTTTAAATTTTCAATCTCATTCCTATCATCTAATCTCCAAATTCTCATTCCCAATTGCCAAACAACCCGCTAAGCTCTTCAACTGATTTATCCATAATTTTCTGCAACACCCCAAATCAAAATAAAAAATTATATTAATCCATTTTCAACTTCAGGTAAAAAATAAAAATAAAAATAAAAAAAACTACAAAATTTCAATTTCATCAATTTTGATCAAACCTTGATGCTATTTAGAGACAAAATTCACTACAAAACAATTGTTAAAGCTCACTTATAGTTTCAAGCCGAAATAATAAACCAAAAAAGTAGTATAAATTCATCAAAATATTAGACCTAGATGAAATGAAAAATAAATAAATAAATAAATACTATCTTCACAATAAATTAAAAACAATAATCAAATTTTCAAACCCAAATCAAAAAGCTCACCTACATTTTCTTAATCGATTTATCTAAGCTAACGAAGAAATTCATCAAAACAAATGCGTTTTCTATCTCTTAAACGCAATTTTCTAGGTTTTTGCGGGGGTGAGGGAAGGGTTTCGGGGGAAGGGAGGCCGGCGAGGGGTGGGGGAGCTAGGTGCGGCGAAGGGTGGGGGAGGGGCGGTGGTGCGATTGTGGGGTTTTCTGGTGGTGTGGGTATAGTGGGTAGAAGGGTGGTGGTATGGTGGTGTGTTGGTGGCTAAAGGAATGGGAATGGAGATACGTTGGGGAGTGGGGAATTGAAACAACTTAGAAAGATTTGGGGGAATGGATTGGAGAGGGTTAATAAAATGGGAAAAAAGAAATAACAAACAACAACAAAGGGAATGAGTGAAAGTTGATTCTCATTCCCTTTTGATAAATACTCCCAACCAAACGGCCCATAAAGTTGTTGTGATTTTTAAATTATACTTCGTACATTTTTAGACAAAATTATTTAGTATCACCATTTATATAATTATTAAAATTTGGCAATCAGTTTAAATTTTATATTTGCACATGTACCTCTACTATAAATGTCTCCAAACAAAGGGATTGAAGAAAGTAAACAACCCCAAAGTTCGGATTATTTCAGAATAATCATAAGTTGAGATTATTAAAAGAAAATACGGCAAAATTGAGATTTTTTTACAATTTTTCATAGTTATCTTTACTTTGTCTACTATATATTAGCATAAAATTATTCCCACTAAGTATAAGCACCAATTCATCTCTTTTGAAGTTTGATGTTTTGGTACTTTATCATGCAACTAGACTAAATTTCGAAAATTATTGCATGGTTTGATTTTTTTTTTTTTTTTTTTTGAATAAATTGCATGGTTTGATTTGTAAAACTTAAATCTGAATAATAATAATTAATTGCAAGCGAGTGACACTTCATGCAAATTTAATTACAAAATGTTTCGTACCAATGCACCCAAAAAAAAAAAAAAAAAGAAAAAAAAAAAGGTATTTGTAGCTAATAATACTCGCTTGAATCAGGGTTAGTTATTACTTAGGGAGGTAATATTTATGGGGAAAAACATTACTCTTTCTAAACTAAAAAAGGGAATGCATGAATCAATTAAGAAAGCTATATATAAATATGAAAAGTTCAAAATATTGTTAAATTCTAGTAATTTTCACACATAACAGAATAATTACAAGTAATTGATTAATGTTATTCAAAAAAAAAAAAAAGAATAATTGACAAATTAATTACCATAGATTTAAGGGTTGCACTACATATAGTGAGCAAATTATAGGTTTCCAATACTTGCTTAAAATAAATACTCGTAGATACTAAACAGATCAAAATTGGGTGGCTGTCTTCATGTCCGCCCCTCTTGCTGCCACACCACACCGCGAACAGATCCCCGCCACCACTTTGGCTTCGCATTATTTCCCTCTACGAAAACTCCAATTTTCTTATCACTAGTTTAAGTACAATTTCATTTGCTGCTCTCTTTATCTTGTTATATCCCTTAGCTTATACTACAGTAAATTTGGTTTGGTTGAATTGTCTAGTGATTGATTATGTAATATTAGAGTATCCTAGTAAAAAAAAACATTTATATATAGCCATTATAGGAGTTATTATCACCTTACCTCCTTGAGAGGGTGGGGACCTGGGTCATATAATGTGGGAGATTTTTGGGTAAAAGTTTGTTTGATGAGAATATGAAATGTATGAACTATTCTAGTTAAGTTTCATTTAGAATTTGTAAGCTCTGTGGAGCAGTGTAACTCTAGGGAAGGTTAGTGTAAATTATTAGTTTATTACCCTTAAATGGAGGGGAAAATTATGGGCCAAACCATTTAACCTCCTCAATCCAGGCCTATTATTATAGGCTAGTCCATATTTTTACTCGATTAACACAAATTTTTTGGCTAGCTCCCGACCAAGCTGGTCATTTCTTTTGAAAAATGAATATTTAATTAAAAAAAAAAAATCAACATTTTGTGATACATACTTTAAAAGGAACATTAAAATAGGAAATAAATATCCGAAAATTGAAATGCAACATTTCATTATAGTATAGTATTGGTGCGTTAATCCTAGTCGTACCTATTTTATACAAACAAAAATCGAATATTGTTAGTATTAGAAATTAAAAATGAACATTTTTCAAAATTAGAAAAGAAACTCAAAATAAGAAGAAATAATTATTAGAAAATTAAAATTAACATTGCAATAAATAAAAATGCTTTATTTAGCAGCTTCAATTGATCAGTTTCCTCTGCTTGCTATGCAACATTTAGTTTAGCAGCTTCCAATGTTGCTACTGCTTCTATAGTTTTTTATTAGCTTCAAGAGCTGCCCTCTCTTTGACTGTCTTTTATTGATGATAGGTTCTTTTCAAGGTAATGCAATCTTTATTTGGTATTCTTTTGTCAATTGATGCTACCTTTTGAATTTGTTCAAAATACTCAAAATCTTTGCATTGGACCTATTGATATCAAATATTATTAATGAACATTACATGTAATAAGGCCTTGTTTAGTTCAACTTATTTTTACTTATTTCAGAAAAAATAAGTTCGGATCATAAAAAATAAGTTCAGATCAGATCATCGTTTTATGTGAGGTTTTTTATTGCTAAATATCTTTAATTACGTGATGAAAAAAATTATAAAAATTACATATTAATAAAATACACATTAATACGAATCTAACAAGATGCCACTTGATATATATCTTCTTTATAGATTATCGTACACATAAGGTCAAAGTTTGGTCAAATCAAACAATCAGATCATACCAGATCAGTTCAGTTCAGATAAGACCAGATCACATCAGATTAGATAAGCAAAAATAAGGTGAACTAAACAAGCCCTAAGTATGAACAATCTAGTTAATATATATGAATATTTTGTAATTATAAGAAAAATCATATTAATTAGGCCATGTTTAGCTGATAGTTGGTTGATTTAGTTGGTTGTATTAATAACTAATTTGACTAGCTAGTTATATTATCTGGTTTGATTAGCTTATTGTAAATAGCTGTTAATTGTAATTAGTTATTTCAGTGTATTTAATACTGAAAAAGCTAATTGTTCAATAAGCTAATATCAAAAAGCTTTTTAAATGAGCTTTTTTTAGCCCAAAAATCTTTTTTAAATAGGCTATTTACCAAACACCAAAATTAATTAGTTTTTTAAAATGGTCAGTTCTCAAATAGTGATTAATAAGCTAAAAGCTCCTTACCAATCAACGCCATAATTAATAACATTATCTAAATGAAATGAGAGATATGGAGAGAAAATTATGGGAATTATGGGTTTCAAGATTTTTTGTTTATATATATATATATATATATATATATATAGAGAGAGAGAGAGAGAGAGAGAGAGAGAGAGAGAGAGATTGGATCATGTGAAAACAAACCTAAAGCTGAAAACTGAAAACAGATGATCTAGACCATTGAATTTTCATCTGACGGATTAGATTACATTCGCGTTATTTGTAATCTTGACCGTCCATTCTCTCTGCTCTATTTTTATCTTTCTTCAATCTCACGACATCACTGGTTCTCTATCCTTCTCCCAAAAAATCATCAAATTTCAGAGGAATTTGCTTCAATCTTCATCAATAATTTGCTTCAATCTTCATCAATTTCGTCTTTAGCTTCAAAATTAAACCTGAAAAGTGAGTTTTGCGTTTCAACAATCAATTATGTGAGTTAATCATTTTCGTCGCTGAATATTCATCCCATTGAAGCGAGTTTTGAGCTTTCTCGATCCTCCATTGAAGCGAGTTTGAGCTTTCTTCTCCATTGAAGCGGCTTCTCAGGTAGTATTTCTTAAATTATCGACTATCAATTTCACAATCTAGGGTTTATTTCTAGTTAATTGCTCGAATGTTTTTGTTATGAAATATAAATTGTTGTTTGGATTCGAAATTTGTTTAATAGCATGCGAATTTTGTCGATTCAAGCATTTAATTGTTTTTAGATTTTATGTGTCATGTATTGTGAGTTTGTGACCCTTGAATTTATGTAAAATTGGGGGATTAGAGCAATCTTGAGCTCTTCATTGTGCCTTTTGCTTGGTCGGTTTGTTGTCACGGATTCATGGGGGAATTCGAGTAGTTTAGCATCTGTTTCTTGTGATTGTACTGCCTTGCATTTTGATGCAGAGTAAAGATGAGAAATAGGGTTACATTTTTGGGAACTAGCAAGCTGAACTTGGTGAAATTGTATAATTTCTTGGATTATATTTTCTTTATGTTTAGTACTTTTAAGGCTTTATAAAGAGGCTTCCATTGCATATATTGAGGCTTCCATTGCAAATATTAAACAGATTTCTACATGTGCAGGAGACAGAAAATTGAAGTATGCCGATCATCATGGTTTTCTCGTAATTACACTTATTGACACGCCAAGAGCTTATGCTGATCTCAAATCTGAGGAACTTGGTCAGGTGAGTAGACAACTACTAGTTTATTTCAAGTTTATATTGACTAAACCTGTGGTAATGAGGACAAAATGATTTGTCTCTCTGAGCTCAGGGTGAAGCTATAGCTCAAAACATAAGGTCTATGTTTGGACTGAGAGTTCCTGTCATCTCAATAGTCACCGGTGAAGGTGGTTTTGGGGGAGCTCTGGCCATCTGTTGCTGCAATAAATTGTTTATGCTTGAGAATCCTGCTTTCTATGTTGCTAGGTTTTCTTCGCATCTATTGTCTATTTTTGGTTTCTTATTATTATTCAAATTCCTTCATCATTTTCCAATACATGCTTACCTTATTATTTCCCTTTTGACATTCCTGAAGCATGCGTTGCAATATTATGGAAATCTGCCCAAGCAGCCCCAAAGGTATATGAATTTTTCTCTTGCTAGATAGTTAATAAGCTTTCATGGGATACAGCCTTATTAATTTCAGAAGAATCTATCTTTTTCATGAAAAGGCTGCTGAAAACATGAGGATAACAGCCCAAGAACACCTTCGGCTAAAAATTGATGATGTTATCATTCCTGCAAGCTTTTCTAAATTCTCAAATTTCTGCCTGAAATCAACATGATTTGTTTGGACACTTGGAATGCGTTCATTTGGACTGCATGCTTATTCCACATAATTGGCAGGTGTGATACTTTTGTGTTCTTTGTGTGATATTCTTTCTGATTATTTGTCTCGAACACTCTTCTTTTTTCTTTTTGCTGTTATTCTGAAATGTTGATTTGAAGCAAATTTCTTGTAGAGACATACTTCGTATACCTTAAAAATATTTGGGTCTAAATTATGTGGCTTTGTATGATACATTCTTGATCAATAAACAATTCTTAGAGCTAATTAGAGCTGTTACATGATTGGCTCAACTTGATTGTGTGGGTGTCAGTATACATTGATTGTCCACTGTAAAATGGATTAAATCAAATTGCTTAGAAGCATATATATATATATATATAAAAACGTCCAACAATACAGACAGAATATCTACTAGTGATCTATTATCACAAAAACTGCATATGCTTTGCTGATGCCACATGTGAGTTTGAATTGTTGCTGATGATTCGTTTATTACATTCACTTGCAGCTGGGAATATGCGCCACTTAATTGCTGAAGCTTGCATGGTTTGGATTGTACTTGATATCAACATACCTTTGGCCTCCTTTCAACCAAAAAAAAGAAGTTACTAGTGGTAATGACAAGTTGGATGAGGCTCCGGAGATTTTTCCTGAAAGTGACTGTATGAATCCTGAAGTGTCTGCTTTTAGACCCACAACTTTGGAAGGGTATGTGATCTGCTTGAAAACTCTGGTAAAGGTACTTGACTTTAGTGAATATGTTTATGAATCTAAAATATGTGTTGGTTTTAAGCCTCTACGTTTTTGGCATGTTGAAAGCCTATTAGCTCAATTGGTCGAGCACCGTGTAATCACGGGATGTAGGTTCGAATCCTACATAGACTTTTTTAATACTTATTTTTATATTTATTGACCTCTGGGTAAATGGTGTCAAATTGATATATATAATTACCCGAAATGTATATATAGTTACCTTATTTTCGATATAATGACCTTAGATTTATGGAAATGTTGTAAATTTTGGTTCAATCACCTTATTTTTATATATAGTGACCTTTATTTTTGTATATAGTGACCTTTATGTAAATGGTGTCAAAAACTCAGATATAGTTACTTTATTTTTGTATATAGTGACCTTAATGTAAATGTTGTAAAAATTGTTATAGTTACCCTATTTTTGTATATAGTGACTTCTATGTAAATATGGTCAAAATTGATATAGTTACCCTTTTTTTGTATATAGTGACTTCTATTAATAGGATCAAAATTGATATAGTTACCCTATTTTTGTATATAGTGACAAATGTTGTAAAAATTGATATAGTTACCCTATTTTTGTATATAGTTACGTTATTTTTATATATAGTGACTCTATGTTATTTTATTTTTTTTAAACCGTTAGATCTTGTTAGTAATAATGGATGGTTGAGATTTTCTGTTTTTAGTTTTCACCATAAGCCCTGTTTTTAGCGGAACCTCCCCGTATATATATATATATAATTTTTTTATATTTTTTTTTTTAAAAAAAGGATTTTTCACCAGGCACCCTTGAGGTTTAACAATATTCACGAAATACCCTTTTGTTTTTCAAAATTCACTAGGTACCCTTGAGGTTTGGGTATAATGTACCAAATACCCTTAATAGTTCACATATATTATTTCCGCTAACCTAAATAATCTAAAATTAGTTAATTACAACTTAATTCACCTACTAACCCATAATTTATCAAAAATGTCCTCTAACATCAATAGGAGATGCCTTAAATCAATGGTCAAAATAGATTTAATAGTGGTCAAAGTGTCTTTTAATTAAACAAGTTTGTTTGCTTTTATTAGGCTTATATGACATAGTATGTAATGTTGAAGGAAATACATTGTAGGTCAACTGATTTTGAGTCACTTTAATTAACGTATTCAATATCAATTATTTATTAGGGGTGTTTAGTACATTACACATGAACCTCAGGGTACCTTGTAAATTTTAAAAACGAAGGGGCACCTTGTGAATTTTGCTAAACCTCAAGGGTACGTACCTCGTGAAATTTCCGAATTATAATTGATGATCACATGGAATGGGGTACACTTACTAATTGACTCCGATCCATTAACTGTCAATAATTATACGTTGCACTCAATGTAGACCAATTAGAACTGGCTGGTCCATACCCTATAAAATGAATATTTATTACAATAAAAATGAACATTCATCATACAATTATACTCCCTCTGTTTTTTTTTTTTTTTAATGCATTAGTTTGATTTAATTTTTTTGCTATTATAAAATAAATAAGGAAAAATTGGTAAAAATAACCCCAACTTTCGCCGGTTCGCTCAAAATAATCTCAATTTTGGATTATTTTTAAATAATCTGAACTTTGAGGGTTTTTCGCTCAAAATAGTCCCATGTGACCAGCAACCTGTTAAAGAAGTAATTTTTTTTTTGTTTAAGGTACACGTGTCATCACGTGATTAGTTGAAAAAAAAATTAATAAACTAAAAAAAAAAAAACTAACCCCCTCCACCACCAACTTTCTAGTAGCCACCTCCTCCCACCGCCCAAGTACTCCAATCCCCCACCCCTAACCGTTGTCACGCCTAGAAACCCGGCCTCCCCACCGCAGCGGCTCCGGCGCTGCCACTCCCCTAACCCCCTAAACCACCAAAACCCCCACCCGAAAACCTCCTTACTCAAACCCAAATCACCTAAAAAAACGCAACCCTACCGCACAAACCCCCTAATCGGCCCTCTCCCACCCTCGGTACCCTAGACGCTAGAGTTTCGATGGTGGGGATGGCCGTTTGGAGGGTTTTGCGGTGGGGCTGGGCTTTTTAAAGTGTTTCGGGAAGTGATGATGGTGGTGTTGGGGTCGAAATTAGGTGATTTAGGGGGAGCGTCGACGCCGGCACGCCGGAGGGAGGGTTTGGGCGTTGACGCTGGGGATTCCGGGCAGCGATGAAGGTGGGGGGTTCCGAGAATGGTCGTGGCTGGTGGTGGGGACGATGGTTGTGGATGGGGCTGGGTTTTTGTTTGATTATTTAAGTTTTTCTTTTTTAATTTTTTTTTAAGTTTTAGTTTTTTTTTTTTTAATTTTTCAACCATTCATGTGGTGACACGTGTCACCTTAACCTGCTATAACAGTGGTGAACGGTTGGGACCATTTTGAGCGAATGACTCCCAAAGTTCGGATTTATTTAAAAACCATCCAAAGTTGGGATTATTTTGAGCGAACCGGCAAAAGTTGGGATTATTTTTACCAATTTTTCCAATAAATAAATGTTATTATATAACACTTCTTTCGTTCTAGTAATATTGCAACAATTGGACTTTTGCACTTTCATCATGCTTGTTTGACCACAAATTATGATTTATACGTAAAGTAAAATATAGTCATGTGGGGTCTTGTTAGATTCGTATCATAAAATACTTTCACAATATCAACTTTTAATAATTTTTACTCTTATATAATTATAGATATTTAACATATAAAATGTGATTTCGGATGCATAATTTCATCCTTGTAGCAATATTTGTGGAACAGAGGAAGTATATCATTAGATTTGTCATAATGTCTACTTTCATAATATAATTGTGTTACAATTTTTACTAATAGACAATTAGTGATATTATTGGTCAAAATTATGTTTTGATAATGTACCGCTCAAACTGATTCATATAAAAAAAAACAAAAACAAAAAAAAAAACAGAGGGAGTAAGAACTAACATAAACATTTAATTTAAAAGGTTCATATATAAACTTCACAATATTACAATGTTCATTTAAAATAGTGTCATATTCATATAAACAATAGTAGTGTAATAATATCACCAAATTTAAAATTTTAATGTTCATTTTCAATAATATAGGTAAAAAATCAATATATAGTTATTAACGAAAATAATTTAGGTAAAATAGATCGTTTAGATTCATTATAAATGCTTGTATCATAGGGAAGGGGAGACAACCTTGGATTCAAAAGAAAATGGTAAGGGAAGCGGTGGGGTTATGGTGGTGGTAGTGGTTGCTAGGCGGCTGGTGGTTGGTGAAGGGGGTCGGTATTAAATAAAATATCAATCACATTGCGACACATGTCATAATAACCTGTTAAACAAGTTATCAACCATTCACGTTCTATTTTGAGTAGATAGCTGTCAAAGGTTGTTTTTTTTTTAAATAACCAAAAGACTGTTTTATATATTTTTGGAAGAAGATTGGCCAAATGTTGTTTTTATTTATCACAACTTTTCCTAAAATATTTTGGGTGGGGTTTTAGAAAAATGAGATAAATAATAAATTATGGTATAAAGTTACCTAATTACAAATATTAATGGTCAAAGTTGTGCATTGGCTTGCGTGCCAGTCAAAATGCTGCGATTTTGATGAAGCGAAGGGAGTACACCGTATTAGTTGGACAAAATCAGATTTTTTAATCTAACTGGTTGTACTATGTATTCCCTCGGTCCTTATTATTCTATCTCTTCATCGCGTACTGTATATTATTAGACTTTCCCCTTTACTTTTTTGTTTCTTTCCATAAAAAACGGTACATAATTCCAAGTTTATATCTAATTTTACATAATATCAACTTGAAGAGATTGATTCTAGCCTTATATACACCCGGATATAAAGTACACCTAATAATATCTTTCATAAATTAAAAAAAAGGTATATAATAATTCCAATTTTATCTCTAATTTTTCATAATATGAAAAGAAGATGATTAGGGGATTTTGCTCCCACCAATCGGAATGCGCCACGTGGGCCAATCAGGTCCTGCCAAGTGTCCCCCAGTTGGAACTGTCAGGGTTTGCCACGTGGCACACGCTTATTCGTCCACCTTGGACCTATTATGTCATGACACGTGGCATACTCCATGTCTAATGGAGAAACCGGCCACCCAGGCCCAACTTCCGAGGAAAGCCCAATCAGCCCTAGGTTAACCTAAACCTAGGATTGGCACGTTTCCCAAGGTTATAAATACCTCCCTTAATCCTCATTAAGGGGCAGATCACGCTAAAAACGCAGATTACACACATTAAACACTCTCACCTAGAAAGACCCAATCACTTTAATTTCCGCGTTAATTACTCCTTAATCAAGTACTAACTTGACCGTCGGAGGCGGAGCTCCCACCACCAGGAGTCTCCGTTGTTTTGCAGGTACAGGCGTCCGGTTCCAGTCTCGGAATTGTAACTCTCCCGCAGGACATCAGAAAACCCCGAAACATTTGGCGCCGTCTGTGGGGAGAGTACTTCTGAGATGGCATCCACGTTTGTACCGACTCCTGAAGAGAGATGTCCCCTGGACGACCCTCTAGTTCAGTCGGACCACGATACTAAGAATGAATTTGAAGTTGAAGCTCACACAGCTTCAGACGGGACCCTAAGGGCCCGACGTACCCGTCATACCGAAAGGAGGGAACGGGAACATCTTCATACAGGTAGTGAGCCAGCAGGCGCACCGCCTGTTCGGCAACAGCCGACTGATGGGTCTGCTCCCATCACAAGGAGTGAACTCATGACCTTCATGAGGGACTTCAAGGGAGAAATTCAAAAGTTGATCAACAAGAAGCCGCCTGCTCTGGACAAGGAGCAGTCGGCTAAGAAATCCTCCACTTCACAGAAGAGGAAGCCAGTTCAAGGGCGAGAGGCGACTCCTCATCCTAAATCTAGGAAGCGGGAGCCGACTGCCCTTGATTTCACAAAATACCGTTTTCCTACTCCAGGAAATAGGAAACCTGTTCGTCATATTCAGGCGGACGGGTCGAGGAAAACATTCACAGACGCTCGGCTACTGCTAGAGCAGAAGAAGAGTGACCGATTATCAGAGTCGGCCTCTACTTCAAACTTCCAAGACAGTGTGCGAAATACCTCGATGAGGCATACTCAGTCGTATCATGAGAGTCAGACAGGCGGCACCTCCCGTCAGTCCGGCTATCATAGCGACCAGGCGGTACCAAACTTACCGTTTGTACCGCAACAACAGTATTTTTTACAGCCACCTCCGTTTGGTGGACATGCAGCAAAAAACGTCCAACCTATGGACTGGCAGCTATGGTTGCTTAGACTTGGTGAACAGCCGTCGGCCTTCTCCAAGGAAATTACTGAAGCCGCTCAGCCGGCCAAAGTGAAAAATGTATTAGTAGGCGCCTATGACGGCACTACTAACCCAGAAGACCATCTGATGGCATTCACCAACCTGATGTACCTTCAAGGGTTGGATGATCCCACTTGGTGCAAGTGTTTCCCAGCGACTCTCAGAGGAATCGCGCAACAATGGTTCGGCAACCTGCCGACTGGTTGTGTAAATATCTTCAAGACGCTTGCTTACTTATTCACCTCCAACTTCGCCATGAACATCCCTGCGAAGAAGACGACCCTTGATTTAGGAACAATTCAGCAGGGCGAGAAGGAGGGGCTTCGTTCTTACATCAGGCGGTTTAACCTGATGAGAATACAGATTCAAGGGTTACCGGATGAAGTAGCCTATACTGACTTTTTCAGAGGTCTCAAAGACGGGTCGACCTTCAAATTTGATTTGGTCCGAAAGAGGGTGGTGACTCTTCAGGAGGCCTTGATTGAAGCGGAAGCCTATATACAGGCGAATGATCTTTGTAGTACGGTAAAACAGTCGGACGGGAGAAGGTCCGACAAAAGAGAAGGACGACAGAAACAGTCGTCAACCAAAGACGAGAAGAGAAAAGAGGTCTGGGCGGCTGATTTCTCTAAACAACTGGCCCAGAAGAAGAAAAAAGAATTCAAACCATACTCCCCAAAGTATGCGTTTAACAAGGATAGCCAATTTGTCCTAAAGGAAATCAAGGGACGGATCTCAATTGAGAAGCCGGTTCCCATGAAGGGTTCTGCAAACAGTCGGAACCAAGAGAAATTCTGTGATTATCATGAAGATGTTGGTCATAAAACCAATGAATGCATCAGTCTCATGCGGTATCTGGACCGCCTGGCTGAACAAGGTGATCTTGACACTTATGTCAAGAAATCTACGGGGAACACTTCCTCAAAAAAGCAGTCGACCAAAAAGAATCAACAGGCCGACAGCTCCGATACAGATGATGCAGTCGTCTACACCATTGCAGGCGGCTTCTCAGGAGGCGGCCCCACTATTAGGGGCAACAAAGACAATATCAGACGGTTAGATGTAAATTTCGTTCACCAAGAACGGCCCTCCAAATATTCATTTCCTGAGATTGTCATCACTGAAGAAGATCTAGGAGGGGTAAGAGGGCCGCATGACGACCCTATCGTTATTGAATGTAAAGTGGCCAACCAGAGAGTTGGCCGAATCCTCATAGATACCGGAAGCTCCTCAGATCTCATCAGTAGCAAATGTCTGTCGAAACTAAAATATCAGACTGATTGCATACATCCGGCATCCCACCCTTTAGTAGGGTTTGGAGGAGGAGTCGTCCACCCAGTGGGACGAGTGGATTTACCCATCCGCCTGGGCGAAAAAGGGGAAGGACGACACATGGTAGTCCGGTTCCTGGTAGTAGAAGAACTCTCGGCCTACAACATGATTCTGGGACGACCAACCCTGAATAATTCCAAGGCTGTTAAATCCCATCTCTTATGTTGCTCAAGTTTGAGAGGGATAATGGAACAGTCGGGTCCCTGAGGGGAGATCAGAAGATGGCCCGAGAGTGCTATCTCTCGGATGTCAAACCCACTGTTATGGCCACTGGGTCAAGTGGTGGAAAAACAGACCTTGACAATGTCAAGGAGAGTGCGCCTGTTCAAGAAGCAGGCGACAAGAAGAGAAAGGCAGCCCAGACAGGGGCCGCAAGAAAAGACAGAAAATAGCAATCATTGGCATAGGAGCGGTCGGATGAATTCCGCCCTCAGCTGGCTGGTGAGCATACGGACCTGATCTTAGACGACTCGCGTCCTGACCGACTAGTCAAAGTTGGGACGACTGCTCTGAGGGACCTAGGTGACGACTTTCACAAACTATTGAAAGAATACAAGGACATCTTTGCATTCGAAGTCCATGAAATGCCAGGCATTAGTCCTGATCTGGCGGTACATAAACTGGCCGTGGATCCGAAAAAGAAGCCGGTACGGCAGAAGAAGCGGAACCATGGCGAAGAAAGAAGTCAGGCGGCAGCCGCCGAAGTTAAAAAATTACTTGATGCAGGGTTCATTCGGCAATGTTACTTCCCAGACTGGGTTGCAAATGTGGTGCTTGTTAAAAAGTCAAATGGCACCTGGCGAATGTGTGTAGACTACACAGACTTAAACAAGGCGTGCCCCAAAGACAGTTACCCTCTGCCTAAAATTGATAGCCTGGTCGACTCAACAGCCGGCCATGCTTTGATGAGCTTTATGGACGCCTACTCTGGTTTTCATCAAATTCCTTTATGGAAGAAAGATCAGGAGAAGACGGCCTTCGTCACTGATCAGGGGTTATACTGTTACACGGTCATGCCGTTTGGTCTTAAGAATGCCCCGGCCACTTCCAGCGAATGATAAACACTGTGTTCTTTGATCAAATTGGGAGAAACGTCGAGGCATACATTGATGATATGATTGTCAAGTCTAAGCTTCAGATAGATCATCTGTCGGACCTCCGAGAAACTTTCGCCACACTCAGGCGGCACCATGTCATGCTCAATCCCAAGAAATGTGTATTTGGAGTTGAGTCTGGGAAATTTCTCGGATTCCTTATCAATCAGAGAGGAATAGAGGCGGACCCTAAGAAGGTGCAGGCGGTCATTGACATGCAGTCGCCTCGTACCATCCGAGAGGTTCAGAAGTTAATAGGTTGTCTGGCGGCCTTGGGAAGATTTCTAAGCTGATCAGGTGACAAATGCCTATACTTTTTCCAGGCAATTAAGAAAAAGGCAAGGTTTGAATGGGGGCCGGATGCTGAGGCGGCCTTCCAGAAATTGAAAGTTCACTTGCATTCCTTGCCGAGGCTGGTCAGCCCTTTGCCCAAAGAAGTACTCTACATGTACCTGGCCGTCTCTGATCATGCGTTAAGCGCTGTTCTCCTTGCTGAAAGAGACGGCTGTCAGCTCCCGGTCTACTTTGTCAGTCATGTACTGAAAAATGCCGAGTTGAGGTATCCCTTAGTGGAGAAATTTGGTCTTGCACTCTTCATGGCTGTTAAAAAATTGAAGCCCTACTTTTTGGCACATGCAGTCGTCGTGTATACAGACCAACCTATCAAGCGGCCACTGACCATCATGGAGTCGTCAGGCCGAATGATCAAATGGGCCATAGAAATACAGAGCCTCGAAGTTACTTTCGAGCCTAGAAAAGCAGTGAAGGGGCAAGCCTTTGCTGACTTTATTGTTGAGATGACTCGTCCTCCTGACTCTCAAGTTACAGACCAAGTCTGGAAGGTATATGTGGACGGAAGCTCTACTTCAAATGGTTGAGGAGCAGGCGTCATATGTCAGTCGCCAGAGGGCGACAGGTACGAGTATGCTCTACGCTTCAGTTTTCAGGCCTCAAACAATGAGGCAGAATATGAAGCTTTACTAGCCGGAATCCGCATGTGCAAGGCGGCGGGGGCAAGAAAAATAGACGCCTGTTCCGATTCACAGTTGATAGTGAGTCAGTACAATGGCGAATACGAAGCAACCCATCCGGCCATGATCAAGTATTTACAGGCGGTCCGACAAGCAGTCGGCTCCCTTGAGGATTTCCATCTGACCCAAGTGCCGAGATCAGAAAACAACCAGGCGGATGCACTTTCAAAATTAGCATCATCCGCCTCCTGTGATTCTCCTCGAACTGTTTTTTGGGAAGTAATGGAGAGGAGAAGCATTGAGGAAGAACCTATTGGAATCTTAGACCGAAGCTCAACCTGGATGGATCCAATCAGGGCATATCTGACAAACGGTACCCTGCCGGATGATCATCAACAGGCGGCAGCACTGAAAAAACGATCAACCAGTTTTGAAATAATAAAGGGAGAACTTCACAAAAGGGGGTACCTTCAACCCTTCTTAAAGTGTGTTACTCCAGAAAAGGGACGAGAGATTCTAGACGATCTTCACTCTGGTTACTGTGCTTCCCATATAGGCGGTAGGACGCTTGCTCAACGGGCAAGGCGGCAGGGCTACTTTTGGCCTACTTTAGAAGCAGATGCAATGGAGATGGTGAAAAAATGTGACAAGTGCCAAAGGTTTGGCAAACTAATTCACCGTCCGGCTACTGACCTCACTACCATTCATAGCCCACTACCGTTTGCTAAGTGGGGCATGGATATTCTGGGTCCATATACGCCTGCTACAGGCGGAAGGAGGTACATACTTATTGCCGTCGACTACTTCACTAAATGGGGGTCTTTGTGCGAGCCGTATGCGGTGAGAGTCGCACGTACGGTAACGAGGGGGGTTCGCGTCTATACGTGTAGTGTGGTGGTTGGGCCTACCCACCCTATTTGTTCCATGATCTATGGGTCTACAGGAGCTACCCATTTCGATCAATTAGCCAAGATTTTGACCGGATGCGAAATCACTAGTGTTCGATCTAGTGGTATTTTTATGGGGATTCTTTTTATCGCTGTAGGATCCCTATTCAAGATCACTGCAGTTCCTTTTCGGGCGGCTGTAGGACGGACGGCCGCCTATAAGTGGTAGGGTAGGGTGGGTGGTACCGCTCAGATTGCGGCCAATCTTCCTAACCGCGCGCGGGCCGGGCCGGGCTTAGAGCGCGTGAAACTCATCACTACCTCGTAAGGGCGTTGAGACCATAGCATGTTAAACGAAAGCGACGCTTTCTCTCTAGTGTTGTCACACAGCTGCCCGCCTAGAAGAGCCACTCGCTCTCTAGTGTTGTCACACAAGATAAGCACGCCGCTCGCCTGCTGGCCGGGCGAATCGAAGTTCTCTTCCGGTCAACTGTCCACCCAGTCAAGTGCAAAAAACACAGTATAATCACGCAATGCACGCTGCTGGTGTGCTTCCTGCCCGCGAGGAAAGAAAGAAGAGCGACAAGGTTCAGTTCAGATTTGACTGTTTGCAGTATGGGAGCAGATGACCCAAAAAATCCCTGGGAACAATGAAAAAAATAGATATCTCGGTATCGAAAACTATAGGAGGTTGTATTGGCGAGATCCAACGGTAAATAGCTGCCTAAAAGAAAAACCGCCTGGAAGTCCGAGGACCTTTAGTACTGTACCCTACCCCCGAACCAGCAGCCTTCGCGCCAAGCAAGACCGCCCTTGTCCCTTTCCTTTCTCCATTCTTCCTTCTTCTTTGCTTTGTTCCAAAAGAGTCTAAGGCAAAGCTAAAGTGGTTCGTATGCCTACTTTACCTACTTGACGAAAGGGAACACACTTTGTTTTGTTTCCGGGTTTATGGATTGGATTCAGTCAGCGTCACGACATAATCAAAAGGAAGGAGTGACGCTTACCGGCGAACGCTTTCAAAGGCGACCCTCTCGAGTTTCCGGCAGTTTCCTAGATTGAAGTAGCCTTTCGTCGCCTTACCAAAGGTAATTCCTATTCACTTACTTGAATAAGTAAGGAAAGAAGTCACTATCAAAGAACTCACACGACTGAAGTACCAAAGGTGCGCTCCGCCCGATGACTAAGAAATAGGTTTGCGCTTGAATTGAAGTGATGAGGTCGCAAAGAGGAAAGTAGGGCTCCTATTGACTAAAGGTTGCTTCTTCGGTTTCCTTTAGAATGAAAGTAGCTTACGCTACCTTACTACTTACTTTGTTTTATTCAAAAGGCGAACAGCCCCCCCCCAACTAGTCGTATGGGGCGGGGTGCTTTTGGTAAGCTGCCTTGGATATGAAGAATTCCCAAAAAAAAGGCAAAGTCCGGTATTTGACGAAGATCTTTCTTTCTATCAATAGATAGGAATGAGTTCTCGATATAGGGGATAGGATCTATCTGGTCTTTTTCTTTCTTTTTTCTGCATGGCATAGCTAGGACCCTTCAAATCATGTTTGAGCCTATGTTCAAACCAAACCCACTCCCTATTTGAGTAAGGCTGGAAGCCCGCCAAGTTCAGATAAAAGAATGCTTTCTCTAACCATTAAGGGAAAGGCTCGACGAAGGAAGGAAAGGGCTTTCGGAGATCGAGATTTTCTTTGTTTTTCATCGAAAACGAAGAAGACCGAGAATGTCAATCTTTCTTTCGAAAGAAGGGAACACACCTTTTCGGCCGCGGTGGTATGATTTTCGGGCCTTCTCCTCGTTCCGCTCGCTGGCCTATTGGGAAAGCAGCCTTTGGGCTTTGCCTGCTCGCTCTTTTTAATAAAGAATTCCGGCTCGGCCCGGGAAAGCGCTGGCTACAACAGAAAGGAAGGGGTCCATGTAGCTGATGCGTCCGCCCCCTTCTTAGTCAATAGAGCAGAAGGTTCGGCATCTACTACAAAAGAGAGAATCCACTTCAGATAACCACGCCTCTGCTAGGTAGCGTGTGGAATGGCCGAGAGCGGACCTTTTTGGATATATAATCCAAGTCGAGAGTGGAGTTACGGGAACAGCCGTCTGATGGAAGAGGCGGAGGCTGTAAAGGGAATCAAGACGAAGGATGTAATTTCATTCATCTGGAAAAATGTCATCACTCGGTTCGGGGTTCCCATGTCTATGGTTTTTGATAATGGTCCCCAATTTGAGACGCCTGTTCTCAAAAGCTGGTTGGGTGACCAAGGAATTGCACACCACTTTGCATCAGCCGGCCGTCCACAAGCAAACGGCCAGGTAGAAGCCTTAAATAAAATCATCTCAGACGGTCTCAAGAAAAAGATTGAACGAGCAGGCGGCCTATGGGCGGATGAATTACCACATGTTCTCTGGGCCATTAGGACGACTGAAAAAGGGGCGACTGGAGAAACTCCATTCCTCCTAACATATGGTACGGAAGCTGTTCTTCCAATAGAACACTACGAGCCGACTCTTCGAGTAATGCTATATGACGAAGAGGCAAACTGGGAAGCCATGCGCCTGGCATTAGACTCACTTCCTGAAAGGAGGGGCAATGCTGTCTTGCGCCATGAAATTTACCGCCTGAGAATGACTAGATCATACAACAAAAAAGTACACAGGCGTCCACTCAAAGTGGGGGACTTTGTACTTAGAAAAATGGAAGCAGTTGGTAGGGCTAATGAGTCTGGCAAACTAACTCCCAACTGGGAAGGACCCTACCGAATCTGTGAAGAGGTCAGGGACGGTACCTACCGTCTGGGAACACCAGACGGACAACCGTTGCCTCGAACTTGGAGTGTAGATAATCTTAAGAAATATTTCTTTTGAATGATGTAAATAGTCAAGGGCTACTTAATAAAAGTTTGCATACTTAATATTCAATTTTGTACTAAGAGAGGCACGCCTACTAACAAACAGTCGGCTACTCTCCATAGTTTTTATTCTTACTTAAGAGGGGCATGCTGTCTGTACCTTTACAGTCGGCTACTCTCCATTGAGTATTTTACTCTATCAGAGGGGCATGCCATCTGTACCTTTACAGTCGGCTACTCTCCATTGAGTATTTTACTCTTATCATCAGAGGGGCATGCCGTCTGTACCTTTACAGTCGGCTACTCTCCATTGAGTATTTTACTCTTATCATCAGAGGGGCATGCCGCCTGTACCTTTACAGTCGGCTACTCTCCATTGAGTATTTTACTCTATCTTCAGAGAGGCATGCCGTCTGTACCTTTACAGTCGGCTACTCTCCATTGAGTATTTTACTCTAAGAGGGGCATGCCGCCTGTACCTTTACAGTCGGCTACTCTCCATTGAATATTTTACTCACCATAGGGGCATGCTGTCTGGACATATAGTCGGCTACTCTCCATAAAAGAGGGCTGACTGGTTCCAAACACACAGCCACCCCCCCTTATACTTAACTAAAAATGATCAGGGCCTTGCCGACCCTGTGCCTAAACAGGCGGCTACCCTCCTTTTACTTAGTACCTACGTTCACCAAGAACTAACCAAGGCCACAGGCCGAATGATCAGACCAGGCGCCAAGCCAACTGATCCAATCTTCAAAACTAATACGACCTGTCCCAACATCATAGCAGGCGTCCGGCGGCATCCCTCCGGATGAAATTCGTCGCAGAGAGCAGCTCCCTTTTGGGTGGAACATTGCTCTATAAACTAATTACACGGCACCTATACGACTGCCCCCAAGGGCAACCACGTAGCCGTTTTTGAGACAAGGATAACTCTATCACTAACCAAACCAGTGGTAGCAGTTGACATCTGAGTCAGATGACCGCCTGTATTACTTGGGATAAATGCAGGGGGTACCTCTTGAGTTAATAGCCAACAAACATTAGCGAATCAAAAGGTTCAGCCGACCTCCGCCGCCTGGTACCTTTACTACTCAAGCAGGAGTGACGACGACTGAGTAACTCCAAAGTTAACTCACAGTCACTCTCTCAAACTTAGTATGGAGCCTAAAAGGTATGAGTCGTCCGCCTGTTTTTAGCAAACAACGGCTCTCAACCACTACTCCTGCTAGGTTAACAACCTATGAGTTAAAAGCCAACAGACATTGGCGAATGAAGGGGAACAACCGGTACCAACCGCTTGATACCTCTACTACTCAGTTACTTGGCGACTAGGTAACAACCATGTTTACTTGGTCAAACCACTTTCCTACTTGGTTAATTTTACAAATGACAGGACCGCCTGCCTAAAGGGGATCCAGCCTTTAAAATGGTTCGAATACCGATTGGATAAATGGCCGACTGATCGTCTAGCCTGGAAACAGACAACCAGTCGTCCAGGGGCATAGGCGGCGTGACTAACTATCCGTACCTATCTGCAACTATCGGCCATGTAAAACAGTCGGTATAGTGTACAATTGGATATCAGAATATTCAATACTTAAACAAATTTGAAGCAAAACAAAAAAATTCATTAAAAAGAAGCCGGTCATTAAAGATCGGCAAAATATTCAGAGCCCCGGCCCCCTGGCCGGGTAAATACAAACAAACGGCACGCAGGCCGTGGAAAGAAGACATAAAGCTTAAGAAGGGGGCAGATCTTCAATATTAGCAGCTGCTGCCTGGTCAGCACTCTTCTTGCTGGACTCGGCTTCAGCTGCATCCTTCTTTGATGCATTACCCCCAAGCGGCACAAGCGCCACTACCGGCTCCTCCTCCTCCAACGCCTCCTCCAACGCCTCTTTCTCAGCAGCCGCCAGGATCTCTTGATTATATCTATCAGAACACTGGCGGTACGTTTTTTCCCATGAGGCAAAGTCGGCATTGGGGAAGAGGCGGCCCCAAGTCATGCGCTGGATTTGAGCAGAGTCTTCCATCATCTCCCGGACCAGCTCTTTCTTTTCTTGCTCGGCCTTTTCCGAGAGCTCCTGAGTAAGACTCTTCTCCTGGGTCACCAGGCGTACCTTTACACTCGCCAAGGATTTCTCCAAGGTTTCGTATGAGGACATCTTTTGGCGAAGAGGTCTCAGCTCGGCCTTGAGGTTGTTGATGGTCGCCTCCAGCTCGCTATTCCTCTTCTGGGCCGCCTCTAACTGAGCTCGGATAGCGGCGGTAGCCTGCGCCTGATAATAAAGAATATCAATGGTCAGAACTTCATTTTGGGCAATTTGAAACATTGCCTTATCACAGTCAGAGGCGGCCATAGCTTTTGCAGCCTTTACCTCTTTGTTCTTCCGGTCAAGCGGCTTGCGAAGGCCGTTCACTCGGAGCAGGGCCTAAGTACAAAGGGGAACAGGCGTCAGTTTCCAAACAAAAAGAAAACAGGTGTCCTGGAATTCAAATACTCAAAAATATGCTAAGTATACCTCAGCAAGGACCCCTGCAATCCCGTCTAGGTCAAGGGTGCCGACACCTCTGACCGCCTCCCTTTCAGCTGGAGGAACGGCCTTGATCATAAACTTGGCCACCTCGACCAAGTCAGGCTCCTTAGGGCCGGCTGCATCAAGCATAAACAAACGGATTAGACCTAGTAAACAAGGGAGCAAGTCTAAAATTTACAAGGACAATTTCATACTTCTAGGTGGTCCAGCCGGAGTTTTAGAAGAAGTGGCCGGCTGTTTCTCAGCCGCCGCATGTTTCCTGGCAGAACCAGGAGAGCTCGCAACAGTCGTCCTTCGGGCCTTGGGGTCCGGCTGTTGGGAAGAAGAAGCTCTTGGAGCGCCCGTCTAAAAAAGAAGAAAAGGGTCAGTATATGCATAAACACAACTCCAAAAAGAGGGTGAAAGGTTCGAAGCCCACCAAGGGTGCCCCCTTGTTGGGGAGTCGGTTGAAGACTGTTGCATGATGGAGGCCCGCAACATGGCCGCCGCAGTCTTGGAGGCGGTAATTTTGTTCATGGCGTCCGCTGCAAAAAACAAATAGCAAAGTTAATGAAAGTCATAACAAGAAATGCATGGAACAACAGAGTATTCGACAGGCCGGCTACCTCTTGAGCACCGACTGCTGAGGCCACAGGCGGCCAAAAAGTACTCGTCATAGAGCCATTTGAAGCTCGGGACGCAGTGCAGGGGTACTTGCTCTCGTACCCTTGAAGTAGAGTTCACCTTCGACTCGACTTTGAAGAGTCCTTTATCTAGGATCTCTTTCTTAGCCTTGGGGGGAACAGGCGGCATGCTGCGGCCGCCTGCAAGAAGGGGCGGATTCCTGTTCCACCTGTTGAAGCGCTTGTTCAGCTCTGTGTCTGAACTCTCAATGATGAGGAAGGTGCTCCGCCAGTCCTTCCATTTGTTTGCTTTACCTCTCGTCATGAGGTAGCCCCTGTGGCTCGTCAATTGATACCAGCCGGTACCGCCTGCCTTAGGGGTCCGGCTGAGGTAGTTCATGTGGGCGAAAGCCTCGAAGCTCGGCTCCACCCCGTGCAGTTCGCACCCGGCCACATAGCCGAGTACGTTGACCTAGGAGTTCGGGGCTAACTGCCATAACCCCAACTCATACCCATCCAAGATCCGCTGAACAACCGGATGTAGTGGGAAGCGCAGCCCAGCCTTGATGGCCACCTCGTAGCAGCCAAAGCAGGCGCTATCATAACTGGTACCAGCCGGCCAGACGACTGTGTCTTCTGGATCCGGCACAAACACTAAAAAGCCGGGGCCCATTGTGTGGTTTGCGATAAAGCTCTCCACTTTCTCTTGCATGGCTGTGATCCGGCCCCGAGGTACCGTGCAGTAGTAGGGGGTATTTTGCTCTCGGTGAGAGGCGGATGGATCCGCCCAATCGTCCCCCTTCTCAACTGCGTGAGAAAGCCTCGCCTCTTGTAGGCGACTGTTTTTCTCTTCTGTGTCCAGGGAAGCATGGCCAAAAGAGCTAGACTCGGAATCGTCCTCTGACGAGTCCGAAGAGGACGACTCCTCCCCTCTCCCGGAGGGGCCCGCCTCCTCTCCTTTAAAAGGAGCAGGAGAGAATGAAGAATTGTCAACTGTAAAATGGGAAGGGGTCACTTTGACTCCTCCCTCAGAACTGCCGGCTTTCAAGCCGCTTTGTTTCACCTCCACATCTGGCGCCTGGTCAGATGTTTCACTAATCGGCACCCTGTGGGAGGAGCCGTCTGAGTTTGAGATCCTGGCAGTCTTTTTTGTCCTGGCCATCATGCTCTGCATAGACACAGATACAGTCGGACTTTGTATAAAGGGCAAAGATGGGTCCAGAAAAGGGCAGGCGACACTCCTAGTCCTAGATTCAGCCGTCCCCGGTGACCGGCTGATCACTAACCTAGGCCGTGTCGTGTGCTTCCGTGGTGCCACTTCAAAAAAGAATAAAGTAAAGAGAAAATTAAGAGTAAGAGAACCGACGGTTACCTGAACGAGTGACGATTGATGAAGTTCTGAAAATCCTTTGCAGTCGGCTTGTCAGAGCAGGCGGTAGGCAGAAAGGGTCCAAAATGTCAGAGCAAGTTCAGGGGTCCGAATGTTCTCTCACAAAGTTCTCAAGTGTGAAAATGACTGAAGTCAACACTCCCTTATATAGGAGAAGTGAGAAGGCGAAGGGTCACTTCCAGAATTCATAATTTGGGCGGGAGAATCTCTCGGCCTTTCGCCGAGTGACACCTGTAGCAGGCCGTCGCCTGTTACAGTGCGACACCTGTCACAGGTAACACGTGACCAGTCACGTGCCACCTGTGAGGGGCAAATGATTAGGGGATTTTGTCCCACCAATCGGAATGCGCCACGTGGGCCAATCAGGTCCTGCCAAGTGTCCCCCAGTTGGAACTGTCAGGGTTTGCCACGTGGCACACGCTTATTCGTCCACCTTGGACCTATTATGTCATGACACGTGGCATACTCCATGTCTAATGGAGGAACCGGCCACCCAGGCCCAACTTCCGAGGAAAGCCCAATCAGCCCTAGGTTAACCTAAACCTAGGATTGACACGTTTTCCAAGGTTATAAATACCTCCCTTAATCCTCATTAAGGGGCAGATCACGCTAAAAACGCAGATTACACACATTAAACACTCTCACCTAGAGAGACCCAATCACTTTAATTTCCGCATTAATTACTCCTTAATCAAGTACTAACTTGACCGTCGGAGGCGGAGCTCCCACCACCAGGAGTCTCCGTTGTTTTGCAGGTACAGGCGTCCGGTTCCAGTCTCGGAATTGTAACTCTCCCGCAGGACATCAGAAAACCCCGAAACAGAAGAGATAGTATTTTATTATACACCTAATTAGATTGAAAGTACACCTAGTAATATTCTTTTTGCTCATGATCGATAAATTTTTTTGATAAAAAAGGAACGAAGGTGGTAGTATCTATTACTCTTAGAGAGAGAAGGACTGTTTGTGAAGTATTGATTTTTATTTTTGTAAACAATGCATTTATTATTGATTGATACACCGTATATCGTTATCTTGTTGATGGACGATGTGTGATGAACTGGTGGCCTATCATCCATAAAATCCTGGATCCCCCACTGTCTACTACTATCCGATTCGAGTCATGGACCAACACTATGTTACGTTTAAGATTTTTAAAATCAAACTAGTTTTAGGCCCGGGTGATGCTCCGGTCATCAATAACATAATACTAAAACGGACACCAAGAATGACACATGTTACTTCCTGGTACTGTTTTTTCCCTCCAAAACTCCTCCCTCCCTTTTTTAGCAAAAAATCTTTTATTTTTGGAATATTTGTATAATACAATTATAATAATATAATAGTCCTAATTTTATATATTATCTTTATAATAGTTGTATTCCTTTTTATTTCGTAGTTACACAAGATTTTGAGACTTTTTAATTAAGGGAGAATAAGCTATAATTCATTAATAAAAAGCCATAAGACATTTACATTGAGAATAACATGCATCATTAATTTAATATATTGTATACTATGTTTGAATATTTTCAACACAACTAATAAAAAATAATATATGTTTTTTTTTTTTTTTTTTTTTTTTTTTTTTTTTTTTTCTGAATTGTAGTTTAATATTTTTTTTTTCTTATTATTTAATCTTTCTTATATGCATTGCATTTGTTTATCTCATTTTTATATTATATCCCAAATTAGTTATGGGAAGAAAAGACTATTACTATCGTGCATCGCACGGGCACTAATCTAGTTGTAATAAAAATAAAGTGAAACAAATTGGTGGTTTTATAAAAAAAAAAACATTTGTTTATTTTATTATATTTGTCAAAGAGATTTTATATTTCGTATTAATTTATTAAAGGGATTTTTATTAATGTTAAAAAAATCTTTCAAAGTAAACATATTTTGTGGTTAAAAGAAATAAAATTAGTATTTTTAATATAATTTTAGTGTCATAAAATGCGTTATTGGAGTGATGGTTAAAGTTTAACTTCAATTAATATGAAGTCATAGGTACAAATATTAATGTTAACAAATTATAAATTTTTTACACGGCCGCAAAAAAAAAAAGTAGAGCAAATATGAATATATAGATGACTGCCATTGAGAATCATAAAAAAAAATAAAAAAACCGACACGAATTGCGAATTTGTATGCCCCAAACCTAATCTCCATCGTTCATTCCCATCAAATCCAACGCCTCAATATCAACCCAAAGACACCTTTCAAAAATCCCCTTCTAAAAATTTTCAAACTCCCGCCTTCTCTCTCCTATATAAACCCCCTCATCCCACCATTTCTCTTCATCTCAAATTCAAACATAAAAAAAATTAAACTTTCCCTCCATTTTCTCTCTCCTCAAAAACCTCCAAATCCTCCATTAATGGCTCGCACCAAGCAAACCGCTCGTAAATCAACTGGCGGAAAAGCCCCAAGGAAGCAGCTAGCCACCAAGGCTGCTCGCAAGTCAGCCCCAGCCACCGGCGGAGTGAAAAAGCCCCATCGTTTCCGCCCTGGAACCGTGGCACTTCGAGAGATCAGGAAGTACCAGAAGAGCACTGAGCTTCTCATCAGGAAGCTCCCATTTCAGAGGCTTGTAAGAGAAATTGCTCAGGATTTCAAGACTGATCTCCGCTTCCAGAGCTCCGCTGTCGCCGCTCTTCAGGAGGCTGCTGAGGCTTATTTGGTTGGTTTGTTTGAGGATACTAACCTTTGCGCTATTCATGCTAAGAGGGTTACTATTATGCCTAAGGATATTCAGCTTGCTCGTCGGATTCGTGGTGAAAGGGCTTGAGATTAAGTTTGGTTGATTTTAATTAGGGTTTGTAATTTGGGGATGAAGATGGGAAATTAGGGTTTTGTAGTGAAGATTTGTGTAATTAAATGGAAGTCTGAATGTTTGTTTTATGCTCAATGGAATTACGGAAATCTTATTATTATTATTATAGTTTAATACTACTTTTGTTAAATTACTCTTGTCATTCCTTTTTTTTTTTTAAAAAAAAAAATTATGTTGAATGCTACTCGTATTATATTTTGATTTGAAATGAGAAATTATTCTGGGAAATTATTAGAGGTTTGACTAATTATCCAAGTTAATTGATTCGTATCAAATTTGATGGTGATTTTGGACTAACATCTAATTAGAGTTTCTTTGTATTGGGGATGTGAGGAGGAAGGAATGCAAAAAATAATGTTCATGTGACAAAATCATTCGGTTTAATAAATCAGACAATTTTAATTTCTGTAGAGATTTCAAGCATCTGGAAATAGGGAGTTTACTTCTTGCTAGACACGGCAGAATGAAGACTATGAAACCCATGCTAATGAGTAATTGACTACATTACAATAAGCAATACAATAAGCAATGGCGTACACACTGAAAACAGGACGATATAAAGAATCTTAGTTTGGTATGTCAAATCACTACTACATGTAAGGATTAATCAGCAAATAGCTTCTGCTCAAGGACTTTGGGCTTGCACCTGTTGAGTGCCAAACTTGCTAGTTTCTCACCGGAAAGGTTCAATGTCCATATCTGAATAACAAATGCAGTTCTTTGACTCATTGCCTGTTTCCATCAATCGATACAATCAAATGTAGATTGTGGTTACCTATTTTTTTCGTGTTATTGGGCGAAGCTTCTTCTGACAAAGGCAAAGGTATGAAAGTCACCTGAGGGAAAAATTTTGTGAGACTGAGGTGACCTTTATTTTCTGTTTTTGGTAGCAACTTTTGATGCCTCAGAATAACTTACTGTGAAATTATCCCAGCTATCAACCAATACTTGCATGGTTTCACATCACTGAAAGGTGCATCGCCATTTCTGCTAGCTCCCTTAGTTACTAAAAATAATTCCCCAGACAGCCAATTCTGGAACGGTTCTTGCCACAGATACCAAGAGATTCAGATGTTTGCAGATCATATGTCCACAAAGTCAGATGTCTGGTCAAACACAGCTTGAATGACCTGAGAAGAAAAGAAAAAGAAAAATCAGGAGTTCAAACTTGTCTTATCTTAGTCGATTTCTTCAAGAGGCATGAAACAATTCAATTCTTGATAATAAGCTGTTAATCTGATACTGCATTACTGCCACAGGCTTTTTTTTTTTTTCAAGGTTAATACTTCGTTTGTAAGGCAAAGGGAGCTCTTGATATCTGAAAGCTGTTTAGGCAACATTAACTCCTCTATACTCTGTTGAAAGAATTTAGATAAGCTTAAACATGAAAATGGCCGGTTACTTTACTAAGTAGTCCATTAAATCATGTAGAGGAGTTCTCAATGACAGTAACTCCTCCGTAATCTGTTCAGACTCTTCAGCTTAATATTAGTGATTTATTAATGCTAATAAGCCATTAGTCACCTTCCTCATTGGTGCTGCCACTGCTGTATCTTAGCCTCTTAGGGTCATCTACTAATGCAGCTCAAAGAAAGATTTTAGTATCATTGTAATAAATATAACAACTAAAGATTTTTGCAAATTGGATCAGTGCTTCAAAAAACAGGTTTAGTGGATTTTGTGTTACAGGTATCAGACAACAGCAGCAATATGGTAAAGCATAGATACATCATATTTTTTTTCTTCTTCTGAAAAACATCCTCAGTTACAGACCAGATAGTCCATAGCTTACAATCTCTTACAGAATTTTCGAAAGAGCACAACACGACGTATGGCACAAAGTTTTCATAATGCAGAGTTCTCATTGACAATCTGCTTAGGAAATATAACTTTACCTGACAGCTCAATTCCAAGATATTTGAGAAACTAATAAAGGAAAACATTAGGCTTGACGTGTAAAAGTAATATGCACAATACTGAAGAGAGCAAAAGCAGAAAATTAAACCCAGTGTAAATGTGTAATCCATCCAATTCTACAAGTGCTTCATACTTCTATATGTTGTAGCCCTCGGATCAAGCGATAAAGTAACCACTTAAAAGCAATTCTTCAAACAGTAAAGCATGTATCAATGTTCTATATGCATTATAATATGAAAATGAGATTAATGAAAAGCCATGGTAGTGCAAAATCAAGGCTAGAACTATTGTTATAAAGGGCTTTACCTATTTGAAGCAAGTTCTGAGCTTTAAAGAGTTTGTCAGCATGACTGGGTGGCACCGTTTGGAATAACCGAGCTAAGTTTCCAGAAGATTCTTGTTTAAGAGAAGCAGGCTTGCAGGTTCATGCTTCAAAAAGACATATCCATGCCATTCATATGGAAGCCATGAAATTATTATTGCTAGTCTTGTTGATCATAGTATATTCTCTCCATGACAGTAATAGAAAGACTATATCTCCTCAAACGTGGATGTATGTCAGATTGACCAAACCATGTAAAAAACTAGAAATCTTGTATTTCTATAGCTTATCTTATTTTCTCAATTCGCTTACTCTTTATCTATTTGTCTTAATCAATTAAAGATCAATCCAATCTATAACAGTTAGAAATTCAAAAAAAATAATAAAAAAACCATGGTAAAACATTCAATTGGACCTCCATCCTAACAAAATTGATATTTTTCAGAAATTTCAGGATTCCTTTCCTTGCTTTCCTCCTATTCATGGCACAATCATTTTTTTCATCATGTTCTTGGGCTAAAGTAATCCATCATCGTATTTGATACCACCAGATCATAACCATTGGGTACAACGTCCTGAGCACACAAAGAGATGTTATCACATTTAAAAACTCATAAAGCCATTCTTGCAAGTCCCCCAAATCTATCCTTAATTGCATTGTGAATCAATTTTAAGCTACAATATCTCTCTCAAAGAAAACCATTTAGATTGTAAACTTTTAGCTAAAATATAGAAGGTGCTAGAATGTCTGAACAGCAAAAGATTAACTTCTCAGCAGGCAACACAAACTCTCCTGAAATAACCTAGCTTTATAACCGTTTTCTAGAAATACCTCAAAGCAACACAGTCATTGATTTTGTCCAATTAAGAGCTTTTACTTGAAGTCCAAGTCATGGCTTCCTCTTCAAACCCTAGAAGAAACCAACCAAGAAACACTTCCACTGCCAACCTTAGAAATCGCCCACCATCACGACAACCCGTTCAACAACCCATCCCACCACATATACAACCCCCTCCTATTGACAGTTATTGAAGTGATTTTGGGAACAATTAGCAATATACGTCAAAATTCCTTAAGATTTGACATAGGTCCATTCCCTACTAGATTTGTGAATAGAGGCTCCATTTTAGCCTTAGGAATTGAAGATGAGATTATTCACTTGTGCAGGTTAGGCTCCTTTCTTATACAAGCATGCATACACTTACGCCAATCTCACTTTCGAGTTCCTCTCCACCTTGACCGTCAACCATAAGTCATATATATATATATATAGCCCCTCCTCTATGTGAGAATTCTTTCTTATACGAGAATACTCTTTATGTTCTAAATTTTGATTCATATGTTCTAAATTTTAAATCTGATAGGTGTTTTAAATTAAATCAAATGCTCTAAATTAGTGCTCACTTGTTCTAAACCATAAATTGGTTAAGTTAATTGTTATAAATTTAAAATAACTTGTTCCAAAATTTTAACTTATATTTCGTATGTTCCAAATTTTAAAACGTGTGTTCTAAGATTTTTTAATTATATGTTCTAGATTTTAAAGCATATATTCTAATTTTTATTCCTATGTCTAAAATTTTTACTCACATTTTTTATATTTTATACCGGGTGTTCTAAATTTTTATTCACATGTTCTAAATCTTAAATCAAGTGTTCTAAATTTTCCTCATATGTTCTAAATTTCATAAAGCAGATTTTCTAAATTTTTATTCACATGTCTAATTCTTAAATCAGATGTTCTAAATTATTACTCATATGTTCTAAATTTTAATTCGTATGTTCTAAATTTTTACTCACATGTTCTAAATTTTACATCAGTTCTCATAAAGTAGAGTTTTCACATATGGACCTATTCTCACTAGATCCCTCCCCTTATATATATATATATATATATATATATATATATATATATATATATATATATATATATATATATATAAATTTATATCTCCGTTCCTGAAAGTTCGACTCACTTTGTAATTGCGCGGTCTCCAATGAACATATTACCAAGAATAACTCCGCTTGTAAACAGTTTATATTTGGATTATTTAAAACAAGGGGAATCTAATGTGATCTTACATGCTAATTTATTTATATTGTATAGCTCATAAAATATGGTCAAAGTTATTTTATTTTGACCACATGAATAGTAAGTGAGCCGAATTTTCAGAAACGGAGGTAGTATGTATGTATAGGTGTACGTCATACTCTCACAGTTAGCCAAGTTAATTGATTCTTAGGATTCCCTTCACATGGAAAGTAAACTAGACCAAACCGATTTAGGATAGAGGGGTATTCAGATAGAGCATTTTGGAGGGACTTAAAGCAGCTCTGCTAAGGAGCTATATTTTTTGGGGCATATTGTTGTTAACTCCGCTCCAGATGTCCAAGGAAATGAGGATGTCTCCGAACGGACTCTTAACCACGGTGCGTGGTTCATGTGAATAATGTTGCTGAGGATTCTGGGGAGAGTGCTATTGGGGGTATGATTACCTTGCTTGTTATTGGTGTCACTAATGATCTTGATCTTTCAGTTTTAGAGCCATATAAAATGGGTGGTACTATCACCCTTGATTTGTAGAGTTTGAGGACAATGAACTGGATCAAGAGAGGGTCTCCTTAAGATTGAAGGATGGGTCATTCCCCCAGACTTCACTTCACCCTCACCTGCTGAAGGTGTCCCATTACCGATGGGGGATGATCAGCAAAACATCGAGGAAGATATCCCTAAGCCCCAAGGTGGTGCCTAACCATTTCAAGGTGATAAAGCATTTCAGGGTGGCAACCAACCACTTACACTAGAGGAGCAAATTGCACGTATAAGGATCGACTTTGGTCACATGAGGACTGACTTTGATGGCCTAAGGAGCATAGTACGAAAATGTGGTTTCGGTCGCGATCACGGAAACGACCACGTGATTTGGAAACGGAATTGATGTGTTGATCGCGGATCGTATCGCGGTTGTCGCATAAGAATTTAAAATTATATTTAAGTTTAAAACTCTGTATTTTTACAATGGTTTTTCTCTAAATTTTGAAAATCTTATATTCTTATAGAGGTATACTGCTGTGTTTCCCTTTTTACTATGTATTCTTATACCCTTCTTTATATTTTAAAATTAAAATCTTTTTTTTAGTGTGGGGCCCTTGAAGTAAATTAGTAATTGAAAAAAGGGGAAGAGAAGGGGTATGGGGGATGTGAGAAAAGAAAAAAGCAGAAGGAAAGAGAAGCAGTGGGGTCAGGTCAATTTCAAAAAAGAGAATAAAAAGTGATGTCTGATAACTAGTTGTACCCCATTTTTTTTAAAGAGAACCCTCGCCGGAAAAAATGTCTACAGAGCTTAAAACTTGGTGTTATTTCTTCGGATATTCGCTGGTAAGGTTTGATGCGGCCGAATTTCACTTTAAAACGGCCGTACCGACCGAAATCGCGGAGTATTGTAAAGCAGCATACTGTACCGGTAAATATTGGAATGGCAGCTTCAAAATCTGTTACGTCTTGGCCGATACGCGACGTAACGACCGAGTTTTTGAACCATGCTAAGGAGGGATTTTACAGAAACAAGAACGGAGTTTGAAAAGCTAGTGAAATCTCACGACAACATGGCCACCACTTTTGGCGAGATGAACAGTCAAATCACTTCTACGCAGTCAGCGTTTTAGGATATGGGTGGCATGATGCGTCGTCATTTTGAGGGCGGTTCTAGCTCTGCCTCAGGTATGATCCCTCTTCCGGCCGGTAGGGCTATTTTTCTCTTTTCCTTGCAAGTTTTGATTAATATATGTTCACATTGAGGACAATGTGAAGTTTAGCTTGGGAGAAGAATTACTTTCTGCTATGTATATATTAGTTTTTGTTCCTTTTGGTTTATTCTAGTGTCTTGTTATGCATTTACATGGTTTTGCCTCAATTATAATGTGATACATGTGAAATTTTTGAAAATTGAAAAACTTGTTTTCGAAAACCTATTAACTCGGAATTGAACTTGTTTTTGGCTAGAATGGTCTCCTCGCTCAACCCATATGGATAGCTTGAGTACCTATGTGAGATTTTTGAGAGGTATGCGACAAGCCTGTCAAATTTTAATGCCGACTTAGTTAACTTTTTGTCTACATGTACATGCCTCATGGCTACTTGTCTCAACAAAAGAAGAAATTCTTCTATGAGGCGCGACGACACTTTTGGGACGGTCCATTCCTGTATAGGCTATGTGCAGATGCAATGATTAGACGATGCATCCTGGAAGGTGAGGTAAGCTGTATTATTTCCCATTGTCACGACTTACCTTGTGGTAGGCATGCAGGTCCTACGAAGACGGCCACAAAGGTTTTTACAATGTGGTTTCTATTGGCCAACTTTGTTCTAAGGACGTGTATTCTTACATGATTGTTGTCAACGGACCGACAACATTTCAAGGAACAATGAGACTCCACTCAACAACAATTGAGGTCAAGTTGTTCGAGGTGTGGGGGATAGATTTCATGGGACCATTCCCTTCTTCCTATGGGAATTGATACATTCTAGTAGCCGCTGACTATGTTTAAAAGTGGGTGGAAGCAATTGCTACTCCAACCAATGATGCTCGCGTGGTAAGTAAATTCTTCAAGAAAGTTATTTTCCCTCGTTTTGGTTTACCGTGTGTGTTGATAAGTAAAAGGGGAACACATTTCTTGGAGCATCGATTCGGAGGAATGTTGAAGAAATATGGAGTGCAACACAGGCTTGTCATCAGTTATCATCCACAGACTAGTGGCCAAGTCGAGGTCTCGAATAGAGAAATCAAGTCAATTTTGGAGAAGACAGTAGTAAGGATAAGGAAGGATTGGTCCATAAAAATTGATGATGCATTATGGGCATACTGAACGGCATTTAATATGCCAATTGGTACAACCCCATATATATAGACTTGTTTAAGGGAAAGCTCGTCACTTAGCTTGTGAGCTAGAATACTGAGCATTTTGGGCTATTAAAAGTTTACATTTAGATGCTCAACCGGCGAGTTAGAAGAGACTTTTGCAACTAAATGAGCTTGATGAACTCTATCTTAAAGCTTATGAGAGCTCGAAGTTGTACAAGGAGAAAACCAAAAGGTGGCATGACAAGGGTCTTCTGAGAAAAGAATTCAAAGAAGGAGACCAAGTTCTTCTATTCAATTCAAGGTTGAAATTATTTTATGGAAAGCTTCGTTCTAATTCAAGGTCCGAAAATTTTACCCTTACGATACTATTGAGTTATGCAATGCAAAAGGGGAGACTTTCAAGTTCAATTCCAAGTTAATGGATTTTCAAAATCAAAATTTTCAATTTTCAAAAATTTCACGTGTATCACATATCATCATTGAGACAAAACCATGTAAATGCATAACAAGAGACTAGAATAAACCAAAAGCAAACAAACTAATATCTACAAAGCATAAAGTAATCCCTCCCCCAAGCTGAACTTCATTGTCCTCAATGTGAACATATATCAATCAAAACTTGCAAGGGAAAGAGAAAACTAGGCCCTATTGGCCGGAAGAGGGATCATAACTGGGGGCGGAGCTAGAACCGCCCTCAAAATGACGACACATCATGCCACCTATGCCTTAAAATGCTTACTGCATAGAAGTGAATTGACTTTTCATCTCGCCAAAAGTGGTGGCCATGCTGTCGTGAGATTTCATTAGGTTTTCATACCCAGTTCTTGTGTCCGCAAAATCCCTTCTTAGGCCATCAAAGACAGTCCTCATGTGACCAAAGTCAGTCCTTATACGTGCAATTTGCTCCTTTAATATAAGTGGTTGGTTGCCACCCTCAAATGCTTGAGCACCTTGAAATGGTTGTGCACCACCTTTGGGCATGGGGATGTTTTCCTCCATGTTTTGCTGATCATGCACCACCGGTAATAGGACACCTTCAACAAGTGGGGGTGGAAACGAAGTGTGGGGGAACGACCCATGTCTCCAGTCCTTCCATCTCAAGGAGACCCTCTCTAGGGAGGTTTGCATATGGAAAAGGACGTGAGAGATTTGGCCTTCCAACAAGCCACACATAACCTTAGTCACCTTGCTGTTTCTTGATCCGTTCATTGTCCTCAAACTTTTCAAATCAAGGATAATAGTACCACCCATTTTATATGGCTCTAAAACTGAAAGATCAAGATCATTAGTGACACCAATAACAAGCAAGGCGGTTCAATCTGATGAGAATTCAGATTCAAGGGCAGTCTGACGAAGTTGCCTACACAGACTTCTTCAAGGGTCTGAAGGACGGGTCGACCTTTAAGTTCGACCTGGTCAGAAAGAGGGTTGCTATCCTCCAAGAAGCATTGATGGAAGCCAAAGCCTACATACAGGCGACAGAGCTCTGTACCATCAAGCAGCCGTCGGACCCTAAAAAGTCCTACAAAAAGGAGAGTCGGACTACTTAGCCGGATAAAAAAGAAGAGAACAAGAAAAGAAAAGAAGTCTGGGTGGCGGACCATTCTGGTCAGCCGTCCCAGAAGAGAAAGAGAGAGTTGAAGCCGTACGTCCCCAAGTACGAGTTCAACAAGGATTGCTCCTCCATCCTCATGGAAATCAAAGACCGGTTGACCATTGAAAAATTGGCTACAATGAAAAGTCCCATCAAAAGCCGGGACAAGAGCAAGTATTGTCATTTCCATGAGAATATAGGCCATGACACCAATGGCTGCTATAGCCTCAGGTGGTTGCTGGACCGTCTGGCTGATGAGGGGGCTTTGAAGTCCTATATGCTGAAGTCCAAGGGTAACCCCAAAACAAACAATGGACAGCCGTCCAAGAAGCCTGACAACCTTGCTATAAGCTCTGACACTGATGAAGAGCAAATATTTACTATAGCAGGCGTCTTTGCCGGAGGGGGTCCAACCATCCAGGGTACCAAGGACAACATCAAAAAGCTGGAGGTCAACTCAGTGGATGAAGGCCAGGCGTCGAAAGACACCTTCCCTGAGGTCATCATCTCTGAGAAAGACCCGGGGAAGGTCAGGCGACCTCATGATGACCCCATAGTCATCGAATGCAAGGTTGCCAACCAACGAGTGGGCCAGATCCTTATTGATACCGGGAGCTCGTCTGACCTTATAAGCTATTGGTGCTTGGCGAAGCTCAAGTACAAGCCTAGCAGCATGCACAAAGTCTCTCACCCCTTAGTTGGTTTTGGGGGAGGGGTAGTGCATCCGGTGGGGAGGATTGACCTACCCATCCGGCTAGGAGAAAAGGGGGAGGGATGGCACATGGTCGTCAAGTTCTTGTGGTGGTCGAGGAACTGGCCGCCTATAATCTGATTTTGGGCCGTCCAACCCTCAACGAGTCCAAGGCAGTCATCATCCCATCCCTCATGCTGATCAAATTTGAGAGGGATGATGGGTCAGTGGGTTCCCTGAATGGGGATCAGAAGACGGCAAGGGAGTGTTATTTCTCAAACGTCAAGCCTACTATCGCCGCAGCCGACCAAGGCAAGGAGCCCATTGACCTTGATGACTTCAAGGAAGCCGCGCCTGCTCCCAAAGCAGCCGGCAAAAAGAGAAAGGAGGACCACCTGATGGCCGTAAAAAAAGAGAAGCAATAGCAATCACTGATCGGGGAACGGTCAGATGATCTCCGTCCCCAGCCGGCTGGTGAAAATATTGACATTGTTCTAGATGACATCCGTCCGAAACGAACCGTTAAAGTGAGGACGGTTGCTTTTTCCAAGTTGGGAGCAGATTTGCACCAACTGCTGAAAGAATTCAAAGACATTTTTGCCTTTGAAGTGGAAAAGATGCCAGGCGCCAGCTCGGATCTTGCTGTCCACAAACTCGCTGTGGATCCAAAAAAGAAGCCGGTTAGGCAAAAGAAGAGGAACCACGGCGAGGAAAGATCTCAGGCGGCATCCGCCGAGGTCAAGAAGCTGCTACTACCCGGATTGGGTAGCAAACGTTGTCCTTGTTAAAAAGCCGAATGGTACTTGGCGGATGTGTGTTGATTACACAGATCTGAACAAGGCATGTGCAAAGGATAGCTATTCACTTCCAAAGATCAACAGTCTGGTCGACTCTACAGCCGGTCATGCCTTGATGAGCTTCATGGATGCCTATTCAGGCTTCCATCAGATACCCTTGTGGAAAAAGATCAAGAGAAGACGACATTCGTCACTGATCAAGGGTTATTCTATTATACGGTGATGTCGTTTGGGCTGAAGAATGCGCCTGCTACTTTCCAACGAATGATTAATACAGTCTTCATTAATCAACTTGACATGAAGTCACCCCGCATTATCAAGGAAGTCCAAAAACTTACCGGTTGTCTGGCGGCATTGGGGAGATTCCTCAGTCGGTCAGGTGAAAAGTGCCTTTACTTCTTCCAGGCGATAAAAAAGAAGACTAGATTTGAATGGGCGGAAAATGCTGAGGCGGCATTCCAGAAATTAAAAGAGCACCTCCACTCGTTGCCACGGCTGGTTAGCTTCTAGCAGGAGAGGTTCTCTACATGTATTTGGTCGTCTCAGATCATGCCCTCAGTTCCGTTCTCCTAGCTGAGAGAGACGGCATTCAGTTCCCAGTCTATTTCATTAGCCATGTTCTTCGAAATGCTGCGGTACCCCTTGGTTGAAAAATTTGGCCTTGCCCTATTCATGGCAATCAAGAAGTTGAAACCATACTTCTTGGCACATCCGGTGGTGGTCTACACAGACCAACCCCTCAAGCTGCCAATGACAACCTTGGAGTCATCCGGCAGAATGCTTAAGTGGGTTATTGAAATGCAAAGTCTGGAAATCACCTTCAAACCAAGAAAGGTAGTGAGAGGTCAGGCGTTCGCCGACTTCATTGTAGAAATGACAAGGCCGGCTCAGCCGGACAATGTGAACCAGGTCTGGAAGGTATATGTAGACGAGAGCTCTACGATGAACGGCTGTGGTGCAGGCGTAATTTGCAAGTCTCCGGAAGGGGACAAGTATGAATATGCACTACGGTTCAAGTTCCAAGCCTCGAATAATGAGGCGGAGTATGAGGCCCTGCTAGCCGGTATCCGCATGTGTAAGGCACCAGGGGCAAGAAAAGTTGACGCCTGCTCTGATTCACAGTTGATCGTTAGCCAATACCATGGTGACTGCGAGGCCACCCATCCGGCTATGATCAAATTTCTGCATGCGGTCAAAGACGAGGCCGGGGCACTTGACGAATTTCATCTAAGTCAGGTGCCCAGGTCAGGATATAACCAGGCAGATGCACTATCTAAGTTGGCATTATCCGCCTTTTGTGATGTGCCTAGGTCAGTCTTTTGGGAAGTCATGGAAAAAAGAAGCATTGAACATGATCCCATTGGAGTTCTTGACCGAAGCTCTACCTGGATGGATGCCATCCAAGCTTACTTGGCAGACGACACTTTGCTGGATGCCTCTTCAGAAGCGGCTGCATTGAAGAAGCGAGCCACAAGTTTTGAGATCTATAAGGGAGAACTCTTCAGGAAGGGTTACCTCCAGCCGTTGCTGAAATGTGTTACCCCTGAAAGGAGGAAGGAAGTTCTAGAGGATCCGCACTCAGGCTTTTGTGCATCACATATAGGCGGCAGAACTCTAGCAAAAAGGGCCAGGCGGCAAGGCTACTTTTGGTCCACTCTTGAGGCAGACGCCATGGAAATGGTGAAGAAGTGCGATAAGTGTCAAAGATTTGGCCGGCTCATACACCGTCCTGCTACTGATTTGACGGCTATCTATAGCCCGGTTCCATTTGCAAAACGGGGCATGGACATCCTGGGTCCATATACGCCTGCTACAGGCGGACGGAGGTATGTCTTGGTGGCTGTAGATTACTTCACCAAATGGGTTGAGGTAGAGGCGGTCAAGGGAATTAAGACAAAGGATGTCATCTCTTTCATTTGGAGAAACATCATCACCCGGTTTGGGGTACCATTGTCTATGGTCTTTGAAAATGGCCCTCAGTTTGAAACGCCTACCCTCAAGAGCTGGTTGGGAGATCAAGTGATATCACATTATTTTGCATCAGTTGAAGCCTTCAACAAGCTCATCTCAGACGGCCTTAAAAAGAAAATTGAAAGGGCTGGCGGTCTATGGGCAGATGAGTTGCCTCATATCCTATGGGCCATTAGAACAACTGATAAAGGGGCAACCGGAAACCCCGTTTCTCATGACATACGGCACTGAAGCCGTCCTGCCTATTGAACATTATGAGCCAACACTGAGGCTAATTGGGAGGCCATGCGTCTAGCATTGGATTCACTCCCGGAGCGTAGGGGCAATGCCGCCTTGCGTAATGAGATATACCGTTTGAGAATGACGAGGGCCTACAACAGAAGAGTACACAAACGACCCCTAAAAGTGGGGGACTTTGTGTTACGAAAAATGGAGGCAACCGGTAGGGCTAATGAGCAAGGAAAGTTAACCCCAAATTGGGAGGGCCCCTACCAGATTTTTGAAGAAGTTAGAGGCGGCACCTACCGCCTAGAAACTCCAGACGGCAGGCAGCTAGCCCGAACTTGAAATGTAGATAACTTGAAAAAGTACTACTTCTAAAGACTTGTAAATCTTTGTAAATAGAGTATATTAATGAAAGTGCTTTATTTTCATTGTCTTTTGTACAAAGTCCCATCCGTGCAATGCACAACCGGACAACTGTCTGCTCTAAACTGAGTAGACATAGGCTAAGTATCAAACTTAGCAGCTATTTATAAGCGCTAATGGCCGGATATTTTTCAATTCGCCTGCTCTAACATGAGCAGGCATTCGGCAATGCCCATTTGGGTGAATTCGTCGAAGAGAGCATCTCCCATTTGGGTGGTACATTGTTCTATAAATCATAACTCAAGCGGCTTTAACCGACTGATTATGTTAAAGATAACTCACGGCCGTTTGAGTAATCAATTGAAACCTAGATACAACCGGTCGTTGCTTCAAAGCAACACAGACGGTAACTAAAATCTTGTTCGAATGTAACCGGTCTTTGTCCAAAAGCACTACAGCCGGTTACAAACCAAATTAAGCAAGGTAAAAACCTTGGCAATTAATTCATAACTTGGTTATGATGCATACGCTCGGCCATTGGCCGCCTGCATCCCAAGAAACGGCAATGACGGATATTCAAAAGGTAATGCGCAGCCGGTTAAAAGAATAATCTAGGTTGGCTCTAGCTGGCACCGTCTGCTTATCCAACTTAGAATAATTCTACTTCTTTAAATACGGCCAATGACCGCCTATCTATCCGTTCGGATGCTTGTTTGGATGGCTGCCTGCTTAGAGTTGGGTAATATTAAGCAAACAACCGTCCAGGGGCAGGCAGAGCCAATGCATCCGACATACCGCATGTATCGAATCAAATTGCAAAAAGAAAAAGACTTGTATGAGCATACTAGAAAAATTGCAAAAATTGAAGCAAATTATATCAAAGGCAAAACCGACTCATTCGGCAAAATATATTAATAGAAATGATTGTCAGCCGGACCTACGTCCGGGGGAAAGTAGATACATCAAAAGTACACGGCTCGCAGGCCGGAGATAGAAAAGAAAAACAATTAAGTCACTGCTGCTGCTCAGGCTGAGACGTTTGGCCCTGGCCGGAAGAAGGAGCGTCTTGAGTTTGCTTGGTTTGAGCTTCGTTAGCCTCACCCAACGCTTGTTCTTCTGCCTGCTCCTCCTCTTCTTCCTCGGCAATGCCGGCCCATTCCTCAAAGGGAGCCGGCTTCTCTGTCCCGAGAACCTGGGCATCGAACACCTCAGTGGCGTACTTGTACCGCAGGTCAAAGAAAGCCCAGTCGGTGTCCGAATGGATCAGAGACCAGGCCATCTTCATGCGCTCTTCACAGTCGCGCTCATTCTCGGAGATCAGCCGACCTTGCTCAGTTGCCAGCTTTTCCTTATGGTCCGCCTGAGTCTGGGCCAACTCATTCTTCAGGCGGTTAACCTCTGACCGCAGCTCAGCATTCTCCTTGTCAATCTCCCCCAAAGCTTTGACATCTTCTTGGAGGTTTTTAACTTGAAGCTCAAAGTCAGCCGCCTTCTTGTTGGCCGTCTCAGCAGCAACCGTTAGCTCCTTGATCTTCTTCTCCTGTTTCATCTCCCGACTTTTAGTTTGAATTTCATACATAAGGGTGTTGTATTGAGTAACATCAATAAGCCGCCCGCCTATTGGCGTCTCTTACCTCCTCTTGTTTTTTTTCCTCAAGGGGACCTTCATGCCGTCTATCCTTAGAATCACCTGCAAAGCCAGCCGGAAAGGGGTTAGTCTTTCAATTATGCTACAACCGGCAAAAGAATAAAATTGTACAAAAGCACCCCAACCGGCAAATTACCTCAGCGAGCAGTGAGTTGATGCGGTCAATGTTGACTTGGTGTACACCCGGCACCGCCTCCTTTTCGGACCGGGTGAGGGTTCTCAGCATCCTCTTGGCGTACTGTTGGAGGTAAGGCTAACGAGAAGAGGCATCTGCATCAACAGATTTATTCGTTAAGTACCGAGCATAGGCGGCACCTACATTCTGCCGGCAACCTGAAGAATCCCCTGATTGGGTAGCTTGGGACTTGACTCGCATAGGCCCAAGCGGCCAGAGGGGATCAAAGGTGAGAGCTATACCTTCCTTTTCAGTCTAAGGGGTCATCCCACCCCCAGCCACATTGGAGCCGGACGCCACAGCAAGCAGCCAACCTGAGGGAATTTCGGGCTCCCTCATCTCAACCTCAGCCGGCCCTGTGCTTAGGCCAAGGTCTTTCAGGCTCTTGCTAGTTGAGGTGGGCCTTTCAGGCACAAGCGACCTGCGAAAGAGGTAGGGGCAGCCGGACCCCTTCTAGATTTAGAAGCAAGCTGGGAGGACTCCACTCCCGGTCTCTTCAACATCTTTGTTAAAGAACGAGGAACGTTCTTGCTCCCCGTCTGCAAAAGAAAACAAAATAGCCGGTTAGTAACATAGTTGACATCAAACCACGCAAACGGTAAAAGAGCTCAGCCGACACTTACCCCATCATCCTTGGCTGCCAGTTGGGCCCTTTTCTTTTCCAGCTGATCCTTCCGGATCTGTGCAGTAGATTTAGCAGGCGTCTTCTCAGGAGGCATCATCTCTAATCCTATCTCTGCAAAGAAGAAAATCAAAGTCAAATGTCATTCAAAAATGATACAGGCGGCATAACGTGCCAGTTATCAGTCAACGTACGTCTGCTAAACATTGTGCTAAGGCCGCAGGCGGAAAGGAACGCCTCGTCCTTTAGCCAGTCCGGATGAGGGACCTAGTTCTTGGGGACAATGACTTCAGTCCTATCAACCAAAGGTAGGGAAGTCTTCTTGAAGAGCCCCGTCTCCATTATTTGTGTCCAAGCCTCTTCCGGTACTCTAGGAAGGGCGCATTTCTTTCCAAGGAGAGCCGGGTGTGTATTGTAGCGACGCAGCCGGTGGTTATGACGTAACGATGGGGAAGAAACCAAGTAGAAATTGCTCTTCCAGTTGCTCCATTTTGACGGCTTGTCAAGCGTCATCATGTATTCCGGATGCGTGGTCAATGTATACCACACATTCCAGCCGTCTGGGGCACGGATGAAGTAGTGCATATGTGCAAACGCCTCCCAGATAGGCGTTATGTCCTGCATCTCACAAGCGGCTATATATCCTAGTATATTCACCCAAGATTTGGGTGTTAACTGCCAAACGCCAAGGTCGTAACCCCTTAGAATGACTTTTATTGTATCATGGAGGGGGAACCGAAGGCCGGATTTGAATGCCGCCTCATAGTAGCCGAAATAATCGTCGGCATGGTTAAGGTCGTCATCCTAGACGACAGCTGCCTCTACAGGCGGCACATTAATCTCCCATCCTACCCCAACCGGGCGCTTTTGTAAAAATCCGGGTAAGGTGGCATTTAGAGTGACCACATCCCTGGCGGTCATGTGCGCCTCTGTTGGATTGTTGATAGAGGGCCACTTATATGCCTCCTCATCCTCTTGGGGGGCATCTGGTTCCATAGTAGACTCTTTAGAGTCTGATTGCTGGACGGTCTCTTCACCGCCTGTATCCTCGGAATCGTCCAAGATATCATCTCCGGGCATGCTAGGTACACCCGGATGGTCATAATGTACAATGTCAGCCGGAGCTTCAGCTGAGCCATCTGACTGGTATTCAGGGTCTACAGCCGTCCATCTCATCCGAGCCATTCTGTCTTGCACATGAACAAAGACGGTCGGATTCGCAGAAGAGTAAGGGTGTGGTCCAAACACCCCCAGACAACATCCCCAGTCCTAGACTCAGCCGTATCCGGTGACCGGCTGACAACTGTCCTAGGCCGTGCCGTGTGTGTTGGGTGAGTCCATTATTCTTTACAAGCTATACAATTGGAAAAACTCAAAAAAGTTGCAATGGGTAGATACGGTACCTTGAAGATGCTTTGAGTGAGGGGGAAGTAGGCTATCCGGATCAGCAGCCGAAAATCTTTTTGTTGCTTGCTAGATACCCAGACGGTTGCCCGGATGTACCCTCTTCAAGAGCAACTGCAAATTGTTGAGCAACCCAACCATTTCTCTGAAATCTTGCTTGATGATACCCAAGACGGTAGACCGGATGAGGGTATATTGAGAGCAAAGGGCAGGAATTTGAGTATGATCAGGCGATACCTATGAGTTTTGAGTAATGGGTACCCAGGAGATAGCCGTTTGAGTGAAGAAGAGGCAGGCAGTGTTGAATAAAATAGTAGCCGGTCTCAGATCTTTTCTTTTCTCTCTCAAAAAACTTCTCAAAAATGCAAAGTCTGAAAATGAGGGGAGGGGTTCTCTACTTATAGAGACACCTAGAAGGCGAACCGTCACCTTCCCAATTCGAATTCAAAAAAAAAAAAGAGAGAGAGAAGGAGACGAAACGTCACCTTCTCAGAGCATGACACTTGTCACAGGTGCCACGTGGCAACCCACGTCACACCTGTGAGGGGCAAATGTTTAGGGTAAAAATACTCTGTCCACGTGGTCCAATCACGTGCTAACACGTGTCAGCATCAGATAGGTTCTGAGAGAACCAGTGCTTTGGCGACACGTGGCACTCTAGCCTATGAAAGAGGAACCGATCCCCTCTCACTATAAATAGAGGAAAATCCTCATTTATTACACATTTATAAATATACACACAAAACCCGAGCAATATTAATTGCAGAATTCTCTCAGAATCCGAGAGAAAAACCTTTACATTCCGCACTTTAATACATCCGGAAACGTTCTAACTTTATCATTTGAGGCGGAACTCCACCCAACCGGAGTTTCCGTGATTCTGCAGGTACGGACGGTCAGCGCACATTCTTGGAATTGTAACTCTCCCGAGGGACTCCAAAAACCCCAAAACACTACTAATTATTTCTGAATCTTTGATGTTAGATCTCTCAAATACAAAAGACTGAATATGCTAACTATTACATCCTAACGAAAAACAAAAAAAAAAAAATATTTAGTTTAATTTGAAAACTAATAATGCTGAAATGCTCTTGTGATGACACTTTGAAGTGGTCCTAGAGTCATTGAAATGGTAGATCCAACATCCTTTTTCCAGCTGTAAAAGACACCTCAAACTAACCATTTGGTAGATTTATAAATGCATCAATTGCAACATATAGGCCTACGTTAATGAGCATAGACAATGGAAATATGAAATATGTCAACCTATGAGAATGCTTGTAAAATTCAATGTGTAGAACTACTTGATACCCATGATGCGTGATTTTCAGTGTTTGCATCATACGGTATCCGATTAAGGAGAACTAGAGCCCCATGTTGAAATTTTTTAATATTCATCAATTATTTGTGTGCTCTTTGATAAAAAAAAGATGGTATAAAATACTTTTCATAATTATTCTAATGACACTAGATAAACTAATGAATATATTACACATAATTAAGTGCTAAATAATATACAAATGTAGAATAAAATCTTACACATAATTATAAGTGTCAATATGTACAATATAATATACGTGCAATATATATGTATTTGTTAATATATATATGATCTTCATGTAATTTGTTTTTTTTCATATTTATAAAATTATTTTAGTTTTGTAAGTCATTACAAAAATGTAGTTATATATTTTTTAATAAAATAATAAATTATTTACATTTTTTAGATGCTAATATCTATTGATTTGTTTTCATTTATATATTTTTTTAATATCTGCTTTAAATGTTGAACCATATGTCCCCGTCCAAAAAAAAAAAAATGTTGAACCATTTGTCAAACCAAAGTTTTTATATTTGCTATTTATTCATGCTTTGATCCAGACACTGGAATCTGAAATTGTTTGGGTAAATTGCTCACAACCATGCTTTTTTCAAGCTCCATGGGTTGAAGAGAACATACCAGAGGAGTATGTAGGCCAGACTCAGGTTGGTGCAATATTTGACTAATCCATTTGGATTAATACTTTCTGTAATTATAATTGACTTAGAAAATCTCCGAGCCATATTATGCAATGATTGAGAGAAGAAAAGAATTGCTGCCTACCACTGGCTTCATCACAAGTGTCTATTTTGTGGATCTTACAATATTCGGCTTCTATGACATTCTATTGTAGCATTGAGATAACTTATGAAAGGATTAACCGAATGTGCTAGCTAGTTTGCGATTAACGACAATTAACAACAATGAAGACGGAAAAACAAGTAATAAACGAGACAGGGAGAATTTACCGTGGGAAACCCGAGAACCTGGAGAAAAACCCACCAATCCACTATGGAGCAACAATTTGATGAAGATTAATGTAGTTTACAAACTTTCAATCACCATGAAAGCTCCACCCCAAACTCACCCTCTCAAACACTCAAACCCTAAGTTTTTGGGTTTACATTGAGGCTCTCTCTCTCTACATCTTTCCCTTCATCCTCTTTCTCTCTACAATGACAAAACAAGAGTATATATAGTGCAAGAAGATCAACGGCTAAGATTACATCCCAAGCGAAATAAAAGAAATCGCGTCGCTAAAACAAGGGATGCCGGTTCGACCGAACCTACCCAGGGTTCGGTCGAACATGAAGTGGTTCGGTCACACTTGTTTCTTGGTTCGACCAAAACTCCTCTAGAAATCAAAGAGCTGCAAAGTCTGCCTCAAAACTAGGTTTGACCGAACTTTTCAACAGTTCGGTCAAACTCCCGTACTGCGCAGACAACTCTCCGTAAAACGGCCATAACTCCCTCGACTCTTGACCAAATCAAGCTTATGACCAGTCGTTGGAAAGCTCTTAACACGAGCTATCACCTCCAACTTGAATCGTCTTAATACCACTTCTAGATCTTGAGATATGCCCATTTGAAGTCAGCCCTTGCCACTTGCCATTCACCATTGCTTAACACCAAGCAATAGCCCATAGCTTAAAATCCCAAGCTATGCACTGCCTTAGCCTTTTTGAACCGTTCTCCACACTTCTCAAACCCAACAACTTACTGTAACTTATATAAATTGTCAAACAAATTGATGTGTCTTGAGAACTTTGAATTAGCCTATATATATTATAATACATAATATTAATTGTATTAACGGATTCCATTATTAGTAATTGTCAAATCTACATTACATATAAATATTCAATATAGTATGTAAATATTGTTCGATATGTATAATTTTTTCTTTGTGTATTTGATAGTTGTAGAACTTCCTAAACAATAAAACTTTTAATTATTTATGGAAAAGAATGAATGAGTCATGTGTTTACATATGAACACAAATATATGTGAATTATTGGGATATAATTATGACTTAATAATCATTTAGAGGATGTTGTATAAGCATTTATTTGCTTTAAAGAAAAGAATATAGAAAGTGTCATTTTATTTTGGAATAATTAAAAGATTGTTTTATTGTGAATTATTGGGATCCTTTTTCCACTAGTGAATTGTTTTTACTTGACTTGACACCTGTACTACATGAATAAGTTGAAGAGAACAATCCTAACTAATAATCTTCTTTGTATTAAAATAACTAAATAACTAATACAATATGAATGAACTAAGTACTGGGGTAGAGAATGGTAAAAGATATATTTTCTATGACATATGGCGGATTAATAAGGGAATAAAGCAAAATTATGAAAAATCAATAAAATAATAAATAAATCTCTAAAATGAAAGTTGAAAGATAAATTTTTTTAAAACTTTTATGTACACCCAATTTACATTAATATTAATATATTTCAAACATTTTTAGGTTAATTTTTGGAGAATTTGGGGTGACTTTTAACTTTTTTTTTTTAGGGTAATTTTGAAACTGATATAATTTTCATATAATTAGGCAACGAGATAAGTATTATAAGGGTAATATATTTACTTTCACTCTTTTAACATTTGATTTTTACTCATATATAAAGAGTAGTTTTTTATTTTTTTTTATTAAAGCATAGATAATGTTTATATATATTAATATTGTGATAATTTTTATTTATAGTACGTGAGGTAATTTTTATATATTTTGGAGTAACTTTTTATTATTTTAGGATAACTTTCCAACGGATGTACAACATTTATGTTACACCCAATTTTTTAAAAAAGTATATTAGCAGAAGTAGCACATTTGGGAGAGAAAAGAATAAAGTATCTAACCCTACATCTGTACAAGGAGTAAAAGAAATGAACTACACATCTACACCAAACACGACCATTTATCAAGCTTGTCAACACATTATTTAAAGCATCAATATCTCTAATTTTCAACAAGTTAAAATTATGAAAAAACTAGATATTGTTACAGTATTTATTTATTGAGATGATTCTAGCAATATCTCACACAAACTATATCTATACTTGCATATATAAATCACAAAAGTATAAAATAGACATTAATTTTTGGGGACGGAGTGGATGCATGCAACTGTGTACACATCTGGTGTAAATAGAAAGGTAAATATATGCTTATATCATTTGTGACAAACAAATTATAATTTCTCTCCACTACATATAATAAATCTCACAGCTTTAAGTTAGACAAAGACAACACAATATAAACATGTAACACTCTAGTTATATACTACAAATCTTTTTTTCTTGTGGTTTACAAGGTCATACTTAACCATTATTTACTTCTAAAAATATTTTAAATCATAAACCAAATGACCCAATCAACTTGGTTAATCCAAAGGTTATAGCCATAGCAAGCCAACCACCCAACAAAACCCTTATAGAAGCCCTTACAAGGGGTGCTCTTCCTAGAAATGCCCCTAACCACCCAAACATTGCCAAAGCCGCGGTCACGGCCACAACTACCACCACAAGCCTCACCTTATAATCCTTAATAAACGATGCTGCCAATAGTGGTACCAAGGCCCCTAAAGAGAAGGCTAGGGCAGAAGCAAATGCTGCTTGTAACGGGTTTGGCAATCACTCTTCCTCCTCTTCCTCTTCCTCATCCTTTTCTCCTTCCTTTACTTTCTCTCTTTTCATCTGAGCAACCTCAATATCAAGTTGGGAGTACACGGACACGAACTCTCCAATAGCCATGCTACATGCCCCGGCTACTAGGCCAGCAAAGCCGGTTAGGATCATAGCCTTGACATCTTGCTTCACCGCACCAACTCCCAGCATGAGTGATGCTGTTGAAACAAGCCCGTCGTTGGCTCCTAAGACCGCGGCTCTAAGCCATTGAGAACGTTTCGAGTAGTCCATATCGGTGTTTTTATTATCACCTTGCTTTTGGCTCTCTTCATCAATGGTTGGTCTTATTATTTCCAACTTGGTTGGAGGGAAAGGTATTTGTTTAGTTGCCATTATTATGAAATACAAAAAAAAAAAAAAAATGAAAAAGAAAGAGACTAGTTTATTAAGTGCATGTAAAGGTATGTTGCAAGAGAAGGGTGCATGGGAGGGGTTTATAAGGAGGGTGGTAGGGGAAATTTTTTTAGTGGGATTTTCCACCAAGAAAAACCACTTATTAATGGAAAGTAAAAGATTTATGTGTGAGATTGTACACATACATGAAAAACAAAATAGTTGCTTTATATCCAGTCAAAATCATCATTCATCGGTGAAATTTACTTTAGAAAAGTGGATTTCATATTGCTTTGGCTTTTCATCAACACTACTCTCTCTGTCCCTATTTAATTTATGGAGTTTTTACCAGTCTATTGTATCAACTTACTTTATCTCTTTCTATTTTTGGCAAGCAACCACTAGTTTTTAATACTTCCATTCGTTCTTTTCACTACCAAAACTTAGCGTCCCATACTCTCTTTCGTTCAATTAAAACAAAAAAAAAAAAAAAAAAACTACTCAGTATCTCTCAACACTTTTACTCTGTACTTTCATTATTAAAATAACAATAATTGATAATCAGACTTCAAAACTCCATTTAAAACTAAATTTAATTTGGCTGGTGTTAGGTGCCCCAAAGGTTGAGTTCTTGCTTGATTATTTGATTATTTCTATATAAATTTATTTTGCAAAATTTAAGATGAGCATTACTATCAAATGAGGAAAAAATCCATTTAGTAAATTCAGATTGAGCTCATTAAACATTAATAATGAAGCCAATTTTTACAACAAGCTTTACTTTTTCTTTAATTTTCTCAATTATTTGTTACTTTAATTAATATCTTTATTGTTTTTGAGTCTTGACCATCGCTGTTATAATAAAGCATGATATTGAAACATTAATAATAATCGTACTTCTCGGAATCTTACCCTCAAAAACCCACCTTATTGATTGTAACAAATGGATTGTATGTTCAAGATTCAAAACAATTGGTTATGCATGCAAAGGGTGGTAGCTTTGGTAGGAAGCTAGCTAAAGGCTTATTTTCTTCACAAATTTTCATCTATGGCTGGTCACACCGTGTGGCTAAACCTGGGCACGGGCCGGGTTGGCCCGCGTGCCGCCCGACACGGCCCGCCGTTCGGCGCAGCCCGGCACGACCCGAAGTCAAGCACGGCACGGCACGAAGTTCAACTTCCGTGCCACGGGCCGTGCCACGGACACGGTTGAGAATTCCCAGGCACGGCCCGGCACGAGCACAGGCATGGCCCGCCGTGCTGGCCCGCAGGCACGACCCGCAGGCACGGCCCGCGGGCCAACGGCTATAAAACGGCTATAAAACGGCTAGTTTTTTTGCCAAAAATTCTATAAATACTCACCTCCATTTCATTCCCAAATCACAAAATCACAATCTCTTCTTCTTATCTCTTATATTCTCTAAATCTCTAATAATCCTTATTTTCTTAAATTCTCTAATTATTCTCTTAAATTCTCTAATTATTTTCCTAATATCGGAAAAAATTAAAAAGTTCGTAATCGTAATTAGTGGAGCGTTGAAGCACGGTTGTAAGATCTAAACTAATCTTAAATTTATTATTGTTTTATTGTTATTATTAGAATAATCTTGTTTAATTATTATTGTTGTTAATTGTTATTGTTGTTGTTATAATTGTTGTTATTAATTATTATTATTGTTACAATTGTTGTTATTATTTATTTTTGTTGTTATTGTTATTGTTATAGTTGTTGTTATTAATTAATATTATTGATATTTTTATTGTTAAAATTGTTGTTATTAATTATTATTATTATAGTTAACCACTTTTTATTAAAAAATTAATTGTTAATTATGGCATCGAACAACCCATCATCTAGGTCTAGGGGGAAAGGCCGAATTATCCGTAGTAGTAGTTCTAGGGAACCACCAAATACAACGAGCCCCCAAATTACGAGTCAAACCAATGACCCCATTTACTTCCCCCCGGGCTATGAGCCATATAATACGTCGGGATTTCCAGCACCACCACTAAACCAATTTCCACTACCACCATACCAATTTCCACCTAATTATATCGGTAATCAACAAAACTATTGTTCTAGCCAAGGTAGCCAAGAAAGTACCCAAATTCCCTCCGGTTCTACCCCTTCTACTGCCACTCCCACTAGTCCCACTACTAACCATCACACACATCATGAATGGTTAACCGAAACTGAGATGCTACTTTTGAAAAACCGAAGGAGTGAGGTATGGCGTTATTTTGTCCTAAGTAAAGATGGTGAACAATGGGCAAAATGTAAAACATGTAATAGTGTATTCACGGCAGTTACCAAAAACGGGACGGGACACTTATCTAGACACATGAAAGCTTGTGCAAAACCAGCTAGTGATCCAACCCAGCCCAAAATTTCCCAATTCCATCCATACGGCTTTACATACAACTATGAGAGGGATAGGGATGAACTAGGAAAAATGATAGTACACGCCGAACAACCTTTTCTTTTCTCGGAAAGTGACGCATTCAACACCTACATTAACAAAGCACTACAACCCCAACATAAAAGAATCTCTAGGAAAACCGTTCGTTCCGCCGCAATGAAAAATTTCCTAGAGTACAAAGTCCGGTTACAAGCCGAATTGAGTAACCTTAACTGTAGAGTATCTTTAACAGCCGATTCTTGGGATAGTGGTTATAAATATCACTATTTATGTGTGACTTGCCATTGGGTAGATGATCAATGGATGTTACAAAAAAGAATAATACATTTCAAAATGCTGGAATACCCACACACCGGCATTAACATTGCTCACCATTTAATGCAAGCAATAGACGAATACAACCTTCGAGATAAAATGATGTCTATGACTTTTGATAATGCAACCTCTATGACATACACAGCTAATCTTATCAAACAAAACTTAACCGATGTACTATTAGACGGTGAAGCTCTTCATACTAGATGTGTTTGCCATGTACTTAACTTATGTGTACAGGATGGAGTTCGGGCAATTGGCCCATACTACAGCAAAATCAGAGATGCTATTATGTCTATTAATAGCTCTAACATGAGATACCAAGAATGGAAGAGTTTTCTAAAACAACAAAAGATAAGGGTAATAAAAATTAGAACCGATTGCCCAACTAGGTGGAATTCCACCTATGACATGTTAACAAAGGCAATTGAGTACAAGGGCCCGTTAACATTATTTTACAACCAAAAATTTCCACAAAATGCTTTGTATGATGATGATTGGAATAACTGTGAAAGATATATGCAATTTTTACAGTTATTATATAACATGACGTATTGTTTTTCTACTGTTTACAATCCTTGTGCTCAAAACTTTCTTTCTAATGCATGCTTACTCGCCCAACTTTTCGCTGATCATCGCCATCAAAGTGATTATGATCAGTATCTTCCAGCAATGGAAAAAAAGTGGCGTAAATATTATAGTGAGATTCCTTTGATTTATATTTTTGCTTCCATATTAGATCCTAGGCAAAAGTATGAAAACACATTTATGTTAGTTGACATTTACTTTCAATGCATGTTTCTTGACGATGATGTAGAAAACTATAAGACTAATGTGAATGATCAGTTTTTTGCTTTATATAGAGTCTATGAAGCCAAATATGGCACCGTTCCTCGCTCAGGGCCTTCCCAACCATCCAAAAACGTAAGTAAGAAGGCCAAACATTTATTTTCACAAGCTACTAACTTGATTTCAAGGTTTTCAGGTGATTCATCAATCAGGAGAACGCAAAGCGACGTCTCGGAGTTGCAGATGTACCTGAGTTACGACTTCACCAAAGGCATGGACGACGATGAGATAAACAGCCTCGACCTCCTTGCATGGTGGAAACAACAAAGCTCGAAGCATCCAACTTTGGCGGCAATGGCACGAGACATTCTTGCTATCCAAGTTTCCTCCGTCGCCTCCGAACGAGCTTTCAGCGCATCCGGAAGGGTTTTAGACGATAGAAGAACAAGTCTAAAACCCGAAACACTAGAAATGTGCGTGTGTTTCAAAGATTGGTTGGATGCGGAAAATCGCTCACAAGACCGTTCTTACGACCACAACGACAACGAAGAAGGAACCTCCGCTTCCGGTTCGGGTTCGGCTAGTTCCCAATCTATGCAACTAGCCGATGACCTTGAAGGCGAAGGCGAAGACGAAGACGAAGACGAAGACGAAGACGAAGACGAAGACGAAGACGAGCAAGAAGAAGGAGAAGAAGAATAGACAATTATTGTATATTGTACGATTTTAAAAATATCAATTTTATCATTTTCCAATTTTTGTTTAATACCATCATTGTATGATTTTTATCATTGTTATCATTGTACAATTTTCTCAACTCAAGTAATAATAATATAAAGTACGCATTATTCACATCCAAAGTCCAATTTGCCTTTTTTCCCCGTTTTGTTACAATTTGTAAATTCATATTAAAAAAAAATAAAATTATACCAATTACTAATAAATCATAAACATTAAATTTTAAAGTAATAGTATAAAGTAAATATATAAATATAAATATTGAATATACAAATTATAAAACATAAATATTCAACTTATAATTATAAAATTCATAACTTAATAACTTATAACTTATAAGTTATAAACTTATAAGTTACCTTATAAAACTTATAATTATAATTTAATAACTTATATACATTATAAACTTATTAATTTATAATGTTGTCATTAAAAAAAAAAAAAAAAAAAATGAAAACTGCACCAGCCCGCAGGCCGGCACGTGGCCGGCACGGCACGAGCCCGCCAGGCACGAGGGCCGTGCCGTGCCGTGGGCTGGCCTGTGAAAATGGCCGGCACGGCACGGCACGAAATCCTGGGCCCGCCGGCACGACCGGCACGGCACGAACCAGCCCGTGGCCCGCCAGGCACGGCCCGCGGCGGCCCGGCACGGCACGGTGCCCAGGATTACGTGTGGCCGGAGTTATTTATTATTGGGTAATCCCCCCTGATTGATCGAGTAACCCCTGATCGAGTAACCCCCGAATAAGTAACTCTTGTCCGAGTAATCCCTGAATGAGTAACCTCGACCACACGGTGTGGCCAACCACACATAATATGCTGCATTTTCTTTTAAGAATATATCTTTCCTAATCCTAATGTTAATATGTAATGTTTGAAGATATTTTGTTACTTTATCTGATCTTGAAATGTTCATAGGAGTGTCATCAATCATCGATTGAGCTAGATGTGGATAACAAGTACTATTGTACATTTGTACCACCTGACTATAGTCTAGGAAGCACGAAAACTTTTAGTACCTAAGGTCCTTGTTACTAAAGTCTCATGTTTTCTGTGCTAATGAAGCTTAAAAAATTGCTGAAACTAAAGGTTTTCCCAATTTCAAAAATAATACTTTGTATGTCATAGGTTAGGATATATTTTGTAAAAATTGCTTTGGTTGTTATGCATGTTTCGAGGTTTCCTATCACAGTTCTTACTCGTATTATTGTAACTTCTCCAATATGAAATCAATGACATACACTCCAATTAGAGGAGTTTCTCAAAATCTAACAAAAAAGTTATCCTATATTAAAGTTAGACCCTGTTTACTTCACCTTAAAAAAAAAAAAATATTCAGTAAAAATAATATCAATTCAATAAAAATAATTTTAGTTCAGTAAAAATAAGTTCAGTTCAATAAAACTCAGTAACTTTAAAGAAGAAATATAGCAGAGAATCAGTAAAAATAATTTCAGTTCAGCAAAAATAATTTCAGTTCAATAAAAATAATTTAAGTTCAGTAAAAATAATTTTAGTTCAGCAAAAATAATTTTAGTTCAGTAAAAATAATTTCAGCTTAGCAAAAATAAGGTGAAGTGAACAAGGCCTTAGTGTAAGTGAGTGATGTGTATGTAGATTGAGTTGTTAAACTTTATGGACTCACATATGTAATTGAAAATCCGTCCATGTGAGGATAGATGTAAAATTATTTGGTTTATACGGAGTAACACCCAAGCTCCTGTTGTGACTTGCTTGTGTAGCTGTTGCACTATTGTGCATTTAAAATATAAACTTCCTCCTTCCATTTAATATCTTCTTCTTTTATGTTTTAACCAATAAAACCATTCACTTCTATGCTTTTTAAATTTTCTTTATTGGTAGTAAATCATGTGTATGTGAAAGTTGATGTCACCTTCATCATGTCTTGATATGATGCTTTAGCTGCTTACGAATGATTTGTCAAGCTTTTGTAAATTTAATTACAAATTTTAAAATGCACATTAAGCTTAAATGTGAAAAATAACATTTTTGTAAAATATACGAGAGAAGCTATTGCGTGAGGCTAATAACTTCGTGAGACAAGCCTAAAAAAAACAAGCCCAATAACAATAAAATAAGGGTTTGTTGGAGGATATGTACAATTTGTTGGAAGATATTTATTATTTGATAGAGAATATGTATTTTTTTGGAGAATATGTACTTGTTAAGGACATGTACTATGTTATAGGATATATATATATAGTTTGTTGAAGGATATGTACAGTTTGTTAAATGATTTATATTATTAATAGAGGATATCATTATTTCAATAAAGGATATACTTAGGTCAAAAGAGGATATCATTATTTCAAACAAGAACATATTAAAATCAAAAGGGAATAATAAAACAAAGGTTTGTTGGAAGATATGTATAGTTTGTTGAAGGATGTGTATTATTTGATAGAGGATATGTAACAATTTGTCGGAGGATGTATGTACTATGTTGGAGGATATGTACAGTTCGTTAGAGGATATGTATTTTTGATATATGATATGTATATATATATATTTTTTTGACAAGGATATATGTAAAGTTTGTTGGAGAATATATATAATTTGATAGAGAATATGTATAGTTTGTTGAAGGATATATATTACGAACCATTTAATAGAAGATATGTACTGTTTGTTGGAGGATATCTATTATTTAATAGAGGATATATACTATGTTAGAGGATGTCAAAATTAATGATATCATCCTTCTTATAAAAGATATCAAAGAAACAATAAAGGATATTATCCCGGTTACATCATCCGTCAATTAATCAATTACAACAATTAAATTTCTAAAAATTCAAAATACATTTAACTATTTATACAATAATTCAATTGAAGTAACACAAATTTAATTAAAAAAGCAAAAAAATAAAAAATAAATAACACACACACACACAAATTCAGCACAAATTGACGAAAATCGCTGCTCACTGCTGATTTCGTGTACTCATAACCTGTGTTCTTAATTTTTCTCTCTTTTCTCACTTTTTATATACTCCGTATCTTTCTTACAAAAAGGAATTTAACTTTTCTAATCTGAAATTTATTACAGTTGCAACTTGCAAGTATTAAACAGATAAGGTCATAATTCAATGGGTTTATCAAAAGCTTTGCCGAAAACGTTCGTCATTAAAGCTAAGAATTGGTCTGAATGTGCTCATCGTTTCCTTAAACCTTGCTCCGATGTCAGAAATGTCGAAGCCTATCACACTCTCAGCATGGTAATTTCCTCCATTAATGTTCAAAAATTAAAATCTAGAATATTCTCCAATTTTTTTCCCTAAAATTAAATTTCAGATCAGAATGTTTATCTGATAAATAAATGGCTGGAAATAATGTGAACATTATAAGAGATTTGTTTCTACTGTTTTCAAACCGAGAAAGCGGAGCATCATTAATGGCGGAAGCGGAACTCTCTACTCATTAGTGGAGCATCAATTCAACGGTAGCAAAGATGAAGACGTCAAAATTTTGTTATTTGAGTTGATGGACTCACCGATTGTTGGACACCCAATACTTTTTTTTTTTTTTTTTTTTTTTTTTTTTTTTTTACAAAAGCAAATTATATTTATAAATCAGAGTTTACAACATACGAAATAAAAACTAAACCTTACTAATACTTGGCTTTTAATATTTAAGCCTTTCCAACTTTCGATACCCAATACTTTGTGAATATACAAAGTGAGTATTTGATTGAGCTTAGAATGATTTCCCATTTTTTTTTTTTACTTATTTTCATTTGGTTTATAAAGGAGCTAGTGAAAACAAATTTCCAACAAAAATAACTCTCTAAATGATGAAAAATGTTTTAGAGAAAGATAAGCCATATTCCCTTCCCCCTCCTCATTTTTCATTTCCTCTAATCTCATCCATCTTCATCACACTTCCACTTCCATTTTCAACTTTTCTAAGGAAAGGAACAATTGAAAACTATTTTCCAATTGTGTTGTTTCCGTTGAAAAGATGTTTTACGTTCTATTAAAATCAATTTTCATGAAAAATATATTTATGTCAACCCAAATGAATAAAGGTATGAAAAGAATTTAATTGGGAATAAGTCTTGCGTACAATGGGTGTACATTAATTTTATTGTAAAACGGTCCGTTTGAACGTAACTTTAACTATTTTTATGGTAACTTTAACCACTTAAATGGTAACTTTTAATTTGTCATTGGTTTGAATTTTATTTTAATTTGTAATTTCTTATAGATACGTGATTACATACTATAAAGACTAATATGATTAATCTAATACATTATAAGTTTTTTGTAAGATAAAATTTATTAATAGAAAAATAATAACTTTTGTAGTATAAAGGGTAACTTTAAATACTTTTAACATAACTTTAATCTGTTTTACAATAAAATTAACGTATACTCGCCTTTTTTGAGAATTTGTGTTTAATTGAACAATTAATTTGAAAGTCGACACTCTTGACAACAATATATTACCAAGATATTAACCAGTTGAATCGTACAACATACCATTCTTAGTGTAATGGTATTATACATACTTATAATACTTTAGTGGATTCCCTTCCCCTCCCCCTTTCTACTTTTAAAGTGTCTAGCCCGCTAACCCGAGTTGGGAGGACTTGTGAGGGGTTCCGGCTCGTTAGGGCCCTTCTCCTTACCAACCTATAAAAAAAAAAAATTACAATAGCTCACTCATTTGTACAAGTGCTGTTGATGTGAATTGAATTCATCCCACCTATATCTAGTCTTTATCCCTCCCATTCTTTCTTTCTCATTTATATAGACAATTGTTTTACAAAGTAAAAAACTGTTGTGATTTTACTACTTCAGTTCACCCCCTTTTTTTTTTTTTTTTTTTTTTTGAAGGGCACCCTTTGTTATCCAACTAGAAATCCTTGATATCACCCAATCAACTACCTCCATTTAAAAATAATGACTATAACGTTCAAAATTAATTATACTTCTCACAAACACATATGAAAAAATTGAGTGTGTTAAAGTGGTGTAACATAATAACATATACATCATACATGTGAGCAAAAGTAATGAAGTACTAGGGAGCGTCTTTTTGTATATAATCTACTAAAAAGTCGTATCTTAATATATTTGATAATTCGTATTAATCTTGTAGAACTAAATAATACTCGTACATGAGTTTGATAGTTTTAAATAGTACCTCTGTTATATATTAGTTGAAACTTTGGTTATAATAGGGTGCTACACATTAGTTGTAACTTTCCATTTTTTTTCTTCTTATTTTAGTAAGTTTTTAAGAATGAAAGTACAAAAATACCCTTACTAAAAAACTCATAAACACAATTAACTATCTAAATCAAATTTCATTAAACTCCTAATCTAACTTATTTCACCTAATTTAACTCATATCTAATTAAAACAATTCAATTCAAAGTTTCATTCAATCCCACGAAATTGTCCGAACACCCAACACCCCTTTCTCAACGTTGTCGTCGTCGTCGCCGCCGCATCTAACCACCATCGTCAACGTTGTCGCTGCATCTACCAACCAACTTCAACGTCTTCGTTGCTCATCACTAGAGGTGGGCATGGGCCGTGCCGGCCCGCGGGCGGCACGGGCATGGAACGGTGGCGGCACGGCCCGACACGAGCCCGCCACAGGCACGACACGGCATGGTGGCCCAGGCGTGGGCCGTGTCGTGAACAAATATTTTGGAAAGCGGCACGAGTACGACACGACACGATCATCTGGCCCGCAGGTCGGCCCGCCAACACGGCCCGCTGGCACGGCACGTGGCACGGCCCAGCACGGCACGCAGCCCGCCAGGCACGGCCCGGCAGGCATGGCCCGTGCATAACGTCCATAAAACGACTACTTTCTTCCAACAACCATAAACGGCTATATTAACAGCTACTTTCAACTTCCTAATTCCTATAAATACTTCACTTTTTCCTCCATTTTTTTCCATAAACCATCCGCTCATCTATTCTCAAATCTCTTATTCTCTAATTCCTACTCTCTTATAATCTTTACTTCTCAAAAAAAAAAATCTCATATATTCTTTAATTTTCTAATTCTCTCAATTATAAAAATTAAAAAAAAATAATTATAAGTTCGGGAAATTAATTAGCGGAAAGCATTGAAGCGGTCGTTGTAAGATCTAACTCAACGTTATTATTATTATTATTATTATTATTATTATTATTATTATTATTATTATTATTATTAGGGTAATTTCAATTTTGCTACCATCAAAATACATGCATCTCACTTTTGCTACCCCTTAAATTATTTTTTTTTCAATTTTACTTCTACCTAAAATCACAGTTGTTTAAAATTGGTACCAGTTGACGGAATTCGTTAGGATTCCGTTAAGTTTATTAAAAAAAAAAAATTAAAAAAAAAAAATTAAAATGTTTTAAAAAAAAAACCCAACCAAAACCCCAACCACCTTAGAACTCCGGCTACCCGTCACCTCCTTGGCCCAGCCACCTCGCTCGCCCAACTGTCGTCCCTCCCCACCACTAGACTTGCCGCTCCGGCGCTTCCCCTAAGCCACAGTCCCCCCTCCCCAAAACCCCCACGCAACCACCTATTAAACCCCTCCATCCCCCATTTCGAAAACTTCCAACCACCACTCTGCTTACCCCGAAACCCTAGCGGCTAGGGTTTTCAATGGTGAGGAAGTGGTTGTTGGGGGTTTTCGGGAGTGGGGAAGGGGTTTTGAGGGTGTTTCGAATGGTTAGAGGGGTTTAAAGGGAGTTCCGGTTGTGGAGGGCGGAAAACCAAATCGAGAAAGGAGGGGATTGGGGGTGGAGGTGGGTCGCAACACCGGCACAGGGTGTTTGGGGGGGGGGGAAGCGACGATTCCGGTAGGGCGAATGGGGAGGGGGTGGTTTCCGGTTCGCGGTGGGGGTCGGGGCAGCAAGAAGGAGAAAAGGGAAGGGGTGGGATGCGTTGGTGGGGGAAAGGCAGTGGGGTAGGGTCGTCGGCGCTTTGGGCGCTGGTCGCCGGCAGGGGAGGGGTGAGGGTGGCTGACGGTAGGGGTGGTGGGCTGTGTAGGTGGAGGAAAGGGAGGGGGAAGGGTGGCTGGGTTTTTTTTTTTTTTTTTTTTTTTAAAACATGTTAATTTTTTTTTTTGTTTTTTTTAAATAAACTTAACGGAACCCTAACGGATTCCGTTAAGTGGTAGTGAAATTAAAAACTGTGATTTTAGGTGGTAGTAAAATAATTTTTTTTTAAGGGTTAGCAAAAATGAGGTGCATGTGTTTCGGTGGTAGCAAAATTGAAATTACCCTTATTATTGTTGTTGTTGTTGTTGTTGTTATATATTAATTTATATTATTGTTATAATTATTGTTCTTGTCACTATTATTATTGTTATTGTTATTATTATTTGTATTATTATTATTGTTGATATTATTATTATTATTATTATTATTATTATTATTATTAATCATGGCATCAAACCCAAACCTTTCTTCCTCCTCTAGGAAAGCAAGTCAAAACGTACTAGTACTAGTAGGGAATTACCAAATCCAAACACTTCAATGCCTCCCCTAACATGCCCAATCCAAACACTTCCACCCACTTCTTCCATCCCCAAACCATGGGAGGATTCGAACAATTTGACAATATGTCTCCTTGGAATATGTCTAGTTCGGGATTTGAACAGAATCAATTCTCACCTCATTTTTACGGCTCACAACATGAACCTTCTTATCAAAGTACCCAATGTAGCCAAACAAATGCCACCGGGTCAAGTGAACAATCCACCTAAATTCCAAACACCCAAACTCCAAACACATTAGAATGGTGTACCGAAGAGGAACTTGTCAATACCAATCGAAAGAGTAGTGTTTGGAGATATTTTCAATTAAGTAGAGATGGAACCAAAGCCAAGTGTAAGACATGTAACAGAATTTACTCGGTCGAAACCAAGGGAGGGACGGGACACCTTAGTAGACATGTAAAAAAATGTGGTGGTCCATCTAGTGATCCAACTCAACCCAAAATTTCTCAATTCCATCCACAAGGTTTCACTTACAATTATGAGAGAGATAGAGATGAACTTGGGAGAATGTTAGTACATGCCGAACAACCTTTTCTTTTAGCCGAAAATGATCCATTTAACAATTACATTTACCAAGCACTACTACCCCAACACAAAAAAATTTCTAGAAAAACTGTCCGTTCGGCTGCCATGAAATATTTTCTAGAGTACAAATTGAAGTTACATGATGAATTAAGTAATCTTACTTGTAGAGTTTCTTTAACTGCTGATGCATGGGATAGTGGTTATGGATATCACTATTTGTGTGTGACTTGTCATTGGTTGAATATTGATTGGTTATTACAAAAACGCATTATTCATATTAAAATGCTTGAATACCCCCACACCGGTCTTAATATTGCTCATCATTTAATGAAAGCTATTGATGCATATAATCTTAGGTCCAAAATCATGTCTATGACTTTTGATAATGCAACTTCTATGACATTTTGTGCAAATTTAGTTAAAGCACAATTGACCGACTTCATATTAGATGGAAATGTACTTCATATTAGATGCATTTGTCATGTTCTTAACTTGTGTGTGAAGGATGGAACACAAGCAATTGGTCTATTTTATCACAAAATTAGAAATGCTATTTTGTCTATTAACAGTTCTAACATGAGATTTCAGGAATAGAAAGCTTTTTGCAGGCAACAAAGGATAAAGGCTATTAAAATATCAACGGATTGTGAAACTAGGTAAAACTCCACCTATGAAATGTTGAGTAGGGCAATCGAGTACAAGGTTCCATTGACAATTTTTTATAATAAAAAATTTCCACAATTTGCTTTACTAGATGATGATTGGTCTAATTGTGAAAAATATATGGAGTTTTTCAAATTATTGTATAGTATGACACATTGTTTTTCTTTTGTTTATAATCCTTGTGCTCATTCTTTTCTTAGTAATGCATGTTTACTTGCACAACTTTTCGATGAACATCGATTACAACACGATTATGATGGATAACTTCCATCAATGGAGGTAAAATGACGTAAATATTACACTACTATTCCTATGATTTATATTTTTGCTTCTATATTAGATCCTAGGAAAATGTATGATGGCACATTTTTGTTAATTGATATTTATTTTCAATGCATGAATATTGAAGATGATGTTGACTCTTAAAAAGTAATGTATCGATTAATTTTTTTCCTTATATAGAGTGTATGAATCTAAATATGGAACCGTGACTCGATTTGCTCCTTCTCAATCATCTAAAAACGTAAGTAAAAGGGCCAAAGGTTTATTTGCACAAGCTGCTAACATGATGTCTAAGTTTTCAGGTACTGAATCATCATCCAGGAGAACACAAAGCGATGTTTCGGAGTTGCAAATGTACTTAAGTTACGACTTCATGAAAGGCATGGATGACGAAGAGAAGTACGGTCTCGACATCCTTGAATGGTGGAAATCACAAAACTCGAAGCATCCAATTTTGGCGGCAATTGCACGAGATATTTATGCTATCCAAGTCTCCTCCGTTGCCTCCGAACAAGCTTTTAGTGCATCAGGGAGGGTTTTAGACGATATAAGAACAAGACTAAAACCCGAAACACTTGAAATGTGTGTTTGTTTCAAGGATTGGTTGGATGCCGAAACTCGCTCCCAAGATCGTACTTATGCATAAAACGACGACGATGAAGGAACGTCGGGTTCTACCAGTACCCAATCAATTCAATTGGCCAATGAACTTGACAAGAAGAAGTAGAGGAAGACGAACAAGAAGAATAATTAGATTACATACTATTAATTATAGCTATTATTTGTATTATCGAACCACGTATAATAAAATAAGCAATAAAGTTAAGTTATTCATCTAAATTAATAATTAAAGTAACATAAATAATAAAGAGTAAAATAACTATAATAATAAAAAGCACATTAACAATATAATATACAAAAACATTAACATAAATTAATAAAATTATTTAAATATACTTATTTTACAAGTTGTTCAAAAAAAATATATATATATCAATTTTTTTTTTTTGAAAAAAAAAAAAAAGTCGTGGCGACCCATTGCTAGGCACGGCACGACACGCCAGGCACGTGGGCCGTGCTGCGCCATGGGCTGGGGTGTGCCAAATGGTGGCCCGGCACGGCACAGCCCGCGAAGTGGCAGGCATGACACGGCCCGACACGAGCCACCACCAGGCACGGCCCGCGGTGGCCCGACACGGGACGGTTCCCACCTCTACTCATCACCATATTCAAAGTTGTTGCCTCAGTGTTCCTTTCTCTCTCTCTCTCTCTCTTTTTTTTTCCCTTCCTTTTAATTGTTTAGATCTGATGGTTTGAGGGGTGAATGGGCTAGTTTGGGGTGGTTTCGGTGTGGTTCAAGGTGAGTAAGGGTTGTTTTGGATTGGTTTAGGGGTGAGAGTGGGTGGTTTTTGTTAGGTTTTTAGTGAATTCAAACTAGAAAAGCACTTAACACTTGTGTGGGACAAAACCTAAATAATGTGATTACAATAACAAAGTAAAGTAATTACAACAAACACAACCAAGGTGTTACAATCAAGTATTAATTTGTCTAAGAAATTACATAATATTTCTTAAGAAAACACTAATGTGAAGACTAATTAATATACTTGCCTCAACTCCAAGCCGATCAAAGCACACATGAACATGAGAATAGCAATGCCCCTTGAGACTACGACCTTGATACACTGTCAAAGGCGTATGAATACTTTCCTAAAGGGATTAATTTGCCCCACACGGTGCTTGGGTTACTCCGGAAATTCCCTTTGAGATACAATTGACAGCCCTTTTCGTTCTTAGCACAAAGAATCGAAACAAAGATGAATAAATTCACAAATTTGGAATGATTGTAAGAGTTTTCTAACAAAAGTTTGCAAAGTTTTTAAGAGAAAAATTGTAGAGAATACTGCTTGGGGAGAAGAAGAATTATATTCTATCTCTTCTTTCACGAATTGATATCTTTTAACAAAAGACTCAACCGTCAGAAATAACCGCACAACAGGGAGGCGCGGGCGCTCCACCAAGAGGCGCGGGCGCGCCATCAGGTGGAGCGGGCGCTCCCCATCAGAAATGCGAAATTTCCACAGGAAGTAAGAAGGGGGCGCGGTTTAGGTGCGACCAGAAGCGCGGGCACGCCTACTGACGCGCGGCCGCGCCAACTCTGTATTTCCAAATATCCAAAATCTAGTGAGGTCCGCGGTGCGACCTCAGCGCGGCCGCGCGTACCTAGCGCGGGTGCAACTCATGGTTCGCGAGCGCGCAACCATTAACACTCTAAATATTCCAACAATCCTCCCCCATTTAGAGTGTTCCTTTAAAACATTCTCTACTTCTTACAATTAAACCACATCTCATGCATCAATGTCAATGTCCCTTCGGATTGAATTGACACCTAGTACAACACACTTAACGATGACCATATCCCATGATTTCCATACGGATTGAATCACACGGATATATCCAATCATTCGAAGGTGAAATACACACAAGACAATTCTAATTAATCATCACTTGACACCTTTATACAGCCATGTGTCCGTATCTTTCATAAGTTCATCGAAGTCTATATGTCCATTTAGACTTCTTGAAGTGGCTAAACTTCGAACTCATATAGGTAGGTTCTCATATACGTGTATGTGCCCTTGTGACAAGACACTTACATTTAGAGCTTCTCAACTCTAAATCTTTGAGAACTTTAAATGACGCTACCTTACACATCACAAGTACCATAGCAATATGGGTCATCAAATATTGCTAACAAACATAAAAAATGCAATTCAACCACATTGAATCTAAGACTTGAGGTTTCTTCAAGCGTTAGATTGGGTTTCACAAATTTGTGTTTTTGGACATAAACCCATTCCATTCATAGCAAATATGATGGAATGTTTTGGCATTGCCTTTGTAAAGCAATCCGCCAAATTCAACTTTGTTGGAACATAGTCAAGACTTATGACCCCATCATTGATAAGCTCTTTCACTAGGCTATGCCTTAGTGAAATATGCCAAGACTTACCATTGTACACTTGACTATAAGCCTTTATCAACGCCGAATTGGAATCACAATGGATTGCCACCGGTGGCATTGGCTTTGACAATAAAGGCAACTCTAGCATGAGATTCCTCAACCACTCAGCTTCCTTACTAGCTGAAGCAAGAGCTATAAACTTAGCTACCATAGTGGAATCCGCAATGCAAGTTTGTTTCTTGGAAGACCATGAAATGACACCTCCCCCAAACATGAAAACCCAACCACTTATAGAAGAATCATCTTCTTTGTAAGTGATCCAACTTGCATCAGAATATCCTTCCAAAACCGAAGGAAATCCACTATAAGATAGACCATAGTCTAACGTACCCTTAAGGTACCTCAAGACCCTTCTAATTGCAAACCAATGCTGTGCACCCGGGTTACTAGTAAATCTACTTAGTTTTCCCACAGCCAATGCAATATCCGGTCTTGTACTAGTCATGGCATACATCAAGGATCCAATTATCCTTGAATATTCCAATTGGGAAATCGTTTTCCCCGAATTCTTAACCAATTTGACATTGGGTTCCATGGGGGTGTTCACGGGACATTTATCAAACATATTAAACCGTTTGATCATTTTCTCAACATAGTGAGATTGACTTAAAATAAGTCTTCCATTGTCCCGAATAATCTTAATTCCCAAAATGACACCCGCCTCCCCCAAATCCTTCATCTGAAAAGATGAGGATAAGAATTCCTTGGTTAATTCTACTTGTTGTAGACTTATACCAAAAATAAGCATATCATCAACATATAGACAAATGATGACACCATGACCTTTGTCATCAAATTTGCTATAAATACACTTATCAGCTTGATCCATCTTGAATCCAAAGGACAAAATTGTGTCATCAAATTTCCGATGCCACTGCTTTGGTGCTTGTTTAAGTCCATACAATGACTTAACCAATTTACACACCTTATCTTCATGTCCTTCCAAAACAAACCCTTCGGGTTGTTTCATATACACTTATTCCTCTAGATCTCCATAAAGGAATGTCGTTTTGACATCCATTTGATGAATCACTAGATTATATACCGAAGCCATTGCAATTAACAACCTTATCGAGGTTATTCTTGCAATCGGTGCATAGGTATCAAAATAATCAACACCATGCTTTTGCCTAAAGCCTTGGATAACCAATCTGGCTTTAAATTTCACTATGGAGCCATTCGATCTCCTTTTCCTAGTGAAAATCCATTTGCAACCAAGAGGTTTGCAACCGGGAGGTAAATCCTCTATGACCCAAGTGTTATTTCCCATGATGGATTCCATCTCATCATTTATAGCCTCTTTCCAAAATGAACTATCTTGGGAAGATATTGCTTCACTATACGTCTTTGGGTCACTATCCACATTGAAACAATATGGAGTAGTAGAACTAAGGACATCCCTAGATCCTTCAACCAAATAAATTATGAAGTCATCTAGAGGATTCCTAATTTTACTTTCTCTAGTACTTCTCCTCAATTGAGGAGTTTCAACATTCTCATTATCGAATGGACTTTCATGAATTTCAATTTGATCATTCAACTCTACTATCTCCCTATCATTGGCACTAATTTGTAGATCTTTCGGTCTACTCATTGATGAAAAACGATTTTCATCAAAAATTGCATCTATTGACTCTATAACCGAATGAACAGATATATAGTCATTTTGTTCTATTACATAGAACCTATAGGTTTTGCTATGCTCAGCATAACCTATAAATATGCAATCCAAGCCCCTTTCACCGAGCTTTCTTTTCTTGTTGCCGGGCACTCTTACGACTGCCCTACAACCCCAAACCTTGAGATACTTCAAGTTTGGCTTTCTTTTGTACCAAAGTTCATAAGGAGTAGATTCTTTTCCCTTTGTGGGAACTCGGTTAAGAATGTGACATGCTGTCAACATTGCTTTACCCCAGAACCCCTCACTCAAACCTGAGTAAGATAACATGGAATTAACCATTTCTTCTAGGGTTTTGTTTTTCTTTTCAGCTACACCATTTGATTATGGTGCATAACCAGCTGTAGTCTCATGAATTATACCCAAAGATTGGAAATAACTTGGATCATAGTATTCCCCTCCTTTATCAGTTCTAATTCTCTTAATAAAAGAATCTACTTGCAATTCTACTTCCTTTTTATAAATATCAAATTTGGTCAAAGCTTCATCTTTGGAATGATACACGTAACAAAACCTAGAAAAATCATCTATAAACGTGACCATGTATCTTTTGTTCCCCAAAGAAGGCGTACTATGAAAATCACACAAGTCACTATGGATTAGTTCTAAAATGTTAGAACTTCTCTCAACTCTCTTAAATGGAGTTCTAGTGATCTTGTTCAACATGCAAGTAGAACACTTATTAGGAGAAATATCACAACAAGGAATCAACTCTTGTTTGGACATAAACAACATTTTATTTTAATTCACATGTCCTAATATCGAATGCCATAAATCAAATAAACTTAAATTAAATTGATTAACATTGTCAACAACATTCAAACATAAATCATCATTACAAACATACTTGTCTTTTAAAGAAAGCTTAAACAAACCATTATCCAAGTAGCAACGACCTATAAACATTACACCCCTAGTAATTATGCATCTATTAGCTTCAAATACTAACTTATAGCCAAGACTATTCAGGGAAGGCCCGGATACAAGGTTTCTACTAATTTCCGGAGCATACAAAACATTCCTAAGAACTATTGCAGTCCCCGAACTAAACACTAGCTCAACTTGCCCTCTTCCAAGGACCTTGATGGTAGAGTTGTTCCCCATGTAGAGGTCTTCTCCATCAACAACCTTTTGAAAGGTTTTGAACCAATGCTTACTCTTGCACACGTGCCTTGAAGCCCTCGAATCAATCCACCATGAGTCATCATCCTGCACAACAAATATGTTAGGATCCGTTGCATTTAAATCCAAACCGGAATTAAATTCAACCTCATGAGTTGGATTACCTTTGGTGGGCGGGTCCTTGCTTTCATTAGCACGACCCTCCTTGGCTTTCTCCACCCTTTTCTTAAAAGAAAAGCAGTCCTTCTTGCGGTGACCAACCTTACCGCATTCCCAACGAGCAAACTTGTTATTGTTTGCTTGTCTTTTGGAATTTCCTTTGGAAGAATTATTATTCTTCCTCTTTCCACTAGTAGATGCACTAGCTCTCCCTTCATCTACCATATTCACGGTAGATGTGCTAGGATTTCCATCCTTAGCTCCTTCCATGGCTCGAATCCCCTCTTCAATTTGAAGGTGGGTGGCCAAACCGGACAAGGTCATGTCCTCTTTCTTATGCTTCAAGTCATGCTTCACATTTTTCCAACTAGGGGGCAATTTATCAATTATGCTAGAAACAACAAACAGCTCATTCATAGCAATACCATGTTGTTCTAAGCTACCATAGATGCGTTGCAACTCATGAAATTGATCCATTATGGATCGACCATCAACAAATTTAAAATTATTAAAATTGCTAACTAAGAATTTCTTACTTGATGCATCTTCAGCCATATACTTGCTTTCCAAAGACTCCCAAAGCTCCTTGGCCGACTCGATGTTTTGATAAACATAAAAAAGATCATCCTCCATACCATTCAAAATATGACCACGACAAATAAAGTCATCGTTGTCCCATTTCGATCTTTCCCGAACGGATTCCAAGGTCTCATTCTCATGTTCATCCGGCCTTGGAGTACTTATAACATAGGCAACATTAAAGATATGTAAGAAGAAAATACATCTTCTTCTTCCATCTCCTAAATTCAACACCGTCAAACTTCTTGAGTTTGACGAAGTTAGTTGTTAATTCCTTCACACTAGACATACTTGATAATACTAAAGCTTAATCCCTTTAGATTGTTAGGTTTTCAGTGAATTCAAACTAGAAAAGCACTTAACACTTGTGTGGGACAAAACCTAAATAATGTGATTACAATAACAAAGTAAAGTAATTACAACAAACACAACTAAGGTGTTACAATCAAGTATTAATTTGTCTAAGAAATTACAGAATATTTCTTAAGAAAACACTAATGTGAAGACTAATATACTTGCCTCAACTCCAAGCCGATCAAAGCACACATGAACATGAGAATAGCAATGCCCCTTGAGACTACGACCTTGATACACTGTCAAAGGCGTATGAATACTTTCCTAAAGGGATTAATTTCCCCCAAACGGTGCTTGGGTTACTCCGGAAATTCCCTTTGAGATACAATTGACAGCCCTTTTCGTTCTTAGCACAAAGAATCGAAACAAAGATGAATAAATTCACAAATTTGGAATGATTGTAAGAGTTTTCTAACAAAAGTTTGCAAAGTTTTTGAGAGAAAAATTGTAGAGAATACTGCTTGGGGAGAAGAAGAATTATATTCTATCTCTTCTTTCACGAATTGATATCTTTTAACAAAAGACTCAACCGTCAGAAATAACCGCACAACAGGGAGGCGCGGGCGCTCCACCAAGAGGCGCGGGCGCGCCATTAGGTGGAGTGGGCGCTCCTATATCGGGAGCGGGCGCTTCCCATCAGAAATGCGAAATTTCCACAGGAAGTCAGAAGGGGGCGCGGTTTAGGCGCGACCAGAAGCACGGGCGCGCCACTAGGACGCGCGGGCGCGCCTCCAGACGCGCGGGCGCGCCTCCAGACGCGCGGCCGCGCCAACTCTGTACTTCCAAAGATCCAAAATCCAGTGAGGTCCGCGGTTAAGGCATGACCTCAGCGCGGCCGCGCGTACCTAGCGCGGGCGCAACTCATGGTTCGCGAGCGCGCAACCATTAACACTCTAAATATTCCAACAGTTTTGGGGCTGGGTGAGGGTGTTTGTTTGGTGGTTTATGGGGAGCGTTGGTAGTTTTGGGGTGGTTCAGTTGAGAGGGGTTAGGTTTTGGTGTGGTTCGAGTTAAGAGGAGGTGGTTTCGGTGTGGTTTGAGATTTCAGGGTTGTTTGGGTGAAGAGGGGGTGGTTTTGGGGTTGTTCGAGGTGCGTGTGGGTGATTTTTGGGTGGTTCGGGCTGAGAATGGGTGGTTCGGGCTGAGAGAGAGGGTGGTTTTGGGTTGTTGTTGGGCGGTTTTGTGGCGGCTGCTGTTGGGCGACGGTTGTGGGGTGGCTGCTGTTAGTGGTGTCGGCGTGGTGGTATTCAATTTTGGGTGGCTGCTGTTGGGCAACAGTTGCGGGGTGGCCGCTGTTGTTGGTGGTGTCGGCGTGGTGATATTCAATTTATTAATTACCTTCACCTTCTCTCTCCTACCCTTTAATTATCTATCCTTTAATTCATAATCAACTATTATGAATTTTGTCTTAAAATCCGTGTCAAGGTGAAAGTTGCAACTAAGTTGAAACAGAGGTAGTAACATATATAGTATTTATAATATGCAATATTACCTCTTCCCTAAATAAAAAAAAAGGAAAAAATTTAACAACAACAAACCAACCTTTGCCCCATTCTCCCAAAATAGACCAACCTTTAAATCTTCCCAAAATAAACATAAGTTTGCATTTTTTTCTCCCAAAATGAACCCAACATGTCCCCTTACCTGTTATAACAAGTAAAAATCCACTTGTCATTAAATCATTGGTCAAGGTTTTTTTCTAAATTTTTTTAATTTTGATAATTTTTACAAAAAAAGACATTAAAAAAAAAAACTAAAACCACCCTTTCCTACCACTGCCAGCCCCCTTCCCCACCAGCCACCCCCTCCCCTACCAGCGGTCACCGCCCAACCAATTCCCCCGGCGCCGGCGACCTTCAACGCCGCCAGAATTATCACCACCTACACCTTAACCATCACCACCATCACTTCCACCACCTATGTACATCACCAGCAACGAACACCCACCACTTAAACCAACACACTGCACCAACCACCAAAACCAGCGAATGAAATCACCATACCAACTAACGAAACCACCATACCAACCCACCGAAAACACTGAAACCACCATACCAACCCACCAAAAACACCGAAACCACCATACCAATCCACCAAAAACACCGAAACCACCATACCAACCACCAAAACCACCATACCACCAAGATCCAAAAAACTCACTTCTTTCCTACCCAAAACCTGCCATAACCATCCTCTCACCACCACCAAGATCCGAAACCCACCCCACAGAAACCCTTAATTTCTCAATCTTCTAATTCTTCTTTCTTTCTACATCAATTTCTCACTTTTTTTCGATTTAGGGATTGTCTGTTTGGGGGTTTCATAGGGAGCGGGGTGTGGTCGGAAAATGTAGTGAAAAGGAAGGGGATGGTAAAAAATGGGAGGTGAAGGGGGAGGGGAAGTGGTGGCTGGAAAGGGAGGAGAGGTGGAGGAGGGGGTGGCTGGCAGTGGGGTGAGGGGAGAGTGGTCAGTTTTTTTTAATTGTATTTATTTTATTTATTTTGTTAATTTGAAAAAGATAATTAAAGGTTTTTAATTAAAAAAAGATAATTAAAGAAAAATTAAAAAAATGACCGGTTGTACAGGTTACTGGTCATTTGGGTTCATTGTGTGAGAAAAACAAAATACAAACTTATGTTTATTTTTGGAAGATTTAAAGGTTGGTCCATTTTAAAAGGATGGAACAAATGTTGATCTGTTATTGTTAAATTTTCAAAAAAAAAAAAAAAAAAAATTATTACCTCTATCTTATATTGATTTTATTTTTGACAAATACTTACCATCATACCCACTTATCCACAATTTCTCACCTTCTCATAATTTTTTTTTCCCCTTATTGTCATCTACTTTTTTACTCATTCTCTAAACTTTTACTATATATATATATATATATATATATATATATATATATATATATATATATATATATATATATATATTTTGCAAACACTGATAATCATATAAACTCTATCTCTCTACTAATGTACTATTTTAATTTGTCTGCAATTGGTAAGACCTTTATTAAACATAGTTATTAAAAATTGGAAGCTAAGCTAGCTCTAGTTGAGCAACATCTACATTATTTCATACAAAATATACTGAGTAATGACCCATATGATATAAACCATTATCATTTAGTTTTCATACATATTTAGATAAACTCTTGTTATAAGTTAGTTGGGACACCAAATATTAGCACTACTCAAAGAAATAATGAGGCAAATGGATTGTTGAGTGGAAAAGCACTAGTGAATATTAAATAATAGAGTGTGCTCTTCGCAAGAATACCACCACTTGAAGTTGTAACATATTTGCATAGACGCAAGCAATACACGAGACGACATTTGGTGATGGATACTATTACGTGCACTCAATTAGGACTTAGGAGTGTATCATGCACTATATTTTCTTTCATCCAATAATTGATTTATGAGAATTCAATAGCTAGCCCTCATGCATGATATGAGATTTTAATCTAATGTTTTCTTTTCAAAAAATTAAGTGCTAGACATGTATATAAAGAGACATAAAAGACAGTTTAGTAGCAAAAAAATAGACCCACATTTAGATATCACCTACTTTTTAATAGATAATATATGCTAGAACGTACTGCACTTGTTTTACTACAAACATTTGAGTAGACCTGACAAACGTGTCGTGTCGAGTCGTGTCGTGTTTGTTTTCATGTCGAAAATTAAACAGGTTGGGAAAGGTTAACAACTCAACACTAACCCGACCCATTTAATAAACGTGTTGTGTCGTGTTGATCAAATTAATTAATCGTGTCGAAAACCTTTAACACTAACCCGCTTTTTTTCTTGTCCGGTTTGTGTCGTGTTGTCGTGTTGAATTGAACAATAATGGTCTTATTCAATATATTTATCAACAATTCCATACATTATTGGGTTTTTATATTAGGCAGGTTGAGTCGTGTTAATTTCGTGTTGAGAATCTCAACACTAACCCAACCTGTTTAATTAAACATGTCGTGTCGTGTTTAACTAAACGTCTCAACCACTCTCAAAGCGTCTCTAGTAAGATTTGATCCCACAACCGAAACTTTTCCACTACACCAAGCTTTACTTGGTGTTTTACTACTATACATGCATGTAGTATCATTTGTTAGATTTATAGTATATATTATACTTGTATTTTATAGTTACTCTTTTATTCAAAAATCTTCTATCTTTTTTGTTTTTTCACTTGCAATACAGTACACCTTTTGACATGATAGATTGAGCTATAAATTTAAAATCGTATAAACATAACAATTTTTTCTTATTAGTGCTTAAATTATCTCAATTAACTTTTCTGTTTTCTTTTGCTATTAAGCCTATTATCTACCTTAAAGCTTGTCAAAGTGTGATGTTTTAAGTAGATAAAAAGGAGGAAAGTACGTTATTTCAACCAAACATTCACTATATTTTAAAATGTGTAAATTTTGTACCAACTTATTATTTTGATAATTTGTAATATGCTTTTATTCTTGTTTGTCCAATACACAAAAACTAACGATGAACTTTTTTTAAGTACATTGCATGTATACACTAAATTAATTATCACATAACGAAGATTAAATTTTAGAAATAGAGAAATAAATTAAAAAGAGTCTCTAAATATTATACCTCGAATGACAGGGTATACTAATAAGCATAAACCTTTTAATGAAAATTAGAATTGCTTTGAGGACTAAATTTGGAAAAGAAATTAGAATCTTAGTCGAATTCTTGATACTTCAATTATATTATTAGCATCATCCAATGAATATCATCAACTATTCAAAGTTTTACTCTAAAAAGTACTTTAGTCGACAAAAGCTCAACTGTGACATTGACTTATCACGAGATTGTGCTCTTATCTCTCATACAGTCATACCACTTGATAGCAAGTAAAATTGAACTTTCACTTGGTTAGGTTCAACCCTTGGTTTGGTTCAACTCTAAGGGAATTTACATATCACTCCGGAAACTAAAATGAAATAGGTTGAAAATAGCGCCAAAAAACAGAAAATCACAACCGATCACATACTCCCTTTGTAGTTTTTTGGTGACATGTTTTGACTTTTTGCTCTATTTACCTAATCTACTTTGACTAATGTTAGTGATTTATACATAAGAAAAAATAAAGTATTGTGGTTATTTGTTGAAATCGCCTCAATTATTAACTTTCAATTGTTACTACTTCAAAAATCGCCAAAGAGACCTGTTATAATAGGCCTAAGAGTATAGAACAGGTTTCTAGCTCAAAGAGACTTGCTCTATAGAACAGGTTTCTTTACATTTTATAAGAGCCTCATAAGTGAGATAATAGGTCTCTTTGGCCATAATAGTTTTCAAATTTATGAAGTCAACGAGACCTGTAATCTTTCCCAACAAGTCTCTTAAGTGCATTTAAGACAGTTAAGAGATATAACAGGTCTCTTATCTCTTTATTTTTTTTTTAAAAATACCAAAATTCGATACCCTACAGTATTTGTTTCTGTAGGGTACCTATACAATATTTTTTTTCCTATACCTGTATTTGCAATGCTATATACTCTAAATATTTAATCCATAATCATATAATTTTCATGAAATTATATTATATAACCAAAGTTGATAAACACTTTTACAAACATTCATTAATTATAATAATTCAAATGTAACCTTCAAATATACTATACAAAAATATCTAAAAATACTCTAATTTTCCCCCCAAATATATAAACCAAACTCATTAAACTATTAGAAGTAGTTAAATGCTTTTTCGTAGAGCAACAGATGACCCGTGAGGATTTAATCTTACTTGAATAGTAATGGCATGCTATCTCTCTTTAATTGCTATTTGCTATTTGCCGACAGATAAATCCACGAATATGATAATGAATAACTGCTGCTTCTTTCTCCTTTTGCACTCCAAAACATATTTACACCATCTTTGAGCTTCACAATTGCATCTAAAACTATGCTTAATTCAATGTTGTATGACATGTGGCCTAATGTAAGAGTAGCTGAAGCAGCAACACAAAGGAAAACCCAACTATTATACAATGTATGTTCAACATCAAAGCAATCTTTGGTTAGTAAGAACAAGGAGACACTAGAGACTCAGTTCCCTATAAATACTTCAAATTGGGACATCAAATGAGCTTTCATTAGTTTAAAAATCAGCTAGCAAATATGAAACTATTGTTGACTAATTTAGCAATTATCATACTTGTTGAGTCATAGGCAAACAATTTAAAAAATAAATGCATAGTAGAGTGAGAACATGCTCTTTTACGAACTATATTATTTATATTAATCTTAATCATTTTAAATTGATAGAAATGGATATACATAGAGTAGAAACATGCTCTTTCACTAATATATTATATTTCTATCCTCTATGCAAACCTGGAAAAATAAATGCTTAGTAGTGGGAGGTTTGATTCAACATGGACGTTGGATATTCAATTAGACATGAGAACATAAATGCTTGAGACATGTTATACTATTAAGGTTTATTAGGAATTTAATATTACCAAATAAATATGCTCTTATATATTATTATGACTTATTCTAATGTTCTAGATGCCTAAACTTCAATACAAGAGAGTAATGAGAAAGTTCTAATCTTTTTTAAAAACCTCTTTAAATTGATGATTTTCTAGATGAGAAGATTACTAAAAATCTAATTCCACTTATAACTTCGCAAGCTTACCTAACTAGTATACAAAATACGAACTCATCAGATATATATAGACACGGACAAAGGAAGGCATATGACAAAGATAAACATATAAAAAAAAATAGAAATATTGAGACTTAGATACACAACAGTATAACATAAAGATTACTCGTTTACGACAAACACTACTTAACCCACAGGTTAGGATATTAACTAAATGACTTTTGAGTACTACCATCAGACCAAGCCTCTCACAGGCTGAGTGACTTGCAGCATGCAAGGCAGCAGCCATGCCTTGGACATTTAGTCTACATAATTTTATAGGGTATCAAAGATTTAAACAAGACAAAGGTCAACTTATAAAAATCAATGAGATTTGTTTCTTAATCCCAAATGCATGGCACATATGCATTTTTGTTTATAAATTGAGTGTATACAGCCTAAATAAGGAAATACAGGCAGTGAGCATAACAAAAGCATGACAGAAAATTATTACTGATGTGATTATAATAAGCAAAGAAGGCTAGCAAAACTTACAGATATAATGCATTATATATATGTAAGCAAAGAAGGTTTGCAAAACTTACACATTAAATGGACATATTACTCCATGTATTAGTCAAGTTAGATAGTCAGTCGAAAAGATGAAAAGACCTACAATCAAACAGGTGTAGCAGGGGAAGTTAGTTTACCATCACAACCTCTTTAATCTCCCTTCACATAATATGCAAATACAAAGTCCAAATTTCAAACATGATATTGTTATTTGAAGTCATTCATCAAATTCCATTACAAAATGTTCCTTTGACCTAAGAATATGATTATAAGACTAATGTAATAGCAACTGCAGATAGAAAAATGCAAGTCAGATTGCCAATTCTCAAGTGTTTTCAATTTTTAACATCTAATTCATAAAAATACTCACTTTTTCACTCAATTTAGCAATTTTTCATGATTAATATAACAAAAATTAAGACTTCATTCCATTATAATTTCACGCACCCTCCTTCAAATCATATACAAAATAACAAAAATATGATCATTCACAAAGTTTAGTAAATAAATTAAAATGACATACTTGTATATAAATCAAAATTTAATACCAACAAACAATTGAAAAAAAAAAAATTGAAAAATTACTTATACCAAGATCTGGGTGTATGATTGCTATCTTCAGCATAGAATTTTCCGTCTTATCCATAATTGTAAATTAACGAAGCCCAGCAATTGAAAGAGGGGTGCAAATGTGAAGCCGATAAACCCTAGAAAAAAAATTAATATGGGGAAAAAGGGTATTGATGGTACCTTAGGGTGAGGGAAGCTTCGAGTATAGGAGGGGAGTGGAGGAGGGTCGGAAGTCGCCGGAGGTTAGGGTCGCGTTGTATGAGGAAGTTGCCGGAGATTAGGGTCGCGTGGATGTGGAACTCGCCGGAGTTTAATCTTCGAGGATACGCAGGAAAGCAACTTCGGGTGACGAGAGAATCGTACCGGCAATAGAGAGGAGCATCTGGAGGGTAGTGTAAGTGGGCGGCGGTGTGGGCGACGATGGAGGGGGCAGCGAGTCGACGGTGAAAGGTGATTTTTTTTTTACAGAAGTGGGGCGATTTTTCTTTCCTTCAATATTATACATGGTGGCTGGATTCTAGTATATTTTAAATAAAAATTAAAAAATAAATAATATAAAAGAGATCTGTTGACGATAACAACAGGTTTCTTTATTTTTTTCCTGCCATCAACTTTGACATAAGAGACCTGTTACTTGTAATATTAGGTCTTATTGATTAAAGAAACCTGTTGTCTTACATAACAGTCTCTTTATTAGGTCTCTTTGGCTATTTCTATGATAGTGTGTTATAATATTTACATATTAATAATTAAAGATATTATTATTGATTAAAGAATTTCATTAACATACGTGCACAGAAGAAATGTGTTATAAAAAAAATGAAGGGAATAAAAGATATGATAAGTTTGGTGAAGTCCCATGATAATTGTTCAAAGGGGGCTAGTCACTTTTGAGAAATATTTACAAAGAAAAAATGGAGAATAACAGTCTTACTTTATATATATATCTTAACACAGCCTACACAAAAATGATTGATAAAAATAGTCCTATATTTCGGCAATAATAAAGATAGTCCAACTAAATCACAACAAAGGTTTATGTTTGCTAAGTTAATTAATTTTTAATGGCCCCATCAATTAAACAATAGAAAACCCCCTTATATGCAATTGTAGATAAAGGAGAAAAGGACAACTAACGTAGAGTTGGATTATTTTAACAAAGGAGTGTGCTCTTCACACGAATACCACCATTCCGATTATATTATTATTGGAAGATTGAAGCATCCATGATTCCATGATCCAATTAAGTCTTTAATAACTGTTTTCAACCTTGAATTTTGCCACCAAAACAAGACAACTTCCTTTTTCTTTTTAATCACCAATTAAAACTCTTTTTGATGACCAATTATAAGTAATGTTAGCATGAAGATGTGTGAGATTCCAATCTTTAACCAAACATACATTTGCCAATTGCCACTATTTTAGCATTTTTTTACCATCACCAAAACTACGTACGTACTACTACTGTTTTATGTCCAAAAAAATAAAAGGCAATACATGGCTAATGTATTAATAAGAAAATTTTATTACAAACAAGAGTTTCTATTATTGAATTTTTAACAATGTTACTCTCTATATATGAAATTAATTAAACTTAAAGACGCAATTTAATAAATTGTTATGAATAGATTAGTTTTTTTTTTTTTTTTTTTTTTTTTTTGGACAAGAATGCACAGTTAGTTCTAATAAGCAATAATAGGCGTCTTACTAGGGGTGTACAAAAACTGGACCGGACCTGAAACCGGACCTGAACCGACCTGATCCGGACCGGACCTGACCCGGACCTGTTGATTCAGGTCCGGTCCCGGTCCTTAAAAATCAAGGTTCCCGGTTCCGGTCCGGACCCGGTCTAAACCCGGGGTTTTCAGGTCCGGACCTGAAACCCGGAAAAATTGTATTTTTTAAAAAAAAAAAAAAAAAAAAAAAATTCAAAAATCAAAATTACGCTGCAACCCTAACAAACAGCTATCTGACTATCTCCATTCTCCATTTCTCCAAGACTCCATTTCTCCAAGACTCCAATCTCCAATCTCCGCCGACACCTCCTGCCTTCCTCACTCTCTCAGGCGAAGCCCCTTGCCCTCCCCCTCGAAACCCCTAACATTCACTCCTCCCTTGAAAACCCCTAACATTCACGCAATCACGCCGGTAAGTTATTTTTGGGGTTTTTGGTGGTGAGATTCTAGAGCTTATCTTGAGATCTTGCTGGGCAACAAAAAAAGGAGAACTTTTTGAGCAGCAGAATAGCGAAGAACACCGAAGGAGGCTTGGTTGGGTTGTTCTCTGGGCTAGCGAAGCTGCTGCAAAGTAGCAGAGCAGCGGCGGTAAAGCAGTGCAGCAGCGGTGAAGCGAAGCAGCGGACGGAGAAGTCGAGGTGACTTAGCTGTGTTCTGTAATCCTTCATTTTCTACGGGAATTCAGAGGCTCTGCTTTGATTTTTCTGGGCTGGCAGAACAACGGATCTGTGAAGAAAACCACCTAAGTGAAACAGCAGCAGCGGTGAAGCCGTTTAGTTGGAGTGTCGTTCGTGGTTGCTCTTTCATTGATTTGGTATTCTGAATTTAATTGATTATTTACAACTTTTGCATGTAGAATTTCAATTAATGAGTACTTTGCTAAATTATCTAATTATGTTTGGGTATTTTGTATTCGAAATAATGAATTAAGGTTTTTTATTAAAAAAAAAAAAAAACGAAAAAATCACAAAACAGGTCCATTCAGGTCCAAACCTGGACCGGACCTGATTTTTCAGGTCTAGCCCGGAACCGGACCTGTTAATTCAGGTCCGGTCCCCGGTCCTCATAATTACCCAATTCAGGTCCCCGGTCCAAACAGGTCCGGTCCAGGTCCGGTCCGGTTTTGGACCGGTGTACACCCCTACGTCTTACTACCAGCACTCATTAATTCATTAATTAGTAATTATGGCCCTCTTCCGTTGTTTCCTCTCTAAGTACCTCATATTATTTAAGTTTAGCTACTAAAATTTAATTTTGAGATCCCACACTTCCTTTCATTCTATACACACAAAATTTTTTTAGTATCTCCCATCGTATCTAGACTATCTACCACATTCTCAAAATAGACCTAAAACTTTATACTTTGATAAGGATACCAATTATATTTAGACGGAAGTGCATGAACTCCTGATGGGCGTTAGAATGGTCGCACATTCCACACTCATTCAAACAAATTTATAAGCAAACATCTCACAAACCAAGCACAATGATCAGTAAGAGTTCGGTCCACAAGGAACGAGATATAATCGCTAAAGATCTTAATACGCAAGCTAGTTCGAAGACTTATGTTGATTGGGGATTCGTCAAGTAGACAAACATACTATTGTTCTAAATCAAGTGATTAAAAGCATTAGGGAATGAGATCCACTCAACCATGGCAATTAAGCATATTGGGAGTAAAAGAGACAAGAGATAGCAAGGACTATATGTAAGACCAACCTCATGCAATTAGGAAAACAACTCACACTCCTAAACTTAGATCCCTCGTTAGTTTAGCAATAGGAGATACATAATCAAATTGCAATAAGTAATGACATGCTTAATCTACATTTCCAAGTCAAACTAAGCATAACATGCCATCAAGCTCCAAATTCAAGGGTAGCTAATCCCATCATGAAGAACTAACAAGCGATCTCATACAATCAATTTAATCACAAATCAAACATCAATACTTCTCCCAAGTTTACTTAATTAACCATTAGGTTGAGCTTAACCCAACCCCTAGCAAGGGGGACTACTCACAATTCATTGTGAGTAACATGCAAAGTTCCAAAAGTTGGTGTTCTAAGTAATTCTAAAATTGGGGAAAAGTGATTCACTATGGATAAAACTATCATGCAACAACAATTTATCAAGACTAAAATAGATTCAAGTGACTTGCAATGACAAAATAAAATCAGAAAATAAGTAGTGACAAGTGAAAGAAGTTACTATTGAAGTTTCAAATGTTAAATAATTGCTGAATATCTGAGAATGAACCTTGAAGTTTTCTTCTACAATGATTAGATTTTGAGAGTTTCCAAACTAAATCATCCACTAATTAAATGAACTAAGGTGCTAACTAAGAGGAAGTTTTTCTTTCTAAAACTATTCTACTGAGCAAATCTATCCTCTCCCAAAAAAGTTCTAAAAAGGAACTTAAATAGTCCGTATAAAGTCGGCTGAGATCGGGAAAAGGTCCGATCGAACTCGGGGTAGGTTCGGTCGAACTCTGGGTAGGTTCGGTCGAACTCTGGGTAGGTTCGGTCGAACCTCCTTGCTCCTTGTTTGGTTGAACTATTGAGGTTCGACCCCTCCTGCAAAATCGCTGAAAACTGGTTTGAAACTGCCTCCTTTACACCTTGGAAGTTCGGTCAAAATTTTGAAAAGTTTGACCACACCTTGGTTCGACCACACCCCTGCTTGCACTTCCTCTTCTTTCTTCCTCTCCTTCCTTTTTGCTCCTCTTGCCTTTGTCCATGCCTCCAAGCTTGGCCAAGGGGCCTCCCACCGTGCTTAGAACCGCCATGGAACCTACAAAAGATAGCAAAAATCACGATAGCATGAGGATGATAAAATAATGCATAAAGATTATCAAAACAAGCGCAAATAAGCATACTTTTCATCAACACAATAAAGAAGCCATAAGAGGAGAAATGAGGTAGAAAAACCTAAGAAATTAAAATAGGAGGAAAGAGACCTAAACACTACCCCTAAGAGTGACATAAATGTAACTCATCAAACTCCTATGAATTTTTCTAATCTTTCTTGGGTTTTCAAACTAACATTTTCTTGTGAGGAAGTTGTATTTAAGTTTTATTTGTTTTCTAACATTAGAGGCTTAGAGCTAGTAAAGCTCCTTTGATTAGCTTAGTGAACTTAATCCGCCATTTGTAATATTTTATTTTGTTAACAAAGCTCATGTTAAAAAAAAAAATATTCTTATGGTTGTTCCTAAATTTTACTCGACGAAACTTGAAATTGTGTGCTTGTGAGTTGTGAAGCATTATAAGCTAGGCAAATACCCCATCAGGGATTCAATCAATTCGGCCATTATCCATTACAAGCGGAAGAGTCGTGCAATTTGCATTGCTAGGTTGAACACATTGATGATAGTTATACATCCGCTTAATTAGCTATGGCCGCATACAATCATGTGCGTGGTAATCTAATATTATATCATATCATATCACTAATATATAAAATCGGTCTCGCAGTCAGGCCACGAGACAATGACACTTGACATTTCAGTTTTTCGCCAAGTGTCGAGCCACGTAGGCGACAAATAGGTTTTATTGTGATATATATAATGCCAAGTAAACGAATTTTGGATAAATTTTTTAAGATAGAATTGTTGTGTAGAGTTTTATTATCGATATATTTCTAATACTTCATATATACAAAATTAATCATAAATTTTAATAAATATTCAATAACTCTGTTCTATTTTCATCATAAAATTCGTTTTAAAAAGTTCTTTAAAATAAGATCCATTTATAATATATTTATTTTATAAAATTAATAGAGAATTAGTAAAAACCAGTTTTAATTCGTAAAAATAATTTTAGTTTGGTAAAAATACTTCGGTTCAGTAAAATAATTTAAGTTCAATAAAAATAATTTCAATTCAATAATGACATAGGTATCTTATTTTATACTATTTGAATAATCCTTTTTGATAAATAATATCATATCAGATCACTAATAAATAAAGCCGGTCTCGCAGCCAGGCGACGAGACAATGACACTTGACATTCCATTTTTTCGCCAAGTGTCGAGCCACGTAGGTGAAAAATAGGTATTATTGTGACACATATGATGCTAATTAAGAGAATTTTGGATAGATTTTTTAAGATAAAATTGTTGTATAGAGTTTTATTGTCGATATACTTCTAATATTTCATATATACAAAATTAATTTTTTTAATTTTGGACCAATCACGTGTTGACACATCACACGTTGATTCCCCAAACTTCTTATTTCCATAAACGTAAATTTTGGACCAATCATGTGATTAGCAGCACACACGTGTCAACACATGATTGGTCCAAAATTAAAAAAAAAATTAGAAAAAACCAAAAACCTAATAGCCACCACCCCCCTCACTGTGAAACCCAAGGCAAAACCCACCGAAAACGGCCGGCCGCCTCCCCTAACCCCTGAAAACGGCCAGCCGACCCCTCCTAACCCCCGAAACTACTCTAGTCGGCCCATTCCCACCCCCAAACCAACCCCTCCCTTCTGGAAAATTGTTTGAATTGCTTTGGATTGGTGGTTGATGAATAGTTGGAGCAATTGGTGGCTGTTATGTGAGCGTCGCAAGCGGTGCGGGAGGAGCAATTGGGTGACTAGATTTGTGCGGCTGTAGTTGCGGCGTCAGGCAGCGATCAGGGGTTACGGTTGGTGAGCAACGAATAATTGGTGTTTGTTTGCTGTTGAAATTTGGGTTGTTGGTGGCGAAATTGGAGGTTGTTGTCGTTGGTGCGGTGATGAGTGAGGGGTTGCGTCTGGGTTAGTGAGGGGTTACGTCTGGGTGAGTGAGGGGTTGCGTGGGTTGGTGCGGTGATTGAGTGAGGGGTTGCATCTGGTTTGGTGCGGTGAGTGAAGGGTTGCATATGGGTTGCGGTGGTGGAGATAAGGTGGCTGGCTATGTGTTGTTGTTGGTGGAGCTACGGTGTAGGTTAGGGGTTAATGTGGTTAGGATATTGATTTAGGTGGTAGGGTGGATCATGGCCGGTGGTTTTGGGGGTTGGATTTCTGTTTTTTTTTTCTTTTTTTTTTATAATTTTTTTTTAAAATTTTAGGCAAATCATGTGCTGACACGTGGATTTTTTAAAAAAAATAAAATAAAATTTACCCCTTCCCCTGGTTACCGGTCATTGGGAATATTGGACGCAAAGTCATAGCATAGTTGAGATTATTAGATAATAAATCTTAGTTGAGATTATTAGAAGTAAATCGCTAATAGTCGGGATTATTAAATTAAAGTGTATTTTTCCAATAAATTAAGGCGTAAAAAGAACATATAAATCATCCACGTACGTATGACTCAAGTCTCATACATAATTTTGTAATGCCCATTTTTATTTATTTATTTTTTTTTTTTTTAATGTAAAAACTATAGTATTTTTTTACATTTTAGTGTTGAACAAAGTAAAATTACCCTTGTTTCAAAAAAAAAAAAGGTAAAATTACCTCAAATAATCTTAATCTTGGTTTCAACTTCAGCTAAAATCTTATATAGTTATATATAGATATTTATTATTTAATTTTAGTACACATATAATGAATAGCTCAATGTTACCAATTTCGGTTTATCAATAATCCAAAGGTGACAACCATAGCCACCCAACCCCATAACAATACCCTTAAAGCAGCTCTAAACCCCGGAGCACCATCCAAAAACGCTCCTATCCACCCGAACACGGCCAACACGACGCTTATCGGCCCTTCAACCACGCCTAGGGTTACATTATAACCCTCCAAAAGCAATGCAACCGTCAAAGGCACTAGGGCCCCAACCGCGAAAGCAAAAGCTGCCGCGATAGCTGCCCTTATGGGATCCCTTCTAGGCTCATCATCCCTTTGACCAGTCTCATTATTGAGAGTTGAGTCTACGGAGATGAATTCGGCTATAGCCATGCTACAAGCCCCCGCTGTTAGGCCTAGGAACCCGGTGACAATCATGGCATTGACGTCTTGACTAACCGCACCCATACCTAACATGAGGGATGCGGTTGACACTAACCCATCGTTGGCGGCAAAGACAGCGGGTGCTAGCCATTGAGCCACTTTTGAGTGGTCTAAGTCATCTTCTTGATCTTTGTCATGTTCGATTGTACCTTCAATGTCGATGAAGACGATCGGAGGAAGTTGTTTGTGCTCGGCCATTTGATTAGAATAAGTTTGAGAGTTTAATTAGGGTTTATGAGAGAATGATTAGTAAGATAAAAGAAGTGTGGTAAGTATAGGCTCACTGAATTGGGTAGAGCTATTTATAGATATAGGGTGTTTCACGTAAGTGGAATTGAATGGCTCTCTCGCATACTAATTAATAATCACATATATTAGTTTTATGTATCGGAATATAGTGGAACTTTAATTTTATGAAAAATGTAATTGTAAAAAGATGAAAGAAATTGCATGATGCATGCAAGAAGAGAATACAAGACAAAACAGAAAGGCTAGAAAAGGCTACCCCACCTTTCAAGAAATATATTGTTATGTAATAGAAGGTTTGGCGCATAGCTCCTATATGCAAACATTGCATAGAAGATGTCAATGTAGTAATAAAGTTGAAGTTGTAGTGGGATTATAAAGTACCATTTAATACGTAAATAGTACCATTAAATGTTGTAGTGGTATAAATATTATGTTAATAGTATAAATAAGTATGTAAATGGTACATCAAAATATTATATTATTGTGAGATATAATAGTACTACTAAAACATAATGGTACAATATACATGTATAATAATACAAAAAATGTACCACTATAACCATAAAAAGTACCATTCTGAATGTCAAACCTCTGCGCTTTTGCACTTTTGCCCTCCTATATGCAAAAAATGCATATAGGGAGTATGCGACTAGTGGGACTAGAATCATTTACAAAGTATTTAAATCCGTTATGACCATACTCCTTTAACAACAAAGTTTCTATTTTTACGATGAATGGTGTTACATGAAAATTTTCTATCATTTAATTTGTTTAATTCCTATTTTGACAATGCAAATTTTTTTTTTCTTTTGCAAAGATATTTAGGTAATGTTATATTCACTTTAATTTCACTTATTTTATATTATTTTTTATTTTATTAGTCTTGAATTTGTCTTATCTGAACTTATTTACCCTTACATTATTATCTTATTTAAATTATCAACCTTTATTTAATACTTCATATTATCTAATGTGAACTTATCAAACCTTATTAATTTGAATAATTAAGTTCACTATATTTAACATAACGTCGGCTAGCTGATACATGTAAAATTCAGGTTCACAACAATTTTATTGTAAAACAGGTCCATAAAAGTTTTAATAGAGGTCACTATATATATATATTAAAATTAATTAGATCCACAATAATATTATTTAAAACAGGTTAACATAAGGTTTTTCCTTTTTTAAAATAAAATTATGTTATATTTTGTAAACTTAACTATAATATGCTCAATCTTAGTTTTTAAAATCACATATGATATTTCCCTAAAAAAAAAAAATCTGTATAATATATTTTTTTTGAATAGTAAAAATAATTTATTAATAAAAAGTCATACGACATCTACAAAGACGACATCTACAAAGAAGATTCGACTTTAACAAATAAAATATTGAATCAAATAAAATTTTCCTTCATAAAAATTACGATTATTGAGTAGATCTTATACTGTGAAATATCCCCCGCTTACATCACGCACGAATATTGCGCAACTTGACGTTCAAATGAATTATATTTACTTATATAAAGTGATTGTCAATGCATATTTTAAGAGTGTATTACGGAATGCTGACGGGAAAAGCACGTAAATTAGGTTAATAACGCTAAAACATGCATGTAAAAAATTATGGAGTGTGCCATACACACTAAGGCCGCAAGCACTCACTCTATAATATGCATCCACTTGAATTTGCAATCAATTTTCTAATAGCTCCACAAAGCTCCACTAATAGTCTAATATCCATCATATTATAAATAATTACATGCATAATGTAGTATAAGTAACTCATTATAATTGGCCAATATCAATCCAACTGATGAGCTCGATATCGATCCGACTTGAGCCTTCAATTCTCAACCTCTACGTCGTACAAAGAAAAAACATATGCAAATTAAATGTCCATCGTGTTGAGTTGTATGATTAACTTTACTAAGTTTTCTTTATTAAGTGAAAGCTAAAGGTTTGAACGTTCGTCAAGTTGGGAAACATTCGTCATGCAGGGCGTAATATTATTGATGATATGAATTTAACAGCAAAAACTAAGCGTATGAAATACTACCTCTTTTTTTTTTACTCATAGTTAACAACATTCTATTATCATGCTTGTCAATACAAAATTTGACGATTAATAAAATATACATTGTAAAATTATAAAAAGTAAATATTAATAAAATATATATTAGGACAATTCAAACAATATCTCACATTACTATATTTTATCGTAGTTATAGATCACAAAAGTTAGTCAAAACATAATTTGTAAATAGTACAAAAGTTAGTCAATGCTTTATAAAGCTTACATAGTAATACCTTTGATCCGTATCTTGCTAATCAAATTGTCGTTAATGGATGGAACACGGCCAATGCTTTCTCCATATTGTTTCGTTGGATTAGTATGTTCATTATGACTGCTAGTATAATAAAAATAATAATAATTATGACTGCTAGTATAATAATAATAATAAAAAAAATAATAGTCTTGCCCCCCTCGTCATTTTGAAGCCGCCCAACTTTCTTTTGATGTGGCCCTTCGGGCTTCATTGGAGTGCATTGTAATTGTTTCGGGGCCTGGTTTTGGTGATTGGCAATGACAACTTGCCACCTTACCTTTTGCTTATGGAGGACCGGGTGTTTATTGATGTTCGACACTATACTTTCTTTGCGTCGCGTTTGCAGTCTACTGGTCTTCAGGCTACGCTTCTTCGCAATTCTGGTATTGTTGGTTCGGGACCAGCCTTCAATGATGCTCTTAGTCTTTTTAATAGGACTGTGAAGACTGACTTTATGAATACCCTAGTGAGATCGTTGCCCCCAAACTCATGAAGAAATTGGCAGATATATATTTCACGAAAGTTACTGCGTGCATCTGCAAAATCCACTTTCTCCTTATCTCCACGTCAGGTTGTCTTATGGAAGTCGCAGCAGGGGATCATAATTCTGGTTGCGGGTGGTCCCATTATCAGGTTTGGGTCATACTATGAATGCGGAAGCGGGACAAATATAGGGTGCGTTGCAGGGCTATTGACTATGATTTTCTTCCTATCTCCTTTTCTTCATTGGGGGAATTAGAGAAGGATGATATTGCGTTGCTGAAGCTGGTTCAGGAGTTTGTTAGGACTTCTCATATTTTCAACAGGATCAGGTTCGCTATAGCTAGAGGGGTGGGGGCCCAGATTGTATCCCGACTCCCCACTAATTTCTTGTAAATCGATTGACTTTGTAGGTTTTTGTTATTTTTATAATAATATTAATAATAAGAAAGAAAAATTCTTTTCACCTTCACCCTTTCTTTGCGCTTACAATGGCTAACAATTTTTCACTTTTAATCTTCCAAATTTATTACAGAATACCTTTGGTTTTCATTATTTTTCCAACACTTTAAAAACAATGTATTAGTCCTTATCAATGAAATAAGGGTCCAATTTTAAGTAATTATATGGGGCTTTATTTGTTATTGCTCTGCCCCTAAAAGACAGACAATGAAAGGGAAGAGAAGATAAAGTAAAGTAATTTGTAATTATAATTTTCAGTGTTTGATTACAATGGAAAGAAATAAAAAAGAATTAGCATTTCCTTTATTTTCCTTTCCATCTAAATTCATCCAAATTCATAAAAGTTGAAAGTGAACATAAAATAATCTTTTTTCTTCTGGGTACTCTGTTCTTTTTTTTTTTTTTTTTTTTTTACGGAATGTTACATAAATTTTGAAATCAAACATGGGAAATTCTCTTCGCTATATTTCTTCCCCTTCAGATAAATTGTTTTTTGATGTTCTACTATATACTTACACTCATTATTTCATTAGGTAAAATTTTTGAGAAATAAAATAATAATAATAATAATAATAATGAAATCTCTGAGATTAATCTGCAATATTTATCCTATTATCTTGCTTATCAAAAACAAAATATTTATCTAGAATAAGTATAAAACAGCATTCTGTTATTGAAGAAAGCAGTTCGAAAATAACAGTAATATTATTCTCATTAAGCAGATTATATTTTCAACCTACACACAAGTAAATAATTTATCAAACATATACTATAATACATAATAAACTTATGCTAAGTGTTTCGGCAGCTGTAACAACTTTGTTAAATATAACCATCTTATTTATTTTAGATAAAACAAGAATACCAAATATGCATAAAGATAATATCATGTTAATTCTGTATGCCCATTAATCATATACTAAACCACTCATAACACGTTTGACTTTCATCATCCAAAATACTTTAATTAAATCAAGTTATGGAGTCTTCAACTATGTAAGCTTTATAAAGCATTGAGAGAACCATTTACATGAGAGTATAACTAATTAACTATGTATTAATGCACATATCACTCTACACTAAGTAGCAAGTGATTTATAGATTTACCAAAGGAGTTGGACTGTATGAGATGATTATTCAAAAGTAGCAGAAATTAGGATCTTGTGCTGATGTAGCAAGGCTGATCGTAGCAGTGAGAGTTAGGATCTTATGGTGATTGAGCGAGGCTGATCGTAGCAGAGTGAGGATCTAATGGTGATGGAGCGAGGCTGATCGTAGCAGAGTTAGGATCTTAACATCTTATGCTGATGGAGCGAGGCTGATAGATCATGCCAGAGGTAAGGATCTTGTGATGATGGAGCGATGCTGATTTCAGCCAACATTTTACTGAACCTAATGGAAAGTATAGCTCCTCACACATCCAGACGCAAAACTCCTCCAAATTAATCAAGCTTTTGTGGTGACTCCGTGAGGCTTTGGTGTATGTCCACACGCTAGTGAAACATCACTCAACGAGCCATTATATGTCGAGAAAGATCAATTAATAAGTCTGATTTACATAAATTTGTAAATCAAGGGGTATATATGTCTTCAATTTGTACATTAAGAGAAATGGCAAGAGTAAAACACAATTCTTAGATGCTACCATAGATCCTAATTTCCAAACAATAGTTTTGCGAATATCAATTTTATGCACAAGGGCACAACAACTCAAAATCATGGACCTTTGCTAGTTCACAAATTGTCTCTCCATCCATAACAACCATAATTAGTCAGCACATTATTTCAACCCCTCGTAATTAAGAAATCATAGCATGATTTTCACAATAGATGTGGCCTATTGCAAATTGTGCCAATCATAAATCAAAACCGAATTATTTTGGAAATGCGATAATTTTTCGGTCCTAACATCAGAAATTAGTGTACATGTAACTTTAATTTCGGGTGACATTAGATTACAAAATTATGTAGTTCCCTTAACGTACAAAGCAACATATAAACTGGTTGCATTGGTTTTAAGGAGAACATTCGATCTAGCTTCATCCAATGCAAGCTATCCTACGATATCAATCAAAATCGTGCAATAGATATGTGTGAAGCCATGGTATTATTAGATGCACCCGAAAGCATGTACTTACAAGTCTCGAGTAATCACAATAATTCAAATATGTATACAAATCACATTTTTTATAAAAAAAAAAAAACAAAAGACCCACATAAAATCATTACAATACAAACATGTACTCCGTATTTTATATTCGATCGCATATCTTATTGACGGCTTACTCGATATACAATTGACGGCTTGAAACAGAGGATTTAACAGAAAATTCTAAAGATTTAAACTTTTTTTTGGTGTTTTCATTAACCCATAATTCATAATTACAATCATTTCAGAGCAATCACATAGCTAAAATTCAAAATTTTCATAATTATAGACTATAAACTAAATTAGGAAAAGATATATTGCATACCTCTAACTGATTGATCATGGAAGTCATCTCCATCAAATAAATCGCTCAAACTTTACAGCTTAATTCTGCAATCTAGGGTTTAAGGTTTTATGGGGTTGTTTCTATTTTAAACAAGAACTAGAAGTTTCTCGTCATTTTTTTTTTGACGTGCTCTTCTCACGTTTTTTCTGTGGTCATAATTGGCTTCGTATTTAAGCGAACCTATTGTGTATTGTCCTCTGGTTTATACTGAAGAGCCCAGTTTAAAAAAAAAAGGTCCCATTTGCTTTTCTTTTCATCGCACTCCGTACAAATTTTTCATATGTAGTAATTTAAATCCACGTTACTTGATTATGCAACCTTTTTTTTTAAAAAAAAAAAAAAAAGAATGCAACTCAATTTTTTAAGAAAGAAAAATCATTTTTGATTAATTGTCGAAAAAACTATGAATTTTTAGAAAAGAAAAATCACTTTTAATAAGTTTGACAAACAAAAAAAAAATACAAAATCGATCAATAAAAATTAAGTATAGTGGTAGTCATATCAAAATGACTATTGATCTGTAGAATTTTCATAAGATTGATGGATTCACTTTGCGGAGGTTGACTGAATTTAAAAAAGTCAAAATACATACAGAATATTAATCCGTCTTATTAGAAAATCCTACCATTGTCTCATCTAATAATAAATTTATATATTATGGTTGATTTATTACCGAAGTTAATAGTGTTTTTTGTTCGTATATTTTTTTTACCACTAATTATAGTTTGGTAGATTTGTGCTTAACATTATTTTCTCTAAACTTATAATTCCTCCATTTCTTTTTATCTGACACGTTTTTTTTGTTACGTTTATTTGCCAATGCACAAATTCAACCATTAACTATAAGCAAAAATTATAAAAGTTAATATTTTAAAAATATATATTATGACAAATCTAATAAGATCCAATCACATGAATATATGTTTCATTATGACGTATAAATCACAAAACACGGTCAAAGAAAAGTGCGTAAATAAAGCTAAAGTCAAAACGTGTCAACTAAAAAATAGAGATAGTATAAAGGAACAATATACATGCATTAAATTTTATAACCTATTTGACCCAACCAACTTAGTTAAACCAAAAGTAATAACCATAGCAAGCCAACCACCCAACAAAACCCTCAAAGAAGCCTTGAAACCCGAAGCTCTCCCCAAAACTGCCCCTAACCACCCAAACACCACCAAAGCTAATGTAACCGCCGCCGCCACCACCCCAAGCCTTACCTTATAATCCTTAATAAACGATGCCGCCAGCAGTGGGACCATAGCGCCCACTGCGAAGGCAAAAGCCGAGGCACACGCTGCCTGCAATGGATTAGGCAACTCCTCCTTTTCACCTTCTTCTTGCTCTATTCCTCCGTTTTTCATTTTCTCTCGTTTCATCTGAGCCACCTCGATATCGAGCTGGGAGTACACGGACACGAACTCTCCGATGGCCATGCTACAAGCCCCACCAACTAGGCCAGCAAACCCGGTAAGTATCATAGCCTTCACATCTTGCTTAACTGCACCTACTCCCATCATGAGCGAGGCTGTTGAGACAAGCCCATCGTTGGCTCCTAGGACCGCGGCTCTAAGCCATTGAGAACGTTTCGAGTAGTCAAAATCGTTGTTTTCATTAACAACAACTTGTTCATGTTGGTTCTCTTCATCTAGGGTGAGAGGAAGAGCTTTTTGGTTAGTAGCCATATTTAACGTAATATAAAAAGAGGAGTTCAAATATTTTAACTAATGATAAGATGAGTTTTGTAATTAATTAAAAGAGTATGGTGAACACACGCCAACAAATAAATGGGGATTTATAGGAAGTTGAGAGAGGCAATAATAGTGGGGATGAGCACTACTTATCTTATGGAAAAGCAAAAGATGCATGGATAAGTAGTAGTACATGTTTATGAAAACACTAGCTACTAACTTTATTTATTTGTGGTCAAAATCACTATTTTAATAATTTAAGGAAGGTGGATTTTTTTTTCGGCTTTGATGCATGCTACTTCATGATATGGTTGGTTTAGTAGTTTTCATATGCTTTTGTTACTCTATACTTCGTGTTTTATTTTGACTTTATACACTATTTATATATTTTATTATGACTTCCTTTAAAAAAAAATACTCCACTATGACTAATGCTAGTGATTTATACATACTTAATATATTTCTTATTAATTGATACGTTTTGACTTTAACATTACTCAGCTCACAAAAGTTACTTTAATATATATAACAAATACCTTTAGTCATGTGGAGTTTTATTAGATTCATTTCAATGTATATTTTCAATATAAAAAATGTATATGTATAGTTTTGCCACTTGATAATTGAATTTGTTGAAATCATGCATTAGCAAATGTGACTAAAGAAACTAAACAAGTAGGGTATGTTGAAATATGTTTTGCAATTATCAAAATTTTCATAAATAGAGATGGGAATGGGATGATTGGATAAGCCTTAGCACACAATCAAGGTCGAGTATGAGAGACACGCTAGAGGGTCAATAGGTTTTTGCCCTTGGCACATACTTGGGTTGTGTTCATTCCCCTTTACCATAAAAAAATGGTTCCGCCGTTAATTATAACCCCAACAATAGTAATTGTAATGTATGCACCTATGTTGCACGGATACCGACACGGACACGGACACGGACACGATACGGACACGGGAAAACGGCAATCCTGAAATAGGGGACACGGGTACGGCATATAACAAGGCATATAATATATCAAAAAAACGAGAATTTGACAACCTATTCAATAAAACACTAAATAATTAGCCTCAAAACACACAATTTTGTTAAAACAAGTAAATAAACAAAGTGTACGAACGTAGTCTCATACATATCAAGAAACCATCAAACCAAATACATGTCTTAATAATAGTTTTACAAATCATAAATAAAATAAACAAAAGTACTAATAGTTTCATTCTTCACCATCACCAAGTACATCATCAAAAATCATATTCTCCATCTCGGGTTCATCAAGTGAGAGCTCGACCATCTCTAGAATACCAACCTCTCCTAGGTTGTCATGCTCATCTCCACCCACATCCCACAACTTAGATCTCCCCTTAGTGTATTCTTCACTTCTCCTAGAAAGTAATCGAAGGTTGTTATGAATGTATACCAAGTCTTGAGCACGTTTAGGAGTAAGCTTATTTCTAGTGCAAGAATGAATAAACTTATAGGTGCTCCAATTCCTTTCACTACAAGAAGAGGAAGAAGGTTGACCTAATAGCTTATAACCAGAGAGATTAGAATTGGCAGCCATTGTATATGAACTAACATAGTAAGGGTTTCTAGCAAGATTAAAAGGCAACCCCCCTGTGTAAAACATTCTAGCAATTTCAGAATCCAAGTGGTCACGAGATTTCACATTAAAAGCATCGGAAATTGTATTTTTTGATTTCCTCTTCTTTACATTATCAAATGAACCTAGTCTCATTGATGTAGCTTCAGTTGATGTGTGAGAAGATATGGGTTCATTTGAAAAAGGTGGAACTTTTGGTAACAAAGATTTTTTATAATCCTCGGATTCACGATGAAGCGATCTTAGTTTAGCAAGGTCATCAATTTTCACTTTATTACAAGTTTGAATCCCTTTCCCTTGTTCACCTAGCAAATGAGCTTTCACTCTAGTGTATGAACCATTTTTAACTTCGCCGCAAAAGTTACATTTCCAATTATAATTTCCTCCACCACCCGATATTTTATCACCCTTAACAACAAACTTCCACAAAGGGTAGAGGTCTTTCATTGACTCAGATGAATTACTACTACCACTGACATTGCATGAAGCAGAGGAACTAGAAGACATTCCTGACAATTTGAGCAACACAACAGCACATTTCAGCAAGACAACACAGCAAAGTGAGCAACACAACAATACAATTTCAGCAACCAGCAAGTCAGCAATACAATTTCAGCAACCAGCAAGTCAGCAACTCAGCAATACAATTTCAGCAACCAGCAAGTCAGCGAGTCAACAATACAATACAATTTCAGCAACCAGGGCACAATACAATTTGACAGCTGAACCCATCTCACAATTAACATCACAATTAACAATTAACATCACATTTAACAATTAACAATTGCGAATTACAGTGATACTGCCTCCACGGCTCCACCTCACAATTAACATCAGCATTCAGCAATTGAATTTCAGAAAACAAAGTACAGAAGACAGAAGTCACATAACCCTTACCTGGTGGTGGACTGGTGGCTGGCGAGTGGCGACGGACGGTACTGGGTGGTGGACTGGTGGCTGAGGACGAACAACGACAGCCTGAAACCTAGGTTGAGCGAGTTAGCGACTGAATTAATTGAATTTAAAAAAAACCAAAGTACAGAAGCCAGTCAAGCCACGACCTGAAACCTAGGTTGAGCGAGTTACCTGGTGGTGGTCTGGTGGACTGGTGGCTGGCGACACTGGGGTGGTGGCTGAGGACGAACAACGAGCGGCGAGTGAAGTCTGTGTCTCTGTGAGAGTAGGTTGTAGGCGACGAAGCGACGGTGAACTGAGTGACGGTCTGGACCAGCAGCAGCAGGTGAAGCAACGGCGGTTATCGGCGCGACGGTGAGTGGCTGACGGTCTGGGACTCAGGGAGCTTGAGTAAGGCAGTAGGTTTGTGAATTGTGAATGGAGGAATTGAGAATGTGAGAGAGTCAGAGAGAATGGAGGAAGTTGGGCTTGTAAAGCCGTAATTGCGTGTCCATCACAAAACGGACCGTGTCTGGGTGAGACACGGCCCGTGTCCGTACAGAAGAAATTCAAAAAAAAAAACGGACACGGATTTTCGCGTGTCCAAGACGTATCCTCCCGTGTCCCACGCGTGTCCGTGTCCGACACGCGTGTCGACTCGGACACGCCACTTGGCAGGCGTGTCCGTGCATCATAGGTATGCACTATAGTCTATAAGAGATTTTGCTTTAACAACCAAAATTTTCTAATCATAAAAAAAATCGGCAGCCATTATATTCATTAATCACTCGGTAACTATCGACCACCAATGGTATTATACATACTCGTATATATAATACATATATATAAATCCATTGCATGTCCGAATTTGAAAGAAATATATATAAATTCAAATAAAATAAAATAATTATAAAACAATTAATTTCTCACGAACAAAGTAATAGCAAAAGTTGATTATAATCAAACAATATGAATGGATTGCTGAGGCAGAAAGCATAAAAAACATTAGGGGATCGGATAATATAATAGTAATTAGGGAGAGCACAATTGAGGTCCCTAATAGTTTTTAATACGAAAGAGTGTGTCCCTATTATACAGTCTCAACACTTATGCTGTGAGAGCACATACACATGACGGAATAGTAAATTACAAGACTATGCTCTCCACACACATATCAACATATGCCACCCACCAGTTCTTAATACATTTCACTATCCAATGTTTGCGTATAAAGTCATTTAACAATCTTAGCTTTAGGTTTCTTTATTATCTACCTATCAACTTTTTGCTACATAATTTAAGTTCGTTGTTCACTGACACGTTTTGACATTGAATGCTATTTAGATCATATAAATTAGTTTGACTTTCTTTTATGATTATTATACTTAAAGATGGAATTGGTCTAGTCATGTATGATTCTGTTAAATAATTCGTCTCAATTCAAGCTAAGTGTAAATTTTTATACAAATTTCTTATACAAGTAGATAATTTAACATACTAATGTTTGATATTGTGCATTGACATATGTGTTTAATTGATGTGTCATTTTTTTATTTTAGTTTTTTTTTTATAGAGTAATCTATCATTATTATTAGTGATAAATTTCGTATTTTATTTAATCTTTAAAGGATGTGAGCTCAAAGAGTGTAACGATTTATTTTTATAATTTTTGTTATCTTAAATGAATTTTCACTAATAATAATGACAACTATCACTAACAAATAGATAAACGACATAAATCATCTAATGTTTGAAAGGTCTGTCAATTTCTCACTTAGTTATTGGCAAATGTTATAAGGGAACTTGTGACATGCAAAGGGGCATGCTATTGCATGGGAAAGAAAGGATCCGACGTGCACCCCTGTTATTAAAGCTCAGCAAATAAAGATTTGTCTACCAAGGTTCTTAAATTCCATTAATCCAAAATTATTAATTTTAACTTCTTAGCCAGGATGGAGTTTATTATGATTATGTATTTATTAATGACATTTCCATCCAAGAGTGATATATATAGGAGATTATTCAAACTCTAATGTTATTTCACCTAGATTAAACAAATTGTTACTCCATGTTCCAATTGCTTGTAAGTATCACAATAAATCTTGAACTTGATCTGTTATTTTGTTTCTTTAGGACACGTTACACCGTACCATTTGTCAAGTAATGGTGATCGATTATGTATAGTAATGAGATAACATGTATTGTTATCGAGTTACAATAACTGTAATGAGATAGCATGTAGTAAAGCTATTGAATTACAATAATTGTAACGAGGTAACAACTATTGATGCATTTTAATGATACTATATATTGAGTATATACAATGATATAGCATATGAAAACGAACTACTAACATGTTAACTAAAACAATTACCATTGAGGAACAACTAAACCAAGTGTAAAAGCCATAGCCACCCAACAAAACAATAAAACCCTCAAACCAGCCCTGAACCAAGATGCACCACCCAAAAACGCCCCTAACCACCCAAACACCGCGAAACCCATACTCATCACCCCTGCCACCGCGCCAAACCTCAAAACATAACCCTTAACAAACAGCCCCGCCATCAAAGGGATCATGCTCCCCGTCGAAAACACAAGGGCCGACGAAACAGCAGCCTGTAAAGGATGCACTATTCCCTTCTCGGCCTCTCTTCTCTGACTACTTATAGACTTAAACTCACCCACCGCCGTGATAATAGCCCCAACGAGGATGCCCGCTAATCCACAAAGTACTATTATACCCTTGACATGATAATGTTTTGTGATCACACCAACACCTATCATAAGTGATGTAGTAGTAAGAAACCCGTCGATTGTCTCTAGGATCATGGTTCGAAGCCATTGATCTTGTTTTTTGTACTCAAATTCGTAGTTGGCTATTCGCTCAATGCGACGTTGGCTCATCTCTTCGTCGGGGTTGGTTTTATGTTGGGTTGTTTCATGCTTCATGGTAGTATTTACTAACTGATTTGGCTCCATTATTTTGTGTAATTAGAACTTAGAAGGGGTTACTAAAATAAGGAAGGGATTAGTTATATGTTATTACACAAATTAAACTATGCTATTTATAAATGTTTAGCTTAGGTGCTTTGGCCACTGAAAAGTAATAAAATATTGATCAAGATTATTTAGTTTAATGTTGATGACGAGAAACCTGTAATCAGGCATTATTTTCTTAAAAAAACCATCAATGACACAAGTATTTTAAATCTCGGTTGAGGAATGGATTATACGATCTTCACAATCCATATGTTCATGTTCATGTTCTTAATCTTGTTCATGTTCATATTCATGTACCCTACGTATTCATGTTCGTGTTACATATTCACGTTCATTTCAAATCCATGCACGTATTCGTGTTCGTGTTTCATTCGCGTCTTGTCTAAAACAAAAAAAACAATCCCATGTGTCATCTTCTATTATGCATTCTTTGCACTTTGCATTTTATATTTTAATACATTCACCTTATTTTTACTTTATAAAAACATTGTTGTTAATTCTAAATTATTAATTAAGAGAATTATGGATCAATAAATTTAAGTAAAAATGCCAGTAAGTACAAGTACATACAAACGTATAATTGTATAGATACATTTTTTTTTTTGAGGAAAATTGTATAGATACATAATAGTAGTATAATACTTGTAATCTTGCATGCAAAAATATAATTATATTATTTGAGCACATAATAGTTAATAGTAGAAGTCATTTGCCACTAGAACTAGAAGTTAACTTATTAGAAAAATAGGGCCACAAAACTTGGTTTAGTGCTTACCACTAAACCGTTGTGGCTTGTTGAGGCCGACAATATCTTGCGAAAGGTGTTATGTAATTTTCAGGTAACGGAACATATTCATTGAGTTCTTGATTTTAGTAGTCGTCTTTATTTAGTGATCTTAAAACCAAAATTAATTACCATTAGTAGCATATAGAATAAGATAGATAATATTCCATTATAGTTTAGTTTAAAAGAAATTAAGGAAAATTGGATTTGATCCAACATGACATCGACAATTTGTTGTAAATGTAATATTTATTGATTTTTTTTTTTTTTTTTTTTATCATTGTGTGCTAAATGATATGCTGGTCACTAGAGAAAGAATATTAGGGAATATTTCAATTATATGATTGTTTAAAAGTTATTAAAATATTGAAAAATATTTTTAAAATTCTAAAATTATGGACAAATACAATTTGAAGGGCTACCTAAATGTTAATAACAAACTACTCTGATTAGTAATGTACAAAATCAATAACCAAAATAAATATTCCTAATGAACAACAAACAAAGATCAATTTAAAGCTAATAATAGGAGGCATTTTTCTAGAGTATTCGGAGCACTATATAAGCAAAGATATTATTTCAACCAATGAAAAATGAGATTCATATTTTATTTTAGAATTAAAAAAATTAGTTGCCACAAACGCAAAACTGACGAATCAGATTTGAGAGTATATATTTATGAGCTAGCAAAACTGACGAATCAAATTTGAGAGTATATTTTTATGAGTCGGCAAAATTGACTTTAGGTTGCACAAGAACAAGTACTGAAACGGTTACGGGTATGAAACGGATACGGAAAAACGTCTATCTCAAAATAAGGAACACAGGTATGGGATGTTAAAATTCATATAATATATTGTTTAAAAAAAAATTTGACCATATTTGTCATTCCGCCATCTCATTATTTCATACTGTATCATATTAACAATGAGCTAATATATGAAGGCACCCATATTATTTAACAACTAGATGAAACCCATGTGATGCAAGGTTTGTTTGAATTTTTTAAATCAATTTTTTTTTCATAGTTATATAATAAAATTTGTTATATATTTAGATAAAATTCCTAATATCAAAAGATAATTTTTTTTTATTAATTTAAACTTAAAAATCTCATTCGTCAATTTTGTTTGCATGGCATTTAAATTATTTAATTCTAAAAGAAATTAATTATCTCTTATTTAATTGGCTACAACTAAAATTTATAATCCTACATGGCGTCCTAAGAAAATTAAATCCTACGTGGCTCTCTAAAAACTGTGGAAAAAACTTTTCTTTAAATATATACACTAGTTTTGTGCCCGAGTGATGCCCAAATAGTTGATAAAATTTTAAGATAACATTTTTACTTGAATGTTAAATACGGTCAAGTAATTCGTTCTAATAATGTAGGATATTTAGGCATACGATATCATATGACTTATATTTATATAATAGTGCACTTTTTGTAGTTTTGTTTGTAAATAGATATCTATGTTATTTTTGACTTGAAATTATTTTTATTGAACTTAAATTATTTTCACTAAACTGAAAGTATTTTTACCGAACTAATATTATTTTTACCTATTAAAACTTATATTTTCTGATTTTCTAATATTTTTTTAAATAAATTAAATAACAATGCATTTTGTATGCAGACAAAGTAACCCCTATAAAACTAACCGAGTAACCCTTGTAATACTAACTGAGTAACATCTAACACTGACTAAGTAACTCCTATCTATAACACTGAATGAGTAACCACTATAACACTACCAAGTAACCCCTATAGCACTAACGAAGTAACTCTTGTATTAGTTGGTGACATGGTTTGGCCAACTACGTATAAAAGTTTGTGATTAAATATATTATAAATGGATCTTATTTCAAAACAGTTTTTGAAAAGAATTTAATGATGGAAATAGAATTGAGTTATAGGATATTTATTAAAAGTTATGATTAATTTTGTATATATGAAGTATTAGAATTCTATAAATAATAAAATTCTATACAACAATTTTATCTTAAAAAATCTATCCAAAAATTGCTTACTTAGCACCATATGTGTCACAATAATACATATTTATCTCCTACGTGGCGCGACACTTGGCGAAAAACTGGAATGCCAAGTGTCGATGTCTTGTGGCCTGGTTGCAAGACCGACTTATTTATTAGTGACTAGTTTGGTGCTTGGGCGATGCGCAGATAGTATATAAGATTTTGGATAAACTTTTGGTGTGAATATTAAATACGGTCATATAATTCCTTTTGATAATTTATATAGTAGTGTACTTTTTTGTAGTTTTTCTTGTAAATAGATATCTATGTTATTATTGACTTGAAATTATTTATATTGAACTTCAATTATTTTTACTGAACTGAAAGTATTTTTAGCAAACTAGAATTATTTTTACTGAACTTAAATTATGTTATTATTAACTTGAAATTATTTTTTATTGAACTTAAATTACTTTTACTGAACTGAAAGTATTTTTTATCAATATTCACTATTATTTTTAAAAATAATTAAATATATTATAAATGGATCTTATTTTAAAGAACTTTTTAAAACGAATTTTATGATGGAAATAGAATCGAGTTATAAAATATTTATTAAAAGTTATGATTAATTTTGTATATATGAAATATTAGAAGTTTATCGACAATAAAACTATATACGACAATTTTATCTTAAAAAATCTATCCAAAATTCGCTTCACTAGCATCATATGTGTTTAGGGTAAAACTAACCCTAGCCACGTGGCCCAATCATAAGCTAACACGTGTCAGCCTCAGAAGGGCCTAATGGGATCCAATCCCTGGCTGACACGTGGCACCTTAACCCTAAAGAGGGGAACTGATTCTCTTGCCCTATAAATAGAGGAAAATCCTCATTTATTAGATATTCATAAATTCTCAAACACAAAAATCGAGCAATATAATTGCAGAATTCTCTCTGAATCAGAGAGAAAAACCTTTTACATTCCGCATTATACTCCTCATACGCGTTCTAACTTGATCGTCGGAGGCGGAACTCCACCCAACCGGAGTTTCGTGGTTTTGCAGGTACAGACAGTCGGTCGCGCATTCTCGGAATTGTAACTCTCCCGTAGGACACATAAAAAACCCCGAAACATTTGGCGTCGTCTGTGGGGAGAGTACTACTGAGATGACATCTGATTCTATACCGCCTGCTGGAGGCAAGCGGCCTATGGCCGAAACTGAGGTCCACACGGACCAAGACAGCGGTGACGATTATGCAATCGACACCTATGTGGCCCAGACGGGTCCTTCAGAACAAGACGCACCCGTTCCAAAGAAACAAGGGAACGGGGCCAAGACAATGCTGGTCCTAGCAGCCCAGCCGGCCAGTCGGCGGGTGCACCCCAGGCAACGGAGGGCTCAGCCCCCGTCACCAGAGACGAACTCATGAAATTCATGACGAGTTTCAAGGGGGAAATAAAGGACATAATAAAAAAGTCCACTAGCTCCAACAGGGGTCAGCCGGCCAAGAAGCCTTCTCCCTCCAGGAAGAAGCAAATCAAAGTTCGGGTGCCTACCCCGCACCCTAAACCGAAAGGGGCGGATGGGCCCCTAGTCGACCTTTCCAAACTTCGTTTCCCTGAATCAGGGCAAAGGAAGGTCATCCGGCAAGTACAGCCGGATGGGTCAAAGAAGACTTACTCTGACGCCCGGATGCTCATCCAGGAGAAAAGAAGTCAGCAAATGTCTGAGTCAGCCTCGACGTCGACCTACCCAGACAGTTTCCGAAGTACTTCAATGAAGTATTCGGAGACAAACCGAGAGATTCAGTCGCGCGGCATGTCCGCGCGCACTGGCCCTTAGATTATCCAGCCGGCTCCGTATGTGCCCCAACAGCCATACTTGCCGTATGGATCTCCATACATGCAGCCGGCCCTCTTTGGGGGTCAGGCGGCACAACAGGTCCAGCCTATGGACTGACAGCTCCGGCTGCTCAACCTAGGGAAACAGCCGTCGGCGTTCTCAAGGGAAATAACCGAGGCGGCACAGCGGCCAAGGTTAAAAACGTGTTGGTTGGTACCTACGATGGTACCACCAATCCGGAAGACCACCTCATGGCTTACACCAACCTCATGTACTTACAGGGGTTGGATGATGTCGCCTGGTGCAGATGCTTCCCGGCAACATTGAAAGGCATAGCCCAACGGTGGTTCGGAAATTTTCCAGCCGGATACATCAACAACTTCAAGACGTTGGCGTACCTCTTCACGTCCAACTTCTCCATGAACATCTCTGCCAAAAAGACAAGCCTCGACTTAGGGGCTATACAACAGGGAGACAAGGAGGGACTAAGGTCCTATGTCAGGCGGTTCAATCTGATGAGAATTTAGATCCAAGGGCTGTCTGAGGAAATTGCTTACACAGACTTCTTCAAGGGTCTGAAAGACGGGTCGACTTTCAAGTTCGACCTGGTCAGAAAGAAGGTTGCCACCCACGAAGAGGCGATGATGGAAGTCGATGCCTACATACAGGCGACGGAGTTCTGTGCCATCAAGCACCCGTCGGACCCTAAAAAGTCCGACAAAAGAGACAACCGGCCTGCCCAGCCGGCAAAGAAAGAAGATGGCAAGAAGAGAAAAGAGGTCTGGGCGGCAGACTGTTCTGGTTAGCAGTCCCAGAAGAAGAAGAGAGTGTTGAAGCCGTACGTTCCCAAGTACGAGTTCAACAAGGATTGCTCCTCCATCCTCATGGAGATCAAAGATCGGTTGACCATCGAAAAACCGGCTGCGATGAAGAGTCCCGTAAGTAGTCGGAACAAGAGCAAATATTGTCGATTCCATGGGGACATTGGCCACGACACCGATGGTTGCTATAGCCTCAGGCGACTATTGGACCGTCTGGCTGATGAAGGGGCTCTAAAGTCATATATGTGAAGTCCAAGGGCAACACCAAACCAAACAAAGGACAACCGTCCAAAAAAGCCGGTTGTGAGCTCAGACACTGATGATGAGCAAATCTTCACCATAGCAGGCGGCTTGCGGGTGGGGGTCCTACCAACCGGGGTGCCAAGGACAACATCTAGAAGCTGGTCAATTCAATAGATAAGGGTCAGGCGTCGAAAGACACCTTCCCTAAGGTCCTTATCTCTTAGAAAGACCGAGTCAAGGTCAGGCGGCCTCATGACGACCCCATAATCATCGAGTGCAAAGTTGTCAACCAACGGGTGGGCCGGATCTTAATTGATACCGGGAGCTCGTCTAACCTGATCAGCTATCAGTGCTTGGCAAAGCTCAAGTACAAGCCTAGCAGTATGCACAAGGCTTCTCACCCCTTAGTCAGTTTTGGGGGAGGAGTAGTGCATCCGGTGGGGGAGAATTGACCTACCCATCCGGCTAGGAGAGAAGGGGGAAGGACGACACATGGTCGTCAAGTTTTTGGTGGTCGAGGAACTGACTGCCTACAATCTTATTCTGGGATGTCCTACCCTCAACGAGTCCAAGGCTGTCATCACCCCTCCCTCATGCTAATCAAGTTTGAGAGGGATGATGGAACTGTGGGTTCCCTAAGCGGGGATCAGAAGACGACTAGAGAGTCTTACCTCTCAGACGTCAAACCGACTGTGGCCTCAGCCGGCCAAGGCGAGGAACCCATCGACCTTGACGAATTCAAGGAAGTCGCGCCTGCTCCCCAAGCAGCCGGCAAAGAGAGAAAGGCGGACCACCTGGTGGCCGTAAAAAAAGAGAAAAAATAGCAATCACTGATCGAGGAGCGATCAGACGATCTCCGTCCCCAGCCGGCTGGTGAAAGAATTGATATACCTTTGGATGATAGCCGTCCAGAAAGAACCGTTAAAGTGGGGACAGTTGCTTTTGAAAAGTTGGGTGCAGAATTGCACTAACTGCTGAAAGAATTCAAAGACATTTTTGCCTTTGAAGTGGAAGAGATGCCAGGCGTCAGCCCGGATCTTGCTGTCCACAAACTTTTCGTGGATCCTAAAAAGAAGCCGGTAAGGCAAAAGAAAAGGAACCACGGCGAGGAAAGATCTCAGGCGGCAGCCGCCGAGGTCAAGAAGCTGCTTGATGCCAGGTTCATTCGGCAATGCTACTACCCGGATTGGGTAGCCAACGTTGTCTTGGTCAAGAAGTCGAATGGTACCTGGCAGATGTGTGTTGACTACACGGATTTAAACAAGGCATGTCCGAAGGATAGCTATCCACTTCCAAAGATCGACAGCCTCGTCGACTCTACAGCCGGTCATCCCTTGATGAGCTTCATGGATGCCTATTCCGGCTTCCATCAGATACCCTTGTGGAAAAAAGATCAAAATAAGACGGCATTCGTCACTGATCAAGGGTTATTCTATTATACGGTGATGCCGTTTGGGCTGAAGAATGCGCCTGCTACCTTCCAACGGATGATTAATACGGTCTTCATTAATCAAATTGGGAGGAATGTAGAGGCGTACATTGATGACATGATTGTCAAATCTAAGCTCCAGACGGATCACCTTGCTGATCTCCGAGAGACTTTCACCACCTCAGGCGGCACAAAGTCATGTTAAATCCCAAAAAATGCGTCTTTAGTGTGGAGTCTGGGAAGTTTCTTGGATTCTTGATTGATCAAAGTGGGATAGAGGCCAATCCAGAAAGGTACAGGCGGTGGTTGACATGAAGTCACCCCGCACTGTCAAGGAAGTCCAAAAGCTTACCGGTTTCCTGGCGGCATTGGGGAGATTCCTCAGCCGGTCAGGCAACAAGTGCCTCTACTTCTTCCAAGCAATCAAGAAGGACTTATATGAATAGGGGGAAGACGCAGAGGCGACATTTCAGAAATTGAAGGAGCACCTTCACTCGTTGCCCTCAGTGTCGTTCTCCCAGCTGAGAGGTTCTCTACATGTACTTAGCCATCTCAGATCATGCCCTCTGTACCGTTCTCCTAGCTGAGAGAGACGACATACAGCTCCCGTTCTATTTCATTAGCCATGTGCTTCGAAATGCTGAGCTCCGGTACCCCTTGGTTGAAAATTTTGGCCTCGCTCTATTCATGGCAATCAAGAAGTTGAAACCCTACTTCTTGACATCCGGTGGTGGTCTACATAGACCAACCCCTCAAGCGGCCAATGACAACCTTGGAATCATCCGGCAGAATGCTCAAGTGGGCTATTGAAATACAAATTCTGGAAATCACCTTCGAACCAAGAAAGGCAGTGAAGGGTCAGGCGTTCGCCGACTTCATTGTAGAAATGACAAGGCCGGCTCAGCCGGACAATATTGATCAAGTTTGGAAGGAGTATGTAGACGGGAGCTCTACGATGAACGGCTGTGGTGCAGGCATAATTTGCAAATCTCCGGAAGGGGACCAAAATGAATATGCACTGTGGTTCAAGTTCCAAGCCTCGATAATGAGGCGGAGTATGAGGCCCTGCTAGTCGGTATCCGCATGTGTAAGGCAGCAGGGGCAAGGAAAGTTGACGCCTGCTCAGACTCTCAGCTGATCGTTAGCCAATATCATGGTGACTATGAAGCCACCCATCCGGCTATGATAAAGTATCTGCAGGCGGTTAAAGATGAGGCCGGGACTCTTGATGAATTTCATCTAAGTCAGGTGCCCCGGTTAGAGAATCAGGCGGATGCACTATCAAAGCTGGCATCGTCCGCTACTTGTGATACGCCTAGGTTAGTCTTCTGGGAAGTCATGAAAAAAAGAAGCATTGAGCATGATCCCATTGGAAATCTGGACCGAAGCTCTGCTTGGATGGATGTCATTCGGGATTATTTGACAAGCGACAAATTGCCGGATGCACCTTCAGAAGCGGCTTCATTGAAAAGACGAGCATCGAGCTTTGAAATCTACAAGGGAGAACTTTTCAAGAAGGGTTATCTCCAGCCGTTGCTGAAGCGTGTGACCCCTGAAAAGGGGAAAGTGGTTCTAGAGGATCTGCACTCGGGCTTTTGTACATCACATATAGGCGGCAGAACTCTAGCAAAGAGGGCCAAGCGGCAAGGCTACTTTTGGCCTACTCTTGAGGCAGACGCCGTGGAAATGGATTGAAGAGGTGTGACAAGTGCTAGAGATTTGGCCGGCTCATACACCGTCCGGCTACTAATATAACGGCTATCTACAGCCCGGTTCCATTTGCAAAATGGGGCATGGACATCTTAGGTCCTTATACGCCTGCCACAGGCGGGCGGAGGTACATTTTGGTGGCTGTAGATTACTTCACCGAATGGGTAGAAGTAGAGGCTATCAAGGGCATTAAGACAAAGGATGTCATTTCCTTCATTTGGAGAAACATCATCGCCCGGTTTGGGGTACCTATGTCTATGGTCTTTGACAATGGCCCACAATTTGAAACATCCATCCTCAAGAGTTGGCTGGGAGATCAAGGGATCTCGCATTGTTTTTCATCAGTCGACCGCCCCCAAGCAAACGGCCAAGTTGAATCCTTCAACAAGCTCATCTCAGACGGCATTAAGAAGAAAATTGAAAGGGCTGGCGGTTTATGGGCAGATGAGTTGCCTCATGTCTTATGGGCCATCAGAACAACTGAAGAAGGGGTAACCGGTGAAACCCCGTTTCTCATGACGTACGGCACTGAAGCCAACACTTCGAGTCATGCTCTATGACGAAGAGGCCAATTGGGAAGCCATGTGCCTAGCATTGGATTCACTCCCGGAGCGCAGGGGCAACGCTGCCTTGCGCCATGAGTTATACCGTCTGAAAATGACGAGAGTCTACAACAAAGAGTACACAAACGGCCTCTCAAAGTGGGGGACTTTGTGCTGCGAAAAATGGAGGCGCCCGGTAGGGCGAATAAGCAGGGAAAGCTAACCCCTAATTGGGAGGGCCCCTACCAGATTTTTGAAGAAGTCAGAGGCGGCACCTACCGCCTAGAAATTCCAGACGGTAGGCAGCTAGCCAGAACCTGGAATGTAGATAACTTGAAAAAGCACTACTTCTAAGGACTTGTAATTTTTTGTAAATAGAGTATATTAATCAAAGTGCTTTATTTCCATTGTATTTTTTAAAGTCCCACCTGCGCAATGTGCAACCGGGCACCCATCCGCTATATATTGTATTTTGCAAGTCCCATCTGTGCAATGCACAACCGGGCAACCGTCTACTCTAAATTGAGTAGCTGAAAGCTAAATATCGAACTTAGCTATTTAAAAGGCCAATGGTCAACATATTTTAAACCGTCTTTTCCAAAATGAGCAGGCATCCGTCGACGTCCATTTGGGTGAATTCGTCGAAGAGAACATCTCCCTTCCGGGTGGTACATTATTCTACTGATCATAACTCAACTGGCTTTAACCGTATCCTAGGTTAAAGATAACTAATGGCTGTTGAATGATCTATTGAAATCAAGATACAACCGGCCGTTGCTTCAAAGTAACACAGCCGGTTATATAAAATCTTGATCGTATGTAGCCGGCTTTTACCCAAAAGCCTTACAGACGGTATTTTGCAATCATGAACAAATGTAGCCGGTCTTTGCTCAAAAGCACTACAGCCGGCTACCAACAAAATCTTGGTTAAGTTGCACGTCTAGCGAATGGCCGCCTGCATATACTAGTAGAAAAAAAGAAATAGGCAACCCCCCTATGGCAACGGTTCATGAAAACCGTTGCCAACTTAAATGATCGTCATTTTAAATTTCAGAGTTCGCAACGGTTAACCGTTGCCAATATTTAAAAAAAAAGGGCGCCATTGTATTTGGCAATGGTTAACCGTTGCCAACTCAAGAAATTGGAAACGGTTAACCGTTGCCAATTATTTTTTTTTTAAAAAAAAAAAGGGTGCCATGTTCAATGGCAACGGTTAACCGTTGCCAATTGTTTGAGTTGGCAACGGTTTTGAACCGTTGGCAATTATTTTGGGATTTGGCAACCCTCAAATACGCAACGGTTCAAAACCGTTGCCTTTGGGGGAGTTTGAATCGTTGCCAATTTGCTCTTTTCGTGTAGTGATACCAATCTCTGGCAAACACGAATACTCAAGAGTAATCCTCCTGCTAATCCAACTTAGGCTAATTTTATTGATCCGGATGCTTGTATGGACGACTGCCTGCTTAAAGTTGGTAGTTTCAAGCAAGCAACCGCCCAGGGGCAGACGGAGCCTTTGCATCCGGTATACCGCATACATCAACAAAAATTGCAAAACTTAAAGTAAAAGGTGCAAAGCAAAAATTGCAAAAATTGACAAATATGTAGTCAAAACCGACTTTGTCGGCAAATATATACTTTAAAAAAGTAATTGTTAACCGGACCCATATCCGGGAAAAAGATACAAGGAGGTCGCAACAAAACAGAAAGAGAAATACACGGCTCGCAGGCCGGATCAAGAAAATAAAACAGAAAGAGTTAACTACTGCTGCTGCTGTTGAGGCGGCTGGCCTTGGCCGGCTAGAGGAGCCCCTTGGTCTTGCTGGACTTGGGCTTCATTACCCTCATCCTCCGCCTGCTCTTCCTCCATGTCGGCCCACTCCTCAAAAGGAGCCGGTTTATCAGTACTGAGAACTTGGGCGTCGTACACTTCGGTAGCTATACCTTAGGTCGAAGAAGGCGTAGTCAGTGTCCAGATGGACCAAACACCATGCCATCTTCATGCGCTCTTCACAGTCGCGCTCATTCTCAGCAACTATCTTGTCCTGCTCAGCCGCCAGCTTCCCTTTATAATCCACATGGGCTTGAGCCAACTCGCTTTTCAGCCGGGTGACATCCTCCCGCAGCTTGGCATTCTCCTTATCAGCATTCGCCAATTTCTAGACGTCTTCTTGGACCTCCTTCACTTTTTGCTCAAATTCAGCTGCTTTCTTGTTTGCAGCGTTAGCAGCAGTCGTAGCCTCTTTGAGAAGCTCCTCCTGTTTCATCTCCCGACTTTTAGTTTGTATTTCAAGCATTAGGGAGTTATATTGATGAACGTCAATGAGATCGGCTGCCCTTCGTTAGGCATCCCTTACCTCCTCCTGTTTCTTGCGTAGAGGGACCTTCAACCCGTCTACTCTCAACATCACCTGTAATACAACCGGTAAAAAGTTAGTGATTAAACAGCAACCGGCAGATATTAAATTGATATGAAAGCACCCCAACCGGGGAAGTACCTCAGCAAGTAGTGAGTTGATTCAGTCAATGTTGACCTGGCCTATACCGGGTACCGCCTCCTTTTCGGACCGGGTAAGGGTCCTTATCATTCTCTTGGCATAGCTTTGAAGGTCCGGCCAACAAGAAGTAGTTTCTGCATCAACAGATTTACCGGTTAAGTATTGTGCATATGCACCGCCTATATTCAGTCGACTGGCTGAAGAATCCCCTAACTGAGTAGCCTGGGACTTGACTCTAATAGGTCCAAGCGGCCAGGGGGGTTCAAAGGCAAGAGTCGTACCTTGATTTTCTGGCTGAGGGGTTGAACCACCCCCAGCCGCACCAGATCCGGATGCAACAGCAAGCACCTGGCTAGAAGGAGCAGCGTGCTCCCCGGCTCTAGCCTCAGCCGGCTCTGAACTTGGGACCAGGCCTCGAAGGCTTTTCCCGCCTCAGGTTGGCCTCTTAGGAGCCGGTGGCCTCCCAGTACAGGCGGGAGCAGGAGGAGCCGCTGTTCTCTGGCTCTTGGAGGCAGGTTGAGAGGCCTCTTGAGCATTTGGTGAAGGGAGCGAGGAACACTCCTGCCCCCCCGACTGCAAAAGAAAACAAGTCATCCGGTTAGTATCAAGCAAAAAGCTACAAGGCAACCGGTTTACATGAATATGAGCTACAACTCATGCATCCGGATTATGCCAATATAAGCTACAACTCATACATCCGGATTATGCCAATATGAGTTACAACTCATGCATCCGATTATTGTTAAATTGAGATGCTTATAATGCAGACGTTTAGAGATCATCCGGCACTTACCCCTTCGTTTCTGGCCGCCACTTGGGCCCGTTTCTTCTCGAGCTGGTCCTTACAGATCTCAGCCGCTGATTTAGTCGGCGTCATTTCCGGGGGCACCATCTCGCGTCCTTTCTCTAAAAAAAAAGAAAGAGAAACAATCAAAAATCATTCAAGCATAATACAGGCGGTTTAATGTGACGGTTAACTTTCAACGTACGTTTGCTAAACATGGTACTTAGACCACAGGCGGATAGGAACACCTCGTCTCTGAGCCAGTCCAGATGAGGGACCCAACGTTTGGGGCCAATTATTCATGTCCCATCATCCAGTGGCATGGTTGTCTTCGTAAAAAGACTCGGCTCCATGATCTGATTCCATGCCTCTTCCGGTATCTTTGGAAGAGCGCACTTTTTCCCTAGAAGAGCCGGTTTCTTGTTATAATAACGCAGCCGGTGGTTAAGTTAAAGAGAGGGAGAAGAGACCATGTAGAACTTGCTCTTCCAACTGGACCACTTGCGTCATCATAATTTCCGGATGCGTGGTCAAAGTATACCACGCATTTTAGCCGCCTGCGGCACGGCTAAGGTAGTGCATATGCGCGAACGCCTCCCAGCTTGGCGTAACGTCCTGCATCTCGCAGGCGGCAATGTAGCCCAAAATGTTCACCCATGAGTTCAGTGTTAACTGCCAGACTCCAAGGTCATACCCCCTTAGTATGGCCCTGATTGCTCTATGGAGGGGGAACCGGAGCCCGGCTTTGAAGGTTGCCTCATAGCAGCCGAAATAATTTTCGGCATGGTTAATGTCGTCTTCCCAAACGACGGTTGCGTCGCCAGGCGGCACAAACATTTCCCATCCTTCCCCAACCGGCTTTTTCTCCAAGAATGCCGGTAGCGTGGCATTCAAGGTTACTATGTCCCGGGCACTCATAGATACCTCGGTTGGGTTATTTATTGCAGGCCAATTGTAGGCCTCCTTGACCTCTTCAGGGGCATCCGGCTCCCCGGATGATTCAGAAGAGCCGGATTGTTAGACGGTCTCTTCACCTCCAGAGCTTGACTCCTCTAATATTTCATCTCCGGGAGTACAAGGAACGCCCAGTTGGTCAAAAGGAGAATCCTCAACCGGAGCTCCGGTTGATCCTTCAGACTGGTAGTCGGGATCAACAGCCGTCTGTCGTGTCCGAGCCATTCTTTCCAGCACATGAACAGAGACGGTTGGATTCGCTGAACAGTAAGGGTGGTCCAAACACCCCCAAACAGCATCCCCAGTCCTAGACTCAACCGTATCCGGTGACCGGTTGGCAACTGTCCTAGGCCGTGCTGTGTTTGTGTTGGGTGAGTCCATTAATCACTAACAACCTATACAACCGGAAATGAGCACAAGAGCTGAAAGAGGCAGAGACGGCACCTTTTGAAGTTAAAGAAATCTGGGAAATGAGGACTCTGTGAAGCAAGCAGCCGGTTTTCCAAATTGTTGCTTGGAGATAGCCCAGGCGGAATCCGGATGTGTCTTCTTCAAACAAAAGTTGTGAAGTTGCAAAGAGCTTTCAACCGTTTCTAAGAAATGTTGTCCAAAGATACCCCAAACGGTTAATACCGGATGGGGGTGTTTTGAGAGCTAAGGGGAAAAAACCGGCTAGGCAGACGGTTTTCAAGAAAATGGTTCAGAGATACCCCAGGCGGTGAATACCGAATGGGGGTGTTTTGAGAGCGAATGCTAAAAACCGGTTGTACAGACGGTTTCTAAGAAAGTGGTTCCAAGATACCTCAAACGGCGCAAACCGGATGGGTGTGTTTTGAAAGCAAATGAAGAAAAACAGCTGACTCGGGCGTTTTTGAAGCAAATTGATCAAAGGTAACTCAGACGGTAGACCGGATGAGTTTAGAAGAGAAGAAAGGTTGTGAATAAGGCGGCCGGGGTTAGAGCTCTTTTCCCAGAGATTTTGGAATTTGCAATAAATGTTGCAAATGATTGGGGAAGGCCCCTTTTATAGAGGAACTAAGGGAGACGAACCGTCATAACCCTTAGTTTGTAATTCAAAATTTGAATTCAAAAAAAAAATGGAGGGAAAGAGACCAACCATCTCCTTCCCAGAATGTGACACCTGTCACAAAATGGCTACGTGGCAAGCCATGTCACAGGTGCCACGTGGCAAGCCATGTCACAGGTGCCACGTGGCAAGCCATGTGTCATCTGTGAGGGGCAAATTTTTAGAGTAAAAATAACCCTAGCCACGTGGCCCAATCATAAGCTGACACGTGTCAGCCTCAGAAGGGCCCAATGGGATCCAATCCTTGGCTGACACGTGGCACCTTAACCCTAAAGAGGGGAACTAAATCCCCTTACCCTATAAATAAAGGAAAATCCTCATTTATTAGATACTCATAAATCCTCAAACACAAAAATCGAGCAATATAATTGCAGAATTCTCTCTTAATTAGAGAGAAAAACCTTTTACATTCCGCATTATACTCCTCATACACGTTCTAACTTGATCGTCGGAGGCGGAACTCCACCCAACCGGAGTTTCGTGGTTTTGCAGGTACAGATAGTCGGACGCGTATTCTCGGAATTGTAACTCTCCCGTAGGACACATAAAAAACCCCGAAACAATATGTGTCACAATAATACCTAATTTTCGCCTACATGGCGTGACACTTAGCGAATAACTGGAATAATGCCAAGTGTCGCTGTCTCGTGGCTTGGCTGCGAAACCAGCTTTATATTATTAGTGATATAATATGATATATTATATTACCTTATTTTTTTTTACTTTACTTAAATTTTCTCATTAAAAAATTTTAAACAGTCCATATCATAGTAGGAAACGGTCCGAGACGTATTATCGTGTGTCTCAGGAGTGTCGGTGTCTGACACGGTGTCCGACAGGAACACGGCAGTTTGATGAAGTGTCCATGTATCATAAATTATTGACAAATCAGATTTAAGAGTTTAGTTTTATGAGTCAGGTATAGATAACTACGAATATTGATTTAGTAATTAAATTATTTAAATAATAAACAAACATTATCTTTTAACATTAAAAAATTTATTTTAATATCCAACAAATGAGATAGCTTATATATTAAGAAATTTTCTTGACCAATGAAAAAGAAATACATTTTATTTTAAAAATAAAAAAATCAATTGTCATATAAGCAAAATTAACAAATTGGATTTGAGATTTTATTTTTATGAGTCAAATAAAAATAACTACGAATAGTCATTTATTACTTAAATTATATAAATAATAAACAAAATTCTTTTCACACTAAAAAATTTATCCTAATATACGACAAATGAGATAACATATATATACAAAGACATTATCTTGACCCATGAAAAAGTTACATTTTATTTTAGAATTAAAAAATCAATTGCCACATAAGAAAAATCAACATATGAAATATATAAGAGTGTAATTTCAATTGTTAGATAAAAAACTTAAATTAGTAAATTAGGATTTAAATTAATAAAAAATAATCGCTAACATTAAATATTTTATTCTAAATTCCGGCGAATGAGAATTCATGTTTATATATATGTTTTTCTTATAAACTATAAATTCAATTTGCTACCTAACTAACATCAACGAATAAGGTTGTATTATAAATAACCTAAAAAATAATAACTTTTCATTTTTTAACAAGCAATAGAAATTTAATCAAATTACAATATGGTCTAGTTAAGAAAATTAGCCTTTCGTCAATTTATGTATAAAAAAACTGGCATTGTACAGGCTTTCATCTAGTATGATTACATAGTAAGATGATTAAAGGTCATGAAATACTTGAGTTATTAATAATATACTTAATATTACTAACAAAGAAATAGGAAATAGCTCATGAGCTCTTTATTGAAGCATGACATCTATATTTATCATTCATTACTTGACATTATATGAAATCTACAATGTTTTTTTTAAAAAAAAAAAATTAGAAACTAATAAAGCTTAGTTAAGCTACACAATTGGGCATGAAATCTATGCAATGTTGGACAATATAAGTCACTAATAGTAATTTTTTCTACATAATTGAAGATAAACCTCGTTATTAGGTTAAAACAAGCCCATATTAGAGAAGAGTTCTCCATTATATAGTTTCATCCTAAAATCAATCTATCCTTATTAAGTTCAATATCTATCCCACTTGACTTAAACGATTTATATTAGTTTTAATATAGTTGATGAAGCCTTAAAAATATAGTTTTATATAGTTGATGAAGCCTTATTAAGTTCTATCCAAGATCCAAAATTCGCTTACTTATTTTTAATTAGAATTTATAATATATTTAAAAAATAATAGGGAATTAGTAAAAGTAAGTTTTAATCAATAAAAAAAATTGTAGTTTTATAAAACTATTTTCATTTCAGTAAAAATAATTTAGATTTAATAAAAATAATTTCAAGTTACTAATAACACAGTATCTATTTACAAAAAAAAAAACTACAAAAAGTAAACTATTATATAGGTAAATAATATGATATTATATGTCTAAATATTCTACATCATTAAAAAGGATTATATGATTGTATTTAACATTCAAACCAAAAAGTTTATCCTAAAATTTATCAACAATCCGGACATTGCCCTTATGAAGTCTCTCCATATGTTTTGATGGACAATCTATCAATATAACGCACCTCTTGGCTTTGCTTCAAAAAAAATGAACTCAAAATAGACCAATACTGGGAAACATCAAATCATAACTTTCTTAGTTAGGAAATGGACTGCTGAGAGAGAATACACTTAGAAATATATTAGTATAAGAAATTAGAGTGTGCTCTACACAAGAATTCAACCAACAAAAATAGTGTTGGAGTCCACCAAATCCAACTAACTAACTTTAAATTCATGGTCTTTTCCTTGCCTCTTAATTTCTTAAAAAAGTTATCTCGTAAGTGTGCGGTGATTGATTGTTAGTTACACTTACTCGGGTATTTACTTGTAACAATTGTCTCGTTATTTTGAAAACTTTTAACATTTTTTATTTCGACATATAATTATTGTTATTTCATTATATAGTTTTTGTTTTCCGGTCAGGCCACTAGCTTCTCTTATACTAATTCAATATTGTTTTTCTCTCTTAATCTTGCTAATCTCATTTCACCAATTCATTATTTTTTATCTCTCCCGGCCACAAACAATTTGAAAAAAATTATTCCACTAACGTATATACTTGTATTAATTAGTTTATTCACCTTCATACATTGTCCAAAAGCCTTCTTAAAACTATGCATGCATAAACACAAGTCTTACGAATATGGTAGTATATACATCTTTATGTTGGACCATCAGCACCTCTAATTCCCTTGAGTAATTCTGTGATATTATTACTTGTATACACCAAGGAAACGGGACAGTTAGTGAAAATTGGGTTTGGGTTACGTTATTTCTTAAAATTTTTGGTAGTATTAACATTACGTACGCTCATGATCATGTGAATATGTTATGGGGTAAAATATGAAATTTTTTGTATATACCCGGGTATAAGATGCACCAAGATCATTTTAAATGAGCAAAAGCCATATTCATTTAATCATCAAAATAAGTAAAAAAATACCTTAAATGTACGATATATCTGGATGTATATATAACAACTTTTATGTCAAAAATGGGAGGAAAAAAAAAATTAAAAAAAAAAAAGTTATGAGCTGTATAGGATCATAGTTGTTTTGTTTGTTTTTTCCTCTCTTTTAGAATAGGTATAGGATCATAGTTAATAAGTTCAAACAAGTACATCAAACTAAATTTAAATAGGGTATATACTACAAGCTAAGTATAATTAAGATACAATCAATAACTTTTCCTAATTATGTCGAATATAACACTGTATAAACTTAGGCCCCGTTCACTTCACCTTATTTTTGTGGAACAGAAATTAATATTACTGAACTGAAATTATTTTTGCAACTTAAATTATTTTTACTGAACTGAAATTATTTTTGCTGATTTTCTGTTATATTTCTTCTTTAAAGTTACTTATTTTTACTGAATTGAAATTATTTTTACTGAACTAAACTTATTTTTACTGAACTAAAATTATTTTTGCTGAACTAAAATTATTTTTACTAAATTAAAATTATTTTTACTAAATATTATTTTTTTTAAGATGAAGTGACCAAGGCCTTACTTACCATTCCTTTACAGTTTACCCGGCCATAAAAAGTAGGTTGCTTTAATTTGTCACATGGTATTAGAGCTGATCTAATTAATTTATTAATTAATTAATATAGGGACAAATATAGTTTGTTACAATGGCGTAGGTTTTAAAATGTGGCCTGCTCTATGCATGTCTTGTGAATTCATCTTCTTTTAGTTTTAGGGGCCGAAAGATGACATGGTGCATCCGTGCATGCACATAAATGTATTATTATTCAATTTTTGTATATATATTCAGTTGATTTCTCATTGGAGTGTAAATTTTTAAAATAAATTATCCTAATAAAATATCATAGAATACCCTTTTATATATCCTCAAATGCTCTTAAGTCTTAATGGGAAGTGCAAAATGTTGAATGATAATTTAATCAAGGATTGTACTTTACACACGATCGAATACTCCAAGTTCCTTTACATAAGTCTTGAATTTCACCTCCAGACATTAATGCATGCTACGTCTCTGATTAGTGTCCTAATCAAATGCCAATTTAATTTATTAGTAACCAACTAACCAAGAACTTCTGGAAAAAACAAGTTTTAAACCTTAAAGAATGCTTTCAATTGATTAAATTGCTGCCTTTGACTAAACCTCTAAGCCTTGTTCGACCATTTTGTGTCTTTCCCACGGAAAGTTTTTTTTGCTCTTCCCTTAAATACTATATTTCAATTATACTCCCTCTTTTTCTGAAAGTTCAACTAACTTTGTATTTGCGCAGTTTCCAAGGAACATCTTTGATCATGAATATCTTCAGCTATTTATAATTGAAAATTATAAAAAGTTGATATTTGAAAATTTTATAATAAGGGAAATCTAATAAGATCCTTTATGCTAATTTATTTCAATTGTATAAATCATAACATGTGGTCAAAGTTATTTTATTTTGACCACATAAATAGTAAGTGAGTTGAACTTTCAGGAACAGAAGTAGTATATAGAATCATAATTTGGCAAAATCTCCTAGTAGAAATAAAAAAAAATTATTATGATGTGAATTCATTTCATCAATGTGTTATTTTAAAATATTACTATATAAATTCTCATAATAGTTTTGTCTCAACGTGATTTTATAATTTAATTATAAATTATCATCAACAACACCTATTTTTATAATTTTATGAACTTATTAATATACATGTTTACATTAAAAAATTTGCATTAAGTTTTGCAAATAACTAAGCAAACGATCAATAATAAGAACAGAGGAAAAGAGTTAAATCAATTAGGACTAATGTGAGAATGCAACTTACTCAAAACTAAAGTTACATGTTTTAATCTGTCTTTATCCGCTATGTTGTAGGTTGTCTCCCACAATTTAGAGGCCCTGTTATAATCACTAAAATTTAGGCCTAATTTTTTTAAAAAACCATTTTTTTATAGGTAAAAGTATTTTTTTCAATCGATTATATAACTACTTTTTTTTTTTATATTTCGCAATATATAGAGCCAAAATTACTACGTAGTATTAGTAAAAGTTCTTATCACTAATAATAATTCAATGAGAATAAAAAATAAAATTGATTTAAAAATTGAATCATATATTGTTGACCCTCTTGGTATTTTGATGATTGACATTAAAAAAACAAACTTTGACTAATCATAGTTGTTAAGTCATGGTAGAACAAAAGGATTCAGGAAGCTGTTCCGGAGTAGGAGCACAAAAGGAATTGGAAGTCTTGATATTCATAAGCAAGCTTTCAAGACAAAGAGCAAACTCCAGTACTTAGATTCTCTGTAAAAGCATTAGAGTATTAATGTGGAGAAAGGAACTCAGTAAGGAACTTAATGGAAGTAAGGAACTTAATGTTTTAATCAGAAAACGTTTTTAACGTAAGATTTCAAATCAGTTTTATTCCTTAATTAAAGGATAAAATAAAATCAGTTTTTAAAGAGATATATTTTCTGTAAATAAATATAAGATAAATAATTGTTTAATTAAAAGATAAGTTTGTTATTTTTAAATTAAATAATTAGTTAAAGTTTTATCTTTTAAATAATAATAAATATTTTCTAAATAAATATCTTTTAAACTGATTTTATCTTTTTGACCAAGTAATAGTTGGTTACCTAAAATTAAGGATGCATGTTGAAGCTTGAGAAAAAGTCAGGGAGACCTTTTTCCCACTCACTGATCAACGTGTACATTAACTTCCAAAAGTTAAGGAACATGGATCATGGGATGAGTGGGAAACAAGATTGAGGCTTTCTTTCTCTCTATAAAAAGCTTGCAACGACCTCTGATTTAATTGTGTAAAAACCAATCAGTTTTAAGAGCTTAAGAGTTTAGTATACTTACTTTAAAGCTGAGTTCCTATCTTGCTTATTCTTCTAAGTGCATTAAGAGTATCCTTGTAATTACTTTGTAATTTGGGATTGGGTTTGTGAGAGTTGTAATAGTGAGACTAGAGTGAATAGATCACACTGTAAGTGATTCAGAGTCGAATCACAGTGACTTAGAGAAACTGCGATTGATGGATCGTAGTTTGGGATACTTGAGTTCCTAGAGGAACTTGGGTCTAGGCAGATTTATCTCTTTTGTAATTGAGTTTTACATAGTGAAATAATTCTATAAGCCTACATAGTGTGTCCTTACTTCACTTAAATTTAAATTCCGCAAAAAGTTCACTAATTCTTACAACTACAATTCACCCCCCCTCTTGTAGTGACTTAGTAGCTTGGCATCGAAATAACAATTGGTATCAGAGCAAGGAACTCGGAATAGCAGGAAACCCTGTCGAGTCAAGTTCCTGGAGGAACGATGTCAAAAGACGAAAGATTAGCAGAAGGATACTCCACTCAACGCCCTACACTCTTCAATGGGAAATATTATGCTTACTGGAAAGCAAGGATGGAGATGTTCATACAGTCTGAAAACTATCAAGTTTGGAGAGTTATCGAAGTAGGTGATTACGAGGTAACCAAAACTAATGCAGAAAATGAGGTAGTTCCTAAACCAATTTCTGAATATGATAGAAGTGATTTTGAAAAGAAAGAAATTAATGCTACTGCCCGAAAAATTCTTGTTTGGGGTTTAGGGCCAGATGAGCATACACGTATAATGGGTTGCAAAACTACTAAAGAAATATGGGACTTATTAGAAATCACCCATGAAGGAACAACAGAAGTAAAACGTTCAGAAGTTGATATTTTGTTATCTAAATATGAACGCTTTGAAATGGGATCAAAAGAAACTATTCAAGAGATGTTTACACGCTTTAAAAATATTACTAATGAATTAGTTTCTCTTGGTAGAGTTATTCCTATGGATGAACAGGTACGCAAGATTCTAAGGAGCCTTCCTGAAGATGAACGTTGGAGATCCAAAGTGGCTGCCTTACAAGAATCGAAAGATTTCACTAAGTTTAATCTTGAACAACTTGCAGGTTCCTTGATAACTCATGAACTCCCTCTATCTAACAAAAATCAAGAGAGTTCTAAAAGTCGAGGCCTTGCACTAAAAGCTTCTCAACTTAGTGAAGAAGATTCTGAACCTGAAGAAGAGGAAGCTGCCATGTTAGTCAGGAGGTTAAAGATGCTATACCACAACAAGAAATTCGGTGACCAAAGCAAAAGGAACTTCAGAAAAAATCAGTTTTCCAAAGACACTGGAGGATGTCACAAATGTGGAAACACTGACCACTTCATTAAAGAATGTCCTCTTTGGGAGTCTAAGAAAGGAAAAGGAAAGGCAAAGGAACAAGGAAACAAAAATTACACTCCTAACTTTTCTAAAACTGATTACAGGAAAGCTATGATTGCTGCTTGGGGAGATACAAGTTCAGAAGATGAAGAGGAACTCAAGGAAGAAACAGCGAATCTATGCTTGATGGCTAAGCACACCGAAACAACAGCCCATACGGATGAGGCCAAAGTGGTGAGGGGGAACAACACATGGTACCTCGATAGTGGTTGTTCAAAGCACATGACTGGAGATAAATCAAAATTCCTCTCACTAAAGGCCTACCATGGAGGAACTGTGACTTTCGGTGACAACAAGAAAGGTGAAATCGTTGCAATTGGAAAGGTAGGAAAGTCAAGTTCCCACGCTATAGATAACGTGTTCCTAGTCGAGGGACTCAAGCACAGTTTGTTAAGCATTTCACAATTCTGTGACATAGGTAACTCAGTAAGCTTTGATTCTGAAAAATGTAACATCATCCACAATGATACAGGGGAGGTTATTTTGGAAGGAACTCGGAAAGGGAACACATACACAGTGGACCTCAATACAGTTCCAAGGAACAATTTAACTTGCCTAAGTGTCATTGAGGATGATCCCCTTCTATGGCATAAACGTTGTGGACATGCCAGTTTTTCTTTAATTGATAAATTAAGGTCAAAGGACTTGGTAATAGGACTTCCTTTAACCAAGTTCCTATGTGAAAAAATATGTGATGCATGTGTAAAAGGAAAGCAGGTACGTTCTTCATTCAAATCCAAAAGGATGGTGAGTTCCACTAAACCTTTAGAATTAATTCATATGGATTTATGTGGACCCATGAGGATTCAAAGTAGGAGTGGGAAAAAGTATGTCTTGGTATTAGTTGATGATTATTCTAGATTTACATGGGTGATTTTTCTATCAAGTAAAGATGAGACTTTTGATGAATTTGTTGCATTTTATAAAAGAACTCAAAAGTCTACAGGAAATCAACTAATACACTTAAGGTCTGACCATGGTACAGAATTTGAGAATTACAAATTTGATGAATTATGTAGGGATCAAGGTATAAGTCATAATTTCTCCGCACCTAGAACTCCACAACAAAATGGAGTAGTTGAAAGAAAAAATAGAACCTTAGAAGATATGGCTAGAACAATGTTAATTGCTAGCGGTCTTCCTAGGAACTTCTGGGCGGAAGCTGTAAATACTGCTTGTTACATAATTAATCGAATCATGTTAAGACCTTTGTTGGCAAGACACCCTATGATCTGTTAAAAGGTAGAAAACCAAACATATCTCACCTAAGAGCATTTGGTTGTAAATGTTTTGTCCATAACAATGGAAAGAAGAACCTAGGGAAATTTGATGAAAGGAGGGATGAAGCTGTATTTCTAGGATATGCTTCAAACAGTAAAGCTTACAGAGTTTACAACAAAAGAACTATGTATGTTGAGGAAAGTGTACATATTATTTTCGATGAAACTAATCTTTTGCAATGTACACAGGAACATGATGATTATGACTTTGAGATTGGTTTAGTTCGTTCAACTGATCAAGAAGAAGATACAACGTCACCCAATAAGCAGCCAACAAGAGTAACTGAAAATCAAGAGGAGGAACTTACTGAACAAAATGAAGTTCATGTTCCTAATCCTCAAAACGAAGAAACTGTCGAGGAACAAGGTCAAGAAGAAGATGAAACAGAAAAAGTAGCTGGCTCAGAAATTAACACTAATCTTGTTTCTGCTCAAACCTTCCAGCCCAAACCTTGGAAGTATCAAAAGTCACACCCCTTGGATAAAATCATAAGTGACTTAAGCAAAGGAACTCAAACAAGATCCCAACTGAGGAACTTCTGCGCCTTCAATGCTTTTCTGTCAACAATGGAACCTCGTAACCATAAAGAAGCCTTGGAAGACCCTGACTGGATCATTGCCATGCAAGAGGAACTTAACGAATTTAAACGAAATCAGGTATGGCATCTTGAACCTAAACCAGTAGATAAAAAAGTAATAGGTTTAAAATGGGTCTTTAGAAACAAACTTGATGAACATGGAACAATAATTAGGAACAAGGCTAGATTGGTTGTAAAAGGCTATAATCAACAAGAAGATATTGACTTTGAGGAAACTTTTGCTCCTGTTGCTAGACTAGAAGCTATTAGAATATTTATTTCATTTGCTAATTTTATGGGTTTTAAGTTGTATCAAATGGACGTAAAATGTGCATTCTTAAATGGTTTATTAAAGGAACATGTTTACGTTGAACAACCCCCTGGATTTGAAAATCCAAACTTTTCTAACCATGTCTTTAAACTTGATAAAGCGTTGTATGGATTAAAACAAGCCCCTAGGGCATGGTATGAAAGACTATCAAAGTTCCTTCTTGATAATGACTTTAAAAGAGGAAAAATCGATAAAACCTTGTTTTTAAAATCTAAAGGAACTCATATATTAGTTGTACAAATCTACGTTGATGACATTATTTTTGGTGCAACTAACGAATCTTTGTGTAAGTATTTTGCTGATTTGATGAGCAGTGAGTTTCAAATGAGTATGATGGGGGAACTCAATTTCTTTCTCGGTTTGCAAATCAAACAAACTGAAACAGGTATATTTATTCATCAGCAAAAATATGTCAAGGAACTTTTGAAAAAGTATGACCTTGAAACAGCAAAGATTAACCACACACCCATGGGCACTAATGTTAGACTAGACGAAGATCCCTTGGGAACTTGTGTGGATCAAACAAAATATAGAGGTATGATTGGTTCCTTATTATATTTAACTGCAAGTAGACCTGACATTTCTTTTAGTGTTGGTCTTTGTGCTAGGTTCCAATCCAATCCAAAAGAGTCACATCTAACTGCCGTAAAAAGAATACTGAGATATCTTAAAGGAACGGCTGACTTAAGTTTATTCTACCCAATAAGTGATACATTCGACCTTAAAGGATTTGCGGATGCTGATTATGCCGGAGATTTGGTAAATCGCAAGAGCACGTCAGGTATGGTTCAATTCTTAGGCTCTTGTCTAGTTTCTTGGAGTTCCAAGAAACAAAACACTGTTGCTCTATCCACTGCTGAAGCAGAATATGTAGTTGTTGCTGCATGTTGCTCCCAATTAATATGGATAAAGAAACAGTTGCGTGACTTTGGCATAATATTAGAATGTGTTCCTATATACTGTGATAATACTAGTGCCATATGCATCTCAAAAGATCCAGTACATCATTCTCGTGTGAAACACATTCATATCAGACATCATTTCCTTAAAGATAATGTAGAAAAAGGCTTAATAAGATTAGATTATGTTAATATTGAATATCAAATTGCTGATATCTTAACTAAGCCATTAAGTAGGGATAAATTTGAGAAGATGCGATTGGAACTCGGAATGATAAGGCTAAATTGAGTTGTTCTCTATCCAACCCCAAGGTACGTCATTTCAACACGATTGAGCACAGCTATATATAACCTTGGTGTGAAAAACATAATCTTGAATCATGCAATGAGAGAGTGTGCAAATGTATTTTGTGTGTGATCATATGTTTATGTCAATGAGTGAGAAAAATCGAGCCATGTTTACTTTCTGTCGTGTTTCAGAGTTTTGGAATTAGTCTTGCAACTGCCCATTATATATCTCTGAAACCTAAAAATACTTTAAGTGCAAGGGCACTGTCTAAATTAAATCGCAAAGTAGAAAATGGTGTAACAATTTTTGTTGAAAAACCGAGGGAACAAACTCAGGGGGAATCAATTTTTGAAGAAGATGAGGTCGAAAGTGAGGTTGATCTTTCTGAAGGGGAAAATGAGTTAGAAGAGAAAGTGGAGGGTGTATCAAAAAAAAAAAAAAAAAGATATGAAGGAGACCGAGGAACAGAAGGAGACAAAAGACATGATGGAAAACAAGGGATGTTAAAAAGGGTCCTACTTGGGTGACACCTATTCTACTAAGAAAAATACACAATTCACGTCTTGCTTCCAAGGAAGTCAACCCACCCAAGTCCCTAGTCCACATACACTTAAATCTGACTCCAAGGACATAAAACCAGATGAAGTTCCTAACTACCATGTTCCTTTTTCAAAAGAAACTTCACCAAGTTCCTTATCCTGACCCACCTCGTTCCTCTCCATTTGGTTTTGCTGCATTTAGTGGATATCTGCCCCTGTCCAAGCCTAAATAACCTACCTTATTTTGCAATCTATGTTGAACAATGATTTTATTTTGACATTTCTAGCTTGCCTTGAACTATTTTTGTTTTCGGTTTGTAATATTTGGAACTGGCTCTGTTTGTCTTGCTAATTGGTATTCCATGTTGATTGCATACTTTCTATGTGCGCATGCTTAAGCATTCCTGCATTCGGATTAACTACCCCCTCCGTAGCGTAGTACTATGTATAGCTTGTGCTCTGTCTTTTATTTTGATAATGCCAAAAGGGGGAAGAGGAGGACAAACTCAGCAAGGCCAAGTCAAACCGGTTTCATTCAAGTCGTCATTCAAATCAAGGGTAAAAATATTTCATGAATGATGCAAATTGTTACTTTGTTCTTGTTTAATTCTGTTGTTAGTTTTTTATATTAAGTGCCTGGATGATTATTTTGTCTGCCGAGTTTGTTTTGTTTGTCATCATCAAAAGGGGGGAATATTGTTGACCCTCTTGGTATTTTGATGATTGACATTAACAAAACAAACTTTGACTAATCATAGTTGTTAAGTCATGGTAGAACAAAAGGATTCAGGAAGCTGTTCCGGAGTAGGAGCACAAAAGGAATTGGAAGTCTTGATATTCATAAGCAAGCTTTCAAGACAAAGAGCAAACTCCAGTACTTAGATTCTCTGTAAAAGCACTAGAGTATTAATGTGGAGAAAGGAACTCAGTAAGGAACTTAATGGAAGTAAGGAACTTAATGTTTTAATCAGAAAACGTTTTTAACGTAAGATTTCAAATCAGTTTTATTCCTTAATTAAAGGATAAAATAAAATCAGTTTTTAAAGAGATATATTTTCTGTAAATAAATAAAAGATAAATAATTGTTTAATTAAAAGATAAGTTTGTTATTTTTAAATTAAATAATTAGTTAAAGTTTTATCTTTTAAATAATAATAAATATTTTCTAAATAAATATCTTTTAAACTGATTTTATCTTTTTGACCAAGTAATAGTTGGTTACCTAAAATTAAGGATGCATGTTGAAGCTTGAGAAAAAGTCAGGGAGACCTTTTTCCCACTCACTGATCAACGTGTACATTAACTTCCAAAAGTTAAGGAACATGGATCATGGGATGAGTGGGAAACAAGATTGAGGCTTTCTTTCTCTCTATAAAAAGCTTGCAACGACCTCTGATTTAATTGTGTAAAAACCAATCAGTTTTAAGAGCTTAAGAGTTTAGTATACTTACTTTAAAGCTGAGTTCCTATCTTGCTTATTCTTCTAAGTGCATTAAGAGTATCCTTGTAATTACTTTGTAATTTGGGATTGGGTTTGTGAGAGTTGTAATAGTGAGACTAGAGTGAATAGATCACACTGTAAGTGATTCAGAGTCGAATCACAGTGACTTAGAGAAACTGCGATTGATGGATCGTAGTTTGGGATACTTGAGTTCCTAGAGGAACTTGGGTCTAGGCAGATTTATCTCTTTTGTAATTGAGTTTTACATAGTGAAATAATTCTATAAGCCTATATAGTGTGTCCTTACTTCACTTAAATTTAAATTCCGCAAAAAGTTCACTAATTCCTTACAACTACAATTCACCCCCCCTCTTGTAGTGACTTAGTAGCTTGGCATCGAAATAACATATATGTTACCATTGCTATTTTCTACAGAAATTTGGGTTCTTTTACAATAAATTTAGTTGACCTCTACACTCCAAAGAACATAGCTCCAAGCCTCCAAACTTGGACAAGAATTCTTGGCCAAGGAGCTTGTAGAGTAAAAAATTGGTAAATAAATTGAAGAGTGTAATTTTTGTGGGTGTTGTATGATTTTGATACCGATATAAATAAAAAAAAAAATTGGTCATTGATGTAAACTGAATACACATCGGATAAACTGAATAGACACCAGATTATCAAAATTGAGATTAAATTGCTCCTTATAAATTTTCCTAAAAATAGTAATAATGATATGATAAAACTAAGTTCAATTTTATTTGGAAGTTTAAAAATTAAAGTCACAAGAATTAATTTTGGAGAGCAAAGAAGAATATCAAGAGTTTGGTTTGTTCAAAATAAAAAAGAGTTGAGTTTGGTTTGAAAATGGTGCTTTATTTTATCGGGAAGATGATAAGGTGAGAGATTTATTTATTTATTTACTTACTTATTTTAGTTAAATCAGTTTATTTGAAATTCTAGGCCTAAAAATAGTAAAGATATAGTGACACTTAGAAGATTTTAGAAAATTTTATCTACTTTTATTTCGCTAATTAATAACGTATGTACTCTTATTATAAATTAATGTAAAAATATCTATGTATAGTGTCCTTTTATTAAAATAAATAGTTTGCACCGACAAGTTTTTGTATTCCCTCCCTTTTTTAATGTTTGTTTCATTTGAATTTTTAAGAGACTGCATGGAAAATGGAATCGAAATTTGTTAAATTCGTCCTGATTTAATGCTTGAAATTATATATAATTTTTAAAAAGTTATAATTATACGTAATTTGAGATATTTTAATTATTTGAAGTGTATATGATAAATAAATAAGTAACTGAGGGTACTCAATTATGTTTTGAAATAAACTTTTGATGAATATGAATGACAAATATTAGGGTTGGTGAGTGTTTAGCGAATGCTAATTAAAGACATAGTGATTGAGAGATATTAATAAGGAGATAATTAAAAGCGAAACAAATAATAAAGCGAGAACACACAATATTTAACGTTGAAAGATAAATTCACAAAAATAAGTTCCTAAAATATTAGGAGTGATTACTGATAGTAGTATAATAACTCTAACAAAGGAGTAGTACAAAAGGAAAAGTAGATTCATAGTAGAGAAGTTGGATATTATACATAGATGTCAGGGTTGATATAGCAAGGCTTTTGAATGAGTATGGCTTCTTATGTATATCAGTATATATCTTGATTGAATTCCTATCACCAATATTTATAGTTAAAAATGACGGTTGAAAGAAATTACTAGAATTTTCCAGAACTCCCTTCATCATTCTTTAATTTTAGCCATAATATTGTATCATGAACCATATTTTTTAGTTGCTTTCAATGTCAAGAGTTCTTTAAATCATCTTAGTGGCTTGCATGACACAAGTTAATAGAAAAATCTAGACAAATGAAGAGCTATACTAACCATGCAATATGTATTCAGAAGTTTCTAGAACACCCATAAAATACTCCACCTGAATAATAGGCCTATAAAATTGGGCCACACCCAACCATAAGTGGCCCTTTGGACGATGGAAAAATATATAGGAGTGAAGATGAATCAATTCTATGCATGCATGCATTTCCAAGCTAAATGTCGTTTTCATTATTTGTGATTTAGTTTTGAGCATATATAAATTGCTCTTAATACATCAGTAAATACATCAATAATATAATACTAAAAACGAATCTGACATGACACTTGTCATGTTCTGATTAAAAAATTTCCCGCTACTTTCACTTTTTTTTTTTATTAATTTTTTTTCATGCATATTAATTGATATATCTTATAATATCTAACTTTCAATTTGACAACTATATTCTATATGCATTCAATGAAAATATTTTAACATATCTTTCATATATTTTATAATAGGTATTTTCTACTACGTATAATAAACAACATATACTACGTATATAAGGTAATATTATTAGAATAATGTACTACTCTAATATTCAGTATCATTCTACATCGTACTTTTTCCTTAGAAAGTTTTTTTGCTCCAACTAGGATTAACACTTTAACTTTTATTATATATTTGTTGATTTATTTATAATAATAACACTACAATTCAATAACTATAAATATAAAATTATAAAAAAAAAACCTTGATTATTAGTTGTCACAAAAAATAAGTCACTTAAATTTGTATAAAACGTTTGTGTCGGTTAAAGTATGCTGTAAAATATTGTGCTGGTCAAAACATGCCAACAAAATAAGGGCATATGGATTATATAACTACATTGCACGAGTTATAAATAAATAACATAAAATTTCATTCTTATATAAAATCCTATAATCATGAAATTTGTGTTTTTTTTAAATGTTTAGTGATCAATACGAGTAACTTTTGATATCAATATAACATAAAATTCAAGTTAGTTTTTTTTTTAAAAGAAATTCAAGTATTTGTTCAATTAAAAATATTGATTTTTTTAAAAAAAAAATTATTGTTAAATCAACATAGTAATTCATAATTAGGTTAAGTAAAAATGTGCGTTGTAGGAGACTTAAACTAGTTCATAAATAAATAATACATACTATCACAATATTGTTATCCATATGGTATGAAAACAATATACTCAGTATCATACAATCAATGTTTACTCTCGAATTGAAAACTAACACTTAATCTGATTCCCTAAATAAAAAAAAAATCCCTTAGATCCCTCCGTTCTGAAAAGATGGTTATGTTTATCATTATAGGTGTTCCCTTTGTTGATTACATCACTACAAAAATAAAAGCTTTTTAGCAACTAGTTTGACAATAGATTTTTAAAACGTTGCTAAATAGCAACGAAAATAATTTTTTCATTGCCTAATTAAAAGCGACATTTTATGCTTTAGTTTTTTAATAATTAATGACTACGTGTTTTTGATTTGTTGATGTTTAAAACAAGTTGTCTTATTAGTTGTTACTAAATGGCATCATATTTTTGTCTTGTTGCCATATAGCAACAAACTATGGCAACTGATATTTTATTTGTATTGATTTAGAAACAAACAAAAGGCAATGAATTTTTAAACTGTTGCCATTAGAAACAAGTCGTCTAAACTATTGTTGCTAGATGATAACATATTTTTTATTTGTAGCCATTTACCAATGTCAGTTAATGACAACGAAATTTTTATTTATTGCCATTGTAGATACTCTTCTTATTATTTGTTGCTATAATGACATCAAATTCTAGTTTGTTGCCATTGGAAACAAGTTGTGTTACAGTTTGTTGTTAATTTATATGTAGGTCACTTTTAGCTATTAAGTATAATATTATTTGGAGACACTCTTCTTATTATTTGTTGCTACAATGACATCAAATAGAAACGGATTTCAGTTCCGTCTCTAATTTAGAGACGGATTTTTTATTTCGTCCCTAATTTAGAGACAGATTTTTCGATTCCGTCTCTAATATTTTTTTCATTTATTATCAATTATGTGCATAGAAGTAAACAAATAGTACATGGTATAGTTGGTAAGAGTTTCACCATGTGATTTTGAGGTCACAAGATCGACTCCTACTAATTGCGATTCTTGAGAATGGGGATTCAAAGAGCCTTACATGCATGCAAAGCCGAGCCGAGTTGACCCGAGTGAGGTTTCGAATTAGTCAAGGGATCGGGTTGTAGTGTTGAGAGCAACCAATATTAATGATTTGTTGCTATTTTTAGGAACAAACATTAATAATTTGTTGCTATTTTTAGGAACCAGGATTAATAATTTGTTGCTATTTTTAGGAACCAACATTAATAATTTTTTGCTACTTTTAGCAACAACCAATGGTAATTTGTTGCCAAAATTGGCAACGCATGTACCAAGAACAGCAACCATCATAGAAACTATATTTAAATTAATGCAATATTGCAACAAAATTGCTTTGCAACTGGTAGCCAAAATCACATGGCAACAAGCCTTTTAGCAATAACAAATTTTCGTTTCCAACCCGTTGCTAACTAGAGTTGGCAATGGATTTTTGGTGAATAGCAACAAATTTTAGTTGTTGCTATATTGACTTAATTTTGTAGTGCATTACGACTATTTTCTATATATATTTTTTTACACATTTTCCCTCATACTTATACGTACGTACTTTAATAAGACCTGGTTATTGGACAAGTCGAGTGTAGGTCGGACACAAATTCTTAGGTGCATGCTTATGTAGCTATTCTAGCTGCATCACCCCTCAAACGCACCAAATACTTAATGAAACACAGCGGACCTTTCTTTCTTAAAATTTCTTAACGTTCTTCCCACGAGAACTTTCCTCTTTCTTAATTTTTTCTTTTCTTTTTTATGATTCTCTTTCTTTACTTTCATATTACAATAATTTTGATTGCAATTTTCTCTCTCCTTTTACATCTCTCTCATTCGATATTTTCTCTCTCCTCTTTCTTCTCTATAATTCGACATTTTCTCTATCCTCTGTTCTTTGGATTATAATGGATTTGCACTAGTGGAAAAAACGTTATTTGCAGCGCGCCCAAACCCCCCCCCTTTTGCATCGTTTTCGTGCGCTGCATATGTGGACGATGCAATTACTGGATATTATTTGCAGCGCGCATAAAACGCTGCATAAAACTGTTCTTTGCAGCGTGCCTAACCGTGTGCGTTGCAAAAAAAAGTTGAGTTATTTGCAGCATGCACAAGCTAATAATTGGACTATTTGCAGCTCACCCTATCTAGGCGCACTGCAAATAATTGGATTTTTGCAGCGCACCCTACCTAGGCACTCTGTAATAATTGGTTGTTATGCCTAATGAAATCATCAATGCAGGTTAGTTTTTGTGTTTTTTATAGCTTTAATTACATTAGCTTTTGGCTAAATTTGTAATTGTTTCTAATTTTATAATTTTATGATTTTGATGAACTTCAATTCACTGTTCATTAATTAATTTTGATGAATTTGATTAATTGATTTTCTGATTTTATAATTTTCATTTATTGATATTCTGATTTTGAGGAATTGAATCAATTTGATGAATTTTGTGATGCATTGTTTTATTAATTGATTTTGTGATTTTATAATCTGATGAATTTGGTGAATTTTGTGATGCATTTATTAATTGATTTTGTGATTTCATAATTTGATGAATTTGTTAAAGTTCAATAATTTACATTCTTCTAAATTTGATGAATTACAATATTTCGATTGGTTTTTCTGAGTATTGATTTAATTGATGAATTGTATTGTTGATATTTGTTATGAACATTCCTTATATTTGTGATATTTGTTGATATTTTTTTGAACACTATCATTTCATTATATACATTTCTTATAAACATTCCTCCCTACCTTATGAACATTCACTGTCCAGATTATGAACACTCTGTTATTGTTTATATTACAGACTGTATAAATGCAATTGTATTTAAAGAAGCCGAAGAATCTGAAATATAATAATGAGGAAAGAAGTTGCAAGTAAGCAACAAGCATATGATTCGTACAATGATTATGTCTTTAAGTTTGGTTTTATTATAAGGAAGGAGAATGTACGAACAGTTGGTAAGACTAATATTTGGCGAAGTAGGAAATATGTATGTTCAAATGCTGGTTTGAAGGATGTATGATTCTAAGAAGGATGTTAGGAGGTTTGAGAAGTTGGATTTTAGAACAAATTGTGGTGCTTTAGTTGAGTTCAATATTGATAAACAGGATGTATGGACTGTTGTGCTGCATGTTATGCAGCATGTTATGGAGCATAATCACCCTATGATACCAATTGATAAGAGACATTTGCTTAGGTCTCAATGAAAAGTCAATGAAGAACAATTGAAGGTGATTAGTGTCATGAAGTCTAGTGGTGTGCAAGTGACTAATTCTGTTCGTCTTTTGACGAAAGCTGTTGGTGGTTCCCCAAACGAACCTTGGGCGTACTAAGAAAGATATATATAATGTTTTGGATGCTGAAATAACCAAGACTTGATAGTTCAGATTGTAATTAATTGATCAAATATTTTGCTCATAGGCAAGCTAAGGAATTTGATTTTTACTACGAGTTTGAGGTATATGAAACTAATTCTCTTACTTATGTTTTTTGGAAGGATTGAAGAATGAAAAGGGACTATGAATGTTTTGGTGATTTGATGGTTTTTGATACTAGCTATAAAATCAACAAGTATGGTATGATACGTACCCCATTTGTAGGGATGAATCACTAGGCCATTGTAACAATATTGTGATGTTTGGCATGGGATTTATTCTTGATGAAAAAACTGGCAGTTTTATTTGGTTGTTTGAATCGTTCATGAGATCAATAGGAGGTGGGCCGGCTATTCGGGAAATTTTTCCAAGTTCTAGGCGTCGTTTGTGGACATGCATCTTAGGGAGAACTCAAAAACAAATATTGGAAAATTTAGAGCTATGAAGGGGTTCATAGTGCTATTTGATTATCTGATCAAGTATTGTGAAACTACTGTAGAATTCGAACATTATTGGCCAAGGTACATTGTTTTTATCCGATTGTAGGACAAATAAAAGAAAGTCACATTTTATAGGGCCAAAAGCAGAGCGGGCCAATGTGGGTCACATGCCAATAAACTATCAATTAAATAGAATAAATGACAAAGTCATAATTAAGTATATGTATGGATATGACCCATAAAAAGAAATATATATGAATGCAAAAATATTCTAGTAATTTTTTTATATTATCTATTTTCTTAAATTATTATATTGGAAAAATATTTGAGTCCTATATTGACCCTATACATTAAGGGCACTATGAAGGATTTATTTCTTCGTCAAGTGCAATGACTAGATATATAATGGATCAAATTATGGAGATAATTAAGTTCATTCTTTTGGGTCATCGTTATATCATAGATAGAGGTATTAACGATCTTTGGGCTAATAAAATAGGCCAAAACCCAATTGAACGGATCCTATAAGGTCACACAAATGGCCTAGATTGAGCATAAGAGGAAGAGGCCCATGATGGGCCTTATCACTCTAGCTAGGTGGCCGGTCATGAGGAATGGTTTGGAGGGCTTTGGGCTTCTAACCTAGTCTAGTTATAATAAGATTATAAATAGACTAGGCGCCTAGGGTTTTTTGTAGAACATTACTGTTAATCAAACCCAATTTAGCAAACACGAGACCCAACCCTCTAAAACTCCCCCTCTCTCTCTCACGGCTCTCTCCCCTCCTTGGCGCCGGTGTGTGTGCGGTGGTGGCCGGTTGTCCATAAAGGTGGTGATCGTGGTTTTCCCCTTCACTCGACCAATCTAGTATTGGTGGACAGCTCGTTCTAATCCCGTGGACTAAGTAGAGGAACAACGCTTGGGGCTCTATTCTCTCCCTGATTTGTCAATCAACTTGCTACGTGGAGATCACGCTCCAAAGATATAATTATATGATTCTTGTGTGTTATGCATGCGATCTTGTTTTAGGTGCGTATGAATATGATTCATGAAATTCTGCTTAGAGTACCTAAATCCTTACACTCTATCCATCAAAGACTCTATTTATTAAAGGCCTTTTAACCTTGTTCATGATCCTATTGTTATTGGATACTCTATCCCATAATCAGGTCTAATGTGTTTTTAATGCAAGTATTATCCATTTATCAAAATATTTACATACCCCAAAAAAAATTATTATTATTATGTACAAAAATATTTTCCAATTCCGAATGTAAATGTTATTATATTACTTCCAATGTTGACTTAACACCTTTCGTTGTTTGTGGGATCCAATCAATATTTTATATTATTTATTTTTCTTAATAATTGCATAAAATCACCAACTTTAACAATTTTTTAGGAAGAGAGGGATTACAATAAAACAAAAAAACAACTTTTTATTTTTTTGAACAGAAAACAAGTATGATACAACTTTGTCCAGGCCAATTGTTATTATTTCTCACATAGTGTAAGGTTTTTTTTTTTTTTTTTTCAAGCGAGGCAATGTAAGCTAAGCTACCCTCTTAATGACTACATTAGAATAAAAATAGCTAACAATACTTCGTAGTAATTAAGTTACAGCCCATGGGACCCAATCAACTTGGTTAAACCAAAGGTAATACCCATAGCAAACCAACCACCCAACAAAACCCTCAAAGAAGCCCTTAAAATCGGTGCTTTCCCTAGATACGCCCCTAACCACCCAAACACCACCAAAGCCACCGTAACAGCCGCCGGCACAACCCCGAGCCTCACCTTATGATTCTTTACACTCAATGCCGCCAGCAGTGGCACCACGGCCCCCACAGCAACCGCAAGAGCAGAAGCAAATGCCGCTTGTATAGGGCTTGGCAAACTCTCCTCCTCATCCTTATTATCCTTCTTCTCTCTTTTCCTTTGAGCTAGCTCGATGTCAACCTGCGAGTAGACCGACACGTACTCTCCGATGGCCATGCTGCACGCGGCAGCAACAAGGCCAGCGAATCCAGTGAGTATCATGGCCTTAACATCTTGCTTCACTGCACCTACACCCATCATTAGGGAGGCTGTAGTAATAAGCCCATCATTTGCTCCTAGGACCGCAGCTCGTAGCCACTGAGCTCGTTTCGTGTAGTCTAAATCATCGTTTTCCCCCTCTTCAGCACGTTTTTGACCTTGATTATTGTCTTCATCATACACGGTGTTTGCTCGGATTGTTTCTAGCTCAACGGTGTTACGATGCACGGTTCGTCCAGGCTCCATTTATAAGGAAGAAAAATAATTTATTGTTTTGATTGATGAATTCGAAAATTGTAGGTTTTGAAGAATTGGAAGGTATTAGTGAATGTGCTTGATACATGGCTCAAAACCGTGTTATTATAGATGTAGGTTAATAATAATTTGATAAATATATAAACTACGTAAGTGGTTATGGAGTTGTCCACTAAGATAAATACTTGTCCACTAAGATAACTAATTGCATGGAAAATGCTTCTGAATAACGTAAATGGAAAAGTAATGAAATTTGGTTTCTCCTTTTGACGCTTTGTTCATGCTTAGCTTCACTTAGTCATGCAATGTAATTGAGGTTTTTAAGTTATAGAATTGATTGAAAATGGATGGGTTATGTGATATTTCACGACGAGAAGAATTTGAACCATGTATAAGCTAGTCCGAAATTTCATCCCAAATCATTTAGCAATGTGAGAAGTAGATTAATTACGATCTACTCAAGCATAATTGATTAAACAATATCTTTTCTTTTTCACGTACTACAACTCATAGGTACACCATACTTCACAACACGTATTTTATGCTTCCTCTCCCCACCCTCTCATATGTGAGTGTTATGAGGATCAAAAAAGTCTAAAAGGTAGTAATCAACTCAATATCGATCGTGTGGTCATTATATAGGGGTTGGACATTTTGTAGGGGTAAATTTCTTTCTAACCTAATTGCTTATACTAAAGTTCAGGCGTTTAGATTCAAGGAAAAAAAAAAAAAAAAAAAAAAACCAACATCAACATTATTGGCTCTACTATCATGTTATACTATATTTTGAATAATATTGAGAACGGGCTTGGAATACCCAAGAACAAGGGGAAGAGTTTGGACCACACACTTACAAGCTTATAAGTAGTTACTCTACCGTATAACCAATTCACGCAATGGAGTTACGTACGTAGCTTCTCAAAGAACTAATTGTCTAAATGGTTAACATGGAACAAATCGCATTTTTTAACATGGGAGCTCAACAAAGGTTTAGTGAAGCCCCTTTTCTTCCTCTCAAAGGAAAAAGCACAATTGTACTTATTATTCCGAATAATCTATGTATTTGCTTAAAGCCTCCTTCATTGTTTAAACAATGGTCTTAGTTTGATAATGGTTAAGTACTTTATGTGTTTCAATGGATTCTTATATTCAAATTCCTTAATCTATCTTATATTAGCAAGAAGATTTTTGTTGAAATAATATGAGTAAGATATAACTAATCTACATGTAAATTGAGATTATACATTGATGATTGAATGAGAGGCTAGGGAAGTTAGAAACTGTTTTAGTTTCTTTATGTGATCAGACTCTCCTCTAACAAAACTTTAGTTTGGCTCTATAAAATTTATCAATTTCTTTGAAATGGATTTCTAAACCGAATAACAACTGTATAACAAACGTCTAACTTGAAACATGTATTAGTAAGCATGATGTAAGCTAAGTAATCCAAATTTTTGGTATAAGATTCAACAGGCCAAAGAAAGAGATATTTAAATATATCCAAGCCCTTGTTGTAAATTGTATGTATTCTCTTAAATTCTTGATACTCCTTTAAATTTCCACTAATAACAGAAAAAAGACCTACGAGAGATGGATTGCTGAGTGTGAGAGCACCAAATTAATAGTAGGAGCTAAGTCAAATGCAACTTTTAAGCATTTTTTATCAACTAGGAGTGTGTTATCCACACGAACACCACGAAGGTCCCATTATTTAATTCATTTAATCCTCCAACTTTAACTTGTACCCAACTAATTTTTGGAGTGTCCTTAATTGATATATTTCTCATGAATTATATATTACCAAAAAATAACTAACTTACCTTGTCCACTCTTACGGGTATGACAAAATTGCACGCAACATATTTTTGAGATTCATGTACTCTTTAGTCGAAAAGATACAATGAATACATTACTCTACTCAAGAGTTGGCTAATTAATTAGGTAAATTTTGCTTGTAAAAAAAATTAGGTTGATTTAAACTACAAAGTGTTTTGTTAACAATTATTTTATGGGAACTAAATTTCTAATGTTATCTTCTAATATTAACTATCAAGAAATAAAAATAGTTATTGGCAATTAGTAATTGTGAAGGTGATTTTGATATGATTCATCTGATTGTATATTGAAAATTGATTATTTATATATATTTCGACACCCCATAATTTCGATCAACATATATGTCAATTTGTATTAGACTGAACTCAATCAACAACTCAAGTAAGCATAATGAAAACAAAAACTTTAAATTTCATGAAACTTGAAGATAAAAATTGAATTAAACTAAGAATATGCATGGCCTTGTTTTTTTTTTTTTTTTTTAATGCAAGCCGAGAATTAGATAAACAAAAAGAGTTCAGCAATACAAAGCGGTTAAGGAGGTCTATCCTCCATAATTACAGTAGCTAGAAAGTTAGGATAATTGTCCAAAGTAATCATATTACAGCCATTGCTAGCATTCGTTCTACACTTCTTTGCCAAAAGATCTGCTGCCCTGATGCATCCTCTTGATTCATGGCTGAGCTGGACACTAGGCAACCCCTCTAATAGGTCCCTGCATTGTTTGACAATAAGCATGTTAGCATCTTAATATGCATGGCCTTAAATCCTCAACTTTTAAATTAAAAAATTAATTAATGGTAAACTTTGGGTGAGATGGACTCACCATGAGTCCGCCGTCAACACTCACAACACCATTTTTTCATCAACCCTTGCTAAAATCGAAATCTAACCATCATCACCTCGTTACCCACTTCAACCGTCTTCCTCCACCACCACTTCCACCATCTTCGTTATTCTAGGTTTCTTCGTCGGCGTTTTCAGCGGCTTGGATTCACAGTGAGTCCGGTCTCACGCAAAACCTTCTCTTAATTAATAAGTTTTTTTGGATCTTTACTGAACCAAAAACAATATACTCCGATAGATCCGTATATATAGAAGATGGAGGGATAGTGAAGAGGGGCGACTTTTTTTCACAATCATCTGCTATAACTATGATCGAGAGTGAAGTTCCTTACATAATCAACAAAAATTAGCGAACATAAAGTTATGTATATGCCTAGTAACCTAGGTCAAGGTTCACCTAAGTGATTTCCAATTGAAACATAATCCTAAAATGATAAGAAAGCAGTTTAAAACTTCAAATTTTATTTAAATCTTCCCCCCATTTATAATTATTATTTTTTTTTTTTTTTAATATTTAGGTGTGTAAACACAACCACTTATATACCCTAGTAAACAACTTGAATTTTTCAGCCAATATTCTAGTAGACATGGTGGACAATTATTGCTAGTAAAAAGATAGAACAATGCATATTCATTTATTATGCAACAAATAAAATATTTCTAATCTTTTTTAAACTTTACTACATTTGCAAAAAGGTTACTTGTTTTTATTGGATAATGGAATTTCAACAAGGATTAGACGCACTAAAAATCCTTAATTAGTGGTACGTTTAATATTATTAAAATCAAGGGAGTGTGCCCTTCACACGACTACCACAAGATACCTCCATAAAATATTGTTGCACTATCTAACTTTGACGCAAGTTTATCTTTGAACTCTTAGCAAAATTGCAAATCAACTTTCCACCCAAGAAAAATTGCGCATTTTCTGAGAAGTCTTTAGTATTTACTTAAAGAGCTTATCTTTTCGTTTTTTGGCCGTTGCAACATAATGGAGTGCTCTATATGTGTCTAATTTTATCTGTACCCTTTTAAACAACAACAATGACAATGGACGATGACACCATTACCAATCCCATCATAAATGTAGAGACGGGTCTGAAAAATATAGATAAAATTAATTAATAGGAACTATCTTAAGTTTTGCGGTTCTTTTCATTTTAATTCCAATTACATTTTAACTCTAAATAATTTCAATTATGCGAGGACAGTTCTTAAAGTAGTCTTTTTTTTGTGTTAACTTGTTCTAAAAATTCTAAAAATTGAAAGTCATCTTGGATGTTTTGAGAAGGGTCCCCACATAGTTGAGATTAATCTAAGTTAAAATGTAGTTTTGATTAAAATAAAAAAGAATCTAACTAATTGATATTATTCTTGTTAATTTTTTCAAATATATATCTTTAATCAATATTAAAAATTCTTGTAAGATTTTTTTTAATAGGATCTAATTTTTGTAAGGAAAATACTCTGGCCTATCAATTAAGCGGGATCAAATAGCCCCAAAACTGCCAATTTGCCTGCGCCCTTTAGCTAATTTTTGAATCAGACATGCGTACTATATATAAAAGGTTGTTTGCAAAATTATTAGGTGTTGGGTTTGAGACTTTGAGTTACAAATCATTTATTATTAATTTTTTTTTTTGTCACATTAAATAGAATTTTTCCTCCTTAAGATTAGATATTAGAGCACATGTTCAGTTTGTTTTTTATTTTTAAATTTTATATTTGAATAATGAAAAAATTAAATAGAACGTTGCCTTAAGATTAGATATTAGAGCACATGCATGTTCATTTTGTTTTTTTGTTTTTTTTTATCTTTATTTTTATATTTGAATAATGAAAAATTCTGAATTTTTCTCATGCAATGATGGTTCCATTTGGATTAAAACACAATCTTAATTCTTATGGGGGCTATTATTGTATGTGAAATTTTTTGATGGCAAGTCAATGAAGTCATGTACATGTTTTACATGGTACCATATTGTTAGCCAAACAGTACACGTTTTTTATGTATATGTTTAGATAAACCAAATTTTCATTTTCACATCATATATATAAACTTCCTTTGTTTCTCAATATTTTCCATCGCATGTATATATTAAGAAACGGATGATATATATATTCAATCAAAAATTCTATAATAATCAAAGTCTTCCTAAAGTGGATGATCACCTCCACAATTTTTTCCCGTATCTCTTAAACGAAAACGAGGGTATCCATGCAGTTTATATGGAGTATTTATTTTATCCAAAATAGAATTCCACAAGTTATGTATGTTTCGGGGTTTTTATTTCTTTTTTCCTACCTCTTAGTTGGAAAGAAGGCAACGAATAGCATTATAAATGAAGAATGTGATGAAAAACACAACTCAAGTAGTTGCACATGAAACTAAAAGCACTTATTAATCAAAGTTAACAAAAATAAACTTTTTACTCATTTAATTTTCCACAAATACCCATTTATCAAGCTAAGCATTAATTAGGTGCTTACAAAGGTAAGTACAACACGTGATGAAGTAGCCTAATTTTAATTTGTTACAACACCACCTCCCCAAAAAAAACAAAAAAAAAAACAAAAAAAAAACAAAAACCTTAATTTTTATATAACATTATTATCAACTTAATTAGAGGCCATATGTCCCCATCCACCTTGTTAAACCAAAAGTAATAGCCATAGCAAGCCAACCGCCCAATAAAACCCTAATAGAAGCCCTTACAACCGGTGCTCCTCCTAGGAACGCCCCTAACCAGCCGAACACGGCCAATGCCATTGTCACTGCCGCCACCACCACACCAACCCTCACCTTATACTCTTGTATAAAGGAGGCCGACAAAAGCGGGACCATAGCCCCCACCGAGAATGCCAAGGCCGAGGCTAATGCCGCTTGTAGAGGGTTTGGCAACCCCTCCTCATCTCTTTCCTCCTTTTGATCATCTCTTATGTTATCTCTTTTTCTTTGAGCAACCTCGGTATCGAGTTGAGAGTACACGGACAAGAATTCACCTATGGCCATGCTACAAGCCCCGGCGACTAGGCCAGCAAAACCAATGAGAATCATGGTTTTGACATCTTGTTTCACCGCACCAACTCCCATCATGAGTGATGCGGTGGAAACAAGCCCGTCATTGGCTCCTAAAACCGCGGCTCTTAGCCATTGAGCCCGTGTCGTGTAGTCAAACAAGTCCTCTTCTTTCTCCACATCTTGTTGGTGTTGGCTCTCTTCATCACCCATGTGGTGGTTTCCTCGAATTGTTTCGAGCTTGATGGTGTTGGGGCGTACGGTTTGTTTGGATTCCATGTGGGAAAAAACTCGAAAAGGGTTGATTTTGGAAGGAAGTTTAAGAAAGTAGGAGAGAATTTTGGCTTAGAATGAAGGTGATAGCTCTAGTGTTGTGAAAACATACTCTTTGAACTAAGCTTTATATAGAAGGAGGTTGAGGTACTTTTGTATATTTGTCTTAGTGGTTATTTTCCACTAAGATAAAATTATGTAATATTGCACATAATTGGACATTTATGTAATAATTAATTTGGGGAAAATACTGTGTTTTGCGTGGATAATGATCAAATGGATTTACTTTTTCCTAGTGGAGTGTGGCGGACACAAGCTCTTAATTAAACAATTTTATTTTATTTTTAATTTTTTAGACAGGGCCTAGTTTGAGAATTTTACGTTAAAAGGTTGGTTTCCCACTAAAATTAATTAGTGCAAGTGGCCAAATTTCTCTTACAAATATATGTAAGCCGACATCAAAATGAATATAAACCAAACTGCTCAGGGAAAATTGGATTTAGAATACTACATAATGAAACAAATTGAAATTTAAAAATTGAATTCAATTTTGTAAAATACATGTTTCGTTGCAAATATATGTGATGTGTTTGTTATCTCTCCAATAACTTGATCCTTATTTATGAAACAAATTGAAATTTATAAATTGAATTCAATTTTGTAAAATACATGTTTTGTTGCAAATATATGTGATGTGTTTGTTATCTCTCCAATAACTTTATCCTTATTTATGTATATGTGCGTACATCTTGTTTCTTATTTGATGACATAAGTAAGGACTTTCTTAAGGGTTAAATATTTATGTTGCGTAATTAAGGACTCTAATATACATGTTGTAGATATGATCTTGCTTTGGAGTCTTATGTTATGAGGAAAATGAATTATTGGTGTAGATATGTTGACAATATGTATAAACCTAAAAATAGTGGCACAATTTAACCAGTTGGGCTAAGTGATCAAAATTGTCATATCCATGTTTGCTCCTGAAAATTTTTACCTACACCCCCCTCTAGGGAAAGTTCCCTACTCCCCCCTCCCAAACTACGTCGTTTCTTCCTGCATTTCCATTTTTTTTTCTTTTTTTGTTACTTCATTCCTTTCTTATTTTTCAATATATATATATATAGGGTTGAGATCCGGTGAGAAGTATCCTAAACGTGAAAAGCGCGAGAAAATCAAATACATTGGTAATACATTGCGGATACATTGATAAAACACTGTAGATACATTAAAAATATGTTGCGGATACATTAAAATCTAGTGACACAAAATTATGATGAGCATTGTTAAAATTAATACTTTGTCACACACACTATGTATTAAATTATATTATGCATAAAAAAAAGGTATTAAATTATAGTATACATTTAAATCTAGTGTAGGTAAAATGGGTGAGATAAATTATCATTAGTATTACTTAAGTTAATACTAAATCATGCACTCACACAAAGCCATCTAAACCATTAATACCCAAATCATAATTTTAGCAACCACCTAAGAAAATTTAGGTACATAAGATCGTATAATTTGAGCTATGTTCTATATTTTAAAAATTACAGGTGCTCTGTTTTCATAGTGCTTAAGTTGAGTGATTCTTGTCAAATAAAATTACAAGAAATTGTACTCAGAACTTTATCTTCACAATGGGATGACATAAAGTGAACAAATTTAGAGACAAGTCTTGAAAAGTCAATTTAAAGGTTACAATATTTCATTTAAAGGTTAAAACAGGGGTTAAGTTGCCGATTTATTAACAGCTCTAGATACATTGGAAGAACATAATACATACATTCAAAGTAGAATACAAGTACATTGAAATCACCTTATAGATACATCAATTTCATTTTCTATAAAAATGGACCTAGAAAAATCAATTGCGTTTTTTTCTCCCAAAAACAATTGAATGAATATGAATTATAAATTCTCCATGTTTATCCAACAACAATATAACTCAAATTTTATCCTTCGCAATGGTAAAAACATCATTCAAAATTTCCATTAGAACCCGGCCTCACGAAAACCAATTTGTCAGAATAAGAAGTAGTACGTTGTTGTGGAGGCCAAAGAGCGATCAAGTGAGGTGGCAAGGACTTTGTTTGTGAGATGGCAAGGACTTTGTTTTCCAGGTGGTCAGAGTAGAAAGGGTTGAAGTAGTACAGGGGCAATTTGATTGTCGTTGGTTATTAGTGGGATATTAAGAGCAGTTTTTATTTGTGCAATAAAAGTTGGTGAAAATTACCAATAATATCATTAATGATGTGGGTTGAATAACAGCCATTGGATTTTCTAGACCTAAGGGTTGTAATTGCTTCTCACACTTCTCACGTGATCCCAAATATATATATATATATATATATATATATATATATATATATATATATATATATATATATATATATATATATATATTCTCTGGTAAGAACTCATCTTTATATAAGAACTCTCTTGTATATAAGAACCAATCAAGGTCATTGATCAAATTTGATCTAAACGTCCTAAATGCAACCTTAGTAATGACGTTTTTGTAAATTTCATAGCTAACCTCTTTCTTCTCTAGCTTTCCCGTATCACTTTCTCTCTCCAAAATATCCTTAGTTCTTTGTCTTTCTCTCTCTTCTTAATCTAATACTAAGAGTCTCCACGCCTATTTTTGATCAAATCGGCAGAATTCTTCATCAAATTGTTGTAAGGTTTGCAATTTCATCATCAAAATCTATTTTGTTATTTGAATTTCTTCATTGCATATAGTATGTTGTACAATGTTCAATTTTTTTTTTTTTTTTTTTTTTTTGTTTTTCGGCTCAATTTTTTATTGCTTTGCTTTTTCTACTTTTGGTTATTTAATGTATAATGTTCTATTTATTAATTTTGTCATTTTTTCGGCTTTATTGTTCAATTTGTGTTCAATTGTTTTGGCTTAAATTATTCAATTTGTGTTTGCTTTTTCCGGCCTAATTTTTTCAATTGTGTTCGATATTTTCGGCTTAAGTTTATCTGTCTATGTTCGATCTGTTCGGCTTAATTTTATCAATTTGTGTTCAGTTTTTTCAATGTCGTTATCAAATTTTCTATATTTTGTGCTTGTGTTCGATTTATCTTGATGATATTTTGCTGATTTTGTTGCATTTTATTGAATTATTAAGTCTAATTTAGCTACATTTTATCGAATGATTGAGTCTAATTTTTTTGCATTTTATTGATTGTGTGTCTATATTTTGAATTTCAAGTTTATCACTTTTTATTTTGGATCCTAAAGTTTATCTAATGAAGCCATCTTCTTCATCAGGTCAGTTATTCAATCAGGTTAATTTCTTGTAATTAATGTCAATGGTTAAATGTTTGAGATTTCTTTTCATATTTTAGTGCACATGTTCTAAACTATAATTGATCATGTTCTAAATATTTGTGAACATGTTCTAAACTATTATGCAAATGTTCTAAAGACTATTCATGTTCTATTGTACTTGGTGTTGTGAATGATTTTCATCTAAACAATGGCGAGAAGTCTGACAAATATCAGGTTGAGGACATTGATGATTTTTAAAGTACTCTATATTATGATGTATTTTTCATGTGATTATGTGAAGTTTTGTCGGATTTTTCATGATTTTGTTTTGTTTGGTTTGATCAATTAGATGATATTGTGTAAACTTTGTACATTTTAGTTATCACTTTAGTTAGATACTTCTGAACTTTGATTGCTTATAATTTTTGTTCCCTTTGCTCTAGTATACATAGCTCAGTTGAATCACCATGAGAATCCAGAATTAGTGTTCTAATGATCTGATTTGTGTCATACAAATTTAGGACATAAGATGCAAATACATATACAATGATTTGTGTTATAGAAATATAGGACATAAGATACAGAGACACATTCAAGCATACAACTACTAGTAACGATATGATAGAGATTTGATTTCATAACATTAGCCTACTAGCTCAACATATAGAGCATTGTGCAAATGCACAAAAAATGTGAGTTCAAATCCCACGTAGTCTCATTTGTTTATTTTAGAGACGCGAGTTTGTATGAGAGTATATTGTAACAAGGTTTTCATAGTCATTAATCGTTTCAAACCAATTTTTTTCTCGTATAACTGAGTACCAATTTAATTCACTTTTATTTATTTATTATTATTTTTTATAATACAGGACAATTTGTACTACATAGGTAAAAAAAAAAAATTAGAACACAGGGGAAAAATAATTTAGAACAAAGGTAGAAAAATTTTTGGAACGTAAGAAAAAAAATCTAGAACATAGGAAAAAAATTAAGATTATAGATAGAAAAAATAGTACATAAGTAAATATATATATACTTCCTCCGTAAACGGTTATTTGCAACGATGGGACATTTTCCCTCTCTACTTTATGTCTCATCGTTGCAAATAACCGTTTACGGAGGAAGTATATATATATATATATATAATATGTAAAAATAAGTGTAAAGGTGAAAACTAAAAAAGTCTATTGAATTTTAATCAACGGATGAGATTACAATCCCTTTTCCTTTTTATCCTTTCGTACTTTAGTTCTTTCTCTCTGCAATTCTAAGACCACTCTCAATGGTGAGCAAAAAAAATGCTCACCCACTTTCTCTCTACCCACTTTCTCTCTCAACAAATCAATTTTGCTCATGGGCAAATTTTAACCACATTTTCTCTCCCAATGGTGAGCAAAAAAAATGTCCACCCACCACTCTCTCTCTCTTACTTTTTCAATACCCCACCATTACTTTCTCTCTCCTACACAACACTTCTTTATTTATTTATTTCATTTATATTTTAACAATGTTACTCCAAATAAATAAAAACTAGTTTAAATTTGTGTAACTTATTTTTTTTATTTTTGTCTTTATCGTTAAAATTTGTCGTAAAATTAAGTACGGTATATAAAAAAATTGTAAAAAAAAGCTCAAAATTTGTTAAATGTTTTTATTTATTTTAAAAGCGGTACAATACTAGAAACCAATTACATTTGCAACGTCATGCGTAATTAAACTTAGGAAATCAAATAAACACAACAACTAAAAAATAACTCGACTGCGTACGGAAAAGTAGCTATGCCATAGTACTTGGCTTTATTTAAGTCGTCTAATTTCTCCCTAATTACGTGGCCCGTATCGTTGCCAAATATGTTCGACTAAATCACGTTTCAGAGATAGATGAATTTCTCTGTCACGGAGGGAAGCTTTTCGCTGTAGAAATGCGTTGAAGTCAAAGTTGGTAGGTCGGCCTACGTTGAATTCAAACGGTGGCGTTGTAGATGTTGATGCTGGTGTTGATTCTTGTTGATCTTCTTCGTAGAAGGCTCTTAGAACTTCGGCTCGAGTGTAGTTGTGGCGCTCATCTTCAACAATCATGTTGTGCATAATGATACATGCTCTCATTATGTCTCGCAGTATGTCCTCATCGTACGCCAGTGACGGTTTTCGTATTATTGCAAATCGAGCTTGCAAAACACCGAATGCTCTTTCAACGTCCTTTCGAGCAGCAGCCTGGTGGTCAGCGAACAATTTATCTTTTTGAAGTTGAGGGGTTGTGATACCCTGAACAAAAGTTGCCCACTTCGGATAAATACCGTCGGCTAAGTAATATGCCATGTTGTATTCATGGCCGTTAATGGTAAAATTTACTGGAGGAGCTCGACCATGCAGAACCTCATCGAACACTGGGGAACGGTATAAGACATTAAGGTCATTACAAGATCTAGGAATCCCAAAGAAGGAATGCCATATCCATAAATCCTGATCTGCAACGGCTTCCAGTATTAGCGTTGCTTTCTTGTTCCTACCGGCGTACTGCGCTTTCCATGCCGTTGGACAGTTCTTCCATTCCCAATGCATGCAATCAATGCTGCCTATCATGCCTGGAAAACCACGCAGTTCATTTTGATGCAGTATTCTTGCCAATTCATCAGTTGTAGGGTTTCGCATGTACTCGGTTCCGAACTGATCAATGACCCCGGTACAAAAACATTGAAGGGCAACTCGAGCGGTTGACTCACTGATCCGAACGTATTCATCCACGGCGTCCGCAGCCATGCCGTAGCCTAACATTCTTATCGCCGCTGTACATTTTTGCAGAGGTGATAAACCTAACCTTCCAGCTGCATCCCTACGCTGCTGGAAGTAAACATCACCTTCAACGACCTTGTTCATTATACGTACAAACAAAGGTCGTTGCATACAAAATCTTCTTCTAAATTGGGTGGTGTTGTACACAGGATTATCGGAAAAGTAATCATTAAACAACCTGGCATGTCCAATTTCCCTATCTCTTCTTTTCGTACCCCCTCTAGGTTTTTTTGAAGTGTGTTGGGATTGTGTTTGGGGCATGAGGACAGATGAGGTTTGGTATGTGAAGAGTTCATCAAAAAGTTGATCATATTCTTCAGTATTTGAAGAAGATGAGCTTGAACTTGAGCTTGATGATGGTCTAGAATACATCTCGTATTAATATTGTTACTTGATGAATGGGTGTGGTTGTGGATATGTGTCATGCCTACTATATATAGCGAAAATATCAAATGAATATGTGGTTACAAATCTGAATGACCACACCAAGTAAAGGAATCAAATTTTCAACCACGGAATAGGTATACTATGCTAGGTGTCAGTGACAAGTCTTGAGTGCAATAATGTCGGTATCAATGGCACAAAGGTAAAACATTATGATAAAGTTAATATAGGAAAACGTGGCATTAACCACACCACTAATACAACTTAAAAATAAAAGACTAAATTGCGCTTGATAAATAACAGACTACAGCCAAACATGCTTAAAGGCCTTGTAATTTACCCAGTAAAAAATTCTTGTACGACTCTTCTTCAGGAGTGAGTGGCGTAGGCGAATTCTTCATAGCTTGCACCATATCAAACCAGGTTTTCATCTTAAGAATGTCAAGTTCCTCTCTTTTCCTCTGTTCCTTGTCTTTTTCAATTTTGATCCTCTCTTCCTTCAGAATGGCCTCCCTCTCGCGAATTGTAGCGAATTCCTTCATTCGTTCGCTAAGCTCAGACGAACCACTTTCTGTTGCTGCTGCTTTCCCTTTATGCTTCGCCTTTGCTTTCTTGACACCCTCGGGTCGTTGTAAACCGCCAGATGAAAAACCATCCGTAGGGGTTTCATCCTCTACATCATCTCTGGACCTCTTCCCACTTCCAGCACTACCTTCTTCCTCAGCATCACAAGCGGCTTTCCTTTCCTTCAATGACATTGACCATCTCAGCTTTGGTCTCCACTTTGGATCCTTGTTAAGCATTTCAATTGCGTGAGGAAAAGTGAAATTGCGACCTTAGGCGACATGAAAAAGCTTCGCCGCACTTTTCATACGATCAGCTTCATTGTAACCACTCCCTCCCTCCGGAAGTCTACCTGCTTCATCATAGCAAGATATCCATTGCAGTGTGTCCGCTGCCAACCTTCTCTAGTGCGACGTCAGACTCTTAATAGGCCTTGGCGGAATTATATGCGGCTTCTGCTTATGCAAAGTTTGATATGCTGCGTGTACATTGCGCCATAGGCTAGTTGCTTTTTGGCTTGTACTTTTAATAGCATCCTCGCTAATCTGCAAGTACAACCCAATCAGAGCTTCATCTTCCGCAACAGACCAAATACGGGTAGCTCGTGCAGGAACCTGGTTGGGTTCCAACAAGCGAACTGCTGGAGGAGGATACTGCGGCGTCTTTGGTACGCTTTCCTCTTCGCTCTCATCGAAGAGTGTGTTACTACCAAGATCAGTTTCAGGTGTACGATCTTCATTAGCAGGGTTTTGTAGGGGAATCTCAGTGGGTGTCTTATGCAAGAACAATTGAAACTCGGGATTAGTTAGGAAATCATCACTAAAACCCGAAAATTGTTGACGAAAATTTGGGTTGTTTGGATCCATTAAAAGATTCTGCATCAAAAAACAAAAGATAAATATCGTTACAAACACTTACTCAAAAAACTAATTAAAATGATAACAAATCCACAAAAATATCAACAACTTTCTTCAATTGCATAATGCAATTACATTAAAATAACATATATACTAATTTTAACACATAACTACATGTACATATTAAAAAAAAATTAATTAACCAATACTTGCAACACTTAAGAACTATGAATTTAGAAATGTATTGAGAAAATATACACAACTTTGTTTAACTACATAATGCAATATAATTTCGTGGCCTAAAAATCGCATATATACTAATTTTATTACGTAACTACATTTATATATAGCAAAAAAAATTAACCAATAATTGCAACACCTTAAAAACTACAAATTTAGTAATTTATGGAGAAATTATACACAACTTTGTTTAATTACATAATGCAATTTCATTTCGTGGCCTATAATTTTTTTTTTCCATAAAATCACATATATACTAATTTTATTACGTAACTACATTTATGTATAGCAAAAAAAATTAACCACTAATTGCAACACTTTAATAACTACAAATTTAGAAATTTATGGAGAAAATATACACAACTTTGTTTAATTACATATTGCAATATAATTACATGGCCTACAATTTTTATTTTTATTTTAAAATCACATATATACTAATTATATTAGAAAAAAAAATTTAAAAATAAAAAAAACTAATTGTTACCTCAATATGGGTGAATTGCAACAACAATATTTTTCTACAAATTTAAAATACTTTTAAGAAAATTAAAATGTGGAGGATTTAAAGTGTTTACGAAATTATATCAAAATATATCAAAATGCATGTCTATTTATAGAGAATTTAATTTTATGACCGTTGGTAATTTTTTTATTTTTTTGTACAAAATATATTTTTCAGAAAATCAATTACAAATATATAACCGTTGTAAACGGCTATAATTTTTTGATTGGCTAGAACCTGCGCAAGCCACGTGTCATCGCCCCATTCGCCAACCCATTGTCACGCGTCAGATTCTCTCTTTTTTTTTTTTAAATCTGCTTTGATGAACAGTAACCCAACTACAAATATACTTATTTTTTCCATTCTGTCTGACAAAACTACGGCCCACTTGAATTACTGTTCATCAATAAAAATGCTCATGTTTTGAGCTTTTTTGGTTTTATTTATGGGCTTTTTTTTTGGATTTTATCATTTTCTCACCATTGTGGTTGGTGATCAAATTTTTTTGCTCACAAAAAATGCTTATGAGCAAAAAAAAACACTTACCATTGCTAGTGCTCTAAGCTTCCACTCTCTCTCCTCAGCTCAATATTAGCAGAAACTTTCTTTCTCTCTCCTCTCATTTCCAGCTTCTGCTACTCGGGGATTTCTTCGTTCTCCAGGTAACGACCTTTTGCTGGATTTCTGAGCTTCATTTCTATGTCGTTATTCTGATGTTATGATCAATTTAGTTCGAATTTCAGTGCGATTTTGCGACTTTTGCTCATCAATTTTTTCGACTTTTTTTCATCAATTTTGTTCGATTTTGCGATTTTCTGTTAGATTTTGTTCAATTTAGTTCGATTTCCTGTTTTACTAATTGATTAACTTTAGTTTCTTCCTTAATTTCATTGATTTGTTCGGTTCAGTCGAGTTTTTCCACCATTGTTAACTAATTTGAAGTTCAACTTGTTGATTTGATTGATTTTTGTAGTGGTAGAAGAAGCGTATGAGGAGATTGAAGAGGAAGCGCCGAAAGATGAGACAGAGATCAAAGTAGAAGAAGATCTACAGCTTTCATGATTTTTTCAGTGTTGTTGCAGCTTTTTTCTGGCGCCCATGGCGAATCGACGGCGGCGCCACCACCACCTCTACCACAGCAACACCAGCATCAGCCGCCTTTCTCGCTGATTTCTTCCCGCTGTTACCTCCATCGTCGGCGTCTTCTTCCTCTGCTTCTTCGCTCTCTCGCTTCTCGCTCCTCGTCCTTCTCGCCTCCTTCACCATGGCCACTCTCGCAGCTCATCTTCCATCTCTTTGGTATTCTCTCTCTTTCGCTTTCTCTCTCCTCTGACACTGTAATTGCAACAATTTTTTTGATTAATTTGTGTTTTTTTCGCTTTGTTTAGGTTGACGATGCTTCCGTCGGAGTTTCGATCTCTTCCGTTCCGGTTAGGGCTTCCGAATATTATTTTTGGTTTATTTGAATTCAATTTTGTGATTTTTAAGTGTTGCTTGGATCTGATTTTTTGATTTTGTTGTTTTCTGAAATGTAGGATATTGGAGGAAAATCTAAACTTGATATTTGGAGGTCTATAGATTCTGAATTTTTCTACTGTTGTAGCAATGCAAGCAGTAAATTTATCAGTATGTGTTCTGTTTTTTAGCTTGTTATTCCGATTCTTTTATTTTCTGCTGATTAATTCGGTCTCTATTATTTGCAGTATGAAGTAGTTTTGTGTATTTGTATGTATGTCGCAATGTCTGTTAATTTTTCCTACTTTCGTTTATCAGCAATAAGTTGGTTGATGATATATCTTTGCTCACTAATTTGCTCGCCTTGTTTTCATGATATAAATGGTATATTTCGAATTGTGAACTGCTGAATTTTGTGTGATAGTTAATGTGTGACTATCTCCGGTAATATTATCTATAAAAGGATGTTTGAACATAGTAAAACCTTGATATACTTTTTTGTCATAGATGTGAGTACTTTGTGAGGTTAAAAGAGTAATTAGATACTTCTGTTGTTTGGATTCTGTAATTAATTTAGTGTTTTTAATATGGTACAAGTCTTGTTACTATTTGTGTATGGTTGTCTTAATGTATAATCTCAATCTCATAACATGTCAAAAGATCTTGGATTCATTTTCATTTGTTTGAACCTGTGATTTCATTCTCATTGATAATTGATTACTCACATTGATTGCTCTAGTTGTTAATTGATTTTTGGTAGTTCATAGTGTGATTTAGTCAAAATTAATAATAGCTAATTATTTTCTTAGTGTAAATTTTAATGAGCAGGAGAAAGCATCATATGTTAATGAGCGGCAGAAGTTATCTTATGATAAGGAGCAGCGGGAGAAGGATGAGTTATCTGTTACCTTATTTTTGTAAATAGTGACTTCAATGTGGTCAATGTTGTCAAAATTGATATAATTACCTTATTTTTATATATAGTGACCTTCGTTATTTTTATATATAGTGACCTCTATATAAATGTGGTCAAAATTAATGTAGTTACCTTATTTTTGTATATAGTAACCTTTATGTAAATGTGGTCAAAATTGATATAATTACCCTATTTTTTATATAGTGACCTCTAAGTAAATATTGTAAAAATTAATATAGTTATCTTATTTCTATATATAATGACCTCGGTGTAAATGTCATCAAAATTAATATAACTTGATATAATTACCTTATTTTTGTATATAGTGACCTCTGGGTTGTTTCACACTATCAGATTATCTAGTGAACATTTAATGATTAAGATTGCTTGTTTTTAGTTTTCACCATAAGCTCTGTTTTCAGCGGAACTTTCCCGTATATATATATATATATATATATATATATATATATATATATATATATATCATTTCTAAACCTTTATTTTCTCTCTCTTCTCAGTTGTTTGTGAGAATTTTCTCTCTCATCATAATTTTTTTTCGATCTAATTTCTTCGCTCAATTAAAAAACCTTATTCTTCGTTGTTTTCATGGAGTTTTCTTCGATCGGAGGTTTTAATACTAATTGTGCAGTATTCTTCGATTTCAGATTTTGATCGTAATCCTAAGATTGTTGTGTTTCCTTCTGGTGTTGGATTGCTTGATTCGTTTGTTGATCAATGTGAATTTTAATTCAATTTGTCATTAATTTCATTGTTATTGTTTATTTTTCCTGGTGTTTTAATTCAATTTGTAATATTCTATTTTTAATTAATATTGCTTTTGTTTATCAATGTAAGTATTAATTTGGCGATTTTCATTAATTTTGTTGGTGTTATATTTCTCGTTGTTTTACTTCAATTCGCAATACTCTGTTTTTGTTAGGAAAAATTCACTGGAATAATCCCACCTTTCGACCATTTTAAATTAATAATTCCACCTTTCGATTATTATTTAATAATTCGACCTTTGGACATGTCTTTTTGAACAGGTTCGACCACTTAATAAATAGGACCAATAAAAATTAAAGGCACCCTAAATCCTAAGGGTTATTTTTAGTACCTCCAACAACATCCAAGTCAAACTTAATTAGTTCTTTACCAATTAATCAAGAATTTAATTGCTTCTACTTCAATAAGTCGATACTCTTTACAACTTTAATTCACTTTTGCACTGTAAAAAAGGGGATTATATTGTTTGATATATTATGAAATTCAACCTATCTTTGTTTAGGGTGTAATCTGAGTATGTTGTCCACCCTAAATCATAATTGTGCTAGTTGTCTGGTAACAACTCTGGTTCATATTCTAGTATGGTTATAAATATTTCATCTAGTAATGACATTCTTATACGGAGTACTCGTTAGAATCAAAATGTTTTGTGAAGTTTGAACATGCATCATCCTTTTTTGGAGCATGAACGTCATTATCAATCACCATATTACCCTCAAGCTCTATAGTTTCTTGTTCAATTCGAATTCTCTTGTAACATCAAGAAGAATCACCACCAATATTGTCTTTGTACACGATAAACTTGTTAATCAATTACGTATAGGAATTTTAATATCCTAATTATAACTCCTAAATCAGTACAAATTGGTTAACTAGTCAAAAAATAGCCCCAGCAAATTATCTTTCAATTTATTGACATTTTTGTCTACCTTTTCACACTTCCATGATAAAACATAAGCTTCTATCAAATTCTAAGGTTTCTAATTGAAAGATATGTAATTCTTTAACCGCTACTCCTAACTCTTTAAGAATCTTAGCTTGAAATTGCACTGATAAAATCATCGTGTTTTCGAGAAAGGAATGACTTATGCAATCCTCCCACCACACAAAAAAAAAGAGAATTCATATACATCGACTCATCATCTAATTCTCCCTTATCACTCGCTCTTCACATCACTGATCAAACCGATCACAACCATTTCAATCAGCTGATCGTACTTAACTTTCGCTTTGCACCTTATCCTTAACTATACCTTTGTAACCAAGACAACACTTTCAACTATTCTCTTTTCTACCTTAACTTTCGACAACATTATTATATCCTTTTCACTTACTTTAAGTACATGTACAAAGACACTGTACTACACCTAATTTAGATGCTCCTCCTTAATCCTTCAAAACAAAGGTACATACCTAACTACCTATTACTCTACTAGACAATTACCAAACCATAACTTATATCATGAATCATTGACCTTAATATTCCTCAAAACCAAAAGTAACCTCATAAATTAAAACCAAAAACAAAAAAAAAGACATAATTAAACACTTCATCTAATTAAGTATCTAAATAATCCTTAATCCAATAATTACTCCCATTTCCATCACACTTGTACAACACACATTAGCTGTAGCATCTTCATATAAATTCTCCCTTCTTTCACTCCCTTCTTTCTTTCTCTCTCTAAAAGTCCAATCCCTTTCTTTCTCTCTCCTAAATTCTCTCTTCCTCCTCTTTTCACTAGCATAATCAATTTCATTTTTTGTTCTAACGCCGGCAAACAACAAAACGACGTCGTTGTTGTCGCCGCCGTAATGAACCCTCATAATTACTCGAACCTACCCAAAATCGAATCGGACACTACACAGCCGCAGCATCGAGGTGTTCCGTTTCACCGCCGGGCACTTTCCGACACCACTTTCCGATTTTCCGGCTATGAAGATGATGATTTTCTCTTCGACATTGAGAATTTCAACCTCTCTTCTCTAGACATCCCGCCTTCGCCTCAAGGCGGTGTTGCTGCTGGTGGTAGTGCTCTTCCGATGGCCGTTGATTCGTCGAAGTCTGACGAATCAAGCGGCGATAATCGGTCTTCTTCTACCTCTTCTAGGGCTGCTAACCAGCCCCCTGTAGCTCCGCACCTTCGGAGTTTGTCTGTTGATGCTGATTTCTTTGATGGGTTGTCGTTCGGTGGTGTTGGTGGTGGCGGCGGCGGTGGTGATAGGAGGTTTAGTAGTGAGGGTGGTGGGAATGGTGAGAGGAAAGTCGGGATGCATCGAAGAACGAGTTCGATGGATGGTGCTTCGAGTTCGATGATGTTTGAAGGTGAGTCTATGATGGTGGATGGAATCAAGAAGGCTATGCCTCCTGAGAGACTTGCTGAGCTTGCTCTGATTGACCCTAAGCGCGCTAAACGGTTTGATTCTATCCTCTTGTTTTGATTTCTGCATTTTTTTGGCTTCGATTTTTGTATTAGTTATGTGTTTTTGTTTGATTGTTGGGTCATTTTGTTGTATTATATAAATCCTAAGTTGAATTTGGGTTTAACCGTTTAATTGATTCTTGGTGGTTGAAATTCGAGTCTTAATTTCGTCGAAAAATTGTGTGGTTTAATTACCTTAATATTAGATGTCATAGTATTATTTGTGGTAGAATGTGGGTAAAGTTTACTGAAGCAGAAGAGTGATGCATTTAAGGGATAGGATGAAATGAGTTGGCAGTGAATGGGATAGAGTTTGGAGTTATGAAGTTCGAGCTCGAATGGTAAAAGAATCAAGAATGGATGTTGTTGGGGGAGCTAAATGAATTCTTTACCATATATGTTAAGGATGAGGGATTGGGTTCTTGATAAAGAAGCTTGTTTGATATTGAATGTTCTGATAATGAGTTTAATGTTCTGATATTGAGTTTAATGTGTATGATTTTCATTTTGATTATAGTTCTTTGCTGGATTTTGATTATTCGTACAGTTCAGTTGTTTGTGGTTAAACCACCATAAGGAAAAAAGATTTTTTTTTGTTTTGGAATGACATTGTTTTTCTGGTTTGGCTGGAGATAGATTTACCGTGTCAAATCGATTCTTACCTATAAAAAGTGGGGATTTAGTTGAATGAAGTTTATGCTTAGGATGCCACAGTCTTTATTGTTATGATGTGCAGTATTTTTGATAGTGTGGGTTAGGCTTTTATGGCTTTTTTAACGAAGAGATTACAGTGCACCACCAACTCTTTTAAGGACAAGCTACCAGACAAAAACTGAAGTAACACATAAGCTGTTTACCACATTTGTTAAGGAAAAATTATGGGGTTGTGGAGGAAGTTGACTTGCCCACAAGAGTGTTACACCATAGGAGGATAGTTTTCAACTTAGTGTCGAAGAAGCGTCTTTCAAAGGTTGTGTATCACATACATGTGAGACTGATAATGGGCTTATGACCTAGAAAAGGCCTTCTTGATTTTGGAATATAAAATTAAATCTTTTGACATCTGTCAAGTATTATTCTAAATCTAGATAATTTCCTTAAAAGTTCATCCAAAGGTCTTTAATCACATACAAATGTAATCGAACGGTGGAAAGCTTTGGAAGCTTAAGTTTCCTTGTGAAACTCTAATTACCAAAAACTGAATCTAACAAGTAGTGAGGAGTAAAACATTTATCTTTTTCCAATATTTGTATGTGGCCTAATCAACATTAAAGCCTTGTTTAGCAATCATAAGATCATATATAGTACTCCCTCTGTCCTTTTATTTTTCTCCATTTGACTTTTCACGGTTTCCGAGACACGTTTTAAATGTTTATACCTCCTATTTCATACGCGTAAAAATTATATAAACTTGATATTAATTTAATATAAAATGAGTCGAATCAAACAAGATTTGACATGGCTATATTATCTTCTGTAAAATAACGAAAATTTATAGTCAAAACTTTGGCAATGGGGGAAAAAAATAAGGATGGAGGGAGTATTAGCCATGTGTTGGGTAAAAGGACCAATAAAGGCGTTTTACACAATAATTGTTAGGTGTTAATTTTTTTAATTTATGGTGAGTTTAATATATATTGTACTAATATAGAATAATTGAAACAATTTTCCTCCAAACATTAAATGACCACTAGAAATATTAATAAAATATTAAGATACTTAAAGTTTATTTAAATTAATGTTTAGTTGTTTACTATCAAATTGATATTTATTTTGTTTTCAATATTTTTTATAGTTAATTTTTTTTAAAAAATTAATTACTTAAAAAAGGGAAGTAATGGGGCTTTCTAATAAATTAAAACCATTTAATAATGTAGTAAAATTTATTTCACCAAATTTTCCAAAAAAGGGAAAAGGTAAGTGAAATAATGGTGAGAAGTAGGCAATAAGAAAAGCATCTCAAATTTCATCAATATTGTAAAGCCTATGTGACCTATCCTCCTTTTGCTCCTCCATCTCCTCTTCTTTGTTCCTTCACTTCAAGTCAATCAAAAGACTTCAACTACGCCTTCCGTTTCGTAATAATTGCAATACTTTGACTTATTCATATATAGTTACTTTCACTCTACTTTTTATCAATATATAAAAAATATATACTGCCATGTAAAAGTTTTGGATTAGTCTTTATGTATATTTTCATTAGATGAGGCTTTTATACTTTTTGATGTTATACTCGCTACGTTTTCTTTTCACTTCCTTATCATGGGTGTTTTTTTTACATGCATCACTTATATATTTGGTAACTTTACATATTTTATCATTTCTCTCTCTTACTCTAGACCCCATTCGAATTATTTTTTCATTTCTATCTCTTATGGTCCCCTCTTAAATAATAAAAAAAATCTACTCTTTCTCACATATTCTCTTTCATAATCCCCATTTTACTTTTACTATAATTTATTATTCATCCACTCACAATATTATGTTATACAATTTACTCCTAAAACTTCCTGTAATCCCAAGTGATGCATTTATAAAAGAGAGAGTAATTACAAATATTAATGGTCAAAATTGTGCATTGGCACGTGTGTCGGTCAAAAGTGTTACGATTATTGTGAAATTTAGAGAGTACTATAATGACTATTGCTTACCCCATAAGCTCACAGTTAGACAAATTTACTTATTTTGCCAATATTGGTCATCTTACGCAATTAAATAATTCCCGATAATTAAATATATATGCTCCCTCCATCACAAAAAACCACATTTAATTTTTCACGGTCTAAAAAAAACACCTTTGGTTGCGAATATCTTAAACTACTTGTCAGTATAATTTTAAAAATATTACATATTATAAAACTACATGCTACATATCCATCGAAATAATATCTTTCTATGCAAATCCGGTTAGTGGTTTTCAAAGAAATTGGTAAGCATCCTATGGGAGTGCTTAAAGTAGAGTAGCTAAAGCAGGCCAGCATTCTTTTAACCTTGATTAATTACCAAATCTTGTTTGAGGGTGTGAGATGAAGGGGACTTTTTCCCTGAATAAAATTCTACAGTATATTTATCCTTTAAGGTCCTTCTGTGTCAGCTAAGTGGCAACCAGAAACTCTAACCCCCTATCTGTTCTCTAATGGCTGTTCCACTTCCATTTTTTTGGCTGTTTTGAAATAGTTGTTTCACTTCCCTTATTGCTAAAACCCTAAGAAATGACATCCTTACCCTTATTTTATAACTGAACCTCCCTAATGACCTTATTTAACCCCACCTACCCTCACTCATAACTCCCTTCTTTGATATTACCATCCCCTAATAAACCTTCTTTCTCTCTCTTCCTTTTCACTCATCTCCTTACCAACCACCAGCCCCCTTCCTGTCTTTTCTCCAACGTGACAGCTAATCTGGAGGCAAACACCCTTTCTCTCTCTTCTCACTCGTGAGTGTTGTTATCTGGCGAAATGTGGTAATTTTTAGTTTATTTGTCTGCTGATTTGAAACTCTTATAGGTCTGACAATCCATAGATCTGTATTTTAATCTGTGTTATTCTTTTGTTTCATTCAGTTGTCCAATACTAACTTTATTTCTTATAATTGTGATGATTTTCATATTTTGGTGGAATACGGGTGAGGCTGGTGGTAGTAAGGGAAGGTGTGGTGGGATAGTTGTGGTGTACAGATGATGGTGACAATGGTGGTAGTGGGTGGATATAGCTCACAGCGATATGTGATGAACAGTGGTGAATATAGCTGCCCTACATACCTATGTTTTGCTTAGGGGTGAAAATTATTAGGATTTAATCTAAAGTCAAATCCAATCCAACCTGAATCTTGCTTATTCGGATTGGATTATTTTTTAAAATGGATTGGAATGGATTGGATTGAATTTTTGGATTAGATCGGATTGAGGGTGTTTGGAAATTGGAATCTTGGATCCAAAATAGCCTAACTACCCGTTATTGATTGGATAACTAGTCCACTTTAAAAGTTAAAAAAATGTTGATACTATGTTTTTTAAAGACAGTGTTATGCTAAGAAAGATGTGTTTAAGGCTTATGGGTCAATGTTTGGGCTTGTTAGGGTCAATGTGTATATACATTGTAAGTCTCTTATAGTAGAATATAAGGTTTAGAGGCCATTGCTCAACATAATAATAAAATAAAATAAAATAAAAAGAGAGTGAAGTGATAATATAAATTTGGATTTTTGGATTGGAACCAAATTACCTAATTCTAAGTCAGATTGGATTAGAGTTGGTGGAAATTCATTTGGATTTTTGGATTGGAACCAAATTACCTAATTTTAATTCTTATTGTTCTAGAGTTGGTGGAAATTCAGATTGGATTGAATTTGAGCCAAATCCAAATCGAAAACCAAAATTTTCACCCCTACTTTGCTTACAGGGGCTAATCTGATGCATTTTAACTGTATTTGAACTCCTGTAGAAGATGGTGGTGATAGTATATATTTGTGGTGATCGGAAAGCTGTAGTGCTGGATCGAATGCTTTGATGTGGAATAGTTGTTTAATATGAAAAAAAAGGATACCTTATAATATTAGAAAAAGAATGACTATAGTTTCAGATTGTAACTATTATTTTTACTTCGTACTCTTGCTTAGGTTTCTGCTAATTAATGTCCCTACTTTTTGGCATAAGTTCTCTTTTTTCTTTATAATCAAATTGTTTTCTAACTGATTTCCCTGTGGCCTAATTAATATAGAATCATTTTTGAACACATTCAACAATTATTGCTATGTAATTTTGTGTAAAATTGTCTTTTTGGTCAATCAGACCCCTTGCCTGATCCTTCTCATTATTTTTTACAGGATTCTTGCAAACAGACAATCTGCAGCAAGATCGAAGGAAAGAAAAATAAGATACACTGGTGAGTTGGAGAGGAGGGTACAAACGCTGCAGACAGAAGCAACTACCCTCTCTGCACAAGTTACATTGATGCAGGTAAGTACAACAAATCACTATGAACCTCTGTTTGGTTTTCTTCATGATTCAATCCCTTTTGACGGTGCATCATCTTGTTCTCTTTTTCTTTGATCCCACTCCCTGTTTAGCATTCATGTGTTGTTCTCTTTCGTTGGTGTAAATCCTCTCTGTTTGACATGTTATCCCTCCCATGCATGTCACCACGAAATTCATTTCCGTGGCGTCAATAGAGTTGCTGTTTGATCATTTCAATGGCATTTAATATGTGGGTTAACATTTTGATCAAGTTGATATGCTAATTTGAATTTTAAATGAATAAATCAATTTGTGACCTCCATTTGCTTGTATCAGAAATGCTTTTCGATAAATTAACTTTTATTTATTAGCATACTACTTTGTAGCTGTACAAAAACCTATGCAAATTAAATTACTAATTTATCAAACACCTTTAATGTTTGGAAATCTTGTCATCCTATCTACCAATGGCTTATCACTGTTGCTATTTACTGGCATGCAGACAGTGCATGATACTATATATAATTTGGTATATTTTACCAAGCTGAAATGATTTGTTGATAAAACTTATTTTTACTGACTTTTTTTTTCTTTTTTTCTTGGGTGCTATTTATGTTAGATTTTACTGATTAAAACTGTTTTTTTTTCTTCTTCCTATTCTCTACTTCTAAAGTGCTTATCACTTGTGGAGTTGTCCAGTGATTAAAACCAATTCGTATTGAGTAAAATTATTTTGACCTATTAAAATTATTAAAATGATTTCTCTGATTGGCTGTTACTGAATATTATGATTGTATCCAGGAGAGCAGGGCCTTTGTAGTTTCATTTACAGTATGGTTGCTAGTCAAAAGGATTAAACATTTTTCATTAATAGAAGTTGTCTAGATGCTTGTGTCAGATTTATTGGAAACATTAATTGGACCTACACTAGTATTTACAAAGTATTTTGTAATGATTTTAGAAATATATTACATGGTAACTATGAACTTTGTTTTCCTAAGATAACCCTAATGTTTTAAGAAATCCCATAGTATTCATAAAGTTTCAAAATATCTTTCAAAGTAGTCTTATATGTAACAGAATAGTTTTGGTCTTTATGGTAGCTCTGGTCACTTACCTATTGCTAGTCTATGAGTTTTGGCCTCTAAGTCAGGATTTTTTTTTTAATTTTTGATTTTATTTTGTTAGGTTTTAGCGTTTTACTCCACTTCTGTTCGGGTTATGTTGGAGCTAGAAAGATTATATTGTATTTATCTGCCCTGTAAACAACTAAGGATATATGTAAATTTGAAGTGATTATCACCTCAGCAACCTGCTGAATGGATTGAAGAAAATGCTTTATGCTGGGGATATTATAATTTGATTTGTTTCTTAGTCAATCCTCAACCTAATCAGATCATAGTCCAATATTATTGGGCTGTGATGTATCTCTTATGTTAGTTCATGTTCCAGTCTTGAGTCTTCACTCTCCTCCGAATGTAGTTTTTGACACCACTATTATATTTTTACTTTTAAGAATTTTTTGAGCCAAAAATAATCTTTTATCATGAAAAAGTAATACAGTGAAAAAAACTGAAAAAGGCAAAACCTTTTGAATCATTGCGCGACACTGAACTCAAAATTTCTTGTAATTGTTGAACATTACCCAAGCTGGAATTTAATTTTGTAATAAAATAACAGCTACAGATGCTTGGAGTATATTAGTTTAGGGTTTCAATGTGGTGTCTTTCAGTCCAATGTAACTAAAAAGATTGGGGTGTGCCTGCTGAAGTGATGCTAATGTGTACTTGCTTGAGAGTTCCAAAATATAGATATCTGTATGGCATATCTCTGTTTTTGTCATCACTCTTTTCTTTTTCTAGTCAGAAAGCAAAAGGCTATTGTGGGTTGGGGGGTGTCCGGGTGATAGAGAGGGAAAGGTGAAGAAGTGAACAGTCGAATCTTTGATAGCTTTGTTTGGCTCATAGAAATTGTCATAAATGATCTTTGACAACTCAGGGCAAAGCCACTTCTTTTCTTGACCAGCAATGATTTTCCCCCTCACAATTTTCTAGGTTTCAGTATGATTGTTTCTTTCTATTAAGTATCAATCTTTAATAATTCTAAGTCAACTAACTCATATACCTTTGTTATATAATTAATTTTTTTTTTTGAAAAGACCTTTGTTATATAATTTACGAATGATAGATTAAAGATTTAAGGTTTCTTGGAAAAAATAGCAGTTCATTATTCCAGTTTTTATTCTCATGTTTATTGATTTTTTTTCCTAACTGTGTTTCACTTGCTCCTGTCTCTGTGTTCCTGTTTCCTGTAATAAAGTTTAACCCTGGGTGTGTTTGGTTGATGTAAAGTGTTTCATGGAAAATCATTTTCCCATTTTCCCTCATTCTCCTTTGTTTGGTTTATAAAGGGTGAAATACAATTTTCCAAATGGTGGAAAATTACACCCTAAATGGTGGAAAACATTTTCCTTTACAAAAGAAAGGAAGCCACATTTTCCTACCTCCTTTTTACTTCCCTCTCATCCATCCATACCATTCCGCTCCTATTTCAATTTTTATTTTTATATAACTTTTCTTGTAAGGAAACAAACAAAGGAATACTAAATTGCAATTGGAATTTTCTTTGAAAATATGTTCTCTATTGTTTCATTGAAAATGTTTTTCGTCAAACCAAACAGAGCCTCCATGGGCCAAAATTATTTGTGATGTGGGATTGAGGCCCTAGATCTAATGGACATTACATGCAGGCTTCGTATATTTTGACGGAAAACCTTTTCTAGCTTCAGTTGTTTGGTTTGTAAGGGTGAATAATGATTGTCCAAAGGTGGAGTGGAAAACCTTTTCCTGTTGAAAGGACAAAATGCTACAATTCCCTCCCTACTCCTGAGTCCTGACATCCCTTTCTTATCCTCCCATCTATTTCTTCCCATACACTCGCATTGTCCTTTTCCTCTCCTCCCATCTATTTCCTCTGTAGAATTTCTGAAGGACATAAACAAAGGAATACTATTTTAATAATTATGATTTTCCTTGTAAATTAATTCCCATGGAAAATTCTTTTCCTGGAAAATGTTTTCCAATCAAAAAATGAAGCCGTAGTTGGCATAAAGGCCTGATGGCCTTTTTATAATCTTGAAAAGGAACTCAAAATTTTCTTACCTTTGAGTAAGCTTGGGCTCTTTGGAAGAACCATTTGGCACTCTAGCTTTAAAACTAGGTTTTAAATTTTATGAAACATGCAGCAAAATCTAGATGGCATGTAATCAATACTTAGTTAACTACGGAGTACTAAGAAACATGCATTTAGATTTATGAAGAAGTCTTAAATCCTTTGGAAGATTTGTTAGTATTTATTCTGCGCTTTTTTTTTATTGTAATAATCCACCTAGGCTAATTATATGTCTTTTTTATGCAGAGAGATACTTCAGGATTGAATGTCGAGAACAAGGAACTAAAATTGCGTCTGCAGGCTTTGGAGCAACAGGCGCAACTGAGAGATGGTAATATCTGTTTCCATAAAAACAAAATTGTATTTGCATATGCACTTTGGTATTAAATGTAACCTAGTAATTTGTGACCATTTATTAAAACAAGTTTTATGAGTTTTATTGATCATCCCTTACCCCTGCTTTGTCTTTGTTGGCTGCAGCTCTAAATGAAGCATTGAGGGCAGAAGTTCAGAGACTGAGGATAGCAACTGGGCAAAATCTATCAGGCATCAACCTTTCTGCTGGCAGGGGGCGGTATGCTCAATTCCCGACACATTTGCAGAATGCACCATCCTTTGGTGGCCAGCAGAACCAGCAGCAGCAAGCTCAGATACTCCAGCAGCAAGCCCAGATACTCCAGCAGCAGCAACAACAGCAGCAGCAGCAGCAGCAGCAGCAGTTCCAAATGCCTGATCAGGCAGCTGGCAACAACCTGAGTGCTCATAAGGATCTGAAGCCGAACTTCATGGAATTCAATCACAAGGGTTAAGGTGATTCATGAAGCTTTGACTTTCTTCTAGAAAGTTGATCTTGCTGTAAATATAATTGTTGTTGACCAACATTTTCTGTACTTGTAGTTTGTCATAGACCCACAGTTTCAATACTCGTAGAGTCGTAGTCTGTTGTAGACCCACATTTCGTTGTTGTAAAATTGCTTAAAAATTTATTTTAGATGAACCACAGTTAGAAATTTTTTCTCCAACATCCCCCTTCCCCTAATCCCCTCCCATTTGTGCAGCTTTATACTGTGGTTCTTTACTGCCAACTATTGATTCATGGTTTTATTTAACATAAGAATTTTAAACTTTGATTAAAGATGAGTTTGAAATGATTTCCAAAAGCTTTAGGGAATGAAATTGAAATATTTGTGTTTGAACCTTTTTTTTTTTTTTGTTATGCTTCCTCCAAAAGAAAATTGTTCAACGGTTTGCTCATCGTTTAAGGTAGATAAACTCATTGGGTAGATGTAGCATGTATCAATCTTCTTACTCTAAGAGATCTATCAAATAAGGCAACGAACATATAAGAAACATGTTTCAAAACTCCGTACTATATATTTGTTACCACCCTTTTCTTGAAGATATTATCATTTTTTGTTCGAAAATTTTCACGGTTTTAAAGAGGAAGAATAGTAATGATGTTTTAATTTATTTGTTATTGATGACTTTGAATGCAATTATGGAGACATGTGCTTAAACTTGTCAATTTCTTATGTTATACATATCTTGTATAATGTCAAGAACCCACGTTAAAAATGTTTGACAAAATAAATGTTTTGCTTGACTTGATGCTTTGCCGTATTCCTAACACAAGTGATATCCCATAATGGAGACGTGGACCAATAGTAATGAATTTAAAATAAAAATAATTAAGACGTGTATGTGTTTGGAGAAATTTAAGTATCAAGAAGCAATATCATAAATATTTGTCACAAGACTTTTTTTTGCGAAAAATACATATAAATTCATTACCAACACAAACTGAAATATATAGGTTGTGAACTGGTATTATAATCTAGCTAATAGAAAGTAAACGCCTAGTGAAATACAAAATGCTTATTGCACAAAAACATCAAAGAAACATTTTCATAATTATTCAAGAAAACTACGATCGTGACGATAAAATTAATCACTCGTGATTTTCAAGTACATCATCTTGCAATGGAAGTAAAAGAAATAAAGTACTTCATAGTTTAGAAATAATTAGTTACACACATACTACACTCTCATCAACTAGTTAGTAACGTTAAGAAAGTTGTTGAAGCTCAAAATAAGTACTCAACCGTGGAAAAACCATCATTCCATGGAACTTGAACCTTAACCATGTTCTCTTCATATTCAAACTCCATGTCTTCCCCATTGACTCTACATGATTTCGGCTTTTCAGAAGCGAAAACCCTCATTTCTCCAGCCCCTTTCACACCAACTCGAACCACCTTCTCCTCATTTTCCTCACTGATGTCAAAGGACTTAACTGCTCCTCCGGAGTTGAGCATGTTTACAAGTCCAATAGGGGCAAGCTCGACGAAGTTCCAAGGTAAGATTGTCACCGGAGAGACTACAATGAGCTCATAATCGAAGGGATCAAGCGATATTTCAATGGTCTCGGATGGCTTTGAGAGGACTAGTTGTTGTGCCTTGCAAAGGTACATGGCAAAACATTCCACTCCTTCAATAGGGAAGGGCTTGTGACCATTTTTCCATTCCACATCTTTTGGGCCAGTCTTACATGATATAGGTTTGGAATACTCTGAATAACATTGATTTTTTCTAAATTCGCGGTTCCATCCTCCTCCTTGGCAATTAAATACTCCAAGAACTCCATTAAACTGCAATAAGTAAACACACAATCTTTGTTAAGCTTAAGAAAGTAATCAACAATTAGAACCCCTAGATGGATATCGCTATGAGTTCAGCTAATTGTCTAACAGTTTGGCACGTAAACTTTAAAAAAAGTTACTAGAAAAATGCTTAGCTACCTTATTGAGGTTCCAAATTTTGAGCATTGTTTTGCCATCATGCAAAGGATCAACAAAGAGACAATCCCTTGTAGGAAGTGCATAGTACTCGCAACGAAGGATTGAACCATCAGGCATGACAAGCCTCTTGAGTAACGAGAAGTTGTGCTTGCCAACGGCATCACTAACGTAAATTGGTCCACCAGAGATAGCACGAGAAGCAGCATGAAACTCGGCACATGGGTGGGTTGATTGAAACATGTCCCAGTCAGGGTGTATGAAGTTGCCCATCCATAAGCTGTTGTACGCACAATGGACCATGTGACAGCCTTGAAGCCAATATGTACCATTTATGTCACCATATGGATCAGTTGGCCAAAAGTCGTCCCCTGTTTAAATACCGTCACCCCACATAAAGAGTTACGACCACGTGTCAATACAAATGCTTAAATCATAAATAGAATTTTAAAAAGGTCCTCAACTCCTTAGTTTAGTAATGTTATGTTCTATTCATTTAAATTTCTCTTATCTCAATTTATTTTCCATTATTTAAACAGTTAAACTTGTGGTCTGGACTTATTTTAGGCCGACTTATGATTGTAAAAGAGAGCTAATAGCCCTTAATTGTATTATTAAACATTAACTGAACTTATGCTAATTTGTTTGTCCGGAAACTTATTTTTTTTAAGGGAAAGGAACAAAGTCTAAGAACGAAGAGGTTTAAACGTACCAACACGACCGAGACAAATGGTCTCAGTGCCAAGGAGCATGAAATCGTTACATTGCTCCATGCTAGCAATAACACCATTGCCTTTGAAATGCTTCTTTACTGATTCAGTTATTGCCTTGTAGTATTTTTTGGCAAGTTCAACCCTCCCTCCATGGTCCTCTGCCATCATCTCCAACAACTGCAACATCACCAATCAACCAAAAATAATGGTCATTTAAAGAAGTAATGACAAATGATGATTGCTTTCTACTCATCATTTTCAAGTTAATAGGGGAATTTGATAGGTGATGACCTTAGTTAGAAGGGTGTTAACATCTAATTAGTGGGTACAAATTAAATATTAAAGGTGGGTCGTTGTATTTTTTAAGAGTATATTACATCAATACATCATAAACTATAAAATTAAGTCAAAATTGGCATCAACACCCTAAACTATAACTTGGGTGCAACCAACACTCCGAACTATAATTAGCAGATATAACACCACCAACTATTGATTTGGGTGCAATGCGTGCCATCAATTACTCTCAATTTACCAAAAATGTCTCAGTTTAAGTGTCCAAAAATACCTATGGATGTTACACATTGCATCCGAATTAATAGTTGATGGTGTTTTAGCCGCTAGTCAAAGTTTAGAGTGTTGGCTGCACCCAAGATATAGTTGAGGCCAATTTTGCCTAAAATTAATTGGACAAAATAAAAAATCATTCTAAAAATGAGTCATAAAATTTGCACATGGCCTCCATATCCCACCAGCAGTCCACCACCAAGTTACCAACCCCTCTTTTCGGACAATATAAACAATACTCGTCTCAACTTTCAGACTTTTAAGACAAATACATATATTTCGTAGGATATGCATACAACTATACAAGTCACGTGTCTGTTATTGGCTATTTATGATGGTAGTTTTATTGTACTATCCTCATTAGACGGTTACAGCTTGTTAACAAGTTAGTTCCGTAGTTCGCCATTGCTTAAGATGAATATTTCTTGACTAGGACAAGAGGAAAATTACAGGCCATAACTAGCTTATCCAATTCCAATACATTTCATTTATGCCTAATAAATATTTGCTAAGGTCATTGGTCAAAATAATATAATGTCAACTTTTTTATAGACATATAGTGATGTGTGAATAGCCTTAAATTATTCTTCTAAAAACTTTTCTTTGCAGTTTATTCTATGGTAATCAATTGTAACTTGTATCCAATATATGACACATGCAAATATAATTGCTATAAAGTCAAGTTCATGGTAAAAATATTAATAATTGTATAAAATAAAATATGGAATTAAATTAAGGGATAAAAAATACTGAAAACTTACATGGATGACATCAACTTTGACTCCATCAATTCCACAATCCTCCAGGTGAGAATGTAACCCTTCATAAAGTTCATGGGCCAATTCAGGCTGGACCAGCCCAACACCATTATTAACAATTTTATCCACAGCTAGATCCTCCATTGTCATCTCAAGCCCCGGAGAGAGCTTCGGGGCAATAACTTGGGCCTTTGGTAAGCCTGGCACATTGGGCCTTACCCCTCCCCAATAGCCCATAAAAGCATGCCATACATACACATTCTCAACAGTCTTGAACTCCTCCTTAAGATCCTTTACAAAGGCCTTCAACCCCATATTGGGCCTATCATAATTGTTGTTATCCTTTGGACTCTTATAGTCCCTAAATTTGAAATTCTCCTCATACTTGATCAATCTACATGGCATTTGCTCCCCGGCCGATGTACGGTTTATCCCTTCTTGGTCGGTGATCGGGTCATCGTCGTGGCAAATAGATTGCCACCCGTCATCTATAAGCACGAGGCCGGGTGGGATGCCATTTTCGACTAGCCCCTTGACGCCTTCCCAAACACCTTGAGGCTCCACTTTGAGGTAAAATGCATCCCAAGTACACCATCCAAACTTGTCCACTATCCCTGGTGGACATTTCTCCTCCAATAGCTTGAATGTCCCTAAATGGGCCTGGACCTCCTTCATCATATCCTTAACCAACTTAAATGGGTCAGGCCCGGCCCTAACATAAAGGACAGCCCCAAACGAGTCGTCAACCACTTTTGTGGACCCACTCTCAACACAAACGTCTACATAATCTTCAACCGAACCGGGCTGGAGCGAGGCCCTAAATGGGCCCTCAATCAGTGGAAGAATCACAACATAAGGCCGGCCCAATTCCTCATCCGACTTAAGGATAAGAATTTGGGTCTCGTGCTCGAGGTCCCGCCCATTGGACCCGGTCCAATGGGTGGTCCACCACACTTTAAACCTGAAAATACTCATGAAAGGAACATCCTTGAGCTGGCCAACAGGCACAACATGACGGGCTTCCGGCCCAGAATCATCAAAGCCCACAAAAAGCCCACCAAAACCCGCCTTCGTAGTCCCCTTGATGTTAGATGGTACGTTGGACAATATCACATGACCATCCACCATGAAATTTGACTCTTTCAAGGTAACAACCGGAGACGTGCCATCACAACCATCGTGATTAGTAACTACATCGGACGTCCCAGTTTTTGCCTTGCTTATGCTCGGAGCCATATCTATGGACAATTTGTTGCTCAAAATTGTATGAAAAAATGAGCTCAAAAGAAATGAGAACTTTTTTTTTTTTTTTGGTAAACTACACAAAAACTAAAGAATATGGTAGTAACAATATAGATATATATACACCTTAAAATTAAATAAATTAAAATGGGAATAAATGGTGATAATTTTTTTAACTTTAATGGAATTCGCTAGAAGTTTGAGGTAGAGCTTGTAGTTGAGGATGTAAAGAACATGATCGGAAGGTGCTTAATTTATAGGCATTTATATGTATGATAGCATGAAAATAATGGTGGGGTCACAAATTTTTTATACAAAAAATAAATAAAATTAAAGGGGAATCACCGAGTCTAAGCTAAATTTGGTAAAATATGTAGAAAATATTTTGGTTGTATTATGAAGAGGGTCCCACTCTTTAAAATTTTTGGACTAAGATCATGTTAAAATGTTTTCTTAAATTGACATAAAATAAGATGATGTGGGGTTTTAGTTTTAGTTTGAAGGATTATCCATTGAATTGTATCTTTTTCTTGGGCGTGATTTATGGTGATGGAATAGTTATGTGCCGACGATTTTAATTTTTAGAGTAAATAACTAAATGACATTTAATTAAGATTGGCGTGTATATATTATACTCCTACTCTATGGAGTATGTAGATTTTGTATAGTTTGCAACTTTAATTGAGTCAGATGAGTCAGTTTGGGTTAGGTTTAATGCGATCTGTTATTTATGGAGTAATTTCTAACTTTGTAGTGCATTATATTTTTGTACCAACTTTTAGAACGAGATATATATTTTATGTATTTCTTTTTTTGTGCAAAGTATTGTATTATTTAGTAAAAAAAACTATATAGTAACATGTAGTATATATATTCGGATTTTTTTTTGTAAGAAACTACTTAATAAAATTCAGAGTTTATGAAAAACTAGCTAATAAAAAAAATTATAATAAACTACCTAATAAAAGATAAAATGTTGTAAAAATTACCTCTGGCTAGGTTTCCATCGTTGACCTAATTTTCCAGCGTTGACCCACCTCTAAACAACGGGAAACACCATCTTATAGTCCGAAACTACCCCCACCAACTCGAAATATCCTCAAACCACCCTGAAAATAGCCTAACCATCTTAAAAACCAACCCTCGTGGTGGTTTCGAGGGTGTTTTAGGGTAGGTCAACGCCGAAGAATTTGGTCAATGGTGGAAATTCGGTCAGAGGTAGTATTTTACAACATTTTACCTTTTATTAGGTAGTTTATTACAACATTTTTTTTATTAGGTAGTTTCTTACAAAATCTCAATTTTATTAGGTAGTTTCTAACAAAAAATCCTATATTTAAATAGAAGGTATTGGGTGTAGACTGTCATACGCAAATTGTTTCACTTGTTAGCTGATATGTTTCATTTGTTGGCTGATAGGATTTTTGTGTTGCCTGATATATTCATTTTGTTAGCTAATATGTTTTTTTTAATATTTGATATGTTCCTTTTGTTGGCTGCTATCAGACATCAGTTGACTGATATGTTTCTTTAGTTTTCTTATATCTTTATTTTGTTGGCTGATATGTTTGATTTGTTGGCTTATATGTTTCATTTTTGTTAGCTGATATGTTTATTTTGTTGGCTTATATGTTGCTTTTGTTTGTTGATTTTATCCTTTTGTTGGCTAATAAGTTTCAATTTGTTGGTTGTTATGTTTATTTTGTTGGCTTATATGTTCCTAATGTTGGCTTATATTTATCTTTTGTTGGCTGATATATTCCTTTTGTTAGTTGATATGTTTCATTTGTTGGTTGATATGATCCTTTTGTTGTTGTTTTTTTTGTGGCTAATATGTTCCCCCTTTTTTTTTTGGCTGATATATTCCTTTTGTTGGCTGATACGTTTTTATTGATGTCTGATATATTCCTAATGTTGACTGATATCAGACATCAATTGGCTGATATTGGTATTTTGTTGGCTAATCCACATTAATTAACCATTTCATCCAACAAAAAATAAAAGTAACACAAATTCAAAAAGTAACATATCATCTCCCAATTCGATCACCACAACCACCGCCACAACCACAACACACTCCCTAACTGCCCAACCAACAACAGCACCACCGCTGCTCCTAGGGCTGAGCAAAACTATCTGATAATCCGAAATTCCGATCCGCATCCGTTCCGAAAATTTCGGATATCAGATATCAAAAATTCCGATTTCGGATATCCGAATATCCAAAAAAAAAAGTCGGACATCGGATTGGGTGTCTGATCCGAAATCCGAAAAAACACTTCTTTTTTTTACCATTTTAAAATATTTTCGGATAAAAACCTAGATCTACTTATACGGTTATACCGCCCCCTACTCATTTCTCTCTCATCCCTCTTCCTTCATTCTCCCCCATCCTTCTTTATCTTCAGCATCTTATTCATTTTAGATCTAAGCGCTGCCCGCCCCCCTTATTCTCTCTATTCCCTCTTTCTTCTTAAACATTGTCTCTTTTTTCATTTTCGAAAATAATCATCGAACGGAGGATAAGTCTGTTTCACAAGTTGAAGAGGTGACGACGGTGGCGGCAGGTTCTGATAAATCCTGAGATTTGAACTTTTCTCAGAAATCTCCTGATGTTCAAGTCAAAGGTAAGCCTTTTAGTTTATTTGCATGTTTTGATTTTCCGCGATTTTTTTTTATATTTCGATTAGGGTTTTGTAAATTGGGGGCAGAATTTCGGAGACCCAATCGACTTAGAGATGGAGAATAAAGAGCACGTGTAAACGAAGGAGAAAAGTTCAAAATTATTTTGAGAGGGTAAATCTTTAAAGGGCGAAAAAAATAATCAGGGGTGTATATTCAAATTTCAGCCTATTGGGTGAAAAACAGAGAGCAAATTGCCAAAGCTGTGCTGAAGAGGAGAGAGAAAAAGTAGAAGAACGGTGAAGAAGAAGATGGTGAATCCTTCAATGGCGGAAAATCCTAAAGCCTACTTTTCTACGTTTCCAGATTTTTGTTTTTTGCAACATTTTATCATTACGTCTGCTTAGTTTTCGACGATCATCATTTTCTGGTCTAACCTCTTCAACCAAATGATTCTCTCTCTCCAGAATTTGATATTATTGCAATTTTAGTTTATAATTGTAGTTTATACTTATATAATTAATTACTTTAATTTCTAATTTTTGGACTTTTTTATGTATAATTGTTTTGCGATAATTGTACAAGTAGATCTAGGTTTTTATTAAAGAAGTCAGATATAGGATGTCCGACTTATCCGATCCGAAAATTTCGGATTTTCGGATCGGATACGATATCAAATATCCTGATTTTTGCCTAGCTGCTCCCCAACTGCCGCACAACCAGCCACCATCAACCAACGAACTTTACCAATGAGTCACAACCACCGTCCACAACAGCCTCGACCTGCAATTGCACCTCCCCTGCGACCTGCACCTCTACTCCCCAACTGCGCAACCAGCAACAGCACCACCGCTGCTCCCCAATTACCGCCCAACCAGCCACCAGCAAACTCCACCAATCAGTCACAACCACCGTCCACAACAGCCGCGACCTGCAACTGCACCTCCCCTTTGACCTGAACCAGCGAATCGCGGCTGAAGTACACTTCTCCGGGGAAACACTACTCTCGGTTGAAGCTTAACGTCGATGCTGTAACACCCCAATAGTTCTCCCTTCTCCAAACCACTTAGTTTAAATAAAATAGAGGAGAACCATTGGCATGTTACCGCCACGTGTTAAAACGTTAAGGCTTTATCAAAGTATCGTAGCGGAAAAACCAAACTTAAGTCTTTAAAATAACAAAGTTTAGAAAACCAATAAGTCAAAGCTTACAAACTGGAACCATAAACGCCCTTATTTAAAACCGAACCAATATTCAAAACCTAAATCATAAATGAAATAACAAAATATAAATAAGTTCAACACAAAGAACGAATACTCTCAATCACACTAATTCCTTGACAATGCGTATGCCAAATCCTTGAACTTTACATCATCAAGATAATCTGTGCAATACTGCTCCCCAATAATACAAGTGTAATAATTGGATCATCACAGGGTCATTCAAAGGCGAAGGCCATGACCAAAAGAAAACACACAAAAGCATGCAATCAGCAAAGCTGAGTACATACAAGCTACAACGCAACAAACTTAACATGCTCAACTAATTCAAGTAAATAAACATACATCACGAATTCATTAATCAAGACTCGTCACTTAAATAGTTCAATCAACTCAACATGCTTACTTACCAATTCCAAACACTTGACTCTTTATATTTAATTTAAGTAATTTAATTTGGAGTAAGCAATAGACGAGGTTGTCCAATCCACCAAATCATTTTGGTCCCAAATGACCATTTAAAATAAAAATGTAGCGCGATGCAAGAATGGGCGCGACTCCATTCTCACAAAGTTATTCCAGGATCCCATTTAACTTTCATTATAAAATAAAAATGTAAATACCAAAAGAAAAGAGGACATGTTGATCAAACAAGCCTTGGAAAGCCACGAGCTACCATCGTGTACCCTAACCATAATTGTCAATACTCTAGAAGTGCACCATATCCAGAGTTTTATTGCTCATCCATGTGTTCACTTTACGTGATTACAGTTTAATTAATAGCCGACTCATTCGAGTAAACCGTACATAATAACCATACATATAATTCACTTTTAATCTTATTTAGGACAACTATGGTCACATCACAAATTGACCTTTAATTCCATTAAACTTCCTAGATATCCAAAAATTTTGAACATAGCCAACCCACCTAACCATTTCGGCTTAATCCACCTTTACTCAACATACTAAAAAGTCATGCTTGAGTAATAAATAAAATAATAATAACCTCATGGAATAATTAATATATTCATTGTATTTAAACCATTCAATTCCAATCCTTCAATAATCCAAATGTGGTTAACAAACCAATCCAATAAACACATGCTTGTATCAACATTCCATACAAATAATTAATAATCCCATTCAACATGTTTGCATCCATAATTTCATATAAACATCCAATTCACCAAAACATGTCTCATAAACATAAGCACATGAATTAATTCAATGTTTAAACAAACAATTTCCATTCAAGAGTTCTCTAGACATGAAACTAAGTTCTTTCCCTTTTGGTACCTAAACATGATACTACTTACAACGAAGTAGACATGTACGTACCTAGTATAAACAATCCTTTGTGCCACTTTTAATCAATCAAAAGTCTCTTAGGGAATAATCACCTTCTATAAAACAACCAACAACCAAATATTAATTCACAAAAGTAATACAAATTTGATTAAAACTCCCTTAAAAATATGTTTTCATGCTTAATTAATCATTGAAAATTCAATAGGAACAAAAGCCCCAATTTAATTAATTATTAGAACCCTAAAATCCCAATTTGAATAAATTAAAACCCTAGGTTTTAGAATCATAAAATCTGAAAAATTAAAACATGTATAAAATCTGAAAACACGAATTTAAACAACCAAAATATGGTTTTTCATACTAATAAAACTAATTTCAAACAATTAAATCAAAAACCCAATACAATACTTATATAATTATGCAAATATAAATAGAAATAAGGGTGAAAGAAGAAGAGGAAAACCAGCCAAGGTGGGAGGCCGGGCTGGTGGTTGATCGTTGGCGGTCAGGGGAAGCCGGCGCCTGTTTCCGGCGAGAACAAGTGGCGGTAGCAGCTGAGCAGCGGTGGCAGCAAAGTGAGCAGTAGCTCACGTAGGAAGGAGGGGAAAAAAAAAGAAAAGAAAAATAAAGGAAAAATAAAAAAAATAATATAAAGAGAAAAGAAATTAACTAATTAACCTTTTTGTGTGGGGAAAAATTTAAGGATTCATAGGGTATTTATAGGAGAGAATTGTAGGGTAAAATTAGACCTCATGAAAATAATGGGTCAATTAAATAAACAAATGGGTTAGACTTTGTTTTTATGATCATGAATTGTAGGATATAGGTTCATAAAATAATTTAGCCTAAAATAATTTTGACCCAAATTAATAATTTGAAGCTTTAAAATAAAATTATGGAAAAATACAAATAAATATTATAAATAAAATAAATTTTCATTTATAAATTATTTAAAAATATGGGGGATTACAGATGCTTTGAAGATCATTCAATTAGGGTTAACGTTGGTGGATTGAAATGGAAATCTGCCGAATCTCAGAAATTGCGAACTCCACACCTGCAATCGCACCACCAAATTGCAAATTCATTGCTTCACATCTGAAATTGAAACCCTAGAATACGATAATCGGAGGAATTTTTTCAGGCGGAAAAAATGAACATGGAGTTTTCCAGGTGGAAGAAAGAAGAAAGAGGAGAGAGAAAGGATCTGCAACTTTTTTGATTTTCAGAGAGAAGAAAAATGAAGAAAGCATAAATTGGAGAAAGGAGAAATAAATGTGCCGCACGAAACATTTGGTGCGAATTGCCGCACCCAATAGTTTGTGTATATTAAATTCGTGTTTAAATGAAGTATGGAGTAGTATGTGAAAATTATTGTATTAGATAACACTTTGAATGAAATAGAGGGATATTGATTGATGAGTTGTATGACCAAGTGAAATAGAATATTATAAATCAATACTCCATATAACCCAATTTAGTAATAGAAAATTAATATAATTAAAACTCGATCAACACACTTATATTCATAAATTCAACGCAAGTTATAAACATTTGAGTATGAATAAAGCTTTGCAAAACAAGATGTGCATATGTACAAACATTAATGCAATGGAAGCCAAAAAACTTTGAATTCATACCCAACACATAGGTCACGATATTAAAATATACGAGTATACAAGTAAGTTCATACACCCATATGATCAAACCATAATGAACCCAAATAAACAACTTGCTGATTAATGTTTTTATAAAAGCAAGTGCCAAACCCATACTTGCTTTCGTCATACTTCCTTCGTAATGAATAAAAAGACATTATCCGTCATCAAATTGGTAATTGAATCCAATCAAGATATCTTCAAAAATAAAATCTAGCCTCGAAAAAAACTTGAGCTAAAAAATAGAGATAACCAAAATTGCAATGTAATCCAGTCTCCTTAATTTCTCATAATCATTTCAAGTAATATTTTGACAAATTCTAAAATCAAAATTACTTTGTCAAATCAGAAAAACATATCAGGAAAAAGAGCTAGTTTAAAATGAACCTTCTTTGAATTAAATCAAGTGACGTAAATAATGAGTCTTCAATTCTCTTGATATATGTTTGTCTTCATTATAAACCAAGGCTTTAAGATGCCATCATAAATCAGCAATAACTTGAGCAGCTAGTGACAAACCAGCAATTGGAAATAAAGCCCCATGTATCATGAACAAGCTCCCAAAATTTGAACAAGATTGGACCATAGATGACCTTCAATTTGATCGAGAGTGGTCTTTGGGGTTGTTTTTACTACCTCTGTTAAATATTAGTTGCAACTTTGGAATATTTTATATCTCACAAATAATACCCCAAAATAGCAACTAATACATAATGGATGTAGTAGAATAAATGTGAAGATACAACTCTTTAAAAATGTTTTGAATATCCTTTCATTTACAAACGAGCTATTATTATTATTATTATTATTATTATTATTATTATTATTATTATTTGTTAGGTTTTACAATAATTCAAACAATAAAGAATTACTTAAAAATTTTGTGGGAACAAAACCTAAATAGTGTATAATAATCAAATTATACAACAACCAAATACTTAATCAAAGTATTACAACCAAGCACCAAAATTACAATGTATTTCAGAAATTACAAATGAAAACACTAATGTAAATAATCTAAACTTGCCTCAACACCAAGCCTTGAAGATGATGAACATGAACATGAGAAAATGATGACCACTTGAGTCTCAAACCTTGATACACTGTCAAAGGCGTGTATACACTTTCCTAAAGAGGTTTATTTCCCCCACACGGTGCTTGGGTTAAATCCTCTTTGAGATACAATTGACAGCAAACTTCGTTATTAGCACTAGAATCGAAGCACGATGAAGAATTCACAAGAAGGTTAAATTTCAAGAGTTTTCTCACAATAGTTTGCAAGAAAATTGAGAGAAAATTGTGGAGAATTTCTTTTGGAGAGGAAGAAGGAAAATTCTCTGTCTTTTTTTCGTTTTTTCACGAAATTCTCTGTTATAAGAGAAATAACCGTCAGCAAATAACCGCAGAACTTGGAAGCAACGCGGGCGCGCCTCCTGGCGGAGCGGGCGCTCCTCCCAAAAAACCTGCAAATGAATCTTGAAGACAGTGAGGGGCGCAGTCTGAAGCGCGGGCGCGCTTCCAGGCAGCGCGGGCGCGCCCCCACTTTCATTCAACATGCTGATTTCCAGAGAGGTGCGCGGTTTAGGCTGCTCTCTTCGCGGCCGGGCCTACCTGGCGCGGGCGCGCTTAACATGGGCGCGAGCGCGCACCATACAACACTCTAAATCATCAACAATCCTCCCCCATTTAGAGTGTTCCTATAAAACATTCTCCACTTCTATCAATTTAGCCACATCTCATGCATCAATGCCAATGTCCCTACGGATTGAATTGACACCTAGTACAACACACTTAACGATGATCATATGCCAATGTCCATACGGATTGAATCACACGGATATATCCAACCATTCGAAGGTGAAGTACACACAAGACAAATCGAATTAATCATCACTTGACACTTTTAAATATCATGTGTCCGTATCTTTCATAAGTTCATCAAAGTCTATATGTCCATTTAGACTTCTTGAAGCGGCTAAACTTCGAACTTATATAGGTAGGTTCTCATATACGTAATAGTGCCCTTGTGATAATACACCTTCATTTAGAGCTTCTCAACTCTAAATCTTTGAGAACTTTAAATAGACGCTACCTTTAACATCACAAGTATCTTAGCAATATGGGTCACAAACATTGCTCACAAACAACAAAAATGCAATTCAACCACATTGAATCTAAGACTTGATGTTTCTTCAAGCGTTAGATTGGGTTTCACAAATTCGTGTTTTTGGACATAAACTCATTCCATTCATAGCAAATATGATGGAATGTCTTGGCATTGCTTTAGTAAAACAATCCGCCAAATTTAACTTTGTTGGAACATAGTCAAGACTTATGACCCCATCATTGATAAGCTCTTTCACTGGGCTATGCCTAAGTGAAATATGCTGAGACTTACCATTATACACTTGACTATAGACCTTTATCAACGCCGAATTAGAATCACAATGGATTGCCACCGGTGGCATTGGCTTTGGCAATAAAGGCAATTTTATCATGAGATTCCTCAACCACTCAGCTTCCTTACTAGCTGAAGCAAGAGCAATAAATTTTGCTGCCATATTGGAGTCCGCAATGCAAGTCTGTTTCTTGGAAGACCATGAAATGGCACCTCCCCCAAACATGAATACCCAACCACTAACAGAAGAGTCATCCTCTTTGTAAGTGATCCAACTTGCATCAGAATACCCTTCTAAACCGAAGGAAATCCACTATAAGGTACCTCAAGACCCTCCGAATTGCAAACCAATGATGTACACCCGGGTTACTAGTAAATCTACTAAGTTTCCCTACAGCCAATGCAATATCCGGTCTTGTACTAGTCATGGCATACATCAAGGATCCAATTATCCTTGAATATCTGGGAAACGGTTTTCCCTGAATTCTTAACCAATTTAACATTAGGTTCCATGGGGGTGTTCACGGGACACTTATCAAACATATTAAACCGTTTGATTATCTTCTCAATATAATGAGATTGACTTAAAATAAGTCTACCATTGTCCCTGATAATCTTGATGCCCAAAATGACATCTGCCTCCCCCAAATCCTTCATCTGAACAGATGAGGATAAGAATTCCTTGGTCAATTCTAATTGTTGTAGACTTGTACCAAAGATAAGCATATCATCAACATATAGACAAATGATGACACCAAGACCTTTGTCATCAAATTTTCTATATATACACTTATCAGATTGATTCACTTTGAATCCAAAGGAAAAAATCGTGTCATCAAATTTTCGATGCCACTGTTTTGGTGCTTGTTTAAGTCCATACAATGACTTAACCAATTTACACACCTTATTTTCCTGTCCTTCTAAAACAAACCCTTCGGGCTGTTTCATATACACTTCTTCCTCTAGATCTCCATAAAGGAATGTCGTCTTGACATCCATTTGATGAATCACTAGATTATATACCGAAGCCATTGCAATCAATAACCTTATAGAGGTAATTCTTGCAACTAGTGCATAGGTATCGAAATAATTAACACCATGCTTTTGCCTAAAGCCTGGGATAACCAATCTGGCTTTAAATTTCACTATGGAGCCATCCGGTCTCCTTTTCCTAGTGAAAATCCACTTGCAACCAAGAGGTTTGCAACCGGGAGGTAAATCTTCTAAGACCCATGTATTATTTCCCATGATGTAATCCATCTCATCATTTATAGCTTCATTCCAAAATGAACTATATTGAGAAGAAATGGCCTTGCTATAACTTTTTGGATCACTATCCACATTAAAACAATGTGGAATGTAGAACTAAGGACATCCCTAGAACCTTCGACTAAATAAATTATAAAGTCATCAAGAGGGTTCCTAGCTAGTTTTTCTTTCCCTAGCACTTCTCCTAACTTGAGGAGATTCAACATTCTCATTATCGAATGTATCTTCATGAGATTCAAGTTGATCATTCAACTCTACTATCTCCCTATCATTGGCACTAATTTGTAGATCTTTTGGTCTACTCATTGATGAAAACCGATTTTCATCAAAAATTGCATCTCTTGACTCAATAACCGAATGAATCGATATATAGTCATTTTGTTCTATTACATAGAACCTATAGGTTTTGCTATGCTCAGCATAACCTATAAAAATGCAATCCAAGCCCCTTTCACCGAGCTTTCTTTTCTTGTTGCCAGGCACTCTTACGATTGCCCTACAACCCCAAACCTTGAAATACTTCAAGTTTGGCTTTCTTTTGTACCATAGTTCATAAGGAGTAGATTGTTTTACCTTAGTGGGAACCCGGTTAAGAATGTGACAATCTGTCAACATTGCTTCACCCCAGAACCCTTCACTCAAACCAGAGTAAAATAACATGGAATTAACCATTTCTTCAAGAGTTCTGTTTTTCCTCTCAGCTACACCATTTGATTGTGGTGCATAACCTGCTGTAGTCTCATGAATTATACCCAAAGATTGGAAATAAGCTGGATCATAATATTCCCCTCCCTTATCAATTCTAATTCTCTTAATTAAGGATTCTACTTGCAGTTCTACTTCCCTTTTATAAATATCAAACTTTATTAAAGCTTCATCTTTGGAGTGTAAAAGATACACATAACAAAACCTATAATAATCATCTATAAACGTAATCATGTATTTTTTATTCCCCAAAGAAGGAGTACTATGAAAATCACACAAGTCACTATGGATCAGTTCTAAAATGTTAGAACTTCTTTCAACTCTCTTAAAAGGAGTTCTAGTGATCTTGTTCAACATGCAAGTAGAACATTTATTAGGAGAAATATCACAAGAAGGTATCAATTCTTGCTTTGACATGAAAAGCATTTTATTATAATTCACATGTCCTAACCTAGAATGCCATAAATCAAAAAAATTCAAACCAACATGATTGTCATTGACATCAACATTCAAACATAAATATCCAAAATACCACTCTTTTTCAAAGAGAGTTTAAACAAACCATTATCCATAGCAACGACCAACAAATGTTACACCCCTATTAATAATGCATCTATTAGCTTCAAATACAAGCTTATAGCCAAGACTATTCAGGGTAGGCCCAGATACAAGATTTTTGCTAATTTCAGGAGCATATAAAACATTTCTTAGAACAATTGCAGTCCCTGTACTAAACACTAGCTCAACTTGTCCTCTTCCAAGAACCTTGATGGTAGAGTTGTTCCCCATGTAGAGGTTTTCTCCATCAACAACCTTTTGAAAGGTTTTGAACCAATGTTTATTCTTGCACACATGCCTTGAAGCCCCCGAATTAATCCACCATGATTCATCATCCTGCACCATAAAAATGTTAGGATCCGTTACATTTAAATCCAAACCGAAATTAAATTCAACCTCATGAAATGGATTACCTTTGATGGATGGGTCCTTGCTTTCAATAGCACGACCCTCCTTGACTTTCTCCATTCTTCTCTTAAAAGAGAAACAGTCCTTCTTGCGGTGACCAACTTTACCGCATTCCCAACAAGTAAACTTGTTACTTGTCATTTTCTTTTTGGACTGATTTTTGAAAGAATAGTTATTGTTTCTCTTTCCACTAGTATATGCACTAGCTCTTCCTTCATCTACCATATTAACGGTAGATGTGCTAGGATTCCCATCCTTAGCACCTTCCATGGCTCGAATCTCTTCTTCAATTTGAAGATGGGTGGCCAAACCGGACAATGTCATGTCCTCTTTCTTATGTTTCAAATCATGTTTCACATTCTTCCAACCAGGGGGTAATTTTTCAATAATACTTGAAACAACAAATAATTCATTCATGGCTATCCCATGTTGTTCCTAGCTACCATAGATACGTTGCAATTCATGAAATTGGTCCATTATGGACCGACCATCAACAAATTTAAAATTATTAAAATTGCTAACTAAAAATTTCTTACTTGAAGCGTCTTCCGCCATGTATTTGCTTTCCAAGGACTTCCAAAGCACCATAGCCGATTCAACATTTTGGTAGACATCAAAAAGATCATCCTCCAACCCATTCAATATGTGACCACGACATATGAAATCGTCGTTGTCCCACTTCGATCTCTCCCGAATGGATTCCAAGGTTTCATTCTCATGTTCATCTGGCCTTGGAGTACTTATTGTTTCGGGGTTTTCTGAGGTGTCCTGCGGGAGAGTCACAATTCCAAGAATGACCTCTGGCTGCCTGTACCTGCAAAATCACGGAGACCCCTGTTGGTAGGAGCTCCTCCTCCGACGTTCAAGTTAGAACGCGCTTTAGGAGTTAAGTACAGAAAGTAAAGCCTCTCTCGGGTTCCGAGAAAGGACCTGCAAAGTAAATTGCTCTATTTGGGATGTCAGGTGACTGACTTGTTCTCTGTTTAAAGAGTTAAGGTGTTTGGCTGATTTCTGAATTTCTGAATGATGTTTCTTTAGAAGAAACATCTGTATTTATAGTGTGAGAGTCAACCTCCTGTTAAGCTTCCTAAAAAGATAGACTTTATAGTCTAAAATGATAGACTTTGACAGCCGGAAAGATAGACTCTTTTTACTGGATATCTGTCTAGGACACGTATCATGCCCCCATTGGTTCTAAGGGAACCTCTCACAGGCTGACACGTGGCAGACTCTGATTTGCCCACGTACTTGACACGTGGCGCTTACTGATTGGTCCACGTGGAGACACGTGGCAGCACCTAGATTGGTCCACGTGGAGGGATTAGAAATCCCCTAAACATTTTCCCCTCACAAGGTGATGTGGCTTGCCACGTGGCCTTGTGACAGGTGTCAAACGTGGATTGGCTACGGCTTTTTACCGTTTTTTTTTTACCCTGACTCTTGGAATTCACCCTCTTATAAATAAGAGGGCTATCCTAATAATTTCTTTCATTACAAACCCTCAAGACTAAATACTGCCGCCTGTTCTGACTTAAAGGACTTAGGACGACTAATCTGACACCTGACCGCTTGCTTTAACGGACCGCCTGATCTTTAAGGACCGCCTGAACAAACTACCACCTGTTCAAAGGACCGCTTGCTTCAAGAATCTCAAGCTTAGTAATCCAACCCCAACCTCTTTGCCAGGTAAACAATTGCTGTTTATTTTATTTTCTTTCCTTTTCAATCATGGTAGCCCAAAAACAGGCGGCACGGCCTAGGTTAGCGATCAGTCGGTCACCGGGAACGGCTGAATCTAGAACTGGGAGTGCCGATTGTTCCTTGCTGAACCATACTAAACGAATTGCCAAGTGTCCGACTGTATACACGTCTGTGCAGGACATTATGGCGAGAACAAAAAGGACTCAAAGAATTTATAACTCCGACCGCTCTTCTTTCCATATTCCGGTCAGCGAAGTTTCTCTGGTACCGCCTGGTACCCCAAGCACCCCAAATGACTCAATTTTAGAGGAGTCAGGGGACGAGGCGGGAACCTCGGTACCCTTTATAGACCTATCTGGGCAGGCGGCTGCCCTGCCCGACTCTTCAAGTGAGTCCGACTCCAGCTCGAACAGCCGGTGCTCTGATGACTCTGAAGAAAAGCATTGTCGTCTGCATGTGGCCAGAGAGAGCCACGCCATTGACAAGGGGGACGACTGGGCGGAGCCGTCTGCCACAAGAAGAGAGTCGCACACCGCCTATTATTGCCATGTTCCTCAGGGCAGGCGCAAAGCAATGTCCGACCGCATCGGGAGCTTTCGTGCTGAATTCTTCATGGGCCGTGAATACATTCTCACGGTACCGGATGCAGTAGATACGATCGTCTGGCCGGAGGGGGTAAGCTACGGCGATGAATGCTTTGGTTGCTACAAGGCGGCCATTAAAGCTGGTCTAAGGTTTCCTCTACATCCGGCTGTAGAGAGGATATTAGACGGGTACCAGCTGGGCCTCTGGCAGTTGGCCCCAAATTCATGGTTAAATATAATCGGCTACGTAGCCGGTTGCGAAATGATGGGGGTGGACGACTCCTTTGAGGCCTTCGCCACATGAACTACCTCAGTCGGACCCCTTAGGCAAGCGGGACCGGCTGGTATCAAATTTCTAGCCATAGAGGCTATTGTATGACTAGTGGGAAAGAGAACAAGTGGAAGGACTGGAGAAACACGTTTTACATTGTTTCTTATCCACATAAATCCCTGAATAAAAAGTTTAACAGGTGGAATCGTAACCCACCCTTCCTAGCAGGCGGCTTTATGGACCTGCCGCCTGTTCCAAAACAAGCAAGGGAGGAGATCCTTGACAAGGGAGGAGATCCTTGACTAGGGTCTCTTCCAAGTGTATATTCAGGCGAACCCCCAAACAGGGGTTAGGGAATTCATCCCTAAACACTACATTCCCAAATACAATTGGTTGTATGATGGGATTTACTTGGCCGCCTGTGGCCTGAGTCAAGAGATGCCGAGAGGTAGCCGTCCGCTTGTTTCTTGACGTTTCCTCTAGAGTTGTGTTTATTATTTTCTTTGTCTAACCCTGACTCCTTATGTTTTATGTAGACAAGGCTTTGGAGAGAATGTCGGCATCAAAAAGAGCAGCCGCACAGCCGTCTTGGGCAAGCGGCCTGCCGAGGAGTCTCCTGCAAAGGCGGCGCCTAGGGTAAGCTAACTTGGACCTTGCCTCTCTTTTCATGCTAATTTCTTTGAATTGTAGCTAACTGTTTCGTCTTTTAAGGGAACTATTGCCAGACCCTCCTCTTCAACTCAGCCGGACCCTAAAGTTCGTAAACAGACGGCTGGGGATGTGTCTACGCCTGGTAACACCAGGCGTACAACTGAAAGACATGGGAGGCCCCAACTACCCCTGGAAGCAGCCGTCCCCCAAGAGAAAAGGAGGCGGCTAGAGGTACTTGCACTTCCTCAATTCCTTTAGCAAAGGTCGCCTGTTTCAAACAGGCGGCCTGTCTTCTATTGTTTTGTTGGAATATTGATTGAGACCGTCCTTGCAGGCGCCCCTTAAGAGGCTGACCTGGTTACCATGGCCAAGACCATGCTCAGAGCCATTCCAGTAGATGAGAGGGACTCTGTTAGGGGAGTCGGCACCCTTAATATTGACGGTATCCTCGCCCTCATTGTCGAGGTAACCTTAGCTTTATTCTTCTCACTTTCTGTCTGATAACTTGGCGCCTGTATTTCTGACGACTGCATGTTGGCCGACTGCAAACCTTGCTGCGAGTTCACGGTCTCCGAAGGCCCATCAACGAGAAAAACAAAGAGGTAAAGGCGGCGAAGGCCATGGCCGTCTTTGATTCTGACCGAGCTATGTTTCAAATAGCTCAAAATGAAGTCCTGACTACTGACATTTTGTATTATCACGCGCAGGCCACCTTGCAGGCCAAGAAGGATTTGGAGGCGGCCAAGGACAAGATTGCGGAGCTGGAAAAGACCGTCAATGACCTCAAGGAGGAGATGGCCCCTCTCAAGAATGCGGACAAGGACGCCGAGACTCTTCGCAAGAGGGTCACTAAACTGAAGGGCCGCCTGGAGAACCAAGAGGCTGAGCTCTCCCAAATATTTAAGGAGCAAGCGGATCGTGAAAAACAGGCCCTGGTCAAGGATATGATGGAGGACTGTTCCTCTATCATGAAGATGACTTGGGCAAACCTCTTTCCAGACGCCAGCTATGACAAGTGGGAGGGCCAGTTTTACCAATGCACTTATCAGTTTGATCAACAGATTATGGCTCAAACAGGCGGTGAGGTCGGCGCCGAAGGCGAAGGGTGCGACTCTACTTCTGGGGAGTCGAACGATGCGGAGGGGTCGGCTGGTCAAGAGGAGCCGCATCAGAAGGAGGGTGACGCTGAACAAGAGCAGGCGCCCGTACCCGAGAAGGAGCAGGCGGCTGAAACCCCTGAAGTCCCTTCATCTGCTTAATTTTTAAGCTTTTTATGTCTTTCTCCGGCCTGCGTGCCGTGTACTCTTTGTATCATTACCCGGCCAAGGGGTCGAGGTTTTTAAACAATTGTGTCAACATTTTGTCGGCCATAAGGCCGACTTATTTTTTATCAATCATCTGGCCAGGTGGTCGGCTTTATTTGAATTCCTTGAATGTTCCAAATTTTTGCTTTTTCAATTTTTGCCAAGTATAGATAGCTCGTATGCTTAGAACGTCGACTGGTATTGCCCCTGGACGCCTGGTTCTGATAACCAGTCGTCCAGGCGGCCATTCACGCAGATGAAACTACGATTTGCAGAAATTTGCCAAGTGTAGTAGGTCAGCTTAATTCGTTGATGGTCCATCATTTTTTGAATGTAGCAGTAGCCGCCTGTTATTACCCCAAGTATCGACTGTGTCTTGATAACAAGCGCGCTATAACTTGATGTTTGTTGAAGCCGTCTATTTTAAAAAACAAACAAAATATAGGGTCTGCTGGTCTCGTACCGCCTATTTTTTGAAAAACAGGCGGTCGCCTGACCTCCCTTGGTCCCTATTTTGGATTTAATAGTAGAGGAAATAGGCGGCTATGACTTAAGTCAACTTCGTCGCTTGATCCTTGTAAATGGTCCTTAGAAGGGATAGGGGCTGAATGCCGGTTGTTCCCTCTAAGGTGTGACTATGGAGTAACCCTTTGGATTAACCAATCTTTGCCACGGCATTGAGCAAGTAGAAGAAACATGCGGCTTAGGCCATCTATTTCCCCTTTATTCACCAAGTATTGTTTTGGCTAATTCACCCAAATTGGCCGCCTGTTACTTCATTACATAATAATAGGCGACATGTACCTTGTTCGAAGGGTTGGTGGTCAGGAGCCGTCTATTTTCTAAAAAACAGGCGGCTCCCCATGTTTTAGGACGATTTGGTGATCTGATACCGCCTGTTTTCTGAAGAACAGGCGGTTCTCAGATTTTTCTTATTTCCTTCAAGGTTGGTGGCTCTGGATAAATCTTGAGATTTGGTCCATCTTGGCCACGCATTGAGTAGTAAAGGAAGCAGGCGGTGGAGGCCACATGATCCCCTGATTCGCCAAGTTTTGCTTGGCTATTTACTCAACCAGTGCCGACTGTTTTAATAATAGGCGACCCTTTGAATGAAGAAAGAAAGGAGGCCAAGGGCCGTCTGTTTTCCAAAAAACATGCGGTACACTGGCTTTAAAAGAATTGGGGGTCTGGTGTCGCCTGTTTTTCAGAAAACAGGCGGTTCCCAGACCTCCTTTATTCCTTTTCAAGTTTGGTAGCTCTGGGTAAATCTTGTGAGTTGATCCATCTTTGCCCTATATTGAGTAGTAGAGGAAGCAGGCGGCGGAGGCCACATGATCCCCTTGATTCGCCAAGTCTTGTTGGTTGTTTACTCAATCGTTATACCGACTGTACTTTTTCCCAAGTAAGTAGAGTTGGCTTCTGATGCAGACTTGAGCTAGTTACCACTAATGGGGGTACGCTTGATCTTTGCCTCAAGGGTCCGCTTAGTAAACGACGAGATGTCACAGGGGACACCCGGTAGGGTCGTTTGACGCTAGCGATTAAGAGACGACTGCGAGATGTCGCATAGGACGCTCGGTAGGGCCGTCTGTTATTTATAGAGCAATGTGCCACCCAAAATGGGAGATGCTCTGTGCGACGAATTCACCCAGAAGGATGTCGCCGGACGCCTGCTTTGTTTTGGGACAGGCGTATTTGTTAATATAGGGGATCACCCGGCCATGTGTTATGGGGTGATCATTCGGCCCACAGCTTTGATAAGCTATAGACTTTATTGGTTTAAAGTAGAATTAGCGCTGAACATTTGTTTCCAGTTCATAGGTGCTAGTGCTAAAGGATTTCAGGGCCGACTGAAGTTAATTCGGCTTGTCTCTGCAAGGAGACACTTAGGGCCGACTGCTTTCGGTCGGCTAGCCCCTTTATGGAGGTTTTAATGGCCGACTGATGTTCAGTCGGCTAGCCCTTTTAGGGAGGCTTTAATGGCCGACTGATGATTAGTCGGTCTGTATCTTCAAGGAGACTTTTAGGGCCGACGGATATTCAGTCGGCGTGTCTCGCCAGGGAGACTTTTAGGGCCGACAGATATTCAGTCGGCGTGTCTCGCCAGGGAGACTTTAAGGGCCGACGGATATTCAGTCGGCGTGTCTCGCCAGGGAGACTTTAAGGGCCGACTGATATTCAGTCGGCTTGTCTCGCCAGGGAGACTTTTAGGGCCGACTGATATTCAGTCGGCTAGTCTCTTTTAGGGAATGAATATCATGGCTCCCAGTTTTTCAGTTGGCTAGTTCCTTCAAGGGAGTATTTAGAGCCGACTGATTAAACAGGCATTGAACCCTACCAAAGAGACTTAGAATAATTCATAAAAGTTTATTGATGTAATTACACAATATACAAATCCTAGAAGTAGTACTTTTTTAAATTGTCTACATTCCAGGTTCTGGCTAGCTGCCTGCCGTCTGGTGTTTCCAGGCGGTAGGTGCCGCCTCTAACCTCTTCATAGATGGGGTAGGGTCCTTCCCAGTTGGGAGTTAATTTTCCTTGTTCATTGGCCCTACCGACTGCTTCCAACTTCCTGAGTACGAAGTCCCCCACTTTGAGGGGCCGCTTCCGTACTTTCTTATTGTAAGCCCTGGTCATTCTCAGCCGATAGATTTCATGGCGCAGGGCCGCATTGCCCCGGCGTTCTGGAATTGAGTCTAGTGCCAACCGCATGGCTTCCCAGTTGGCCTTTTTGTCATACAGCATGACTCGAAGAGTTGGCTCATAATGTTCGATAGGTAGAACAGCCTCGGCCCCATAGACCATGAGGAAGGGGGTTTCACCAGTCGCCCCTTTTTCAGTCGTCCTGATGGCCCACAAAACATGCGGTAGCTCGTCAGCCCATAGGCCGCCAGCCCTTTCGATTTTCTTTTTTATGCCATCAGAGATCAGTTTATTGAAGGCCTCGACTTGACCGTTTGCTTGGGGGCGGCCGACTGATGCAAAGCAATGAGAGATTCCCTGGTCCTTTAACCAGTTTGTGAGAGCAGACGTCTCAAACTGAGGTCCATTGTCGAAAACCATTGACATGGGGACGCCATACCGAGTGATGACATTTCTCCAAATGAAGGAAATGACATCCTTAGTTTTTATCCCCTTAACTGCCTCGCCTCTACCCATTTAGTAAAGTAGTCGACTGCTACCAAGATATATCTCCGTCCGCCTGTAGCAGGTGTGTAGGGACCTAGAATGTCCATGCCCCATTTGGAGAAGGGTAATGGGCTATGGATGGCCGTCAGATCAGTGGTCGGGCGATGGATTAGCTTGCCAAACCTTTGGCACTTGTCACATTTTTTAACCATCTTCATGGCGTCTGCTTCTAGGGTAGGCCAGAAATAGCCTTGCCGCCTGACTCTTTTTGCAAGCGCCCTGCCGCCTATATGCGAGGCACGGAACCCTGAATGCAAGTCCTCCAGGACCTCTTGGCCTTTTTCTAGGGTAACACATTTCAGTAGGGGTTGTAGATATCCCTTTTTAAATAGTTCTCTTTGGTGCACTTCAAAGTTAGACGCACGTTTTTTAACTATGGTTTTATCTGGGTTAGCATCCGGCAAGGTACCGTTTGTTAAGTAGGACCGGATGTCATCCATCCATGTTGAGCTTCTATCAAGAACTCCAATTGGTTCTTCCTCAACACTTCTCTTTTCCATAACTTCCCAGAAAACGGACCGAGGAATGTCACAAGAGGCGGATGATGCCAACTTGGAGAGGGCATCCGCCTGGTTATTCTCAGACCTGGGCACCTGGCTGAGATGGAACTCCTCAAGCGTCTCGGCCTCTTCTCTGACCGCCTGTAAGTATTTTATCATGGCCGGATGAGTGGCTTCATAGTCGCCATGAAATTGGCTAACAATCAATTGTGAATCAGAACAGGCGGCCACCTTTCTTGCCCCTGCCGCCTTACACATGCGGATGCCAACAAGAAGGGCTTCATATTCAGCTTCATTGTTTGATGCTTGAAACTTGAAACGTAGAGCATACTCATACTTGTCTCCTTCAGGAGACTGACATATGACGCCTGCTCCACAGCCGTTCATTGTGGAGCTTCCGTCCACATGTACTTTCCAGACTTGGTCAGAATTGTCTGGAAGAGTCGGCCTAGTCATTTCCACAATGAAGTCGGCCAGTGCCTGCCCCTTCACTGCCTTCCTTGGTTCAAAAGATATCTCCAAGCTTTGTATTTCAATGGCCCATTTAATTATTCGGCCTGACGACTCCATGGTCGTTAGTGGCCGCTTGATTTGCTGGTCAGTGTATACTACGACCGGATGCGCCAAGAAGTAAGGTTTCAATTTTTTCATTGTCATATAGAGAGCTAGGCCAAATTTCTCAACCATAGGGTACCGTAACTCGGCATTTTTTAGAACATGGCTAATAAAGTAAACAGGGAGTTGGCTGCCGTCTCTTTCAGCGAGTAGGACGGCACTGAGAGCATGATTGGAGACGGCCAAATACATATACAACTTTTCTTTGACCAGAGGGCTAACCAGCCTTGGCAAAGAATGCAGATGTTCCTTCAAACTTTGGAGGGCCGCCTCTGCATCCGTGCCCTATTCAAACTTAGCTTTTTTCTTGACAGCTTGGAAGAAATAAAGGCACTTGTCGCCTGACCGACTGAGGAACCTCCCCAATGCCGCCAGGCAACCTTTTAGTTTTTGAACTTCCCTTACAGTGCGGGGCGACTGCATGTCTATGACCGCCTGTATTTTTTCAAGATTCGCCTCTATCCCTTTTTGCCCAATTAGAAATCCGAGGAACTTCCCAGACTCAACACCAAAAACACATTTTTTAGGATTAAGCATAACATGGTGCCGCCTGAGTGTGGCGAATGTTTCTCGGAGGTCTGTGATGTGGTCCATCTGGAGTTTGGATTTGACTATCATATCATCAATGTATGCTTCAACATTCCTTCCCATTTGATTTACAAAGACCGTGTTTATCATTCTTTGGAAGGTAGCAGGCGCATTCTTCAAACCAAACGACATCACAGTATAGCAAAATAACCCTTGGTCCGTGACAAAAGCTGTCTTTTCTTGGTCCTTTTTCAACAAGGGTATCTGATGGAAGCCTGAGTAGGCGTCCATGAAGCTCATTAAGGCATGGCCGGCTGTTGAGTTGACCAAACTGTCAATCTTTGGAAGAGGATAGCTATCCTTCGGGCATGCCTTGTTGAGGTCTGTGTAGTCCACACACATGCGCCAGGTTCCATTCGTCTTTTTAACAAGAACTATATTTGCAACCCAATCCGGGAAGTAGCAAGGCCGAATGAACTTAGCATCTAGAAGCTTTTTTACTTCGGCGGCAGCCGCCTGACTTCTCTCCTCACCATGGTTTCTTTTCTTTTGCCTAACCGGCTTTATTTTAGGATCCACGGCGAGTTTGTGGACGGCCAGATCCGGGCGGATGCCAGGCATCTCGTCCACTTCAAAGGAAAAGATGTCTTTGAATTCTTTTAACAAGTGGTGCAGGTCTGCACCAAGTTCAGCAAAAGCAGTCGTCCCAACTTTGACAGTTCGTTCAGGACGAGAGTCGTCTAGGACTATGTCCATGTGCTCACCAGCCGGCTGGGGACGGAGTTCATCCGGCCTTTGGCCAGTCAGTGACTGCTATTGTTTATCTTTTCTCTCGGCCACCATTTGGTTGGCCTTTCTTTTCTTGCCGGCTGTTGCAGCAACAGGCGCGGCTACCCTAAATAAGTCAAGGTCAGCATGTTCTCCACTAGGACAAGATGTGGCCGTAGTGGGCTTGACATCAAAGAGATAGCACTCCCTGGCCATTTTTTGAATTCCCTGTAGGGAGCCGACTGTTCCGTCATCCTTCTCAAATTTGAGAAGCGTAAGAGACGGGATGATAACAGCCTTGGATTCATTAAGGGTGGGACGCCCCAGAATCATGTTGTAGGTCGACAGTTCCTCAACAACTAGGAACCGGACCACCATGTGACGTCTCTTTCCCTTATCGCCCAGGCGGACGGGTAGGTCTATGCGGCCTACCAGGTGTACTACACCGCCCCAAAATCCCACTAAGGGATGAGAGACCTTGTGCATACATTCAGGTTTGTACTTGAGTTTGGTTAGACATTTGAGACTGATGAGGTCAGAAGAACTCCCAGTATCTATGAGGATGCGACCAACTCTTTGGTTGGCCACCTTGCATTCGATGACCACAGGGTCATCATGCGGTCTCCTTACTTGTCCTCGATCCTCTTCAGTTATGACGACTTCAGGGAAAGGGTCCTAGGACGCCTGCCCCTTGTCTACTGAATTAATGTCGAGGCCCCTGATGTAATCTTTATTACCCCGAATAGTCGGGCCGCCTCCTGCGAAGCCGCCTGCTATAGTATAGATCAGAACTTCATCCGTATCCGAACTGTTAGCGGAGCTAGGCTTCTTTTTAGAGGTTTGCCCAGCGTTAGCTTGTTGGGTAACCTTAGACTTCAAAAGGTACGGCTTGAGTACCCCTTTATCAGCCAGCCGATCCAACAGGCGCTTAAGACTGAAGCACTCGTTGGTATCGTGACCGATATTTTCATGAGGATGGAGTAGCAATCGTGACCGATAAAGACAGTATTTGTTTTTGTTCCGATTTTTGGCGGAACTTTTCATGGGAGCCGGCTTCTCAAAGGAGACCCGGTCCTTTATCTCCATGAGGATGGAGTAACAATTTTTGTTAAACTCGTACTTAGGGGAGTACGGCTTCCCTCCTTTCTTTTTCTCCTGGGGTGACTGTTCAGAAGTCTCAGCCACCCAAAAATGTTTTCTTTTTTGTTCTTCTCTTTTAGCCGGCTGTTGAGGCCGACTCTCTTTTCTTTCGGAATTCTTTGAGTCCGACTGCTTTCCAACGTTACAGAGGTCGGTCGCCTGAACATAGGCGTCCGCCTCCATTAACGCCTCTTGAAGGGTAGCAACCGTTTTTCTGACGAGGTCGAACTTAAAAGTCGACCCGACCTTTAGACCTTTGAAAAAGTCAGTGAAGGCGACCTCATCAGGGAGGCCCTGAATCTGAATCCGCATCAGATTGAAGCGCCTGATGTAGGAGCGTAGCCCTTCCTTCTCCCCCTGCTGTATAGTGCCTAGGTCAAGACTAGTTTTCTTTGCAGGGATGTTCATAGAGAAGTTGGACATAAATAAATAGGCTAACTTCCTAAAGTTATTTATACACCCGGCCGGCAAGTTGCCGAACCATTGTTGGGCGACTCCCCTTAAGGTTGCTGGGAAGCACTTGCACCAAGTGGCGTCCTCCAACCCTTGTAAATACATAAGGTTGGTGTAGGCCATAAGGTGATCTTCTGGATTAGTAGTACCGTCGTAGGCACCTACCAATACATTCTTAACTTTAGCCGGTTGGGCGGCCTTGGTTATTTATTTGGAGAATGCCGTAGGCTGTTCCCCAAGTCTTTGGAGCCGAAGCTGCCAGTCTAGTGGTTGGAGTCCGGGTGCCGCCTGTCCTCCAAAGGGAGTAGGCTGCACGAAAAACTGTAGGGCCCGTACTGCTGTATAGTGCCTAGGTCAAGACTAGTTTTCTTTGCAGGGATGTTCATAGAGAAGTTGGACGTAAATAAATAGGCTAACGTCCTTCTCCCCCTGCTGTATAGTGCCTAGGTCAAGACTAGTTTTCTTTGCAGGGATGTTCATAGAGAAGTTGGACGTAAATAAATAGGCTAACGTCCTAAAGTTATTTATACACCCGGCCGGCAAGTTGCCGAACCATTGTTGGGCGACTCCCCTTAAGGTTGCTGGGAAGCACTTGCACCAAGTGGCGTCCTCCAACCCTTGTAAATACATAAGGTTGGTGTAGGCCATAAGGTGATCTTCTGGATTAGTAGTACCGTCGTAGGCACCTACCAATACATTCTTAACTTTAGCCGGTTGGGCGGCCTCGGTTATTTCTTTGGAGAATGCCGTAGGCTGTTCCCCAAGTCTTTGGAGCCAAAACTGCCAGTCCAGTGGCTGGAGTCCGGGTGCCGCCTGTCCTCCAAAGGGAGTAGGCTGCACGAAAAACTGTCCATAGGGCCTGTACTGCTGTTGTGGAATGTAGGGGGGTGCCTGGAACATATGAGGAGTAGATTGGACAGACATGCCGCATGTCTAACCTCCTTGGTTTAAAGTAGAATACCTCATGGGGGTATTCTGAAAGCTATCATTGAGGTTCGACGTGGAGGTCGACCCTGATAGCTGCATACTCTTCTTTTGCTGGATTATCATCCGAGCATCAGAGTATGCTTTTTTGGAACCATCCGGCTGAATATGTCGGATGGCTTTCCTCTTTCCTGCCGCGGGACATTGAAGTCTGGCCAGGTTTATTAAAGGTTTCCGCCCCTCCTTAGGTTTAGGATACGGGGTAGCCTTTCGAGTGTTGACCGGTTTATCCCTCCCAGAATGGGAGTGTTCCTTGGCCGACTGTTCCTTGGCAGGAACAGCCGTCCGGTCTGTGATCAGGTCCCTTATCTCCCCCTTGAAACATGTCATGAGAGACATGAGTTCGTTTCTCGTGATGGGAGTGGAACCCTCGTCCACCTGGTGATGTCCACCTAGCTGGCCGGCTGTCTCACTAGGTCCGTCCAAATTTGCGTTCCGCTCCCTCCTTTCGGTGGGACAAACACGTCGGGACCAGAGAGACCCGTCAGGGGCTGTATGAGTAGCGACCTCATAATCGTCATCCGTTTCTTGGTCCGAATGGACCTGGACTTCAACCATGGGTCGTTTCTCACTTAGAATCGGCACAGGTTCTTGCGATGCCATCTTAAAAGTACTCTCCCCACAGAACGCGCTTTAGGAGTTAAGTACGGAAAGTAAAGCCTCTCTCGGGTTCCGACAAAGGATCTGCAAAGTAAATTGCTCTATTAAGGATGTCAGGTGACTGACTTGTTCTCTGTTTAAAGAGTTAAGGTGTTTGGCTGATTTCTGAATTTCTGAATGATGTTTCTTTAGAAGAAACATCTGTATTTATAGTGTGAGAGTCAACCTCCTGTTAAGCTTCCTAAAAAGATAGACTTTATAGTCTAAAATGATAGACTTTGACAGCCGGAAAGATAGACTCTTTTTACTGGATGTCTGTCTAGGACACGTGTCATGCCCCTATTGGTTCTAAGGGAACCTCTCACAGGCTGACACGTGGCAGACTCTGATTTGCCCACGTACTTGACACGTGGTGCTTACTGATTGGTCCACATGGAGACACGTGGCAGCACCTGGATTGGTCCACGTGGAGGGATTAGAAATCCCCCAAACACTTATCACATAGGCAACATTCAAAGATGTAAGAAGAAAATACATCTTCTTCTTCCATCTCCAAAATTCCACACCGTCAAACTTTTTCAATTTAACAAAATTAGTGGTCAATTCTTTCACACTAGACATACTTTCTAAAGATGTTTAAACCTGTTTAGATTGTTAGGTTTTACAGTAATTCAAACAACAAAGAATTACTTAAAATTTTGTGGGAACAAAACCTAAATAGTGTATAATAATCAAATTATACAACAACCAAATACTTAATAAAAGTATTACAACCAAGCAAAAAAATTACAATGTATTTCAAAAATTACAAATGAAAACACTAATGTAAAGAATCTGAACTTGCCTCAACACCAAGTCTTGAAGATGATGAACACGAACATGAGAAAATGATGACCACTTGAGTCTCAAACCTTGATACACTGTCAAAGGCGTGTATACACTTTCCTAAAGAGGTTTATTTCCCCCACACGGTGCTTGGGTTAAACCGGAAATCCTCTTTGAGATACAATTGACAGCAAACTTCGTTCTTAGTACTAGAATCGAAGCACGATGAAGAATTCACAATGAAGGTTAAATTTCAAGAGTTTTCTCACAATAGTTTGCAAGAAAATTGAGAGAAAATTGTGGAGAATTTCTTTTGGAGAGGAAGAAGGAGAATGTTCTGTCTTTTTTTCGTTTTTTCACGAAATTCTCTTTTATAAGAGAAATAACCGTCAGCAAATAACCGCAGAACTAGGAAGCAGCGTGGGCACACAACAAATAGGCGCGGGCACACCTCCTGGCGGAGCGGGCGCTCCACTTTTTGGAACGGGCGCTCCTCCCAAAAAATCTGCGAATGAATCTTGAAGACAGTGAAGGGCGCGGTTTTAGTGCGGTCTGAACCGCGGGCGCGCTACCTACAGCGCGGGAGCGCCCCCACTTTCATTTAACATGCTAATTTCCATAGAGGTGCGCGGTTTAGGCGCGCTCTCTTCGCGGCTGCGCCTACCTGGCGCGGGCGCGCTTAACATGGGCGCGAGCGCACACCATACAACACTATAAATCAAATTGATAAATCATATTATACTCTGTAGTAAGTAATCATTGAAATAAAATTATCGTTTTCATATATAATACTTTCTCCGTTTCTATTTAGTTGACGTGTTCAATTTAGGCACACATAATAAGGAGAGAAGAGAGATGATAAAGCAAGTGGGGTATACTAAAAACAAGGTATATAACTTACCCAAAAAGGAAACGTGTCTACTAAAACTAAACTTCCTAAAAAGAAATACGTGTCAACTAAAAAAAACGGAGGTAAGTATGTTGATAAATTATTCATCAAATGGATGTAGTATCTTTATAATATTCCCCCCTTTTTTAAATGCATCACTTGGGATTTCACACTCTATTTATATATATATACTCCCTCCGTCCCTTTATTTTTACCCCGTTGTCATTTTTTGGGTCAAACGTTGACCATAAATTACCATTAATTTATAAAAGATAACATAGTCATGAGTGGTCTTTTTAGATTCGTCTCATTGTAATTTATTAATATCACGTTTTTATAATTTTTACGTGTATGGAAATAAAGATATAGACGTTTTAAGACGTGTCTTGGAGACCATGCACAATTAAATGGGGCAAAAAATAGGGACAGAGGGAGTATTATAGTATATAATACTCGTAAATGCTATCATCTGATATATTGTTGAATTAATTACAACATCTACTTTAATAATTAATTTTTTTTTACAATTTTTACTAATATTTAATTGAACATATTGATGGTCAAAGTTGTGCCTCGACAAATTTGCAAACTCAAGCAAGTGATGGATTTAAAAAAAAATAGATGGAGTAACAAATTAAAGATATCACTTTAAATTAACACATTTATACGGAGCTTTAATTAATTTCCTAATAAATAATCATATTTTCTCCATGTATCTTGTGATAAATATGCCTATTTATTTTATTTCAAGTATGAATGGCTTACTTAGGGGTGTTAACGAGCTGAGTTTGCTCGTGAACTGCTCAAGACTTGGCTCGACCAAAGCTTGGTATAGGCTCGGCTCGAGCTCGGTTTCGACTTGAGATAGATTTTAACGATCCAAGCTTGAGCTATCCTTGGCTCGGCTCGAAAGCTCGTGAATGAGCAAACATGAGTGTGGTTTTGGGTGGTTTCGGTGGTGGTTTGGGAGGGTGTGGACTGGCGAGGTGGGTGGTGGTGGTTTGTAAATCTGGCGAGGTGGATGGTGGTGGTTTATAGATCTGGCGAGGTGGGTGGTGGTTTCGGTGGTAGGGAGGAGATACGGGTTAAGGTTAGGGTGGTGGGGAGGGGATACGGGTTAGGGTTAGGGTGGTGGGTTTTTCGGTTGGACGTGGTGGTGGTGGGTGGTGTGGGAAAAGGGGTTGGATGTGGTGGTGGTGGGTGGTGGGTGGTGTGGGCTGGTGGTACGGGTTAGGGGGCTTGTGGCTGGTGGTGTGGGCTGGTGGTGGGAGATTTTTTTTTTGTTTTTTTTATTGACTTTTTCCGTCGGAAACCTCTCCAACTCCGACGGAAATTTCTGTCGGAAGAGGTATATTCCGACGGAATATTTTTCGTCAGAAAATTGCGACGGAATCTCAATTAAAGTAAAAAAAACGCCGACAGAAATAAATCCGTCGGAGATTCCGTTGAAAACTAGCCTTCCGACGGAAATTCCGTCAGAAAAGGTCGAATTTCCTACGAAGGGTTTTGCAACAGAATTCCGTCGGAAGACCAATTTCTGACGGAATTTCGACTGATTCCGACGGATTATTTGCGTCGGAATCAAGCTGTTTTCTAGTAATGCGAACTCTCGTGTTTTTTGTTTCGTCCCAGGATCTCAGTCTCTTGATACCATGTTAAATTATGGGAAAATATTTCTCTGTATTTTCTCAATGTATTTTTCCATTAATAATATTCGGCTACATTACAATATATATACACAATAGGAATATCTAACAATAATATTCCTTAATATCTTAACTTAACTTCCTAGCTATAATATCAAATATATCTTTTCATAATAATATCTTATATGATATTATTCTCATAATATCATATCACAATATACATTCCTATCTCAGTAAAAATATAGTTGCTTTTCTAGTTTTCTTTATTAATAACAATGACCTAATGCTACCTGGTCGATTAGAAATATAATTACAATTCAATAAATAGCTTAATTAGTAGGTATACATGGTTAACAAAGTGTTCGATTGCATCATTTTATACCCACTCCATTATTGATATAAACTTTTATTTCTCCGTACTAGAGTAGTTTTAAGGGATTTAAACAACTCAAATGGAATGATTAGAAATTTTCTAATAGAAATGTTATTGTGTTTTTAAGATATATTAATTTGAATTATCTATACTAAAAATGTACAATAATTTTCTAAAAAAACAGCTATATATATAATGTATACATATAACAAAAAATATTTATATCGAGAAAAAAGTAAGTGTAATAATTAAATGGGTAGATAGTTGAAAAATTAGCATGATTAAACTTAAACCTATTGTATACAAGACCTAGATACTACCGTAGTATTTAAAAATCATTAAAATTTGGATGATCCAAACGAAGGAAGGTACGTACTACCTCCTGAAAGTTCAACTCACTTACTATTCAAGAGGTCAAAATAAAATAACTTTGACCACATTTAATGACTTATACAATATAAATAAATTAGCATATGGGATCCATCTTGTTAGCCCCTTATTAGCCGAAGATATTCCTGGTCAAAGATGTTCATTGGAGAGCGCATAAATGCAAAGTGAATCGAAATTTCAGAAACAGAGAAAGTAGATAATTTGAAAGAAGATTTTGTGTTAAAAAACATGTGCACTTCTCTTGATTTACCACTTGGTGATTTAATATAGAAAGCAACCCAATTCTATTTTGTCTTGGTCGTACAAGTTAAAGTTGGCAATTTCCCATTAAAAAAAAAAAAAAAAAAAACAAAAAACTTACCGGAAACTTCTCTAATTATCTTTGTTTTTTTGTTTGCAATATCTTTAATTATCTCAAATTGCACGATATCAACCAATTAGGTGTACCAATGAACTCGTACCATTAGTCATTTAGTATACTTAACAAGTTAACAAGAATACATGCATGATTTTTTAATTGTTGCTTTCTTTCAATTGGTTTAATTAATTGACACTTTTGACTACTTTTTGGATATAGTCGGTTTATTCTTCAATTTTATTTTCTTACCTTTTTTTGTGGGAATTATTCCAAGCACTACATGTCTACGACTTCCAATTCATATTAGTTGACCTACTAGTACTATGATTTTTTAATTGATTAATTTTTTCCGGGTTATATGATTTAAATATATTATCTTGTGATGAATATATGGTCGGTGATTTACTTCGTCCAACTTTGAAAGAGGGGAAATAGTTCAACTAATGTCACACAATCAAACCCACACACTTACAAGCTACTAGTAGTACTCCCTCCTATCCGTTCGTTAATATTGTTGGTTTTATTGGATATTTTACCATTTTAATGTATATATAATATATATGAGTAACAATACTAAAATTGCAAATACGTAATAATTGTAAAAAATTAAATATTTTCAAATGAGACAAAAATAAAAAAAAATGATACTTGTAGACGAAACTAACAAGATTTTGCATGAGTTTTTTTATTTTTAAATGTATTTTCAAATGAGACAAACATAAAAATTGAAAGAAAATACAACATTTCACCTGCGGACCGGCCTAAATGCCTAATACTTTTTTTTATATGACTCTTCTAATTTATTTAAAGTATAAAAAAAAATTAAATAAAAAAGGCAAGCCTTATTTTATTAATAAAATTCTTAGAATGAGAAAAATAAGACGAGAAATGTGGGGTAGCAATAAAAAAAAGAACGAAAAAAAAACATACAAGGTACCGCTTATAATACTGATATAATAGAGTTGTAAAGATGTAATAGGGTCAGTAAAATCAAAAATAGAGATATTGGATATTAGAAGCTTTAATTTTTATAGGATATTTGTAAACTTAATGTCCCGATGCTCTGGTGCCTTATATCTTAAATGTGGATTTATCAAACGGAAGGTGACAAAATGAGAGAACAAAATTATAGATAACTTAACAATGTATAACTTTTTTTAAAGTATTATTTGATTTATTTGGTGTATAAGTTATAAGTGTATTCAAAACAAATTTCGTGTGTTAATAGTATGTATATGTTGGAAAATATTAGAGTGAAAGCTAAGAATAGACTATTCACTATTTATGTTATCCGATAAATGCACATATTTTCAACATGTAGTCCAAAGGTACAACTGTACAAGTACGCAACTTTGTTCAAATCGGCCTTTAAACTTATTAGTGCCTTTAAAGTTAGTTCAAATTGGCTTAGTATCCAAAGCTCAATTATATCGATTTCTTTTTCTTTGGGTAATATCACACGGAGAATTACACAGGTTCTTTTTGATCAGATGTAATAAATTTCAAGTAAAAACTGTTTACAATTATTTATGTTTAACAAGAAAGCAGAGCAAATTGTGACTATGGCCTCTGCTGGTGTTGGTTAATTTGGAAATCGTGAAGCGTCAAGGAAAGGGACAATGTTTACTCATCTTTCTCTGGTGCCAGGCCTGCTGATAGTTGTCTCAGTCCTCAGGAGCAATGTCTAAAGCCTTCAAACTCTGAGCTGCTTGAATATTAACTCCAAATCTGGTGGTTCAAACATGAACATCAAGGGCAACATGCGTCGATTTTAATGCTAGGCCTTTTAAGACAAACGCATAAGCCAGAAAAAGGTACAGAAACTCCACAAGTCTCAAGTTAATTCCCTAAAAATCCAATCGGTTTTCCAAGTAAATAAATCACAAGTTGATTCATGGAGGTTCATAACACTTGATGCTGCTAGGTTTTGCCACTTTGACAATGGTCGTGAAATTCATGGAATTAAATACTAATTAGAAAGCAACTTTATAAAACCAGTCGTGCCATCAATTTTCTGTCAGCAGAATCACTACAGAATGTTACCAGCTGGTTTCAGGTTCACAAAAAAACGCATGGTATACAATAAAGTGAATAAACTAGCAACATAATGAAGTTGACATAACAGTAGTATATGCACAGTTTTTACAAAAAATTACCAATGATATTAATTTGTTAATATTTGACATCTGACGGATAATAAATAAGATCAATATCAGACATAGATATGTCCAGAATAATATAAGAGATGCTTAGCAATTTAACAATTTTAAGGCCAAAGTACTTGTTTAGACATTAGGTAGTGACAGATGATGAGTATAAGCAAACTAGAGATAAGGAAAGCGATAGACGTTCTCACTTGATGGGTGAAATAATGTGGGCTCTAACGTACATAGCTATTCGTACATGATTTATCAAAGCATATTTGCAAACCTATGAATTAGAGGGGAAATGACAACAAATCCAAGTATCAAGATTCAAGAAGGGACATCTATAGTAAACTGTAAAATTGTATATCTTCAGTATTTATCAAGAATCACAGTTCACTCCTCCAGAAAGGGCTACATGTATGAGGTTTGTTTTCCCCACACCCTATTTCGTCAACAACTTTTGCTGGTATTAGGTGCAGTTTGTAAAAGAGGAGAGGAGAAGAGGTCCTTAGATCAATTATAGCCACATGAATCGCAAACTATTACCAGAACTATACAGCTAAGTATACACACAGACAAGTTCAAAAATTAAGTTTTCTGTAGAGAGTAAAATTCAAACTTTAAGACAACTGAGCTGGGTTTTCATCAATATATTATAATCTCTGGTATTTGACAACAGATACACAGCAGTTGCAGAAATTCAGTAGTATATATATCACCAACTGTGAGTGTATAGCCAATTGGTAAGAGGCCACAATGCAGCAATTGACTTCAAACATAGATTTCTATACAAAGAACAGGGAAATAAATTTAATATAAACATTGCAGGTTGATACTAGAGAGCTAGAAAAAGACATTGAGAATAGCAGAAAACGATCCAGAAATAATAAGATGACAATACAATTATACAAATAGGGAGCCAAGAATGCAAAGACGCTATGTTATGGACAGCAGAAAAATCGAGCAGCAAAATGCACAAAAGTTTCTCCAACTGGTACTGTTATCAGTAACAAAAACAACAGCTGACCTTGAATTTGATCAAATAAGACCAGGTAACAAGAATATTTAAGTAATCCTGTTCTTATATGTCACGATAAATAAGAACAGGAAGTATTCATCATCAAGATGAACTGAACAAGATATAATAGGTTAATTATTGAAACTGCTGGAAGAAGCTACAATATTAACTACGGCTGTTGTCTGGCTCCAAATATTAGTTTATGAGGTAAGACAATTTTTTTTGGAGAGGAATGCGTAGCAAAGAACTCCTTCAAGCTATAACAATTCCACTGGAAATAAATTTTGTCCAGTTATATGCTAAGACAGTTAGCTGGTTGCAAAGTAGATTTAACGAATCTAGAAAATTACTTATTGACTCAGGTGGTATAAGGTGAAATGAGAGTATCACATATCATCAGACTTCCTTCAAAAATTATATGGTGAGTAGACTAAATACTGTCACAGAAATATACATATACATATATATATTCAATGAGCCACCTAATTTAACTCTAAAGCCAGTTATAGCACTCGAACACCGTTACAGGCCTTACAGCAATTGCAACACAGCTAAAATAATAAAATTTAATGTCAAAAAATGCTATAGTTTAAACTTCAAAAAAGTCTTACAGTAATATTAGGCATGCAGCTGAGAAGCATCCATAGTAAATAATGACTGGATGATGGTTAAGCATCCTTATAAGCACTAGAAACTTCCTCAATATCCATCTCAGCCTCATTTGCAAGCACATCATCATCTAAACCATCCAATGTACTCTCTTGCTCTAAGTTAATTTGGAGTCTCTCATCATCAGAATCACTCTTGAACAATTTTTCATCCTCAATATCAGAAAATTCGTCGAAAGAGGCAGCCTTCTTCTTCTTCCCTCTATAACCAATAAGATTCATCACCTTTTCCTTCCAAAGAACCAATGGGCATTTCTCAATCAACTCCGGCACATTATATGCCTCATTCAAAAACACATGAAACCGCTTCCCTCTTTCTGAAACATAAAATATACCAAAATGCTTCAACCTCGTCAACTTCTGTGGCATCACAAGCTCACGTCGAAAATGAGTTAAATGGTCAGTAACCAGCCGCTTCTCAAGTGTAAAACTAAGCAATTCATGCATAACCGCAACTGCTCGTTTATCAAATTCCTGTGATCCGGCTGCAAGCCCTCGAGCATCAGCATAAGGGGATAAATACTCCCTCTTCTGAAAATGCTGAAAATGTCCCACCAAACCTAAACAACTTCTTAAAATTCGGCGGAAACTTCATTGGAAATGCCAATGAAAGCTTCCCTGGAGAATGCAAATTCAACTCATCCCCACTAAATTTTTTCCCTCTTTTCTCCAATTCGTTATTGCCCACTCATTTTTCCAATTCACCAACTCTAAAAACTCATGATCAACACCCCCATCATCTGCCTTAGCCTTAACTAACCTAAAAAGATTAGGATAATTATGCACCCAAATGTTCCTAAAATCAAATGGCAACCAAAATCCCTCCTAAAATGAGCAATCTTATCAATCCGAATTCGCTTATCAATCGACATCATCAAAATCCTAGTAACATACTCAGCTAATTTATCACTATGTGCTTCAATTTCTCTCTCCTCTTCCTCAAGCAAATCCTCAGCTTCTGGGGTCATTCCAACCCACAAAGTCCCTTTACGATCCTTATACACATCAAACAATTTCGGCGATTTTCGAAGAAAATCATATAATTTATGGGGTTTAGGGAGATTAATTTGACGGCGTTCTTGTTCAAGATATCGAATTGAAATTGTTGCGCTACGCGGAAGAGAAACCCACCCAAGACCCGTTCAAGCAACTAAATATGCAATCACATAATTAACAACATAAGAGAGAGAAAGAGAAAATACATTCTTACCCTTGACGCGTGCTTCGCTCGATTCACAAGCTCTTACTTCAAAGCTCGAGCCTCGCAAGTGCGAGGGCCTCCTACGGCTCACACCCTCAACCCGACCCGAACGGTATTAATCCCGAAGGTTAGTCGGGACTTGACCAAACAAAACTAGAGTATTACGAGCTTAAAGGTTTTCTCACTTTTCAAGGAGATGCCTTTTTGAGTTCAACTCAAGTGATTTTTCCCAAACCCAAAATTTGGGTATTTATAAGGAATTGAGACTTGATCTTCCTTCTCCCATCAATGTGGAAGATTTGCATTTTCCTTTATTTTATTTTTATGAAAATAAAATAAAAATGCAATGCAATCAACAAGCTCCAAGTGCCACAAGGAGGGAGAGAGTAGGTGAGGACCACCAAAGGGGGGACCAATTGACCGGCTGATCATGCTACATGGCTGGCTGGCAACCTGCCTTGGCTGCCAAGGCTGCCAGCTGGCGCCTAGCACCAAGGCTGGGCTACCCAGCCAGCACGCCCATGCATGCGTGCAGCTACCAAGCCACGCATGCGGGCTGATGCCTAGGCGCTACTATGTGCGTGTGTTGGGCTGCTGTTATGCGATGCTTAGCACGCATAGCGTGCTGCTGCTTGGTGCCCCAACGCTGGCACGTAAGCACAGCATGCAGCGATGGCTGGCCCAGCTTCGCTAGCAAGCACGCACAGTGTTATGCTCTGTCTGCTTGCGATAGCAAGGCCCAGCAGAAATTACATGTTCAGGTTCAGATTTGATTACCTCCATTAAATGATGGATTTTGGAGAAAATTTTCCATCTTTCTGTGACGATTTCAAGGTCGTGAACTTGCTTCTTTTTGCTCCTGTCTTGTACTCTTTTACTTGTTGTCATTTGACGATTTTGGTGGGTATTTGATGAATTGAGGATACTATAAGAAATTTCATGAAATTTTTTGGTGGGTTTGAGATTTTGGATTAATTTCATTGACATCTTAGAATGAAAGTATGTAAAAACTTCTCTTTTTTCTCTCTTTGAGAGTTTGAGAGGGTTTAAGGGTGTAGGGTTTTAGAGTTTGGAGGATGAAGATGTTGAGAACTAGGAGGAGCATCCATGGTGCGTTTGGTTGAAGGGATAGAAATAAGAGGGATAAGAAAGGAGGATAAAGATAGGGGATTGATAGGTGGGACAAGGATAAATAATTTTTATCCTATGTTTGGTAAGTATAGGAAATAAATTAAGGATAAGTAATAAAATTATAAAAATATCCTTACTAACTTCCACCCTTTCTCCTTACCCTTTCAATTTCATTAAGGGTAATTTGGACCTTTTTAACCCATTTCTTATCCCTCCCCTTTGTATCACTCCCCCTTAGTTATAGAAATGAAGGTCGGGATAAGTGGGTGTTTTAATCCCTAATTCCCTATTTCTAACCCCAAAGACGGATTCAGGGGGTGGCCAGCCCAGGCCATGGCCCGCCCCATGATCCAAAAAATATATAATACAATTAAGTTGCAATTATATTTGTTGAAGATAATTTAGTTGAGTTGGTTGCATTGTTAACCATTGAATGTATGGGTTTAGAGATCAAAACTCATAGCCCACAATTTTTTTGTTTAAAATAAATGTTGTTATACTTCGTATTGATATTTCCACTTATAGCTCAATGATTCCTTTTTCTTTTTGTGTTTTTTAATATCCTTTTTATTAGCCTAAGGAGTTTTACCTCTTATAATAATATCTTATTCTTTGTTGTAGAAATCTAAAAGTTAACTTATAAATATGCTTTAGAGATCCAGTCCGGTCCATATTAAATTCCTAGATTCGTCCTTGCCTAACCCCCTTCTAATCTCCATCCCTCTAAACAAATACTACTTTTCTTCTATCCCTATTTTTTAATCCTTATCTCACCCCTTTTATCCCCCTAAACAAACACCCTCCCGGTGTATAAGCCTAAATTGTACTTTTACTTCATATATTAGATTATCAGGTGTAATTTTGTCATTTTAGCTAATAAAGGAGGGGCAATTTTTCCATTTCAAGCCAATACAAGAGGGGCAGCTTTTCCATTTCATATAATAAATGGGGATAGTTTTGTCATTTCATCTACTTCCTCAGTTTCTTTGTAATTGCAGCACTTGTCTTTCACGCTTGTCGATACATGATTTCAATCGTTAATATCTTTAATTATCAATCTAACATGATTTCAAAATTATAAACATTTGATATTAAAATAGTATAAATCGAGACAAATCTAACAAGATTCCACATGACTATATTTTTGCATAGCTATAAATCATCAAAGTTTGTCAAAGTGAAACACTTGAATAGTGTAAAAGTCAAACTATTGCAACTATTAAAAAACGGAGGAAGTATTTTTTAATAAAAAAAACATAAAAGTGGATTGATTTACAATTTTATTTTATTTTTACGGGAAGAAAAGGGATTTCATTAATAAACAATAGTCAAACGACACTTATATAATTATATATAACTCCTAAGAAATAAAGAATTCCAATACAAATACATAACACCTTAAAACTAGATACATCGTAGATTTGATCAACAATCGCCTTAATAAAAAACTTCATCTGAATTAATACAATCTGTGAGTTTGCACTGATTCGGCTTGAAATCCACTGATGCGTAGTCGTTTGAGTGAAAATACTCATGCGGTCCTCTGAATTCTTGTAGAGATTATGAAACCCTAAATCTCAATTCTCGCCATACAAACATAAAAAGAAAATAAACTCAAGAGAAAAAACATCGTCTCGAGGATGAGATCCATTATTGAAAGCCCCATAAATTTAATTTTTCTCGAAAGAACTATCAAAAGTTTTTCACATTTAAATATTAAAAAAAAAATACAATAATTTTCTTTAATTTGAAGTTTCTTACTCCGTATTAATTGAACCTAAGATAAATGTTTTTTATGATTTACATAAAATTATGCTAAGGTCCTATTCACTCCACCCTTATTAAATAATATCAATAAGAGTAAGGGATAACTTAAGTGGTTAAGGTTTTCCTCCCGATTCTAGGTGATCCTGGAATCGATTCTCATCAATAAAATTAATTTAACTTCGGCAAAAATAAGTGAAGTTTATCATAAATAAATCCATTTCAATAAAAAAAATTAACAAAAAAAATCATAAAAATAAGTTTTAATCAGTAAAAATAAGGAAATTGAAACTAATAATCCCACCTTTGGCTCGCCTTCTAGAAACAGTTCCATCTTTGCGTATTTTGAAAACAATCCCACTTTTATACCCCATATTCTCAAAATAAGTCTTTTACCGATTTGTAAATTTGGTAACCTGTTTTAGAAGGTAATATGACACGTGTCACCTTCTAATTGGGTTTTATATATAATTTTTTTTAAAATAAAGGAATAAATAATAATAATAATAATAATAATAATAATAATAATAATAATAATAATAATAATAATAATAATAATAATAATAATAATACTAATAATAATAATAATATCCCCATTGCGGGCTTGGGGCAGACGATGAACCACCGCCAATTCCGTTCGGTGTTATGCTATAGGCTCATGATACCTCTTTTCGATGAAGGCAGTCTTTGTCCGAGCTGCAATGCCCCTAAGATGGATCAGTGAGGAGATCATGCTGTCCATTGCTCTAGTGAAGTGGGTGTGAAGTTCAGACACGATTTGGTGCGTGATACTCTTTTTGACATATGCTCCAAAGTTGGGATTGCGGCGCGCAAGGAGGCTCCCATGGGCTTCCTTTCTGAGGATGGGAAGGATCTCAGACCTGCGGATCTTTTATTGGTTAATTGGTATCGGGGCAAAGATGTTTGTTTGGACGTTACTGGCATTTCTCTCTTTGTAGGCATGGGTTAGAGTTCTTGGGCTCCTGGGTTAGCCTTGAATTGTGCTGTGGAAAAGAAAAAGAAGTACGCGTCAAAATGCGAGGAGAATGGGTACAAGTTCATCCCTTTTGCTTTCTCTACGTTTGGAGAATTAGAGGAGGAGGCTCTGGGTACTCTCTCACGTATCAAATCTCTTGCTATTAGCCATTGTAACAATGCTAGGATTGGCGATTTTTTATTTCATCGTTTGAGCTTTTGCATTCAGAAAGGGGTGGGAGCTCAACTTGTTTCTAGACTCCCATCCAACTTCGTGTAATTTGCTGCCTCTTTTAATAACAATAATAATAATAATAATAATAATAATAATAATAATAATAATATTCATACTAATAATAATAATAATAATAATAATAATAATATTCATACTAATAATAATAATAATAACCCTCCTTCTTCCTTTCCTTGCCGGAGTAAACGCCTTGTCGAAGCAGCCACCCGATGACCAGCCGGACCCAGCCACTCGCCGAAACAGCCGAACCCAACCAATCGTCGAAACAACCAGAACCAGCCACCGATTCCGTCCCTTGCTAGACCTTCCCTCTCCCGTCGGACCAGCAACCCGCCGGATCAGCCTAACCCAGGCACCTATTGGAATTCCCCTTTGCTTATTTCCTTTCATGCCGGACGCCGGTTTCACCAAAACCATTGTAAAGCCATTCACCATTTCTGACATCCGTATAATACCTAACTCCACACGCCACCAGCCACCAAATTAAAACCGACAACGCACCTCACCAGCGGCGCCGCTCCACCACTCATTCAACCCAAAAATAATCCCAACAACCACCAATTCAAACAAAAATAGCGCCCAGAATTCGCAATACAACCCACAAATCAGCCCAAAGCCATTGTGGTTGGGTGTTGCGGAGAAGGGTTGTGGTTCGATGGTGCCAGAATTGGCTGCGGTGAGGAGGTGGCTGGAGTTGCGGCTAAGCGGTTGTTGAGGGAAGGTGGAGATGGCTGGCTGGTTGCAGTTTGTTGCAACGGGCTGGTCAGGTGGTTGTTGCGGTGGGGAGCAGGGGAGTAGGCGAAGGTTGGGGCTGTTGTGTAAGGGTGTGAGAATTAGGGGTTGGAGATGGTCATGCGATTGCTGGAATTTGTACAGTATGAGAGATTGCTTTTGGCGATGTGGCTGATTGGATTTGTAATGGTTGGAAGTGGAACATGGTAGCCCCTTTGAGTTTCGGAATGGGGGTCAATTCGGTGGTGATGTGGTGGTTAGGGCTAATTTAGTTCAGAGGTAGGGGTGGTACCCATGGTGGTGATGGAGGGGTTGCCATGAAAGAAGGTGATAAGGTGGGAAGAGATAGATTAAAGAAAAAAAAAAACAAAAAATTTACCTGTTAAAACGATTGCAAGTAGAAAGGTTCATTTTGAGAATATGGGGTATAAAGGTGAAATTATTTCCAAAATACGTAAAGGTGGGATTATTTTGAGAAGATGAGCCAAAGGTGGGATTATTAGTTTTAATTTTTGTTAAAAATAATTTAAATTCAACAAAATTAAGGTGAAGAAAACAGTCCCTAAAATCAAATTTCCTCTAAAGAACTTTAAATTTTAAAACTCTCTTATTAAAGGAAAATTTGAAAATAATCACTTTTAAAAAAAAACAACCTTACCTCTTACTTTTTTGTATTACCACACGGTTTTTGTTTTATAGCATGCAAACCGAAGCATGTTGCTTTTTTTTTACACTTCCAAACTTAATTCTTACATATTGGTAACTAAAAATATTAGTGATTGAAACTATACACTGACAACTGACAAGCATAAATAAAAAATTATTGCAATAAAAAATTAGTAGCGATTGCCAAGTTTCGTAGACGGCCATCATAAGAGAGGCACCATCGTCCATTGAACCACTGAATATTGAATACATAGCCACTATTAGTGGTTTGATCAAAAGAAATCTCCATATAAATACCTTAAACTTCTAGCTTCAAGATAGCTCACAAACTCTAGAATACACAGATAGATATCACATTGGATTGTCCATTACAACACTGCTACATTTACGAGGTGTGTAACTTAAGTACACGAAACAAGCATACAATAGTATTACTTTGATTGAGTGGGATTGCGCAAACCCCATCTTAACAAAACACCTCACTTTTTATTTATGCCACACGAAATGCTATCACTATGTAGATTACTTCTCTTCAACCTTGAAATGGAATACCCCGAGCATAAGAAATACCAACACCGTTAATGACAACAACAATGATACACTGCTGTAAGGAAATCTGAATGAAATACTTCGGTCCAGTAGGAAAACTAGTCGAGCAAGCAAATTCTCACTCATGCATAGGGCAAGCGCAGTTCTCCTTGCCTAGCTCAGATGCAAGACATGGAATTTGGTTGCCCCCATCTTTGTACCAAGTTGAACGTTTCTCAACTAGCTCATCAAGGAAAGTATCGAGTTTCTCTATTGTAACACTAGGCATCACAACCACATGAGCTATGCTTCCTTGGCAAGCCAGCTGCCAACGTCGGATAAACTCCTCATCGTGAGGACGCTCAAACACCACCGTGCTGCTTAGTTCATTGAGCATGGCACTAATTCCAGCATCTCTAAGCCGGTCTTTAAGGTAGTGGGCATTGCGGAGGCACTTTTGAACCTCTTTCTGGAAACCACGATATCCTTTTCTGTTCAAGGTATACCATAGAAATAGAGGAGCATGGCCATTCCTGCTCCCCATGATTGTAGCATCCCTTGAAGCAAGATACTCCACGTTACTAGACAGAGTATTGATGTGCTCCATCCTTGTTATCTGAACACCACAGGGCATTGGGCACCCCACAAATTTGTGGCCAGATACACTGACACTACCAATGGGCTTCTTGAATGTAACTTGAGGTGCCTGCATAGTGTAATACTCGTGAGCAGTAGCACAAAATATGTAATAATAATAGCTCAAAAATCAACTTGCACAATAGCTTGACACAACCTAGCATGTAAGACAATTGGACAGTTCTCCAAAATAGTTTGTATTAATGTAGCTGCTTTTGAGAGGAAGAACGTGTAAGACAATTGGACAACTCCTTGAACAAGCAAATCTTGTTCCAATTTTTTGGACAAAGTGTGATGGAAAATGAACAACCCCAAGGACCACAAAGATCAACAATGCAACACCCTGGTACAGACATGAACCTAAAAAGATGGAGCCACCAGCTTCTACCAATTTGGCCAACATCTTTACCAAGCAGCCAGCCATATCATAATGAGAACCCAGACCCATAACTTCGGGTGTGTTATGTTTGCGCAACTGATTTTAGCTTGTTTCAAACAAAACAAGTAATAAGAAATTCAAACAAGCTTCTAAGTTTAGACAAGTTCATAAGTTCAGATCAAGTGTAAGGAAAAGTGTTCAAATAAAACAAGAATAGACAAAATAAGTTTAGATAATTAAGGTTGAATAGAACACATCCTACGTTTAGATATGTCAAAGTAAGCTGAAGAGAACACATCCTTAATTACTAATGCAACCAGCAGTTTCACCAAGACTTTGTCAACAGCAAAAAGAAAAAAAAATACCAAGACAATACATGGTTGACGGTACCAACTACCAAGTGTCTAAAAACTGAATGCTCAGATGTCACCACTTTTTTGTGACGTGGACAAACGTCTCTAAGATAGCTTTTTTTTTTTTTTTTTTCTCTTTAACAAATGGTAAAAATAATGATAAGTACTTACTTGAGTAACAAATGGTAACATAAGACCAAACAAGGCTCCATCACAGTGGATATAGAACCGATTGTGGGGGAAGCCACATTCTTCAAGAGTCCGTATCACAAGATCAAGATCATCAACAGCTCCTTTTACAGTAGTTCCTGCAATAAAAGTAACATATTAGAGTATTAGACACAGAAAGGTGTCAAGCATGTTAATTTTGTAATTTAAGGAAAAAGTTTTACTCACAAAAGATATCAAAGTTTTTTTTTTTTTTTTTTTCTTTTTTTGGTGGGTAGGTGGGTGTGTGTAAAAAGGGTTTGATAAATACCTAATGGCTACGTTATGTATTAAAATGACCAATAAGGACATTGGAAAAATTATTTCTAGGAAAATTATCTAGAAATCTTGTTAAACAATTAGAAAAAGCTCCTCTAAACATCTTTTTCAAATTTATCCTTTTGGGCTCAAACCTCTCTCCTAATTTTCTCTCAACCAAACACTCCCATTAAAGATTTGATAAAATCAAACCTCTCTTTAATATCTATATTTGGCCCTATAAAATTATAAATAGACAAAATTAATAAAAAAATAATCTCCAAAACTAACAAGTTCAAAATTTTCAGGAGGCAAAGTAAAAAGGATTTACCTATGTTGACATTGATGATGGCTGGTTTATCCTTGTTCTGGAGAAGCTTGGCTCTGAAATCAGCACAATCAACTTCTCCGGATGATAACGTCTCAATCTTAACACAATCCATCCTATACATGCGTGCAGCTTTGAAGATTGAGTAGTGTGACTCTTTCGAGGCATATAAAACGCCATCAGGAAACACTTCTCTCCTGAAAATTCATAAACCAGCAGAGAATTAAAAGACCATGACCACCCCTCAAGTGTTCCATAATAGATTAATGGGCGTTAAGTATACTTACCCCACAAGGATGCCATGAAGGTTTCCTTCTGTCCCACAGTTTGTAATATATCCCCAGTACTGGTCCTTCTCAATCTCCCAAAGACGGGCAAACCAATCTAAAACACCCACTTCAAATTGCCTGGAATGCACACCATAATTGCTCTCAATAAATGGATCACCGAGGTTGTTTATTGAAAAATGTTGCAATTGACTCAAAGCGCCATAATCAAAGTCCAAGTTGTAAGGATATCCTGCAACAAGGTGAAGCAGCCACATCACAACAGTGCATGCATACAATTAAAAAGAAGCCCAACAATATAAATCAAGTATTTCAATGTCAGTATTGGAAGCAAGGGCAGGCTGGGGCAAGGAACCATACTATCCACCTCCATATAATTTATTGTACTATAAGGTATTCGATCAGTAAATGCAGCCCAACACATATTAAGGGAAAGCCTTAAGACTTTGTTGTCGAGCCATAACCAAAATCCTCGGTTTCATATATCTCAGACCACAAAATTCTTCAGGCAAATCATGCCTTCTCCTTGATAGATAAATAATAGTAAGGATATCAAAATTATAGTCGTCTGACAAAGAATAGGCTAAGAAGAAAGCTGAGGAGAAAGGAGTGCATAAGAAAGGATAGACTATTAGGAAATGTTTTATTCTGTATTTAACTTTTACAATTACCTTCTGTTTCATATACAGCTTTTCTTTTATAATCGTTTGTTCATACTTCAGTCAATATTCTGTTTAACTTTTGTTCTCATTCTCAACTTTTTTTGGCGGTTAGAATTCATATTGTGTTTGTAAAAAAGTTATAATTGTTTTTACCACATAAAAAAAGTTGCATCAAATCGAAGACTCGTGTATCTTTATATCTGTACCTTCTAATCGTAATACCAACAGTTTCCCTCTCTTGGTTAGAAAAACTAAGATAAAATAAAAATTAAGCACTGTCTAACAAATGCAAGCTAAATTCATCCATCAATATGGAGCATAGAACATTGCAGCGTATAGAACAAGTACAACCTCAGTTGGTGAGCATGTAGGCCTGATATACAAAGGTATAACCGTAAAAGGAACAACGATCCACTTAAAATCTCAGCTTTCCAATACTTTAAACATGTCAGCGTTTCCATCTTCAGAAAAACATGTCTTTCCAGAAAAGAAGATTACAAACAAACATGATTTCTGCCACTCTAAAAGTTAAGATGATATTAATAGCCCTTCATTAGATTGATCAATTAATAAGGTTGGTAGACCCTAATTTCAGGCTACCCAAAAGTTAAGAAAAAAAGACATCCAGAAAATATGTATACTCCATTTATGTGATCTCAAAATGATACGTATGGCATTTATTGTCCAAGGTTCAACAGGTAAATGATGTAGAATATTTAGAAGACACAACTATCTCCATCGTGATTGAGAAATCTAGCACAAAACAACCATGGAGTTGTTGTCTTGTGGATCATACTACATAACTTACAGGAACCACACAATTGGACAGCTCACTAGTTACTATTTCTCCAAATGTTCAATGATAAAGTGGTGGTCCCTATAAAAATTACAAACTTAATTTTTTTTTTTTTTTTTTAAAAGTAGGAAAATGACTACCACTAATAGACCATACTTTTGCAGTAAATGGCTAAAAAAGAGAAAAGTGCAACACTTCCCCCTGATTTCGATGATTTTGATCTTCATAAATCTAAAGAATCTTTCATTTTTAATACTTGTATGAAATAGAACCCTCTTATGCAGAACTACATCAACATGCTAAACAACTTAGAAGCATGACACCAGAACTGATATCATATGATCTTAGAGTTAGCAGCTTGGCACCCTATGCCCCTATGGTATCGATCCCCTTGACCTTTCCCAGATCACAAATAGTAAATTTCTCCACCAAAGGATCTCCACAAAAGTTATTTCTTCCTATTACTCATTATAAATTAATCAAGATCTTTTGATCAAAGAGGACAAAGACGACCCATTAAGCTGCAAAGCCTGCAATAACCCCCTCCCCTCTTCCCCCAATTAAAAAACAAAAAAGAAAGAAAACAAAATATTAAATATTATTACATAAAAAAATTACAAAAAAAACAGTAAAGAGCAAATATCACTATATTCTACCATGTAAGCAACCTATTCAAGTGTGGCAAAGACTTAATTCTAGACTTTCTAGTATTAAGTCCAAAAGTGTTACTAGTTTTTCATATTGCAATAGAACTATCAGGTGAAATTTCACAGAAAAAGGAAAAACTATTTAAACTCACCATGACTGTGATGGCAGTCACAAAGAGCATTAGCAGCAGTATAATTACTATAGTTGTAATTCATAGTCTACAGAAAATACAGAAGTCAATTACTAGAACAACAAACCACTTATCTGTCCAAATAATCATCACAAAGCTTTGTTTTTCGCTACAAAGTACTCCGTACTATATAATAAAGATTATCTGATGCAAAAAATCCCAAATTTCCCCGGAATCTAATGACTTAACTTCATACTCGCAACTCTTTTAATAAAAAAACTAAATTGACACTAATCGTCTAATCCCATTATCTCAAATTCTCAATACATAAAAATGCCAACCAAAAGCTTCAAAGCTTGAGGGGCATATCAACTATCAAGTGCAAATTCATAATCAAACCGAAATCACTATTCAGTGAGGTAATAAAATATACTTGTACAATCTACCTTTATAATAAACATTCATCATTATTAAATATAAAATAGTAACATGTAAATCAAGAAAATTAACTGAATGGAGTTCCAAAAGCTTGAAAAAAATCAAATCAAACAAGAAAGCAAAATCTAAGTTACATATAAATAAACAGTCATCGTTATTATATACAATAATCAAGAAATTAACTGAATGGAGCTACAAAAGCTTGAAAAATCTATAAAAACAAGAAAAACAAAATCTAAGTTACATTTAAATAAACAATCATCATTAATAAATATACAATAGAAACAAATTAATCAAAAAAAATTAACTGAATGAAGCTCCCAAAAGCTTGAAAAATCAAATAAAACAAGAAAACAAAGGAAATGATCATTACCCAAATGATGTTTAGTCCTCTCAACCAAACTTTGCCTGTATCTAGCCAAAACACCAGCCATATACGCCTCCTTATCGCCAGTAACCCCGTCATTATCTTCGGGTTCGGTAATATCAAAACAAGACGAGTGAATATTCCGACCCAAAACTATCTCTCTCTTACCATTTTCACCAGTCTTGATCTTCTTCACAACCCCATTTTCGCCATTACAAACAACTGGCGGAATCGACTCTAAAACCACTGCCATCGGATCCAAATCCTTTCGGTTCAACAAAGCAACAACATCATGGTTCAATTCTTCGGGTAATGTTAATCCCGCCATTTTCAAGTAATAAATTGGGATTTCCAAAACCCTAATTTTTCGATTGAACCTGAAATTAGGTCTGAAAGTTTCAACAAATTGAAGTCAGATTAAGATCATGAAAATCAATAACAATAATTAATTTAAAATTAACAGATTGATGACATTTTTTAATTTTTAATTGATTAAGATTGTGGAAGTAAATGATGACCTGCGAAAATAGAGGAAAAGTTGATCCGAAATGGCAGGAGAGAGAAAGAAGAGAGAGATTTTCTGGAAATGTTTGGATCTAAAGAACGAGGTGAAGGTGAAGGTGAAGGTGAAGAATAGCGTGGAGTTGTATATATATAGTGTGCGAGTACGAGTATCCCAATAACTGGAATCTCACTGTCTTATAGGAGTTGCATATGTTACTTGTCCATGTTGCATTTATCAATTGCAATTTGCTGCATAAATTAACTAACTAGTCGGTACTCCGATAGGTCATTAGAAAGGGTACATATTAGCAGAGGTGTTAAAAACTGATCCGGTTAGACTTAATCTAAAAGTAATCTAATTTAGATTTTAATTTTAATGAGCATAATGATATAGAATGACTTCAGATAAAGCTAGACTCGTCCGAATGATCTAATCACCGAATTGACACCTCGAGCACTGAGATTATTATACATCCGATGTATACAAAGTTTTCAAATTGGATATGTAGTGTGGATTTGGATCGGATACGAACGGCTTAGGTTGCATCATAATCAGATAATGTTGGGCTGTTTTTTAAAATTAGGTCAATTTGAATCTGTTCGGGTCACTTTAGTTTTGGGTCATTCTAACAAGCTATACAGCGAATGAGTTCTAATCAAGGATGTTTACTACAGTCACTTATCAATAACATGTACTAAATCAAACACCATAAATGACACGTGTCACTTCCTAGTGCTGTTTTTTTCCTCCAAAGACACCTTTTTTTTTTCCTTTTTCTTTTCGTCAAATATTCTTAAAGTTATATTTATCATATTATTACAATATAATCTTTCTATTCGAAACCCTAGATTTTTTATTTGAGGGTTTAGGGTTTCGAGTGGTGGTTTAAGGGGAGGAAACGGGGTGGAGATGGCAAGGGTAGGGCGAATCGTGTTCGCCAGGGAGGGGGTTTTGGCACCGGCCGGTGGGGAGGAAGAGTTTTTCGAAGGGAGAGGAGGGGGTTTTAGGGAGGGGGAAGGTGGTTCAGGGGAAGGGGTCGAGGTGGGGTGTCATCAGCGCGAGGCCTTACCATACCACTTAGCTCAAGCCAGTCTAAGTGATTGGCTGAATACCGAGAATAGAGTCTCCTCTTGGGGTTTCTCCCGGATGGGGGGCAACACCTACGTGAGTAAGAAGAGTGGTGCTCTTCTAGAGAGAACAAGTATGGTTCTTTTGAAGTACTCATTAGTTCACAATAGTAGCCAAAATTTGCGAAGTTGCTTAAGCTCTAAAGTCAAGGTATGTGTTTACAAGGTCCCTTCCTCGCTCCTAGGAGTTAAAATCTTAGGATACTCACTAGGGAGTGTTGAAAACCTTGTGCACTAATGTGTTAGTTGAAATCTTCAGATACTAGCATTTAAGTACTGAGACTTTCATTTAATGTTCAGATTTCATGTTGTTAATCCGCTTGCATTAGTGGGGGATTGTTGGAAATGGTAATGCAATCGGATCAATTGCAAAGCCTTGACGACCCGCACTCGTGGGGGATTAAACAATGCTGTTCCAAGGAGTACTCGCGCCCGGTCGGGCAGGCGTTGCCCTACCGGGCGATTCTGGCTGTAGGAATTGGTCGCTCTCTCGCGCCCGGTAGGGCGGTGGTTCGCCCGACCGAGCGGCGGGACCTATTTCTGACGAGCCCGGCAAGGCGGTGTCTGCCTGGTTGCTTGCCCCGGTGGAGTGTTTGAGATCGCCCAACTGGGCGCAACACCTATCTCGCGCCCGGACGAGTGGCCAACTACCCGACCAGGCCCGCCTGTTTCCTAAGCTTGTTTTGCTTATTTGTTTCCTATTTTCGAGATACATATAAATGCGAGTATTATCTCTCTTTTGATTAATTCATTCACGAAACCAAAAACACAAACCTACCCTTTGAGATCTGAACAATTCTTGAGCAATTTCAACCTTCGAGTTCGGGTACACAGATTGGGGAGGTCGTTGTGTAAAACTTGGGGGGCGTGCGTCACTAGGATATCTGTACCGGTGGTGGCATGTTTTGCTTCTAAGGCAGTGGGCTCCAAACCACGGCACAACCGAAGGAGGACGGATCTTGATTAGTTGTAACGGTATTTCTTGTTTTTGTTCTTGATTTCAACAGGTTATTTTCCAACATAAATTATAATATAAAATATGGTCAAAGTTATTTTATTTTGACCACATGAATAATAAGTGGGTCAAATTTTCAGAAACAGAGGTATTACTGATTATAATGTGAAGCAATCTTTTAAAGACAACTACTTTTATATATGGGACAGTTTTTTATGGACAGTATAAATTTCTCACGTTGTAATTCTTGTAATACTCACCTCAACTTTTCCTACAATAGGAACAAAGGAGGTATTACTTAATCAAACTATTTTTGTAAAAGTCTTTTCTCCTAGACCCCTACCATGATGATTGACAAGTTAACGTATTAGTTTGTGGATAAGAAGTCTTGCCCAAACTTTATTTACAAGGCATTTGCTAAAGTTTACTACTAATGTTGGCTTATGATTTATGAAAAAGAAAGGGAGAAAAGAGAATGCTACCATGTTATGCGTCTTTGTTCTACTTTATATCTTTGATTTCTAGCTACTCACTCTCACTAATCAAATACGTAGAAGACAAGAAAAAAAAAAAAAGAATAAAGAAGAAAAAAATAAAGGACAAGTATCATCTATTTTATGTGTCTCAATCCGAATTAATAAATAAGTAAATTTTAGCAAAAAATAAGTTTAATTGAGCAAAAATAAGTTAAGTTCGAATAAAATAAGTTGTAATCAGTAAAACTTAAAAATATAAAAGAACAAATATAATAGTAAATCAGTAAAAAAAAAAAGTTTTAATTTGCTAAAATAACTTAAGTTCAATAATAATAATTTTTATCAGTAAAACTAAGTTCATAAACATAAATTAATTTCAGTAAAAATAATTTTAATTTAATAAAAAACAATTTAAGTTTAGTGAAGTAAATAATGTAGTGATAGGTATATTTTATCATTGTATTTTATAATTTTTATTTATTTCATCTAGTATTACTCACATATAACTAAATTTGGGATTAATGACCAAATATAGTTAAAAAAAAAAAAATTCCATAATGCAAGCAAAGTAGCAATTATTATTTTTATTTTTTAATTATTGTTCTTGTATTAAATAGGGTAACATTGTCTCTAAATGACTTATATCGTTATATGAAGACACGAAGTTTGTGTGGCTTGCTGGTAAATTAGGTCGGGATGAGTTACGAGTGTTATGTTCCATGGCATGGTCCCTTTGGTTTTGCAGGAACAAGTTGGTTCATGAGGGTTTGTCTCTAAATGCTTTTCAGACGGTTGCCAGCTATGTAAAGCTTGTTGCAGACTATTGTATGTATTCCAATAAAGTGTACTGCGGCCATCCTCGATGTGCAAGTCTTTCTTCAACAGCGTGGCAACGTCCCTCAAAAGGTTTTATAAAGGTAAATGTGGTTGTTTTTGTAGCTACTTCCTATATGGGGTTGGGAGCAGTGGCGAGAAACCATCGGGGAGAGCTCGTTTAAGCTGCAATTAGAAGATTTGAGGGTGTGTGGGAGGTAGAGTGTGCTGAGGCAGCAGCTGTGTGTTTTGGGCTCTTGGTGGCTAGGCACTTGGGTGTGACAAGGTGTGGCTGGAAGGTGATTCTTCTTCTGTTTGTACTTTAATAAAAAAACGGCTTCAGAGATTGCTCGCCAATTTGGTTAATTTATGATGATATTAACATTTTATCTAAGTGTTTTAATGCTTTTATTTCTTCTCATATTAAAAGGGCAGGTAATACATTAGCTCAGCTTGTAGCAAGATGGGATACTCGTGGTTGCTCTGAAGTTGTTTGTATGAGTCCGTTCTCACATAGTCTTGTACTTTTAGTGGATTCAGATTGCCTAATATTTTCCTAAAAAAAAGAAAGACACGAAGTGATATTTTATGGAAAATCCATCACACAATTATTATTATTTTTTGTTGGCATACAAATCTATCACACTAAGTGCTTGTTGTCTAGTCTAATTCATTGATGATTTTAACATTTCTTTTACTTACGTGCTCCACACCTCTCATTCGCGTTTTCGTTTCTTTTTTGTATTATTAAATTCTAGATGTTTCGTTTATGTGACGTTTTGTTTTAAAAATTTCGCTACTAATACTCTCTCTGTTTCATATTATTAATTTTTTAATTTTGACATATCACTTTTAAAGTCAACACACCAACTCTAACATGTATAAGAACTAATTTTTGCAAACTTGGCACTATTTTGAGGTAAAGGAAATACCAATTGATTTTACAACATGTTTTGTGTGTAGCTAATTATATCATGTGGCCGGATAAAGTAACTCTTATAACATTGAACGAGTAACCCTTGTAACACTAACCGAATAACCTCTAAAACAAATCAAGTAACTCCTATAACATTGACGAAGTAACCCCTTTAACATTGACCACGTAACCCCATAGCGATTAGCCACATAGTGTATCCATTTACATATAAAAGTTTGTGTTGATTCTATACTAAGACTATCCCTACAATAATAAATGAAATAAAAATTAATAATTTTATAAAATAGTAAAGATTCGACCCGTTTAAATTAGACATGAAAATAACCTGATTAGATTTCAATTTATATGTACAGGGGTAATGATTTACCATGATAATACATACGACCGGACTAGACCCAGCCTATCCGATCCATTAGACCATAGCAGTGAGGAAAAAAAAAACCTCTCAATATCTCTCTACCCACTTTCTCACTCCTCCCATACAATTTCTCTCATCAAATGTTTTTTTCACCACAACAATGAGGAGAAAAAAAACCTCTCATCACTTTCTCCTCCATTATTTTTTAATTATGTTTAAAAATAATTTAATAAAAATTTATAATTACGTTTAAAAATATTAATAATACTAACTGGAAATTTTTTTTATAAGAAATAATTATAATAATAATAATAACAAGAAAAAATTGGGAAAATATGTTAATTTCTCTAATTTATGGGTTTTTTTGAAAGTATATCAAAATATATCAAAATGCATGTTTATTTATAGAGAAAATTTTTTTATGGTCGTTGGTTTTTTTTTTGTTTTTAAATAATTACAACAGTTATATTTCAAATACAAAATATAACCGTTGTAAAAAAACAACAAAAGCAGTGGGGCCCACATGTTACTGTTCATCACCAAAAGCCCTCACAGATGTAATGTTCGGTGAGTGTTTTTTCACTCACAGATGTAATGTTCGGTTTTTTTTTTTTACACCCTTATTTTTACTCGTGAGGACTTTTCTCCTCACTGCTGGGAGTGCTCTAATACACACCTCTAAAGTGAAGGATTAATTTGTCAGACATATGAAACGTGTCAAGCCATCACAATCAGAAAATGCGCAACCATACACGTGCAAAGACGTTAAGACCGTATAGTAAAGTATACAATTATACAAACCAATGTCTTCACCAACAAACATGTAAAAAAGAATCAAATGGTCCTCATTCAATTCAATTGAATATTCAATATCTGTCCTTTTGTTGGACCCTTTTTCAATCTACACCGTTAATCACTTTGTAAAATCCAAATCAATGGCTAATATTCTCATTAAGTAGATTCTATAATTATGGCAGAGAATGAATAAATAATTACTTGTAATACTTTTATCTTCCATAGTCGTTCATCCTAAAGCTCAAAAAACCTTCTTAAGATATTCCCAACTTCATATGAATAATGAATTTTCCATGTTTGTAGAAAGGTAGACACACAAATACTTCAAAATGCAATCGATCAATAGATTATTATGTTTCTTCATTCATTGGATCATTTTATGCAAGTTTATTAGAATATTGATCCTTTCATAGGTAGTAAATAATATAAATACTAAGAGTTACTGTAATTTTGAGAGAAAATTGTTCTTACTTTCCATGCATCTTTCCCTTGGAAAAAAAAAACACAAACTCCTCATTAGATGATTGATTAATATATAGAAATGTTACAAATATAGTATAAGATTGACAGATGACTTAGCTAGGATAAAATTACAACCAACTTGTGTGCAAGTCATCTCTACTTTGACTATATATCTTGAGCTCTTAGATTCAAAACCAACAAAGATCCAACTCAACAACAACAACAACAACAACAACAACAACAACAACAATAATGATAATAATTAGATAAGGAGGTTGTTGCATTGTTGAAATGGATTCAGGTGTTCGTTAGGACTCATGATATTGGTGCTCGTGTAGCTGCTCATATCTTCAGCAGGATCGAATTTGCTATAACTAGAGGGGTGAGAGTCAGATTGTATCTCGACTCTCCACTAATTTCTTGTAAATTGGTTGACTTTGTAGGTTTCTGTTAGTTTTCAATAATTATAATAATAATTCAATTCAGCCCATTTCATCTCAAAAGAACAAGACTAAAGTAGCTTACTCAATAAGTAATGTCTTCTAGTTCAATATCCAACTTGTGGTTGATCTTGAAATGATCACAAATTTGTGTTTGTGTAGAATAAACATAACCTTTTAGTGATGTCTCAACTTAATGATATATGGATGATTTTGATTTCATGTTTGATTTATAGTGCATTCTTATAACATGAAATCTTCCAAATATATCTAAATTAAACTTATTTGATTAATGAATTTATTAAATCAAATTAATATTATTAGACCCGATTGAACTTAATTATGAGAGTTAAATCTATTGGACTTAATTGGAATTTATTGGACCTAATTAGACTTTAATAAATCCTCTTAGACCCAAAATTTGCACTTTATAAAATCGACCCGACTATATTAGATACATACATTGCAACAAATGATAATTTTCACTTTATAGGAGATGTGCATATTAATACTTTTGTCATTCTTTTATATTGTAGCATTTAAATCTTTGCACTAGTTTTATACACTAACTAGTTCATGGCCGGGGTCATTGTTATATTAAAACAAATAAAAATTAATTGTTTATTTTATAAAAAAATTATTGAACATCAAAATTTACTCGGTGTCATCCAATTTTAATTTTTTTAATTTACCAGGTGAACAGAAGCCCTCCTCCCCAAGTCCCCAACCCCCATCCACCGTGGAACATCAGTCCGGCCTTCCTTTATTTCTCACTTTTTCTCTCCTAAACCAAAAATCGAAATTCTCCATTAAATGGGAATCTCCGGTACTCAAAAGTAAAGGGAAGGTTTTAGGGGTTTCTGGGTGGTCGAGTTTAGGGGATTCGTGGGTGGTCGGATTTAGGGGTTTCGTGGGGGTTAAGGGGTTATGTGGGTGGTCGGGTTTAGGGGTTAGGGGGTGGCTGTGTGCGGTGGTCGTATGTCGGGTAATGGTGGTCAGATTTAGGGGTTAGGGGGTTTTCGGGTAAGGGGTGGTCGGATTTAGGGGTTAGGGGTCGGGGGAAGGTTGGTGTGGTGGTGGCCATGGAAGGGGGTTGGTGTGGTGGTGGCCATGGAAGGAGCTTGAAGGAGGGAGACTTAAGCTTGAAGAAGAGAGTTAAAAAAAATAAAAAAAAATTAAACATATTTAACGGTCAAAAGGCCTGTTTTGAGAATATTGGGTTAAAGATGAGATTGTTTTCAACTAAAATGGAAAAGGTAAGATTATTAGTTTCATTTTTCCTAAAAGTTTCGATATACTAAAATCATAAAAAGTTAATTTACCTTAAAGTAGACTAAAAGTTATTACAAAAAGTGGTTAAGGTACATTAAAATTTAGATTATTATACACCCAAGGTATTCATAAGTTTCAAATTCGTGATTAAACAATCAATTGGTAGAAGCTACACCCACTAATATGTTTAACTACATGGGTAAAACAACTTATAATGCTTTTATTATTATTGGAAAAAGTTATATGCGGGCTGCATATAATAAGAAGCTAGAAGTGAAAAGATTAGATATTAAATAAACATTTATTATACCGATTTACTTGTAAATTATGGATAAATTTTCAACTTAATACTAAAAAAGATGTATATTAATAAACATTTATTAGAAGCATTACCCATTATAATTATAATGGATTGTGGTGTTTTATTTATACGGAGTAGTAGGCTATCTCTAACAATTTCCACTATGGTTTGGATATATTGCATAACCAAAGTTTTATCTTTTGCTCGTTTGAGAGAGTTATACAAAGACTAATAAGGAAATAAAAATATTTTTTTTTTTTTGGGAAATTATCAATGGTAGCTAGTCATGTAAAATTAGTAAATTACACATTCTCAATAGTAACAATTTTTTTTACAAATTCTCTCAAATAGCATTATTTTTGATAAGTTTCTCTAACATGACAATATTTTTGTAATTAAGGCCATGTTTAGTTCATCTTATTTTTTCTTATCTATACTATTATGATCTGATCTGATCTTATTATCTGATTTGACCAAACTTTGACCTTAAGTGTACGATAATTTGTAAGGAAAAAATATATCAAGTGGGATATTGTTAAATTAGATTCATAATTATGTGTATTTTATTAATATGTAATTTTCATAATTTTTTTTCATTACGATTCGAGATATTTAGCGATAAAAAATTGCACATAAAACGACGATCTGATCTGAACTTATTTTTTCTAATCTAATCTGATATGAACTTATTTTTTTCTGATCTGAACTGGTCTGAAATTATTTTTTCTGAAATAAGTAAAAATAAGCTGAACTAAACAAGGCTAACAACTAATTAGCTTAATTAAATAAGAATTAACCTAATAATCAACAAAAAATAGGATCCACCCTCTGCCGGCGCGTACTAGTTACCACCCATGAAACCACCGTGTGAATTATTTCACACACTCCAGCAAATCCGAGAACTATTCATGCAAATATGTGCAACTCACAAAATTCTTGCAAATTCAAGGACTATTCATGCATAGGAGTTTCAACATTAAGAACAAGTAAGTTCATCCTTTTTCAACGTTTTTCAGTGCATCTATCCTGCTCAGCGAGCTACGGACTAGGCGTAGCATTAAGGGCTAAACCCAACCTCATCTCTTCGGTGCACCTATCCTACTCAGCGAGCCATGGACTAGGTGTAGCATTAAGGGCTAAACCAAACCACTTTTCTTCGATGCCTCTCACATTCCCTACTCAAGCAGTCTCAGAGCTGATAGTTTCAGGTCACTTAACTATCACTCCCTACTCTTGATTTTCCGGGATAGAGGTATTAAGAGTTATACTCAACCTGTTTCTTGAATCTACCTGGTTAACAACCACTCAAACAGAGTTATTAGATTCAAATAAATGTAACTATAAACAATAAGCAATAAATCCAGCTAATTTTCTCAATCAGACAATAACCAACAGGTTAGGATTTATTCATATCATAACAAATCAAATGTTTGATCAATACTTACAAAGCTCACATTCGTTCAAAAAAAGGTTTCAAAACCATTCCTGTTGACGACTCAATTACCATTTTCTTACATAAACCCTTCGTAAAAGGATCAGCCAGGTTTTTCTCTGTCCGGACATAGTCCAAAGAAACAACCCCATTCTTAATAAACTGTCTCACTGACTTCTGCCTAACATGTATGTGTCGCTTCTTGCCATTGTAGACACTATTCTTAGCAACACATATTGCAGCCTATGAATCACACACAATGCATAGAGACTAGTGGTGTTGGATTCCCCCACAATGGGATGTCTGCCAATAAATTTCTCAACCAGTCGGCTTCCTGGGTAGCAAGATCCAAAGCTATGAATTCTGCTTCCATAGTCGACCTGGCAATACATGACTACTTTACAGACTTCCATGATATAGCACTACCACAAATAGTAAAAACATACCCACTAGTAGAGTTCACTTAATCACTGGAAATTACCCAATTGGCATCACAATACCCTTCTAGGACCAAAGGACGACCAACAAAGTCTAAACCCCAACTCATGGTTCCTCGAAGATATCTAAGTACACGTCTCAAAGCTCCCCAATATTCGTCACTTGGGCAATGAGTGTACCTGCTAAGCCTGCTCACAGCAAATGCAATGTTTGGGCGAGTGCAATTCATCAAGAACATCAAGCTCCTTATTACCTTGGCATACTCTCCCTGAGTGTAATTAACCTTCTTTCCAATGGAATATTTCCGTCGGAAAAATGAATATTCCGAGGGATTAATTTTCCGTCGTAAATTTGCGACGCTTCTCCGTTGGAAATTTGTGACGGATTTTTAATCCCTCGAAAAATTCATTTTTCCGACGGACTTTCTCATCTGAAATTCCGTCGCAAATTCATATTTCCGACGGATTATGGCCTCAGAATTTCTGTCGGAAATTTTGCAGTAATTTCCACAAATTTTTTTTTTGTTTTTTGTTTTTTGTTTTTTTAGCATCATTCGAAACATATACCTCCTGCACCTAATTCCTGATAAAATTAAATTCATGATCGAATTACGGAAATATTATATATATATATATATATATAAGCTATGCTACATAATCCGAGTTAAGTCCATAGTACATAAACAAAAGCTATGCTAAACAATCGCCGGGGTACTCTGGCCTGCTCCTCCACTACCCAGGTCGTCCCTGGGGTCTCAATGCTGAGGCTGAATGGTGGAACATGTGTCATTGCTGGGGAATCGACGCATCAACTCATCCCACCTCTCCTGGTTTCTCCTCTCTATTTTGGCCAATTTGGCTTGCATCTCGACTTCCATTTCACCTCGGATTTCATTGCAAAAAGCCTGCACCCTATGCTCCATCTGATCCTACATCTGAGAAACAACGGACGACGTATACTGCTGTGAAGACCTGGAAACTCGACCCATTCGATTGCCCCCATAGTACAGCTCTGCACTTTGGCCAAGTCCCCTCACACGACCCTTCTTGTTGCGACCACCCACAGTCTCCCAGTACAACTCATTCGGACTCTTCCGAATCCCTTGAGTGCTTGCTTCTTCAAACTTCTTCTGGTAGGCCTCCTACAAGATATACATTATACAAACATATATTGTTTAAAAAAACTACCAACAACATAAGTTATATGTATATTTCTAGATGTACAAGCAAATTTAGCCAAAATGAAATCATTCTTTCTGGTAACATCTCAATATACATAGTTATAGGTGGTTATGGCCTTAAATCACATAAAAAAAAAAGCAATTTACTAAGTCTTAAGAATCATTTTCATCAAAATAGAAACAAGTAAGGCATAAATGACATCTACTTTGCCCATTTTCTTCATTTCTTTTCAAATGAACTCATTCTTCCACAAAACATGTCAATATTGAGTAGTTTAGGGTGTCTATGACTTGAAATCACATAAAAAGACCAATTACTTAAGTTTGAGGAACAATTTTCATCCAAACTCATCTAAAAATGGCTTCAGTGACTTTTCTTCATTTCTTATTAACTGAATTTATTCTTTCTTATAACTAGTCAATATTACATAGTTATTGGTACATATGCCTAGAAATAACATAAAAGGAGCACTAAAGTAGGGTTTAGGTTGCATTTTCATGAATATAGGACCAAATACGTCTTTAATGATTTCTACTTTGCCAAATTTCTCATGAAATCAAACTGATAAGTTTAGAGACTAAGTTATATTGAAGTTGTTACCGTAATCTGCTTGGCTTTGGCGTTGGCGTTGACAGGCACTGATCCTTTCCCAGGCACATCCTTGAAGTGTGTCTTCAAGAAAAGCTCATGCGCATTTGGTAGCTGGCCTTGATTCTTCGCCGCCTTTGAATGTACATGCAGCAAATAAAAGTTAACATGTCAGACCATCATTACATTGTAATACACACCTGACTTCTATTTTACTTGCATATTAAACAAACTTACCATCCTTTTTTCATGTTGTACAACTGAAATAGGACCCTGATCGTGTGGTGGTTCCACCACATTGTCCATGGATCCGCCTCTTTGTTCTTCTTGTTTTGTTTAGATCGCTTCTTATACGTCGGATCAGTGGCAACAATATCTATCATCTTTTTGTGGACTTCCTTATTTAGCCACCCTGGCTTGGCGCCATTCATCTTGTGTGTGATTGTGTGGAACATGTCTTTTAGGCGATTTGCAAACTTGGATTCGAAGGTTTTCTTTACATGCTCGTTCAACTCAGGTTCCCACGTGCATTGTTTCTGCGAATGACAAACTTTTAAAGTTATAAACTCAACTCCATTAATACACTTAATAATACATGTATTAAGCAAGTACAAAATGTCATACGCTGAACAAGTTTCACCAATGCTCTTTCGTTTTTTCATCAACCTCTCCGTAATTCCTCCAAGGCTCTCGATAGTAGCCTGTTAGTGAACCGGAGACCTTCTCCCTCACCTTGGTATCATCAAACCTACATTAAATGAGGAACAACGATGTTAGATGATCAACAAAAAGTAAATATGAAGAACATGTATGTTAGAGTAATAAATAGGTCAATGCTACGAAAATTGGAATATAAGTCCATTTCATTACATCTACGTACGTACCATTGCGTAGTAGGGTCTAATACCAACAACTCATAAGACTATGATCCCTATTGCCCCTGAAGCTGTTGCCCATGCTGTTGTATCTGAATTTGTGTTTGGGTGAAGGTGGGATCCTCGGTGTCACCCAAATCTTGTGCCTCGCTTCCTCCATTTCCTTGTCATCGTCGTAGATCAAAACACGAGCTTTCTCCTTCCCCTTTGTTTTCTTCGACGTTTCTCCTTTTTCCCTCCCGCCATTACCACCTGAAATAGTTGTTAGTAATTACAAAACATGACATGTTATTATTATAATTACAAAAATAAGAAGTATAGTGCGATGTAACAAAATTTAATACAAAAAGTAATGAAACATTGTACGACAAAGTCATCTTTTGATTTTACATTTAGAAAATGGACACCTAACTTCATTAGGGTTGCTACTCTCGAGATGATCTTCGACGTATTTAAGGAATTCATCTACCCCTTTCACGAACTCTGGATTAATAGAATGCCCAACCTTCCTCTCATACATCCTGCTACGTTCTCTTCGTTTCATGATTACAACTTCTACACAACTCACACATATGTATAATTACATTAGTCACAAAGCATATTTAATATTCATTATCCATCATAGTGTTATGGAAATGCAAATGAGATTTGAAATGATGTCCAAGGGTCCTTATCACTCCAACCTAACCCATCCTTGGACGTTTAATCTCACTAGTGAATGTATACTAGGTTTTCAATTCTATGGAAAATCCGGCAGCATTTCCCTACAGTTCTCCAAGTACACGATCTAGGCGATTAGATACCACGCCATATGTACCCAGAGAACATTGTAGAGAAATGACAAGCCAGGATATTCCATAGAATCAATAACAAGGCATACATTCACTACCTAAGTGAGAATAAACGTACAAGGACAGTCCCAACCGGGGACTATTCAAGACATACTCCTAATGTGTATGCCTTGAACGAGTATCTAGGCTTATGATTGTGCAAATGATTCATTTAAAAATATATAAAGTTAAGGACACATCCATTACATTAAACAAATATATCATAATCATAATTAAATTAAAATAAACAAATATATTAAACGATTATTAATCATTACATTAAACATTATATAATACAAATATATTTAACTAAATAAACTAACATACATCATATTAAACTAAACTAACATACATTATTAAATTAAACTAAACCAAACTAAACTAACATATCATAATACAACACATTCATTTCAAATATTTCAACATATTTAAACATAAAATACAACAAAAATGTATACACTACACTAAAAACAATAATAAACTAACATATATCTAAATACAATTAGTCACTAACATGCCATGTTAAACTAAACTAAGAATTTTAGGGTTTATAATGTCACTAACCTATAGATCTGCACTTTTTATTGACAATCAAACCAAGTAAATCTACAAATCCTACAAATTATTAAAATTAAAAACTTAATTAGGGTTTATGATGTCAGTTTTTATTCAAAAAAAATAAAATAAGGGCAAGACTTACCGGCTGCAGAACGGCGGGAGGATGGAGGTGGTGGTGGTTCTGGTCGCAGCGATGAAGGAGGAACGGGGGAAGCGGTAGAAAAAGGTATGGTGGTTAGGGTTAAACAAAAAAAAAATCAAAACTACTTACTGAGCGGAAGCCTGGGAGTCATAAGGGGACAACAGTCAACGACCGGTGGTGGCTGTTGACATGGTGGTGATGCTTAGGGTTTACCAAAAAAAGTTAAATTAAAAAAATAAAACAAAATTCACTACACTTACCGATCGGCGGCCAAGGAATCACGGCGGTGTAAGGCCGGCGGTTGCGGCGGATCGACGGTGGTTGCCGATCTCATTCTCTTTTTCTTCCTCCCTTTCTTTTGTTCTCTCTCTTCCCCCTTTTCTCTTTCTATTTCGTGACATTTCAGATCTAAAGCCTTTTTTTATTATTATTTACGACGGAATATTCCGTCGGAAAATATTTTTTGAGGGAATATTTCGTCGAAAGTATTAATTTCCGATAGAAATTAATTCCATCGGAAAATTTACGAGGAATATTCCGTCGGAAAGTTCGTTTTACGACGGAATTTTCCGACGAATTAAATTTCCTCGGAAAATTCAAAATTTTCAACGGAAATTCGGGTCCGTCGGAGTGATTCCGTCGGAAATCCGCCTATTTCTAGTAGTGCTCCATACTAGCAAACAAATCTTTGTTGGCATAAAAGTGTTTGGAAGCTCCAGTGTCAACAATCCATTCAGAGTTATTCTCTACTAAGTTGACCTTAGAGACTACCGCAACAATCACATCATCATCCTCATTCTCAGCTAGATGAGCCTGATTCTTGAATTTCCCTTTCTTCCCATCGTTGGATTTCTAATAATTCTTTCCCTTCACTTTGCAGTTCACAGCGAAGTGCCCCACTTTGTCACAATTCCAGCATCTAACATTAGCCTTATCAATCTTGCCTTTAGGCTTGAGGTTACCCTTATACTTTCCAGATCTCCCCTTGCTAGCACGATTGTTACCAGATTTCTTTACATTTTCAGAATTAAATTCTGCCGATTGGAGTTGGAATCCTTAAGCTGATTAGCTTCCTCAATTTTCATGTGGCTTACCAGTTCTTTGACGGTTAAATCTCTTTTCTTATGCTTGAGATGATTTCGGCAATCAGACCAGGATTCAGGTAATTTCTCAATTAAAACATTAGTCTGCAGGATCTCACACATCTTCATACCTTGAGCAAGAATTTCAGCAACATAGTTTTCATACACATGAACTTGATCCATGATGGGTTTCGAATCAACCAACTTAAAGTTCAACCAATTTCCAGTCACATACTTCTTTTTCTCGGCATCATCCGCGCCATATTTCTTTTCTAAAGAAACCCACATCTCCTTAGCAGATTTCATATTAACATACAAATCAAATATGTTATTTTTCATGTGGTTCAGAAGATGACCCCTAACAAACTTATTATCACAATCAAATTTCTTGATTTAAGATTCATTAACAATCATAGTAGAAGTACTCTGGGTAGGGTCAGATTCTTTATTCCCAACAACCGGAATACTAGGAATTTCAATCATAGCATTGGTTTGAACAATATATTTCGGAGCATCCTTAAACAAAACATAATCAACTTCTACTTGTTCAAAAGCAATCAACATTATTTGTGACCATCTCTTTTAATTAATACCATCAAGAGACTCAACCTTAGACAAATCTAGGTATAAACGAGTTTGAGAATTGCTATTCATGATATCAACGGATCTAATAATATTATTTTGCTTCTAAATTGTTGGAAAAATACCTGTTGAAATCAAGAACAGAGATAAGAAATACCGTTACAACTGATCAAGAATTGCTCAAGAATTGTTCAGATCTCAAAAGGTAGGTTTGTGTTTTTGGTTTCGTGAATGAATTAATCAAAAGAGAGATAATACACGTACTTATATGTATCCCAAAAATAGGAAACAAATAAGCAAAACCGGCTTAAGAAACAGGCGAGCCCAGTCAGGCAGCCGGCCACCCAGCCGAGCGCGAAGGGAGATTCCCAGACCAGGTGTCGCACCCGGTCGGGCAATCTCAAACACTATACCCAGGAAATCAACCGGGCAGACACCGCCCTGCCGGGCTTGTCAAAAAGAGGTCATGCTGCCCGGTCTGGCGAACCATCGCCTTGCCGGGTGCGAGAGAGCGACCAATGTCTATAGGCAGAATTGCCCGATTGGGCAATGCCTGCCTGGCCGAGCGCGAGTACTTCTTGGAACAGCGTCGTTTAATCCCCTCGAGTACGGATTGTCAAGGCCTTACAATTCATCCGATTGCATTACCATTTCCAACAATCTATACAATAGAAATAAATTAGCATGCATGTGCCAAACTTTATTTACTAGGCATTTTAGCAATCCTCAAACCTTTTACAAGGCATGGTCAAAATAAGAACATTATGATCTATACAATAGACTTGCTCTTTTGCTTTTGTGAAGCGAGATGGTAATAGGGCTGCTTATAGTTTAGCTAAAATAAATAGTAATTTTGTTGGCCTTAGAGTCTGGTTGGAAGAGTATCCTACTAAGATTCATGAGGTTGTAATTTTGCTAGCGTTTCTCGTAAAAAAAAAAATATAAAAAATAAAAAGCATGTGAGATCGTATTAGATTCCCCTTATTATAAATATCCAAATATTAACTTTTTCTATAATTTCACTTATACACAGCCGGAGTTATTTATTGGTCAAAGATGTTCATTGGAGCCGTAATTACAAAGTGAGTCGAACTTTCAGAAATGGGAGTATGTTTTTTCACTTACAATGTCACCTGGTCTTTCTCTTTTCTCATCGGTAGCTGCACATTCATAAAAAAAAAAGGTAAAGTTTAGATTTTGGACAATCTTTTAGAGATAAAAGCGTACATATTATCAATACAACAATGTAAAACATCATAACCTAACCTATCGATGTCTGAGGGATCCTAAGTAATAAGTAAGTAGTATAGGAGCATCTTGGCGTCCCCTCTCGATGTGCCAAAACTATCTAAAGAACACAATTTATTCATCCACTAAAACACACAACATCCCCTAAGTTGACACATGCTGACATGCATAGTTCGTGTGTAAAGTATGAGGTAATTTTGGTATAATTAAAGAAGATTAATCATGGGCCTATTCCTTTTTTTTCTTATACAGAATTTAATCAAAGTTAGAAAAGTCTTCTCTAAAGATTGTAATCTAATCTATCAAAATACTCTCTTCATTTCATAATAATTGACACGATTAACATTTATTCTATATATATATAAAATAAGTTTGATCATAGTTTTTTAGTTTCTTATAAAAAAAAACATTTTATCATGAAATATGTTGGTAAGAAGATATTAGTACTGATATCTAATATATAAAGGAGACATTTTTCAAGAGCATTCGACATTCCATATAAGTAGCAATATTATTTCAACCAATGAAAAAAAAGATTTACAATAAAAAAAAAAATACAATCACCACATAAGCAAAATCCGTTAATGAGATTTGAGAATTCAATTAAAGTGCCTAAAAAACGACGAACAATAATTAAGGATTTGAATTATTTTAAAAAAAAATTATGTTTCGGTTTTAGATATTTTGTCAAAATATTATTCGACGAATGTGAAAGGAATTTAAAGTTTTACTTAATTCAAGAGTCATATCAATGAATGAAATCACATTTTTAATTAACTAAAAAATTAAAAATTCTTATCAAAATACTATAGGGATTTATATATTTGTAACGATAAGATAATAATCCCCCCGTTTTCTAATGTTAGTCCCATTTAAAATATTTTGACTATTAAAAATTAGAGGAAATCTTCTAATTTTATTTGCTATATATAAGAATATAGTCATATGAGGTCTAGTTTTATTTGTCTTGATGATTACTTTATTAATATCTAATTTTATAATTTTTGTCAGTGTGAGATTAAGGATATTTGCGATCAAATATTTGCATTGATATACGTAAATGAGACTAACATTATGAAACGGAGGGAATATTATTAATCTAATAATTAAAAAACCTAGAAGTCAATATGAGACTTTAAGTAAAAAATTTCTCGATTTATGTAAAAGAAATTAAAATAGTAAAAAAATTTATAGAGATCAAATAAATTATACAAATTATTATACAAAAAATTGTATACCGCACGGGCTTAAATCTAGTTATAAAATTTAAGGTCAAACTAGTGCATTGGAAGGTTGTCAATATTAGTTTTTCAAAAAAAGGTTGTCAATATTAAATACTTCTACATCAATTATTCTAAGATAAAGGGGGTAATTTTTCTAAAAAAATACTGTAATTTGCTATCGGCCTAAAAATGCAATATAATCTATTGCATGATTGGTTTTGCCATATAATATATGACGAGAGTAGTGGTGAAATTGATAAGAAGCCCCTTAACATCATCAATCTGAATCTTCTAAGGGCACTTGACCCCTTACCTAATATTAATGGGCCTAGTTATGGAAAAGCTAGCTATTTTAAAACCTGTTATGTCCAATTTCAGAAAATGGACCAAAATAACTTCATCCCACCCCACCACTACCCATATACATTTCCTTCTAGTCTCTTTCATAAACCACTATTCCAATTTCTAAACACACCCCAAGTGTTATCTGCACTACAAGCATTGTATTCATGGCTAGCATGATGGATTGAGATCATTGAAGAATGGTTTTATACTTTTATCTATTAAGTTTGAACATTCAAACCTTTTAGAGAAATAAGGAATATGGTTAATGGTGAATGTGTTAATTAATCCCGCTAAACCTTCCCATGTCGTAGAACATATTTCATCCATTTCACTAAGATTGCAACTTTTAGTGAAAAGAATGAAGTGTAAGTCGTAGTAAAAGTTAATAACTTGGATTAAGAGGGCTGATTTTAGTGAAATGGATTAAGTATAAGTCATTATTACAAGTTTAGAATTTGCGATTTTAGTGAAATGAAAAAAGTATAAGTTAAGAGTACAAGTTAACAATTTGAATTAAGAGGACTAATTGTTTTCATAAAATTTTATACCAATGCGAAAAGGTAAAATCCAAGACAATAAAATCTAACTCACATATTTTGGCCAAACAACGACTGAATCTTCTAGAATTTGCGGAACTTCACTTTGAAACGGAACAAACAAAGATTTGAAGATCGAAGAGAGGAAGCTAATAAAGATTGAATCATCGTAAGAGACGCAAATTAAGGCGATATAAGAGTTAATAGCAGGAGAAACAACTACAAGTAACTGCAAAAACAAGTAAATAACTAAGTGAGCAATTACAATTATGCCCCTTGATTGCTCTTGTAAAAATATGACATTGAGGAATTAGGCAGCCCTCTCCACTGTTCACTCCCATACTAAATTTCTAAAATTATTACTCTTTAACATGTTAAAACTGTCATGGAGTGGCTCAGTTGCCAAGTTTGATTCATTTTTGCAACTTTCATATTTGGGTGAGTTATATTTGGCATGTATTAACTTAACCTACACACCAAATATAAGCAGCATCTCTTTCGAAGTCTGATGTTTTGGCTCTTGAATCATGTAACTAAACTAAATTCCCAGAACTCTTGCATCATCAAAACGAGAAACAACATAATAGATTTTATTCCATAATGGTTTGTGAAATAACTATAGAGATTGAATTTTTAATCTCGAGCATACAAATATGTGCATTAGTGACCTCCTAATTAATGTCTATCTATTTTGCAGAAAATTAATTTTAGTTGTAGCAATAATATAGTTAATTCAATTCTTTGCTTCCCTATAATTTGTCACCCTTAATTAATTGGATCAATCGGTTTTTCGAGTTAAGCATATATAACGGCCTCCTAATATACATTTTACATTTTTCATCATTAAATTAATGACCTCTTTTTTCCAACCTTGTTTATTTTTCCGACCAAAGTAAAATATTGTAGTTAATAAAATGTTAGTTCCTTGAATTAAATATTCATATATTTATTTTCTCCTTTAAATTATCCCCTTTTCTCCACTGTCATTTTGGTTACTACTTTGACTAGGCTAGGTGAGCACCATATCACCTTAATCTTATTCATCATTGATGTCTAGATGATACCAGTCCTTTATGCATGCGATGCGTGCATAGTTTTCAAAATATATGTAAGCCACATTACTAATTTAATATTTAATGTAGTAGAATATCCATTTGGCCTTTTACTTTAAAGTACCCTAACTAATAGGCCATAGGTGTATATCTGTCATAAATAATTTTAGTAAAAAAGGGAAAATGAACAAATGATGACTAATTGAAAAATAAAAAAGTAATAATTCAAAATATCTATCAAACTTATTTTAATGCTAAACATATGTTGCATGTATATTATACATATTACACATGTATAAACACAATGTATCATCAAACAAAACAATGCAAGAACTCTTCATTAATCGTATTCATCTTAAAATACAGGCAAGTATTTGTTCATAGTTATATTTAGGAAATATTAGAAAATAACACCTCAAATTTATCACGATTTTTATTATAACACCACAAAAAAAAAAAAAAAAAAAAAAAAAAAAAAACCTTTTACTATAACACCACAAAAAAAAAACCAAAAAATTGGTTTCACCACCACTTAACTTTGTCATCCAAAAAAACCGTTAAGTGGACCCCACACGGTACACGTGTCAATCATCTATTGGATTAAAAAAAAAATTAAAAAACAAAAAAAAAGAGAATTTTTTTTAATAAAAAAAAGAAAAACCCTAAAATGCTAACCCAACCACCACCTCCACCACCGGCGCCGATCCCACTGTCGTCACCCATACCTAGCCCCTGAAGCGAAGCTCCGAAACCGTCGCCGAACCACCGTGACCTCAATCTAAACCAGCCGAAACCCCGGCCCACACCTTCGCCGAACACCGTAACCCTAACCTAAACCAGCCGAAACCCCAGCCCACACCGTCGTCGAACCACCGTAACCCCAACCTATACCAGTCGAAACAACATCACACCCACCACTTTCGCAGAACTCCTCTCCCCTACTCAAAACCGTCGCCAAACTGTCGAAACACCAACCCACACCCATACCCATACCCAAACCCGTACCCAGACGCGGCGGTGGATTTCGTATTCGCGGCAGTTGATAGGACTAGGATGGTTGTCGCTAGTTATGAGGGTGGTGGTTGGCCTGATTTCGCTGGTTTTGGTGGGATAGAGGGTGCTGGCGGCTGAGGATTGGCATTCGCCGGCTAGGATTGGGCTGCCGATGGAAGGCTAGTGGCTGGGTTAAGGTTGTTTTCTTTTTTCTTATTTAATTTATTTCTTAAACCAATACCTAATTGACGCGTGTCCATAGTGGTCCCACTAACGATTTCCATCCAAAAATCCGTTAGTGGGTGGTGAAACCAAATTTTTGGGATTTTTGGTGGTGTTATAATAATTTTTTTTTTTGTGGTGTTATAATCAAAATCATGACTTTTTGTTGGTGTTATTTTCTAATTTTTCCTATTATTTATCATGAAATATACCCCAAACACTTTCCATATTATTTTTTTGAAGCAAATAATGTTGATAGCATCCCAGTAAATAATTAAGCCATAACTTTATCCTAAAAATTCACATATTTTGCGTTCCTATGTAAACACATGACAAATGATCCTTTTCCATCTATAACTAAAAGTGTTAATAATGTAGGAAGTTCCGCAACAAGCAAGTACACAAAAAAGGTAATATAATGTACATTTGACAATTACCAATAATAAAATCACTTTTCTATTATTAATACTATGTATTATGATATATATAGGTCAGTTCAAAGGTCTTAAGACACATCAATTTGCTTGGCAATTATTAGTCCCCTTTGCAATAAGCTATCTCAATGCTACAATAGGAATGCACATGATAATACCATTCTGGATCTGTTCTATAAGTTATAACCTTCACATATTTAAAAAAAACTGTATCTTTCATATATATCAAAATCTAGAGAAAGATAGATAGATAGTGAAAAATTTAGCCCTTTTTCTTTTTTCTTTTTTTATAAGGGGACCATTTCAATAAATTTTAGCTCTTATAGTTACCCACATTTATAATTGAGGTTATTCATATTAATGAATAATTAGATTAGTGCCCGTTGCGATGTACAGTAGTAATAATCTTTTTTCATATAATTAATTTGTGATATGATATAAAAATGAGGTACCTCATATGAAATAAACAAATGCAATGCATATAAGAAAGATGAAATAATAAGGCAAAAATTGTTAAAACTACAATAGGGACAAAAAAAAACCCCTATTATTGTTGATTAGTTGTGTTTAAAATATTTAAAAATAGTATTATACATTATATTACATTAATGATGCATGTTATTCCTAATAAAACTTTACAATATAGATGTTGTATGCCTTTTTATTAATTAATTTAGGTATTAAAAAAAATCTTAAAGCTGACATCATATATTCAAAAATATATATATATTGTATTGGCGAGAAATTTTTTAATGATAGATTGACATATGTCCAAAATGATCAATGTAAACATGACCTGTTTTAGTAATACAGTTGATTGATTTTTTGAAGGAAACAAAAGAAGGTATAAGTTGGTAAAATTATTACAAAAATATTTAACAAAAAACTAACTCAATTATATTGCTTCATAAGATTTCAAATCAACACCATGAATATAAATGTTTTTTTGTTCCATTGAACCCCACTATTGTACAACTATATTTATAATGGTAATTTAAATGTTAATATTGAATTTTTGGCTCTGTTATTTTACACTCTCCACCATATTTCAACCTTCTAAATTATAGCTTATTTTCCCTTCATTAAAAGGTCTCAAAATCTTGTGTAACTATTTTAAGTAAATAAAACACGAAATAAAAAGGAATACAATTATTATAAAGATAATATATAAGACTAGGTTTAATATTATTTATAGTTGTATTATACAAATATTCCAAAAATAAAAGATTTATGCTAAAAAGGGGAGGGGGTGTTTTGGAGGGAAAAAACAGCACCAGGAAGTGACACGTGTCATTCATGGTGTCTGTTTTAGTATTATGTTATGTTATTAATTATACAAATATTTCAAAAATAAAAGATTTTTGCTAAAAAGGGGAGGAGGAGTTTTGGAGGAAAAAACAGCACCAGGAAGTGACACGTGTCATTCCTGGTGTCTGTTTTAGTATTATGTTATTGATGATTATTTTTGTAAATAAATGTGGTCACGTCATATTATGTGTACTTTAATCTGATAAAATATTCTAAATATATATTGCATATATATTGCACATGTACACGTACTTATAATTATGTGTACTTTAATTTATAAAATATTCTAAATTTGCATATTAAATTATCAAGCACTCAATTTTAATCTAGGAAATGTGATAGACATGGAGTGATTTTTGAAAAGGCTTTTGTACAATCATTTTTATCAAACAATACAAATAAAGATTGACGAATATTATACTTTTTCAACATGAGACTCTAGTTATCTTTAGTACATTGATACCACATCATACAAATATTGAATGCCACAACATGGACTCTAGGTAATACTCAACATTGAATTTTACAAGCATTTCAATAGGTTGGCATATTTCTGACTTTCCAAAATTGACGCTGATTACCGAAGGCCTTTACGTTGCAATGGATGTAATTTTAAATCTACCAAATGGTTGGATGGAGATGTCTACAACTGGACATATAAAGGATGTTGGATCTACACTTTCAATGACATAAGGACCACTACAAAGTACCATCACTGCGAGCATTTCAACATTATTAGTTTGCAAACTAAACAAATTTTTGTTTCTTTTTGTTTAATTTTTGGGATGTCATAGTTAGTATATTCATAGTCTTTTTGTAACCAAGACATCTAACGTCGAAGATTCGAAAATAGCTAGTAAGGTTAGGATTAGGCATTGGTTGTAAAAGAACTTGTTAAGAGCTAGAGACACATATGATTAGATAAGAAAAAAAATAAGAACTAAGTTAATCCGCCACCAAATTAAAACAGTTAAATTAGCTTGGCCCCGTTGCTGAGGAGACGACTAGATTCTATTAGCTTTAGTTTGATTATTTGAAATGTTTTCATCGTCTACTTTTAGTTAAAATTAAGATATTCTCATTGCTTCCTCTTCTTCTTGTTCATGCCCAGTTTAAAACGAATAGGTGATTTGGTCCCTGTACGGATCCCAACTTGAACAAGACCCTTAGGCAACTCAAATAGCAAGGGAAAAGGAAACTGAAAAAGACTCGGTCGTAGAATCCTCATCAAGGTTCTAAGAAGAGTCCTACGAGACATTCTAACATACAACAAGAGATGACTAATAATAGGTCTCTTAATTCTTTTAGGGCATGTACTATCCAAGATGGTATTCCAACGGGGCTAAAAATGCCAGAAATCGTTGCAGAGAACTTTGAGATCAAACCCAGATTACTCTGTATGGTACAGCAAAATCAATTTAACGGCCATCCTACTGACGAGTCAATCAATCACTTCCAACGATTTCAACAATTATGTTCCATTGTTCATCACAAAGGAGTTACTCAAGATCAGTTGAAAGTAATGTTCAAATTTTCTCTTTGCAATAATGCTCAAAAGTGGTTGAATATCGTCGAGGAGATGGAGTGGGGTAAAATTTCTCAAATATTCCTTAAAGAGTACTTTCCTCCCGAAAACATTGAAACGGTTTGTCACAAAAAAATCAACTTTTGCTCAAGAACCAAGGAAATCTCTTAGGGAAGCATGGGATAGGTTCTTGGATCCCAACTTTGAGAAATCTTATTCATATCTTCTATAACGGACTAAGACCACATGTATTGTTGACTCGCTATGAATGAAGGAGGGTCCACTAATCATATTGTTTACACATTTCTAATCCAGATAATAAAAACATTGAAGGAGTAGTGTCCTTCAACCAAGTGTATTATTCCTATAGATGGTTTAGTTAATTACAGAGTTAATTATTCAGTGTAGTCAAGTAATCAGAATGCCAAGCTGGAGGCCACCTCCGATCAATGAGAATAATATAATTAATCTCACAACTTGTTCTTGGTTGAACCTATTGGGTCACACCCTAATTTAAGCACGAAATCAAACCATGAGACAGATTGGGTCAAAGGCCCAAATACGTCAAATAAATATAGATTAGATCACAACATTAGATGTTGGACTTAAACGTGTCAAGTTCAAGCATATATCTTCAATTGGATCAAATGGGTCGCAAAAGATAAATCAAGTCAAGCGACGACGACAAAGGCCCAATGCCTCACTTGAGGCCTAATGCGCTAAGGTGTGGCCATAAGGCCCAGCCAATGCTAGGGGAGCTAAGGCCGAGCCTCACTGCCAGGCCACAAGTTCGCAAGAGCAACAATTGTGTCAGCATTGCGTTGGCAGGTGTGGGTAGGTTGTTGTGCGACCCTTGGGGCACAAGGCAACAGTCACACGACCTATAGCTTAAGCACTGTGCTAGCCAACCCTTTAGTTGCTTAAGTGGAAAGTTGGAATCATTATAGGCCTTTCAAAACCAAACTGAATATTTAGAACCAATGATCGTTAATAAGTCCAAGACAATAAAATGTAACTCAAATATGTTTTTCGTGACTTGTCTAACTTAATAGAGAAGTAGATTGATTAGAAAAAGTGAAGAGGGAAATTTACCTACAATTTCACCACATATATGTGAAGTGGGCAAGATGTAAAGTTGTAAACCTCTAATATATGACAGCAGTGACATGATCATTTAGCTTAACCATTCGTGCAGGTAGATTGATCTTTTATGACACACATATCATGAATGAGAGAAGCTCCATGACAAGAGTTAAGATTGCCCAAGGAGAACTAGCAAAAGTCAATTATTGGCGAGAATGTGCCATAAACGACCACCCTAAGAACGAGGGCGATGTGTATGTGGTGTGGTTGCCTAGGGTGGTGGTCGTTGTTAGGTAGAGAATAGACGGGGCAAACACATTAATAACTTGACTATCAAGTGTCATACCACCATCAAATGTAAGAGTCTGAAGTCTCAACACTACCACCACCACAACAATTACCAACTGTAATATAGGACTTGGGAGCAATGGAAGAAAGATGAAAATTTAGAAAACTAAAAGGAGAGAGAATGTGGAGGCACCTCATCCTAATAATGGAAGGCAACAACAGTATGTGGCCGTGGGGAGGGGCGAGGTTATTATCTCTCATCATAGAACGGCTATATATATCCTTCCTTTTGAAATCCATCCTACATACGCCTTAGTGTAATTTTACATCCTCAACATCTTTAATATTCTTCCCATGCATTTTCTCCACGTGATCATTTATGAAGCATTGTAATATAAAAGGGTGTAATTACAACTGTATGTGACATTGTAAGAGTAAGTAAATATGTAATTGGACCCGTTAAAAAAAAAAACTGTAATTATTTCAAGTAACATATTTTCAACATCTCAGATTTAAACAAGGCCTCAACCATATACATACATTTTTTACAAATTAAATTATCAAATTTGGCAATTTAATCCATTTTACACATCAATCCACTAAACCATTGTTAAAAAAAACCTAACCATAATTAAATTAAAGGAGACCAAACCAACTAAACTTCAGGAATGCTCTTCAACCAAGGCTTTCAAGACTTGTGATGCATCTCAATTGAACCCCAAATTTCATCAACACTTCCAATGTTTGTTCAACACACAACCCTTTATCTTCCCCAGCCATTCTACATATTGCTTCTTTGTAGGTGGAGTGTGCATTTTGTGTATCAATCAGTAATTTTCGAGCCTGGAAAAAGAGTTAGGTAGTTGTTTCTGAAAGAAAAGTGGTGAAAAGTGACACTGCTTCCTGCAGATGACAAGAACGGAGATCTTCAGGGATTGGGGCAACAGCTATAGTGTCAAAGCAGCTCAACTGAGTCTCACGTGTTGAATCGTCTCCACCATCACACACTAGTAAACTGCATATCTCCTCTGACATCTTTGAATAGGCCACCCTAAGAAAACAAAAATAAAAAATCGTCATTGAACATTAAATTTTTGTCCTAGCATTATAAAAGGACACTAACGAAAACAAAATATGGAGTATCATTTTTTTCCCTTGCAGCAGTTCAATGCATGTAACAATAACTAACAAAGGAAGATAAACAATTATTACAACGGAACATTAAAAGATCCAGAGAATAACAAATCAGCTAACACAAAAATATGCATACCTTGCATCTGTAGGTAGTTTGCTTTCCAGTACTTCTAGAGACTTGTTCAGGCAATCAAAGAACTCCCTACAAGCTGCTTCTTTACTCTCAAGAGAATCCTAAAAGATATAGTACACATTTAAGCACAACTGTCTTTATGATTTTGTTTCTGGGAAAGCTGCTGGGACAATTAAGCCATAATTTAACATGCTTCCCCCTTCCCAAGACTATTTATGAAAATGAACTTTTACAAGTTCAAGATACGAAATAGCCATAACAAGTTAAGCTGAATACGATCCAAGTTTCCACAAAGATCATAATGTAGGAGAATATACTTACCAATTTGTTTATATCATCATCAGCACCCTGCAGAGAGCTTCTTAACAGATAAAATGAGATATAAATTCCAGCTCCCAAGTCCCAGTCTTCAATCTCTGACTTGTGATCCTCCATTGAAGTTGCCAATCTCCATATTTCAGAGTCTTTGGCTGCATTTAAGTAAAGCCACTATAATCATTAGCTCTAACATTGCCAAGACAACTATACCAAGTTGTGAATCAGTCCACAAGTTCAGTTTGGAACAATTAGTAAAAGCGAAGCAATACGTAGGAAAGACTTCCAAGAAGTCTATAAAGCAAATTGCACACGGTTGTGCAAATTCAAATATTTATAGTAAGAGACGCAATGTGATATCATCAACAATGTAATCATGCAACGAAGTGATAAGAATCATAAGATCAATTGAGTCTAACTTCAAATATCAAAAGTTAAAGTGGAAATATAAGGTGGCATACTCGCAGTTACGAGCTGAAATCTGAAAAGCAAAACTTTCATAGTCATATTAGCTTTGGACTCATTATGCTTTTTGTTAATCAAATACTTCCTCCGTTCATAAAGAATTGCACCATATTCCTAAAACGGATACATCAAAATAGTTGCACCATTTCCCTATTTTGTAATATATTTATAAGAAAACTACCATTATACCCCTCAGTTAAAAGTTATTACTCTGCTTTTCACATCTTACTTTCTCCTCACCCTCTCCCCTCAGTGTTGATCTGATGATCTCCATTGTCACTACCAATAACAGTGACCAAGTCCACCTGCACCACCAGTCCACCATCACCATCTTCTCTAATGGGCCACCACCATATTCAAGATCTAAAGGTAAGATGTCAGCCGTGTCAGTAGAATATATGATAATGTAATTACCTAAAATATAGCCAGTACAGAATCTATTCAAAGCCTAGTCTTTGTTTTGGAGGAATCCTACCTCCATGTGTTGTTCTGCATCTCGTAGTCCAAGAAACTTGACAAAATTACAACTGATAAGGGGGTGTTTGGTTCACAAAGTGGTATGGGTTTGAAATTAGGGAAATAAAACTAGGGTGGTAATAGGATTGGAACTTAATTCTTAATACCTAGTGTTTGGTTGTTCTTCGAGAATGGAATTTTCCTTTTTATTTGATACCTAGAGGTGTGGTATGAGCCATACCCACCTCCTCCCTTGGGTTTCTAAAACCCATACCTTGTGGGTTTGAGGTATGGGTTTAGAAATTAGATTTTTTTTTCTTAAACAAACATTAAGCATGGGGTTTACTCATTCCAACCCCATACCTCATACTTAAAACCCGCTAACCAAACACCCACTAAGCTCTACTATCACTAATAATCCACCAGGTTGACCAGATATTCACAACTCCCCACCCACTTATAAGTTATATTACACACACACACGGGAAAAGAAAAGAAAAAAAGAGGGAAAGAAAAAAAAAAAAAGAGAGGTAACCCCATACCAATAACGATAGGTCCAAAAAGACGAGGTATATAAAACAAGTTATTTATTTTTGTCACTTATACCAGATGGCACAAAGAATGAGCAAGAAAAATGAATCACAACGTACCTATATTTCTTTCTTGCTCCATACACATTCTAACCTTATTGCTGCACATATAATGCCTTCAATAATGGAGATAAAGAGCAAAAAATGGATATATTTAGCATAGTCAAGAATAATAACAGCGATCAATCATGCAATCCTAAATTAACACCATCATAGGAAATGTGTTAAATGCTTATTAAAGGGTTTTGTACATCATTACCCTTTATTAATTGGTATATAATCCTAGTTAACGTGATCCATCTATAGGATCAACTCAGACCAATTTCTTGGAGAACTTGAGCTAATGGTATTTCAATCGAATATAACATCTAACTACTTAAGAGGAAAGGACAATAGAGATCCACAAGGTCTTATTATAAAAAGTTGTTTCAATTTACCAGTCCTTTGGAAGAGAGAGCCCAAGTAAAGATATCAGTTCAGATTTGCTCCAGAAATATTACAAGGAGGTGAGGGCAGTGAGGCCTTGAAAGACTATAAATTGTATCAGATTAACAGTCAAACATCTGACTCCCAATTGGGGAGACAGTGGATAAAAATTTGAAATTTGGTAACACATGTAAGGAACTAGTATAAATTAGGTTATAAAAAGGAGACTATTCAGCACTTGACTTGTTGATACAGATGAGACACAGTATAAAATCTTTAAACGAAAGATCAGGAAAAGAGGAGGACAAGACGAAAGATAGAATGTGTAAAACTTTTACTAGTATAAAGTTCATCATATAGGAATTAAGGAACAAGAGATTACTCAGGGATTGCTGATATACTTCATATTTAAAAGGCAGAGAGCAAACTCAGCAAAGATCTATTAACAAAGCAACTGAAGCAGCACAGGACTAGAAAAGGAATGATATGGAAGACTTGATGTAACTACTAGTAATTAGTAAATACTTATAGAGAGAAAAAAAGTGTCAAATAACAACTTGAGGTTGTTCCATAAGGTTGTGAAAGAGAAAAGGAGACAGCGTGACATGATACAGAAATACAGGATTTAATATGAAGATCATCAACTTCGATTTCTCATTCCCATTTCGTCCACTTAAATTTGAATCTACCAATAAAGCACGCAAATGTCAGAACCCAATGTTACAACCTCTCAGACATGCTTCAGTTTCCAAACACCGCATAATGTGAAATGTCCCAATAATACCAGCCAGTGCTTTGAAATTTCATGCTAAGAAAAATGCCCATAGAAGATTGTTTCGAAACCCACGGTAAATCTCAAACGCACTTTCAATAAAAAGGTTTTAAAATTTTATGAAAGAATGCAAAGCTAAGCGATAGAGGGGAGGTGCTTTAAAATTACTTCTAGGCCCTAGCATGGTAACAAAATCTCTATACTCAGCCAAAATCTCACGAGTGCAAAAGAAACGTGATGGAGTATGATTGTGACAACTATGCAATACGGAGTATAACAGTAAATTTAATCTATCAGCCCAATACACTAGCAACAGTGAGAGTGGTGAGCCAGGATACTGATGCAACCTTAAGATAGTTATTGCTCATGCAAAAGTTAAGGTAATGAGATCTAAGTATCACACAGCTAAACCACAGCAGCTTACCAAGAATATATGAATAACACCAGCCTCAGTGATTATTACAAACAATGATGATATTAACAGCAATTCTAACATCATTAGTGAATCCTAATGACTAATTCAGCAAGAACACATGCATTGCTATACCAAGCATACACCTGATTGAGGAATAAATATATTACCTGACAAAAATAAAGAATGGACAACTGATGTAATGAAAACTGAATGAGCTTTCTGCCACTTTGAGCTTTGAATGTAGTGTTCTAGAGCATTTGACATATCACCGTAGTATTGAAAATACACAGCCTATAATGAATACAGAATATAAACACTCAGAGGAGGAAAAGTAGAGCAACATAGAAAGGAGTTGCTTTTAAAACAATGATTGAAGGTATATAAGGTTAAAAAAAGCACATGCTTATTTTAGAATAAGAGGACAGTAATATTAATCAAACCTCAAACCATATCATAAAGCTAAAATGTAAGGTGCAAGAATACATCTAATCAAATCACCGCTTTTGCAAGAGGAGACGGTATCTTTTGTACTTGCCTCAGTATGAGGGAATATAAGAGTGCTTGTATAATAAGAAGTGAAAGTGTGTGCTTATGATTTTGTCAATGTCAGCCTGCATGCAACCCATAGATGTGCGTATGAAATGAAAATTAGTGAAAGTACGGTTCTTTATGGACATGTTTCCATGAATTTGTCTGATTTCTTATCCATATTATCTTGGGAGATTAGGGCAGTGTGTGAAAGTCTAGAATAGGATCTCAAAAATTAAGGAAAAGTTCTGAAAATAAAAGAAACTGGTTATTCCTCATTTTGGAGCATTCCATGCATATTACATAAAAAACATTTCCTAAGGGAATGTTCACCAAATACTTGTAAAGGAATCAAACCCTTTCCTTTGTCCAACCAAACAAATTGGGTAATCATTTCCTCTCCTCCCTCTTTGAACTTCTTGCCTTTCCCCATTTTTGAATCAAATAGCCTCTTATAAGAATGGAACAATTTTTCAAAATTGCTGGTACTCAACAAGGACGAGTCATACAAAATTTTGGAGTATCAAAGCATAAATATCTTCCATTCATAGATACTAGCCTCATGAAAATATCATAGAGGAGAGCAAAAGAAGGCTTCCAATAAGAATATTTAAACAAAACCCCCTCTGTTCCAAAATATGAGCACTTCAAGATAATTCTCTATAATTAGAAGTTATTAGTAATAAAAATGGTGTTCAAAAGTGGCATAAAACATTGGCATTAGTACTTGAAACTGACAAGTACTAGTATTGTATAGTACATTAATATTACACGCGATATGGAATAACAACAGTCAGTTAAATGGACATATAATGTGGAGTAGAGAAATAAAAAATGTACCATAGCCTCGTGCAACCACTGTGATGGAATACCCAGCTCCTCAATAAATTTGCGCTGCTCCTCTTGTGAACTCCAGGTATCACAATATTGGAACAAGATTTCCCAAATAACTGTAGAGTGAAGATAGGGAAAATCTTCACAATAAGGCATGTGGAGGACAACATAGATGGCCCAATGGCATTTCCCTAGACAAAGAAGTTGGGAAACATATGCCATATCAAGAATATGGAGATCACTAGAGCTAAAGGCACCAATTGCTTCAAGAATTCCACGCTGATGCCAGATCATATGGTAGTCAAGTGGATCATTGGTTGATGCAAAAGCACTGAACATAGATTTCAGGCCATCAAATTTACCATCTTCACAAGCATGAAGCAGCATCAGATAATAAGCAAGGTCATATCGTCCCTCAGGGGCAACATTAACAGTCTCCTCAACTGGTCCCTCATCAATATAAACTGGAACAGGATACAGAGCTTTTCCTTTAGTAAGAAGATGTTGGTAAGTGTGAAAAACAGCAGGTAAGGGAGTCCCTGGTGGTAACTCATACCACATCAACAAACCCAAGAACCTTTTCCAGTCAATGCTTTTTCCAGCCAAAGCATTGTGAATATTACCCGAAAGCAATTCAAAAAGCTGTATCCTATCCTTCTCAATAAAGTTAAAGTCCATACCATTAATTCTCCACACCTCCAACTGTTGAGCTATATCAGAACGATTCACCATAGACCCACCAGCCTCTCCAAGTAAACAGGCCAGCCTCACATCCCCCTAGAAGCAGCCAATTCAACAGCTGCATCCAACTGTCGCCCAGTCAGGAAAAGAAATATCTGTTCCAAATCATCAGACTCACTCAAGCAGCCCAGATCTTCTTGCACCCGGTGGTACACACTCTCTTGCAACCAATAACTAAACTCTGCCCTTCGCATCAAAGGGAGTGCTTCAGGATCAATATCTGAGCGACTGGCTTTTCCATCCAGCATCATATCTTCCTCAGGGTCATCTACTCCAAAAACAGTCTGCCCACTGGTCTCTCTTTCAGAAAATAGGACCTTAATCAGCTCCCATACAATCACTTGGTGCATCATTGACATACGAACAGATGGCAACGTGCCAGGAACCTCGAGTTGCTTCTCAACTACTTCTATATAGCGCCGACATATGTCTGAGAGAGCTAGACGATCACATACAACCTTTTGGAGGCTTAATTTGAAGGATCCAACTTCAACTTCAAGTATTCTATGATCCAAAGACTTGTGTAGATCCAATGGAGATTTAAAAAGTGAATCAACAGCATCCTTTTTCACTTCATTAGTTTCATCTCTAGTGACCCTGTCTATTGCAACCTTTTCAAGAGTAATTACAGAAGATAATACTCCTTGGCCATCATTACTGCTGACAGGCACACCACTATGAACAAGGAGACCATTAGGTCCCCATCCAACACGAAATGATCTACCCATAAACAATCCTGCATCAACTATATTTCGTGAATGATAACCAGATACAGGTGTCTCCTTCTTATACTCCAGTTTAAAGCCTTCCGGTTTAATTACCCTCATAGGTGATCCTTTATGTTGTTGTGCTAGTACAAGTGTCCCAGGAGCATTCACATCAAAACTGTTAGACTTGTACTCAAGCAAAGGTACTGGAGTCTTCCTAGGAGGGGGAGGACTCGGTTTATAATTAACCTTAAACCCTGAATTATATAAACGAAACTTTTCTCCGTAAGTTGCTTGTTTTTCACGAGAAGGAATCTCATCATAACTATCATCCTCGTCACCTTCACCAGAAAACATCAACATTCTCATCTCCTTCATTCGAGCGGGATCAAGTCCAAGATGAGCAGGAAGTGAATGAGAAAGTTCAGCACTATTCTCACCCATATCAAACCCATCACTACCAAAACCATCATCCTCACCTACACCAACACCATCATTCATCCTAACAGAATCCTCACCTGGGTCCACATCCGCGTCATCCATCACAATGTCATCCTCATCATCCATACTCAACCCAAATCGACTAAAATGCCGAACTGAAAATTTCCATTCCCCATTCGTCGGTTCATACGAAATAAACTCTGCTCCCTGCCTATCAGCACTAGCTCTCAACCTATCAACAACCCTACAAAAACTATAACGATCGAAATCCGACATTCCAAACTTCAAAAACAATGTAACAACAGCAGGCTTATTCAACCCTTCCCCGACAGGAGGCTTACCACTCTCATCTTCATAAACAACAACTTCATTCCTATTAAACTTAACAATCTCAACCAAATCCAACCCTCTAACATCAGTCTCCCCCAAAAACTTAACACTCCCAAACCCCACCCTCCCAACAACAAAATCCCTAATTTTTCTACAATACCCAGGATTAATCCCCTCAAATTCAGCTAATTCCTTCAATGAAGGTTCAGTATAATAATCCGAAGATCGCAAAATTGGGAAATACCCATCATATTGAACCCAATTTGTCTTTCTTTTCTTACATGGTGATGAAATTAGCAATGAAGAAGAATCATCAAAAGAGAAGATTGTTGGGGGAAAAGGGTCACGCAAAACACTACATTCCATAACTAGAAGGGGAGAGAGAAAAGGAAGTCAACCTTGCTAGCCGTCGCCGTCGTATGCGGAGGTTGCCGGTGGTCGGAGGAGAGAGAAAGGTAGGGCTTTGAGACGAGAGCGCGGTGTGTTGAGCGAAGTGGAGTGAGGTTTTGGAGAGAGAGTGAGAGGGCTAGGCGGTAGGGGTGAGCAAAGACCCAGGTACCCGGTACCGGACCCGGAACCGGTTAGGATCCGCCGGGTCCGGACCCGGAACTGGTCCCACCGGTTCCGGGACCGGGTCCAAAATGTCGGACCCGGTTGTAACCGGTTCCGGGACCAGGTCCTAAAATTTCGGACCCGGTACCCACTGGGTACCCGGTTTAAACCAATTCCAGTTCCGGGTACCTGGTCCCGGATCCAGACAATCCGGGTACCCGGAACCGGTACTGATTTAGTTATAAAAAATTATTTTTTTTTAAAAAAACCCAACAATCCACAGTCCAATACAACATTAGGCCCATTTCATCCAATTCATTTCTGCTAGGGTTTCTGTCAGCCACTAAGCCTCCTCATTTCATTGAATTCATTTTTGCTAGGGTTTTGTTCTTCTCTGTTCATTCTCAATCTTCTCTGTTCTCCTCTGAAAATCTCATCTTGTCTTCTTTCGTTCTCATCAATTCACTGATTCTCGGTCTTCTTTCGTAAGTATTTTTCTCTTGGTACTCAAAATCTCATCCTCTCTTTCGTTCTCATCAAGCCACCGAACGACTGTCTCTTTCGTAAGTATTTTTCTCACTTTGTTTGCTTTTTGTTTCATCTTGCATATGTAGATCTCTGGTACTGTTTATTGCTGCTTGCATTTTCTTTGGAGATAGTTAGAGTGTTTATGTTAATTTTAATTTTTATTTTCTTCAATTTCTGAGGGTGTTACGAGTGTTTAATATGCTGAAATCAATGAATTGGTACAAATTGACTGCACTTATAGTCTTTTTCTGCAATTTCTGGGTGTTTGAATAGATTCTTATTGAGTATTAATTGGTGGGTACCATTTTTAGTTGCTGTACATGTTTAGTTCAGTCATTGCTTTTATAGAAGTTGTTGTTTGGCTGTTAACATTGTGGTGTTGATCTCAGTACATGAGGTGGGTACACTGGGGTTTCGTTTTAATGATGTTATGTTTGCTGCTTGCATTCTCCCTGATAGAGTTAAAAACATTGGAAGAAACAGAGTCAATAACTCAATGTTCTATCTTTTGGCTTTTACCACTTGCGATGGATTAGTGGAAAAATTGCTTTAGAGGAGATATTTCCCAAAGTTCAAAAATTTTTTGTTGAATTTTTTTCCTGACTGAATGATTAAATAAAAAAATCATACTACACTACACTACAATCCCATCTTCTGATCACATTCACCTTGCATCTTTGCAATAGTGTTTTTTTTTTTTTTTTTTTAATCTAGTTATCATGATATTGGTTTACCTTGTTTTTTCAGATTTTCAGATCTATTTCTTGTTTTATTGAGCTGGTCTTTTCTGAAATTTGTAGTTGTGGAGAAAGATGTAGATGGTGATGCATGTGCAGGAACTACAGTTGGATTTCTATGTAGAATTCTGCTTGTTTAAAAGGTTTTTATAGAGGAGAAAGTGTTTCAACAACTAAAGGAACCTTCTTTTCATAAGATTAATTACCATTTTTTCTTTATTAAGTTCCAATTCCTTTTTGTATTCTTCATGAAGATGATGTACTAGGATCTGTGCATATTGTCTCTCCTTTCTTTCTTTGTGTTTATGTGAGTGAGACAATATCAGTTCTGACTGTTGTATGTATTTGTGTAATGCATATAATCACTCTCACTTTGTGTAATGTTTATGTCTTATTAAAGTTTAATTTGTTCCTATTTCAGAACTATGAGCAATACCGACAATTCGTCAGTCCCTATGGATGATGAAAGTGAGGTTGGAAACGAGAATGCAACAACCAAATCAACCAAGGTTGGTGACAAGAGGAAGTCTGAATACTGGAACCATTTTTGGGATTTTAGAGATCCAGTAACCAAAAAAATTGTTCAAGTCAAATGCAAATATTGTGAGAAAATGCTAACAGGTAATACTAATAATGGAACTTCTTCATTAAAGAAACACCTTGGTGCATGTTCAAAATACCCTCCAAATGTAGACAAAAAGCAAAAACTCATTTCTGTTTACAAGTCTCCTGAATCTGATGCTACTATAGTCTCTAATTGGAAATTTGATGAAACTGCTTGTAGACTTGGTTTGGCAAGAATGGTTATTGTTGATGAACAACCATTTTCTATTGTTGAGCGTGAAGGTTTTAGGTATTTTTGTAGTGTTGCTGTACCTCAATTTCATATACCTTCACGTTTTACAGTTGCAAGAGATGTGAAGAATATATTTGTTTGTGAAAGTGGAAAATTAAAGAAATTAATTGGGTGTTTGAAATCGAGAGTGTCACTAACAACTGATTGTTGGACCTCCATTCAAAATTTTAATTATCTTTGTTTGACTGCTCATTTTATTGATGATAATTGGAAGTTGCATAAAAGAATTTTAAATTTTCAATTAATGGATAGTCATAAAGGTAAGGAAATTGGAAAAGTTGTGGAGGCATGTATTCTTAAATGGGAGATTGAGGATCGATTGTTTTCTTTAACTGTTGATAATGCTAGTTCAAATGATGTGGCGGTTGGATATTTGAAAACACATTTTCATGATAAACTTGTTTTGGAGGGTTCATTTTTTCATATGAGATGTGCTTGTCATGTTCTAAATTTGATTGTGAAAGATGGTTTATCTAGTGTGAAGTCTTCGATTGCTCGAATTCGTGCTGCTGTTAGATATGTGAGGAGTTCACCTTCTAGAGCTAAATTGTTTGCACACTCTTCTATGTTGGTTAAAGTTTCTTGTAAAGGTTCAGTTTGTCTTGATGTGGCAACTAGATGGAATTCTACCTTTCTCATGCTTGAAACCGCATTGAAATTTGAAAAAGCTTTTAATAGGTTTGCGGAAGATGATCCTGATTTTAGTAGGGAACTCAAGGATGGAGTACCTACACAAGAAGATTGGGTAAATGCTAAAGTGTTGTCTTTGTGTTTGAAATTATTTTATGAGTCTACAAAGAAAATGTCGGGTAGTTTATATGTTACTACAAACTTGTATTTTCACGAGGTTTTGGAGGTGTTAAGTTGTTTGATAGAATGGGAAAACTCTACAAATATGGATATTCGTATTATGGGTAGACAAATGAGGGAAAAGTTTGATAAGTATTATGGGGATCTCGGTAAAACTAATATCATGATGTTAGTTGCGGTTGTTTTAGATCCTCGATATAAGCTTAGGTTTTTGAAGTATTCTTTTAAAAAACTTTATCCTAACGACTTTGCCAAAGTCGATGTTATTTGTGACAATTTGTATGACAATGTTCATAAGTTATTTAACCATTATGATGCTATTATTGCTTCTTCCTCTTCCAAGAATAATCGTAATATTAATGTTGCCAATGTGGATAATGGTTCTGAAAACTTGAGCTCTTCAAATAGTGAGCAAATGAAAAAGTTTTATGATGATTTTGATGAGGAAGAAAGTGATTTTATTGTTGAAAAAAGTGAATTGGATTATTATCTTGAAGAAGCTCGGGAGAGAACGGTTGAAGGGGAAATGTTTGATATTTTGGGTTGGTGGAAAGAAAAAAGTGACAAATACAAAGTATTGTCAACATTGGCTAAGGACATTTTGGCTATACCAATTTCTACGGTTTCTAGTGAATCCGCATTTAGTACATCGGGTCGCATACTTGATCAATTTCGTAGTAGTTTGGGGCCAAATATGGTGGAAGCTTTAGTTTGTACTCAAGATTGGTTAAGGGCGTCAAATGTATGCATTGATATTGAGCGCTTCCTTGAGGATGTTCAAAAATATGAAGAAGGTAATACACTAATACTTCTATTATTTTGTATATTTATCTATTTTATTTCTCTAAGTTTATTACTTATATTGTTTACTGTTTTTTTTTAGAATTGGATGGTAGTGACACTGGCATCACACAAGTTAATGAATTTGTTGGAAATAATTGATGTGACAAAGGTTTGTATAATTGTATTCTTAATTATATTGTATGAAAAGATATCAAATGACAAATATTCTAAGGACATTTTGGCTTTTGTTTATAGGGAATTTGTGCTTCCTTGTTGGCTGCTGCCTCTTTGCTTTGTTGTCTGCTGTATGCTGTCTTTCTCCGTTGCTTAGATGGTTGCTGACTTGTTGCTGGTCTTGTTGCTGGCTGATGGTGTGCTCAGCTGCTGCCTGCTGATGGTGTGCTCAGCTGCTGCCTGTTGCTGCCCTTCCTTTTCTTCCCTTTTTTTTTCTGAACTTTTATTTAAGTAGTTGTTTTGGTTATGTTTGGATGTTTGGACTTTGCAGCATTGTTGAAGTTTGTTGTACTGATATTTTAGGTTGTTGAATTGGTACTTTTTGGCTTATTAGTTTGTAATATTTGTATTTTGAAATATTTGTATTTTGCTAGCCTCCAAAACTAATTTAGGGATATTATTATGTTAATATAACTAGCCTGCAAAATTCCATTATATATAATAATATATTATATAACAATTATAAAGAAAAAAACAGTATTTTACTACGTTGAATAATACCGGGTACCCGGTTTTGGAACCGGTTCCTACCGGGTCCGGGACCAGTTCCAAAAAATTTGGATCCGGTATTAACCGGTTCCGGGACCAGTTCCAATTCTTGGGACCCGGTTATAACCGGTTCCGGATCCGGGTATTACAAATATGACCGGGTACCCGGTCTTGCTCACCCCTACTAGGCGGTATTTTTGCTACTCTCGAACTTGATTTTTCGAAACCCGCCTTCTCTAGTTTGTATTCCCTCCGTCGAGTAATAATCTCTAAACCTACATTGTCAAATTAGGCACATGGAGTTTTTCAATCTTTTAAAAAGTTTAACAGAAATCCGCAATGCCCATCTCAAATTTCCTCTTGAAATAGTCGAATTCTTCGAATATTTTCTCAAATGGAGCATTTTGGGGAAATGGGTGTGAATTATGATGATAGATAATGTTAATGATTTAGAGTGTATGAGAGTGTTGAATCCGTAAGGATTGAGCAACCCGCGGTGGAAACGCGATGAAACCGCGCTAACTCTCTGGATCCAGCAGAAGATATTTCGATTTCGGAGTGGCGCGAGGGCGCTACTGTTCAGCGCGCCCGCGCAAGGTCGGCACGGCCCGCGTTGAAAGCGCGTCAAAATCGCGCCAAGTCTTTGGATCGCAAGAAGAATTCGGGATCGAAAGTGGCGCGCCCGCGCCAAATTGGAGGAGCGCCCGCGCGTTGGTGTTTTGCGCCTGCGTCGACTCCGTTTTTGTGGTTTTTCTTTTTTTTTATTCAAAAGGCGGATTGTGAAATCATAAGATTTCAGTTTTCTCTCTTCTCTATTTTCTCTCTTCTCTACATTTTTTCTTCTAAGAAACTTGCAATCTCTTCTTGGAAAACTCTACCAATTAAGTTAATCTTTGTGAATTTAATCATCTTACTACAAATCTTAGTGCAAAGATCGTAGTGTTGTCTATTGTATCTCAAAGTGACTTTCCGGTTCAACCAAGCACCGTTGTGGGGGAAATAATCACTTTAGCAAAGTGTATACACGCCTTAGACGAGTATCAAGCGTTGGAGACTTACGTGGTCGCATCTATTCTCATGTTCTTGATGTTTTTCGTAGGCTTGGAGCAAGGCAAGTTATTATCTTTCACACTTGTAGTTTAGTTCGTAAATTTTCTGTAATTTACTAATTAAACTTGTTAGTGCTTGGATTCTGTGTAATTATTTGTAATCAAACCTTTGTATTTAATGTTTTATTCCCACAAATTTGTAGTACTAGAAGTTTGTACTAGGAAAAAACCCAACAATCTAAAGTGATTATTTAGAATCATGTCTAGTGTAAAAGAACTTACCACTAATTTTGTCAAACTTAAGAAGTTTGATGGTGTGGAGTTTCAGCGTTGGAAGAAGAAGATGTATTTTCTTCTTACTTCGTTGAAAGTTGCCTTTGTTATTAGTACTCCTAGTCCGGTAAAACAAGAGAATGAGACCATGGAGGATGTTCGTGAAAAGTCAAAGTGGGATAATGATGACTTTATTTGTCGGGGTCACATACTCAATGGGATGGAGGATGACCTATTTGATGTTTATCAACATATGGAGTCCGCTAAGGAGCTTTGGGAGTCCTTGGAGAGCACATACATGTCGGAGGATGCTTCTAGCAAGAAGTTTCTTGTAAGTAACTTTAATAATTTCAAGTTTGTTGATAGTAGGTCCATCATGGATCAATTTCATGAGATATAACGTATATATGGTAACTTGAAACAACATGGAATTAGTATAGATGAACTATTTGTTGTTTCAAGTATTATTGATAAGCTGCCTACTAGTTGGAAAGATGTGAAACATGAATTAAAACATAGAAAGGAAGACATGTCTTTGACTGAATTGGCCACCCATCTTCAAGTTGAGGAGGGAATAAGGGCCATGGAAGGTGTTAAGGATGGGAATCCTAACACATCCACCATTAATGTGGTGGAGGAAGGAAAATCTAGTGCTTCAACTAGTAGAAAACGTAAGAATGATAAATCTTACAAAGGAAAGTCCAAAAAGAAGAAGAACAACAACAAGTTTGCTTGTTGGGAATGTGGTAAAACTGGACACTGCAAGAAGAACTACTACATTTTCAAGAAGAAAATGGAGAAAGCCAAGGAGGGCCATGCTTCTAATAGCAAGGACCCATCCACTAAAGGTAATCCTTTACATGAGGTTGAATTTAATTCCGGTTAGGATTTAAATGCAACGGATCCTAACATTTTTATGGTGCAGGATGATGACTCATGGTGGATTGATTCGGGGGCTTCTAGGCATGTACGCAAGATGAAGCATTGGTTCAAAATCTTTTACAAGGTTGATGATGGAGAAGAACTCTATATGGGGAACAACTCTACCGTCAAGGTCCAAGGGAGAGGACAAGTTGAGCTAATGTTTAGTTCGGGAAATGGTATCATTCTTAGTGATGTATTGTATGCTGTGGAGATTAATAGGAATCTTGTATCTGGCCCTACCCTGAATCGTCTTGGTTATAAACTAGTGTTTGAAGCTAATAGATGCATTATATCTAGAGGTGGCACTTTTATTGGTCGCTGTTACTTGTCTCATGGATTGTTTAAACTCTCTTTAAGAGAGAAGTTTGTAATGATGGATGATGTTTGTTTGAATGTTGACAATAGTAATGGTGTGAGTTTGTTTTATTTATGGCATTCTAGATTAGGTCATGTTAATTTCAATAAGTTGAATTTCATGTCTAAACTAGAGTTAATTCCTCCTTGTGATATTACTCCTAATAAATGTTCTACTTGCATGTTAAACAAGATCACTAGAACTTCTTTTAAAAGGGTTGAGAAAAGTTCTAAAATTTTAGAATTGATTCATAGTGACTTGTGTGACTTTTATAGTACACCTTCTTTGGGAAATAAAATATACATGGTTACATTTATTGATGATTTTTCAAGGTTTTGCTATGTGTATCTTTTATATTCCAAAGATGAAGCTTTGGTAAAGTTTGATATTTATAAGAAAGAGGTAGAAGTGCAAGTAGAGTCATTTATTAAGAGAATAAGAACCGATAAGGGAGGAGAGTATTATGATCCAACTTATTTCCAATCTTTGGGTATAATTCATGAGACTACAACGGGTTGTGCACCATAGTCAAATGGTGTAGCTGAAAGGAAAAATAGAACTCTTCAAGAAATGGTTAATTTCATGTTCTCTTACTCCGGTTTGAGTGAAGGGTTTTGGGATGAAGCAATGTTGACAGCTTGTCACATTCTTAACCAGGTTCCCAATAAGGGAAAACATTCTACTCCTTATGAACTTTGGTACAAAAGAAAACCAAACTTGAGATACTTGAAAGTTTGGTGTTGTAGGGAAATTGTAAGAGTGCCCAGTAACAAAAAGAGAAAGCTCGGTGAAAGGGGCTTGGAATGCATTTTTATAGGTTATGCTGAACATAGTAAAACCGATAGGTTCTATGTAATAGAACAAAATGACTATATATCGATACATTCAATTATTGAGTCAAGGGATGCAATTTTTGATGAAAACAGATTTTCATCAATTAGTAGACCAAAAGATCTACAAGTTAGTACCAATGGAAAGGAGATTGTTGAGTTTGATGATCAACATGAATCTCATGAATGTTCATTCGATAATGAGAATAAAACTTCTCATGTTAGAAGAAGTAAGAGACAAAGGAAACCTAAGGACTTTGGTGAGGACTTTATTATTTATTTAGTTGAAGGTTCTAGGGATGTCCTTAGTTCTACTACTCCATATTGTTTTAATGTGGATAGTGACCCAAAGACTTATAGCGAGGCCATATCTTCTCAAGATAGTGCATTTTGGAAGGAAGCTATAAATGATGAGATGGATTCCATCATGGGAAATAATACTTGGGTATTAGAGGATTTACCTCCCGGTTGCAAACCTCTTGGTTGCAAGTGGATTTTCACTAGGAAAAGGAGACCGGATGGCTCCATATTGAAATTTAAAGCCAGATTGGTTATCCAAGGCTTTAGGCAAAAGCATGGTTGATAAGTCTATTTTATATATATTTATTCCCCGTCCCAATGTTCATAATTGTGTTTATTTGAGCTCTACGGAGCTACTTTTGTTACTAATATGCGTTTTCTAGTGTTTTCGTAGATTTGGTATTGTTTTATAGGAAATTGCGGATTTGGAGCATTTTCCCGGATTTATTGGAGCCGCTACGAGCATTGGAGTAAGGTCGCATTCATATGACCATATTCCGAAGCCCAAGACCGGTTGGAGTCATCAAATCGGTGATTAAGGGCTCGGCGAATAAGAAGAGTCCGGGGCAATGGACCATGTATTCAGAACCCAAAGAGGAAATGCGAATTGGGCTAAGAAACGGCCCAATTGAAGAAGTCGGGCGAGCCCTCGCCCGAAGGCGCGCCCGGCAGGGCGAGATGGCGCCCGATCGGGCGCGTGTTTCTTAGTTTAATATAAATACGCTTTTGTTAAGCGAGATTATAGACTTACTCTTACTTTTATTTTACTTTTACTTTTTCTCTCTCTCTCTCTACTTTCTCATTAGTTTTATTTCTTAATTTTTAGTTTTAAGCTTTTAGTTAATACTCTTGATCCCTCTTGACACTTTTAGTTTATGCAATTCTTTACTTCCGTCTACTTTGGTAAAGATTTCTTCCCTCTTTACTTTCGGTAATTTAATTGCTTTGATTTAATTATGCTTTATTTAATTGTCTTGCTTAGTTTAGATTTAAATATGTGCGAGTAGTTTTAATTCTAGGGTTCTTGGGGATCCATAAATAATATGAAGGGGTAGTTTATTATTGTTGATTGTTAAATGTTTTGGGTTAATTTCCTATTGATTGATTTAATGTTATGCAATTAGATTTGCGCAGGTTTAATTGTATGAGTTATGCAATATTGATTCGAGATTCGAGAGATGAGAATTGATGTTTAGGCTTAGTTTCAATGGGCAGGTTAATTTATAAATGGTTGAGTCAAGATTCGAGAGATGCGATTTAATACCGGTAGATTAATTCTGTGATTATAATACGTAGCGAAAGCCCTTTATGATCTGATTAATTTATGCATTGATGATTGATTGTTATGTTTTACCCTGGAATATTATTTAATGGTGAACCTATACCCTAGGCCTTTTATTATTGTTTTCCTCCCTTACTCAACTTGCTTTAGTTTAGTTATTAGTTTAATTCTCACAAAAACAATATGGTTACTTGATAATTTAGATTATATTAATTAATTAGGAATAGAAAGACCCGTTTCTCTGTGGATTCGACCCTACTTCCCTACCTACTTTAGTTAGAGATTTAGGTTATTACTTTTGATTGGGTGATACGACATTAGCCTGTCAATGGTGTTGATTATTTTGATTCCTTATGCACCGGTTGCAAGAATTACCTCCATAAGGTTATTGATTGCAATGGCTTTGGTTTATAATCTAGTGATTCATCAAATGGATGTCAAAACGGCATTTTTATATGGTGAACTAGAGGAAGAAGTGTATATGAAACAACCCGAAGGGTTTGTTTTGGAAGGACAAGAGAATAAGGTGTGTAAATTGGTTAAGTCTTTGTATGGACTTAAACAAGCACCAAAGAAGTGGCATCGGAAATTTGATGACACGATATTTTCCTTTGGATTCAAAGTGAATCAAGCAGATAAGTGTATATATAGCAAACTTGATGACAAAGGTCATGGTGTTATCATTTGTGTATATGTTGATGATGTGCTTATATTTGGTACAAGCCTACAACAAGTAGAAATGACCAAGAAATTCTTATCCTCATCTTTCCAGATGAAGGATTTGGGGGAGGCGGATGTCATTTTGGGCATCAAGATTATTAGGGATAACGAAAGACTTATTTTAAGTCAATCTCATTATATTGAGAAGATGATCAAACGGTATAATATGTTTGATAAGAGTCCTGTAAATAACCTTGTGGAACCTAATGTTAAATTGGTTAAGAATTCGGGGAAAACGGTTTCCGAATTGGAATTTTCAAGGATAATTGGATCCTTGATGTATGCCATGACAAGTACAAGACCGGATATTGCATTGGCTGTAGGAAAACTTAGTAGATTTACTAGTAACCCGGGTGTACATCATTGGTTTGCAATTCGGAGGGTCTTGAGGTACCTTAAGGGTACATTGGATTATGGTCTGACTTATAATGGATTTTCTTCGGTTTTAGAAGGGTATTCTGATGCAAGTTGGATCACTTACAAAGAGGATGACTCTTATTTTAGTGGTTGGCTGTTTATGTTTGGGGGAGGTACCATTTCATGGTCTTCCAAGAAACAAACTTGCATTGCCGATTCCACTATGGCAGCTTTATAGCTCTAGTAAGGAAGCTGAATGGTTGAGAAATCTCATGTTAGAGTTGCCTTTATTGCCAAAGCCTATGTCACCGGTGGCTATTCATTGTGATTCGAATTCAGCATTGATAAAGGCATATAGTCAAGTGTATAATGGTAAGTCTCGGCATATTTCTCTTAGGCATAGCATAGTGAAAGAGCTTATCACTAATGGGGTCATAAGTCTTGACTATGTTCCTACAAAATTGAATTTGGCGGATTGATTTACTAAAGCAATGCCAAGGCATTCCATCATATTTGCTTTGAATGGAAAGGGTTTATGTCCAAGAAACACGAATTTGTGAAACCCAATCTAACGCTTGAAGAAACATCAAGTCTTAGATTCAATGTGGTTAAATTGCATTTTTGATGTTTGTTAGCAATGTTTTGTGACCCATATTTCTATGATACTTGTGTTGTTATTAGGTAGCGTTTATTTAAAGTTCTCCAGATTTAGAGTTGAGAAGCTCTAGATGAAGGTGTCTTATCACAAGGGCACTATTACGTATGTGAGAACCTACCTATGTAAGTTCGAAGTTTAGTCGCTTCAAGAAGTCTAGATGGACATATTGACTTTGATGAACTTATGAAAGATACGGACACATGGCTGTATAAAAGTGTCAAGTGATGTTAAATTCGATTTGTCTTGTGTGTATTTCACCTTCGAATGGTCAGAGATATCCGTGTGATTCAATCCATAGGGAAATCATGGGATATAATCATCGTTAAGTGTGTTGTACTAGGTGTCAATTCAATCCGTATGAACATTGACATTGATGCATGAGATGAGGCTTAATTGATAGAAGTGGAGAAGTTCTTTAAAGGTACACTCTAAATGGGGGAGGATTGTTAATGATTTAGAGTGTATGATAGTGTTTGAATCCGTAAGGATTGCGCGGCCCGCGGTGGAAGCGCGATGAAACCACGCTAACTCTCTGGATCCAGCAGAAGATATTTCGATTTCGGAGTGGCGCGCCCGCGCAAGGTCAGCACGACCCGCGTTGAAAGCGCGTCAAAATCGCGCCAAGTCTCTGGATTGCAAGAAGAATTCGGGATCGAAAGTGGCGCGCCCGCGCCAAATTGGAGGAGCGCCCGCGCGTTGTTGTTTTGCGCCCGCGCCGACTCTGTTTTTGCGGTTTTTCTTTCTTTTTACTCAAAAGGCGGATTGTGAAATCATAAGATTTCAGTTTTCTCTCTTCTCTACATTTTTTCTTTGAAGAAACTTGCAATCTCTTCTTGGAAAACTCTACCAATTAAGTTAATATTTGTGAATTTAATCATCTTACTACAAATCTTAGTGCAAAGATCGTAGCACCGTTGTGGGGGAAATAATCACTTTAGGAAAGTGTATCCACGCCTTAGACGAGTATCAAGCGTTGGAGACTTACGTGGTCGCATCTATTCTCATGTTCTTGTTGTTTTTCGTAGGCTTGGAACAATGCAAGTTATTATCTTTCATACTTGTAGTTTAGTTCGTAAATTTTCTGCAATTTACTAATTAAACTTGTTAGTGCTTGGTTTCTGTGTAATTATTTGTAATCAAACCTTTGTATTTAATTTTTTATTCCCACAAATTTGTAGTATTAAAAGTTTGTACTAGGAAAAAACCTAACAGATAATTCAGTAACAAAGCAAAAAAAGAGGAAATATAATAATGGAAAAATCTTATTAATGTCATGAGTAACATAATATAATAATGGAAAAATTAATTTAAATAATTCAATCTTTGCCCTATTCTCCCAAAATAAACCAACTTTTGGATTATTCTAGAATAATCCAACCTTATACCCTTTTTTTCCCATAATGAACCCAAATGACTGATTACCTAAACAACCGGTCATCCCTTTCTTTCTCCTCCTTCCCACCATTTTCCTCCATTACCACCACCCAAAGCTCCACCCCCATGACCACCTCCTTCATCCTTCCTCCATGACCAACAACAACACCTACCACAAGCACCGAAAACAACCACCACTAACACCAAAATCGCATCAGCAACACCAACATCTATACCGCACCCAACCACCCACCAACACCAAAACCACACCTCACCTAGAAAAATTGTCCTCCACCTCAAACAACCCCTCACCCCGATAAACAACCACCACCGTACCCCCAAAACAACCCCTCACCCACACGGCCACACGAAATCAACCCCCTACCCCCTACCCAATACCCACCATCCCACCCCCAAATCAACCCCTCACTTACACAAAATCAGCCCCACCTACTGAATAATAACGCCATGCCATAAAATTAGCCCGCCCAAAATAGTGGTTTGGGGGTTTTTGGAGTTTGGTGTTTTTAATTTGTGGTGGTTCTTGGTGCTTGGGAGTGGTTAGATTCGTGGTGATGGCGAGGTTTGTGGTGGTGGTGGTGATGGTTCTTGGTGCGTAAGGGTGGTAAGGTTTTGGGTTTGTGGTGTTCTTATTGGTTGGTAAGAGGGAGGGGAGGGGAGGTGAGGTAGATGGTAATTGAGGAAGATGGTGGTAATAATGGAAGGTTAGCCATGGAAGGAGAGGAGAGAGAAAGGAATTGGTGGTGGTGGTGGTTAAAGGGAGTACGCAATGCACTACTAGAAATAGGCCGAATTCCGACGGACAATTTCCGACAGACATGTATTTCCGCCGGAAAATGCAAAATTTCCGACGGATTTATACTCTATCGAAAATCCGTCGGCAATTTCCTACGGAATATAATTCTGTCAAAATATATGTATTTTCCAACAGATTTTTCCATCGGAACGCTAAATTTCCGACGCAATTTATATCCGTCGGAATCTATTTTTTTTTAAGAAAAAAATCAAAAAAACCAAACCCTAAAAGGCTAAACCAGCAAAACCCCCTCTCCTTAACTTCATTTCCGCCTCTCCTCTTCTCCTCTCCTCTTCTCCTTTTCTTTCTTTCTCCTCTCCTCTCCTTTTCTTCTCTCCTCTTTCCTCTTCTTCAGGATCTCTCCTTCTCCTCCTTCTTCTCTTTCCTTTTCTTCTGGATCTCTCCTTCTCCTCCTTTTTCTAAATCTTCTTCTCCTTCTCCCTCCACTTTCTCTTGTCTTCTTTCTCTTCTATTTCTCTGTCCTCCTCTTCTCTATCTCCGTCCTCCTCTTCTTTCTTTCTCCATCCCCCTTGCAATCAACAACAACAACGACGGACCAACGACAACCACCACCAACGTCAACCACCAACATCAGCACCAACAACAACGGCGCAACAATGAACAACGGTGCAACAACAATAAACCGACAACCACCGTTAATTTTTTAATTTTTTGGGCTAATTGTAGATCTAGTTAATTTTTTATGTAATTGTAATGTTAATTTATAAATTTCATTAGATAATTGTATATTTATATATTTCCTTTAATTTTTGTTGTTTAATTATGGTTATTTTTTTAATTTTTCTATGAAATTTTGATTAAATATGTAGATCTACTAGTTTTGATTTATTTTGTGTGGTTATTGTCGATTTTGTTGTGTTAATTTTCGTATTTTTGGGCTAATTTTTGTTTTTTGGGATTAATTTTCGATTTTTTGAGTTTTTGGTGTGGTGGTGTCGGTGGTGGTGTGTGAAGGTGGGATAGGGGTTTAAGGTTGGTGTCGGTGGTGGTCTGGGAAGTTGGGTTAATTTTGGTGGTGTGTGAAGGTGGGATAGGGGCTGGCGTGGTTGGGTTATGGGTTACGGGTTTTGGTGGTGGATCTAGGTGGGTTACGAGGTTTTGGTGGTGGATCTGGGTGGGTTACGGGGTTTTGTTGGTGGTTCTGGGTTGGTTACGGGGCTGGTGTGGTGGATCTGGGTGGAGTACGGTTTAGGGGTGGGGCTGTTTTTTTTTTATTGACTTTTCCGACGGAAATTCCGTCGGAAATTTCCGACGGACTTTTCTGGTGCCGGAATTTCTGTTCCATCGGAAAACCCTTTTCTGACGGAAATTTCGTCGAAAAAGGTCGTTTTTCCTACATAAGGTTTTCCGACAACCGATTCCGACGGAATTCAGGGTGATTCTGACGGATTTTTTCCGTCAGAAATGGCCTGTTTTCTAGTAGTGAATGGCTGATTTTGGTTTTGGTGGTGGTCAAAGCGTTCGAGGGTGATTGATATGTCTATTTTATATAGTGTTTTACCCCCGTCCCTTGGTCATGTTTAGGAGTATTTTTGGTTCTACGGAGCTATTTTTATTACTAATATGCGTTTTCAAGTGTTCTCATAGCTTTGGTATTATTTTATAGGAAACTGCGGATTTGAAGGCATTTCCCGGAATTATTTTATCCACTACGAGCATTGGATGTGGAGCGCACTCATATGACCATTTTCCGAAGCCCAGGAGCGTGTTAGAGAAATCAAACTGGTGATTAAAGGCTCGGCGAGGAAGAAGAACCCAGTACTTGCAATCATCTCTAGCAAGTTGGGTTGGAACCGATGAGGCAATGGACCAGAGTTATGAAAGTAAAAAAGAAGAGTTTGAATTGGGGGCCAAGAAAGAAGCCCAAGTCGAGAATCAAGGCCATGCCCGAAAGCTCGCCCGACCGGGCGAGAAGAAGAGACAGCAGCAAGCTCTCCCCGAGGCTCACCCGACCAGGCGAGGAAGAAGGACCATCAGAGATCCAGAGGCGCACCCGGCCGTGCAATCAGGCACCCGGTGTTTCTTCAAAGTCTTTAGAATTGTTTTAATCTTCGTTTAAGTTAGGATTTCTTTGTTTAGTATAAATACTCTTTTGCTAAGCAAGATTAAGACGTGATTCATTAGTTAAATTCCAGATTTCAGAGTTTAAGAATTTCTAGCAATTTGTTCTTCCAAGATTCTTTGGTTTTATGCAATTCATATTTTTCCTTCATTTTAGTAACGATTTTCTTCCCTTTTATTTCTAGTTATTTTATTGCTTTGATTAAATATCTCTTCTTTAATTGCTTTGATTAGTTTAGATTTAATTATGTGTGAGTAGTTTATTTCTAGGGTTCTTAGGGATCCGTAAATAATATGAAGAGAAGATTTATTATTGTTAATTATTAATGTTTTAGATTAATTTCTTATTGATTGATTTAATGCTATGCAAATAGATTAGGCCTAGTTTAATTGTATGAGTTATGCAATATTAATTCGAGATTCGACGGATGAGAATTGATGTTTAGGCTTAGTTTCAATAGGCAGGTTAATTTATAAATGGTTAAGTTAAGATTCGAGAAATGCGATTTAATACCGCTAAGTTAATTTTGTGATTGTAAGTAGCGAAAGCCCTTTATAATCTGGTTAATTTATACATTGATAATTGATTGTTGTCCTTCATCCAGGAATATTATTTATTGGTAAACCTATGCCGTAGGCTTTAGTTTATTGATATTCACTTAATTTTAATTACTTAGTTTAATTCATATAAAATCACATTGGTTACTTGGTAATTTAGATTATTAGTTTATTAGGAATAAAAGAACGTTGTTTCCCCGTGGATTCGACCCTACTTCTCTATCTGCTTTACTTAGAGGACTTAGGAATTTCTTTTGATTAGGTGATACGACTTTATCCTATCAGTGACGAAAATGAAGGTGGGTGGGGATTTCGATCGGGTTTGTGGTGGGGGTGACGGAAATGGAGTTGGGTGGGGATTTGGGGCCGGTTTCGTGGTGGTTGTTGTGGGTTGTAGTGATGTTGTTGGTGGGTAAGTGGGAGGGGAGGTAAGGTGGTAGTGAAGGATCGGAGGTGGTCATGGAGAAAGAGAAAGGAGAGTGAAAGAAGTGGGGTGGATTTTAATTTAAAAAAAAAATTGTAAATTAAAAAATAAACCAATAAGAAAATGACATGTAAGCAAGGCAACCGGTTATACCGGATTAGTGACCTGTTGGGATGATATGGGAAGATGGGGTATAAATGTTGGATTATTCTTGAATAATCCAAAGGTTAGTTTATATTGGGAGAATGGGGCAAAAGTTGAATTGTTTAAAGTAATTTTTCCTGTAATAATTCATGATTACCAAAGATAAGAAACTTTTTACCAATTCACCAAGAGAAAAATAAAAAGTTGAGTGTTACTAAAGAGAATTTTCTTAAAATTTATTAGTTTAAAATATCTTTCTCAAAATTTATTGAAGTAAAGATAAATATCAAAGACAAACTTTTATAGAAAACACTCAAAAAGGGTATTACATAAACGAATTACGAACAGTGAATCTAGGTGTATTGTTTTGAGAGTTAGAGAGGAAGGTTATGCGAGCACAATAAATTTTTTAAACAAGTAGCTGTGAGTGTGTGACAAATCTCCAAACTTGCTTCATGAGGAGTGCCTTGTTTAAAGTGGAAAGACAACTAATCCCCAAACTGCCCATTCCTCGAGGAAAAAGCATAGATTTTCCATCAACCCAATGCATTCCTTTGCTATCAGAATATGCCTGGAAGAACCGCATAACTAAGGAGTCAATTTTCCATGTTACTAAAACTGGTAGCTCAAAACATGAAAGAACCTTAGAAGCTAAGGCTACAAGTATAGAGCATTAGACCTAATAAAAATTAAATTTTTCAGATTGTGAAAGTTTGATATAATTAAGACAACTAATTCTACCAACATTTTTGTCAATGAATTAATATTGGTAAAAGTATAATGAAATAACAACATGCCTTTGTATTAAGAGTTAACAACATGCCTTTGTACAAGTATAGAGCATTAGAGTTTATTTCTCCGTCAATTCATGGCTTAATAAAATGTTGTTAGCCATTTTCTCCATCAATTCATGGCTTAATAAAATGTTGTTAGCCATAACTCTTCCTTGTACAAAGGCATGTTGTGAGTCTAAGATAAGAAAAGAAAGGTATTGACGGAGTCTGGCAAGCAAGCATTTAGAAGCACATTTGTAAATCGTATTACAAAGGCTAATAGGACGAAGATGCCCCACCTTAGCTGAAGTAGCAATCTTCAAAATCATTACCAGTAAAGACTGTTCCATTCTTTCAGAATAAAACTTGTTTGACAGAAACTTTAAATACCCGAAATAGCATAATCCCCAACGATGTCCATGTGAATTTTAAAGAATTCCGTTGTAAACCCATATGGACCCGTAACTTTACAATTCCCTAAGTCAAACATAACATTACATATTTTAGAAGTAGAAAAGATCGCTCCATAATATTAAGTTGAGAGGAAGTTATCTAAGGAAGATGTACTTTTCTAATCATTGTATCAATTGATGTGTCATAAGGTGAGATTAAATCACTCTTGAAGGTCTTGTTGAGAGAATGAATGATGATACTTTGCACATCTTGCCGACCATGTTTTAGTAGCCCTTGGTCATTTAGTAAGGAACTAACCTCATTCTTCTTTTGCCGACTTTTGACTAACGAGTTAGTAAGGAACATGCATTTAATGTGTACAAAGAAGTGTACATAATTAATTAAGGAAAAATTATCAAAAATAATCCCAACTTTACCGTATTCGCTTTAAATAAGCCCAACTATTGATTATTTCAAAATAATCCGAACTTTGCTATGTCTTCGCTTTAAACAGGCCTAGCAGGTTACTTTACCTATAATACCCGGTTATGTATCCTATGTGTCACTAATCGTTAGTAACAGGATTAATTTAATCCTTTTGTTTAAAAAAGGCTATTTAATCCCCCCTTTTCCCCTGCTTTCTTCTTCTCTCTTCCCTGTAAACCTCTTTCTTTTCCTTAGTCTTCTGTCAACGAAAAAGTAAAGATCTAATCTTTTGAATTTGATTTTTTGCTTTGATTTTCCTTTAATTTTTTTCTTCTATATTTGGTGGAAGGCACGTTTCGAGTGGTTCATTAGGGTCATCTTCAACATCAAGGCATCTTAATTAAGGAAGAATCAAGTGCACTTGTGGCTTAGATGCTGTGATGTGCACTGTTAAGCAAGGGCATAACATTGGTTCTAAGTTCTATGGGTGTCCAAGCCTGTAAGTTCAATTGATTTGAATAATTGTTGTTATGTTGGAATATTTTGAAATTAGGGTTTAATTGAATTTGCGTTTTAATTAGGGTTTAATTGAAGTTTTTTTGTTAAATGTGGTGAGCAAGACACGCAGCGTAACTTCCTCAAGTGGGTGGAGTTGAACAATGATGTTGAAGAACTAAGGTTCAAGTTATTTGAGAAGGACACAATAATGACAAATGGAGATGCAAAAGGAGGTGTTGGAAGAAAAAGTGAAGAAGTTGCAAGTGAAGAAGGACAATTTAGAAGAAGATGTGCAAGAAATGAAGAGTGAATTAAGTCAATTGAGGATAAAGCTTATGAAGAGTGTAAGGAACGAAAGAAACTTCTCAATGGCCCTATTTTTTTCTTGGGTTTTCTTTGCCATTATGGTTTTTTATTCTAAGTAGGATAACAATCATTTAACGTTACTTGTTTTTAGTGGAACTACTAGCAACTAGGCAAGTTCTTTAGTGTTTATAACAAGTAGTGGTGATGCATGATGTTGTTTTAAGTTGGGAAAGGGGTTGAAAATGGGAATATTTCCTTTTGTAACAGTTGATCATCACTAATTACATGAGTACAAGTGTATTTCAACTTCAAATGCACTTCATTCATTAATATATTGTTCTAATTAACCAAGTCTTACATTAACAACCATAAACAAGTTTCATACTAAGTTTTCAAAATACAAAACCCAAAGTTGATTGCAAACTGCACAAAATTACAAGTGCACAGAGTTGATCCATAGTTTTATGTACTTACATCCATCCAAAAATATTACAACATGCCATATTTTCACTGAGTTGGTTGGTGAAGGGTTGAAGTTTGACTTGATTGAGTCCTAAGTGCTTCTAGCTGGCTTAAGCTTTTAGTCCTTCCCCTTCCTCTTGTTATTGCTTGCTCTAAGGACCTACATACAAAAAAACAGAGATTAAAAACAGGAATTACCAACTTGTATGCAAAATGGAGTGTTACACACAACAACCAATTCTACTTACACTTGTCAGAGCTGAACCATCTTCTGCTATGTAAACTCCAACCCCTATGGGTATATAAGTCCTGCCTTGACCCCTTCCTCTACCAGTGCTTGATCCCCTACTGTTGCCTCTTCCCCTGCCTTGGCTTGTATGTCCCCTTCCTCTTGTGCTTGCTGAAGTAGATCCACCTCTTGAACCAAGACCTCCCCTGATGGCCCTCCCACTCCTTCCTCTGAACTGTTATTGAATGATGAGGAGCACTAGCCACCATATCAGCTGGTTGGGCATCCTTTCTTGGTCTGCCCCTAGGCTTTTTTGCTGGTGGTTCTGAAGGAGCAACTTTGTCCTTATTAGGGCACCTGTGCTTGTTATTCCCTTTAGCTTGACATAAAGAACAAGTCATCTCCACCCCAGACTTTGTCTATGTGCCAGGTTTCTTAGGATTCTCAAATGGATCCTTGATGCCGTTCTTTCTAGGTCTCCCTGGACCTATCTTTATGGGAGGGGGTTCCAAGGGGTAGTGTACTTTGGGCTAGTGTCTTTCCCTTTATAGAGGTGGAATGGATCCTAAAAACTCTTATGTATTAGTAGTTATGTCAAAGTTGCAAGTATTGAAATAATTCATGAAACTAAAAGCAACCATACCTGCATATGCCTTGAGATAGCAATCTGTCTTGGAGCATTCCTCTACAAATTCTTTAGCATCTTTATTGAGGAAGAACATGCAGGCAACAACATGGCAGCAGGGGATTCCAAGCAAGTCCCACTTTCTGCAGGTGCAGGTCCTCCTGTCCAAATCAACCACAAGCTGATCCAAGTTATGACTGACATTAAACAAATTGTCACTGGAGGGAAGAACTTCACAGTAGGAAGCCTTCTCCTTTTATTTCTCAAGTTTGGCTTGAATCCTAGGGCACAGAGCTGAGGTTGCCTTCTCTATTTCCTGTCTCTTTTTCACCAACCTTTGCATCATATTAGTCCTAATTTCTTCAAGCATATACAACAAATGTTTGGTCCTAGCAGAGATGATATAACCGTTGAAGATTTCTGCCATGTTTGAAGTGATTACATCTGTTTTAAACCTAGGATGCAAGAATGCCCTACAAAATCAATTTGGATTATAAGCTTTGAAAGACTCTGCAACATCTGGATTGATTTCAGCAAGTTCTACCAATGCGTCATTGAAGTTTACCACATTGTAAGATTTTGCAATTTTCCAAACTTCATTTCATCACCCCTAAAGGCCTTGTGCCAATTTGCAAAGATATGACGAGCACAATGCCTATGCTATGCATTAGGAAACATAGTAGACACAACATACAAAATAACCTACACATGTACAAAGCATACATCAAATTGAGGGCAAAATAACACATCCTAATAACATAAAAAATAGAGAAAGAGAGTTAGAAGTAACCTGGTGCTCATCAGATATTATGGCAAAACCATATCCATCACCTAAACCAAGGCAGAGCTGCAACTGTTCAAAAAACCACTGCCAAGAGTCATTGTTCTCTCCTTATGCTATAGCCCAGGCCACTGGGTACATTTGATCATTTGAATCTCTTCCAACAACACATAAGAGTTTACCACCCAAGAAGGTCCTCAAAAAACAAGCATCCACACACAAAACTTTTCTTCATCCTTCAACCCAGCCCTTCTTCAAACCCTCAAAACATATAAAAAGCCTTTTAAACACTGCTGGTAAGTCAGGTTTGGATGTGTCAGTCACCAACACCAAATGACTTCCAAGACTGCATCCTTTTAAAGCTTTCATGTAGGCACCAACTTTCATGTAATGATCTGACATAAGCCCATGCAATTGCTTATGTGCAGCATACTTAACTTTGTATGCAAAGTCCTTCTTCACCAAAACCTTGTAAGCTTTCCTAATACACTCAATGATTTCTTTTGCAGGCCAGTGTGGTCTTGATTTAAACACATCCAAGAACTGCTTGGCTACCCATGTAGACTTCAATTGTCTATTTTTCTTCATAAATTTGTGACATGCATGTTGATTGCAAACTCTTTTCACAAGAAATGTAGCTTTCCTAGATTGTTAGGATGCATACACATAAAAAGGACAGCCATTAACACACTTAAACCCTAAACTTTGTTGTCTGCTTTTGTTGCTATCCCTAAATGTTAGGTTCCTACCTTGAAACACAACATAATTGGTCACTGCTTCCTTAAAGTTCTCCCTGTTGGCAAATCTCAAACCCACTTCCCAATTGAAATGAGAGAAGTCATTGTCTGGACTTACAAGCACCCAATTCTCCTTTTTCTTCCCCCATTTTCATCCTCATCACCACTTTTTGGTAGGGGGTGTGTATATCATCATCACTATTTTCATACTCACTCTCTTGGTCAATCACACCACCAACTGCTCTCTTTGTCTGAGCTTTCTGAGAAGTTGACCCTTGTTGCTCCTGAGACTGAAGTTTCCCCTCAAATGCCTCCTTTTGTAATTGCTAGGCTAATTGGATCAATTTTTTGTTACAAACCATCACTCTTTCCCTAGATGTAACATACTCATCATCACTTGTCTCAGATTCAAACTGTAACTCCTCATTTAATATGGCCTCATGCTCTTGTTCCTCCAATTGAATATCTAGCAGCTCCAAGTCTAGATCTTCACCACCTACACCAACATCACAATGCTCCTTCCCATATATCTCATCTTCATCTGGTCCCACATCAGTAAACACTTCTCTAATGAACTGACCCTGCACTACTACTCCTTTACCCTTATTAGTTTCCGGGTTATAAGTTGGGTCTGACTCATCATTGTCATCACTGTACCCCTCTAACAGATCATTCAAAGGGACAGGAGAGTCAGGCCTATTATCATACCACACAAATGTATCCACAGGATCAACAATGTTTTCAGAAATAGAGGGAGTTGGGTTTTCTTGTGTGGCTGCTTGTGAAGAAGTAACAACAGATTTAGGGTTATCAACTGTATTATTAATGTTGGTGGTTGGTATGAGTGGTTGTGGCTTAGTCAATGAGCTGGGAGTTATAATGACTTGAGCTAAGGTGGAGGGTTTTTGTTTTTGTTTACTTTGTGATGTGTCAAATGCATGCTTAGATAATGGTAGGTGACAAGAAGAATCTTTTTTTTTCTGGAGTGTGTTTTCTAGGACTACTCCTAACTAGGGTCAACAAAAGCTTTGGTGGGGCCCTTTTTGGAACTAGCTTCTCTGGTTTTGAAGTTTGAGATTTGGGATTTAAGTCCTTCTCTAAAGGTTGAAAACGAGTTGACTGTTTAGGAGGTTCAGTGGGCTAAAGTTCAGGTGACTCTACCCCATGAAAAAACATACACCTCCACAGTCCTAAATTTATTTGCATACCTACCTAACTCCGCAACATCACTATCATTAACTATCCTCCTTAGTCCATTTGACAAACTCAGTCCTGGAATCAAGTAATACAAACCTTTAACTACTTTACCCTCCCCACATTCCTTCCCCATTTCTAGTAAATCAAAGTAACAAAGGAGATCAGGATCTACTTGTTAAGTCGCACCTTTACCACCCTGTGTAAACCATCTCACCATTACCAACAAACTTAAAAACACCCCCATGCCAAAACTTCAGTGTAACAGTGCCAAAAGCCTTTCTCATTTCACCTTAAACAACAAATCAAACAGAAATTCAAACAACACCCAACAAACACAACAACAACACAATCAAACAACACAATCAAACAACACAATTACCCTAATTCAACATCAAAAGCTTTACCCACATTAATCAACAACACACACTCACAACAACATACAACAACAATACAAATATGATTCAAAATTGCAAATTTTATATTTGTATATAGTGTAAATCGAATCACAATCCAATTAAGCTATACATTTCACACTTAAACAAACGAAATAAAGGGGAATTAGGGTTACCTGTGCCGCTTTTTTTCTTTCTCGCCATTCCCGTACAAGTTCCAAATTTGTCAAGTTAAACCCTCGTTTTTTTTCCAATTTGGGAAAGAAATTGTGTGTTGACGTGAGAGAGAGAGGGATTAATGGCGTCACTCGACCTACACCGCCTAAAGAGAGTAAAGAAGAGTAATGGCGGGAGAGAGAGACAGAGAAGGGGTAGGAGATGATGTTGACAGAAGTAGTTGGGGTGATTAATGAAGCAATTCATTTTTTTGGGAAGAAAACTTCCTTTCGTAAGTTAACAGAGTCAACAAATGATTAAGTTGACAATTGTAGCCGGTTACCAGTCATATGGGCCTGTTTAAATCGAAGGCATAGCAAAGTTTGGATTATTTTGAAATAATCAATAGTTGAGCTTATTTAAAGCGAATACGGTAAAGTTGGGATTATTTTTGACAATTTTTCCATTAATTAATGATAATATTAATCAAATGTTGGCTTTAAAGGTTGTGAAAATGCAAATGTAAGCATTTTATCAAAACGTAGGAAGAGCATTAAAAAGGCCATTATAGCTTTTTTATACTTTGTATAATAGCAAACCCCAAAGAGATGGATGTTGTGGACAATTTCAAAGGAAGGAGGTGATGAGCCGACTTATACCTAGACCCGACATATCAAAGGTAGAAACAAATACCAAGCTTATAAAATTACAATTACCAAGATTTTCAAACGCAATATTATCCTTTTTATCAGGGCTAAACAAAGCGACTCGAGAGCAACCCAACCAATACGTGGGCTTTACAACTCGTATACTGGTGAAATCCAATTCAAAAGAACAAAAATAGAGAAATACTAATATACTAATAATGGCAAATGGACTAAAATTGGCAATTGTAAATAAAAAAGACCAGCCAAATTTCCCCCTTATCCACTCCAATGTGCCCGGGCCCTATTCTATTCTATTATATTCAAATAAACCCAAAAAAGTAAAAAAAAAACCAGAGTCTTCAAGTCTTCCTTCATTCTTCAATGCCCTTTCTCTCTCCTACCAGAATTATTTCTCTCTCTTCCTTCTTCTCCAAAATTTCTGCAGATTATACTTTTTGTCTTAACTCCACAACTTTCTCACTCTACCACTTTCTCTCTCCTCTCAAATCCATCATTTTCCTCCAAGTTTCTCTGATTCTTCATTAATGGCGGACTTCATATTTCGTCAGTTTTCTCTCTCTTTCTCTCTTCATTTTCATGTTATTAAGTATATTTTACTGATTACTTAGTTTTTTTTTTGAATTTTTGTGATTGTTTTGTAGTTTGATTTTTGGAAGGAATTGTTTTGGTGTGAATAATGGAGTTGATTGAAGGAGTAGGAGAGAGTTCTTCACCGCCTCGGAGCTTCGGCGGTGGTGGTGGAATAATTGGAGGTGTATTGTTTGATATTCGAAACGATGTGTATAATCGGTTGATTGAAAATGGAAATGATGAAGCTGTTTCTAATCCTGATTTTCGTGAGATCTTGGATGCTCATTTCAATAAATTGCCTCCTAGGTATATTCCTCCCTCATTTTAAAAGTTTTGTTTATGAATTTTCTGTATACGAGTGTTTCTTGATGATTCGTGGTTGAATTTGATGTATTACGATCGGATTTAATAGTTATGTTGATAGTGTAATTTGAAGTTTTTTGAGTAGTAATGTGACAAGACCTAATGAGTTGAGTGTGCAGTTGTTTTGTGTATTTTCTGTTTGATGAATTTTCTTGATCATTTGATGTTGAATTCGATGTTTAAATAGTCACGTCCGTTGTGTAAGTTGAACAAAGTATTGTGAATGAAATTTGGACAGAGAGAGTGTGAAGTTATTTCGTGTTCCTGATATGAATGAAGCTTATCCAATCGAAAAAAATCTTTACAGTTAGTTCTGTGTATGTTCTTTAATTTTAGAATGTTATGTTATGCTATTTCCTGTTTTGTCATAGTTTGCTCCTTTTTTGCAACTCTTTTACAGTTGTAGCACAGCTAATTTGACTTGATACATTGAATTAGTGTGGAAATTGCAGATGCTGTGTTTCAATAAACAAATAAAAAAAGGTTTGCTATGTTGGTAGTGTCATGATGTGTTGGTATTTTCCGTTAGGAATTCATAGTTACATTGATAGTGTAATTTGAAGTTTTGAACTTGAGACCTAATGAGTGCGTAGGTGTTTGGTGTATGTGGAGAAATGTGAGCAAATTTATGCTTGACGAATATTCTTGTTAGTGGTGCGATTGAATTTGACGTTGTCTATGTATTTACGCCCTCAGTTTGGAATTAATAGTTAGGTTTGCTGTGTAAGTTGAATAAAGTAATATGACATTGAAATCCGGACAGAGAGAGAGTTATTTTGTGTTGCTGAAACTGAGCTATAATCCTATGCAGATCTTTACATTTAGATCTGTGTATGTTCTTTAACTGTAGAAATGTAGGAATGTAATGCTGTGTTATTTCCTATTTTGTCATTGTTCACTCCTTTTGTAACTTTTTTTTTTTTTATTCTAATTTTTTTTATTTTTTTAATTTTTTAATTTTTATTATACAGTTGTAGCACATCTAATTTGACTTGATAGATTGAATTAGTGCAATATTGGAGATGCTGTGTTTCAATAAACAAATAAATGGAATGCTTATCTTGCTGTGTTGTTAGTGTCATGACGTGTTGCTATCAGCTGTGTTTTTCTTGCTTTGACTCTATATACATTGAATGAGTGCAGAAACTGCAGATGCTAGGATCTCTTGTTGATAGTTTTACTAATTTTTGTTGCAATTTCATATTGCTGCAGTTATGTTTTAGATATAAATATAGATAGAGCAGAAGACGTATTGTTACATCGAAAGCTTCTTGCATTGGCCAAGGACCCTGAAAAGAGGCCTGTTTTCCATGTCCGTTCTTTGGAGGTACTAAATTTTTGGTCAGTGTTGTAATAATCTTCAACTCATGTAAAGCAGAAAAAGTTAAAATCAAATAGATTTAGTCTGAAACTTTTAATATTGTCTGTAGACCTAGTTTTATTTCTTTTAGTTTGGTATGTATTTTACGTTATACATAAGAAATGATTCAGCATATAGGAATGATGTGCGAAAGGTATGATATGTTTATTGATCATAGTGACAAGCTCTTTTATGGCTGTAGCTTTTTCATTTTTCGTGTTCTGGATGGCTGTTCAGAGACTTCAGACCATACAGGGTCAATGTGAATTATTTACTTCTCATGTGTTGAATAATATCTGGTCATTACTTCATTGGAGTTGTTATTTGTTTGTTAATTTCTAACCTGAGTTGTTATGAGGCATTAATGATAGTTGTAAAATAGATTTTTAACATTCATCTGGGAAAAAGGCTTTGTTTTTGTTTTTCTTGCTGTAAATGATGATTTCCTGCACAAATTTCTCTTAACAATCATTTTTAGGTGCGAAACCCAGTTCCTTTGGGAATAAAGCTTTGTTTTGTTGTTGTAAATAATGATTTCCTATGCCAATTTTTCTTAAATCATTTTTGGGAGCACAGTCTTGTTCTGTGTCTGATGAAGGTCAAGCAATGGGGAAATTAGCAATGAGAGAATAATTAACACAAACTAAGAGTTGTGTTCTAGATCTAGACTATCTAGTTACCTGTCACCAAGATCCAAAGTACACCTCTCTGATCAAATTTAATCAATTGTGTCAAGATATAAAGAACCAATCCCCTTCCCCTCACCCTACACGGGGAAAAAAACAAACACGAGGCTTCTGCTTTATAACCTCTGAATATTGGGGCTATCTTTCACTATAAATGGGTAATGGAATGCATTTGGATATTATGGTAGTAGAATTGAATTGGATTGAGATGTAGGCTATGACTTAAATGAGTAGTCATACATCGCAAAGGGTTATCAGTCTTATGGTTGTCATATACTTCCTTCATTCTATAAATATTGCAACACGAGGAAGGGGGGAGGCACAAAAATAATAATGTGGGTTAGAGATGAGAGACCACAAAAATTATGTGAACTACCCACAAATCTCTATGTGAATATGGAACTTAGGTAATGTTAACAATGGTATGTTGGAAATTTTCTCGTGGGTGGGGGCTGGTTGCAAGGTTGGAATGGGTGATTTTGTGTGGGTGAAGGTGAATTTTGGGTGGGATGCGGGGTGGTTCACGGTGAGAGTGGGTGGTTTTGATTGATGGATTGGGGTAAAATGGGGTGGTTTTGATTGATGGCTGGGTGGTGGGGTGGTTTCCGAGTGGTGGTGTTGGTGGCTGCGGTTGTGGGGTTGTTGGTCGGATGGTGGTGTTGGTGGCTGCAATGGTGGGGTTGTATGTGGGATGGTGGTGTTGGGTGCAGTGGTGGGGGTTGTTGGTGGATTGGGTTGGGTGGCTTAGGTGTAGGTGTTGGTGTGGTGTTATAAGGTTGGTTGTTATGGTGTTCAAGGTTGGTCAAAGGTAGTTGGGTGTAGAGGAGTTTGGGAGTTAGGGTGATTCCCTTGGGGGAAGTGTGGGGTGGGAATCATGTTTGAAAAAAGTGGGGTAATCATAAGGGTATAGGGAATGATAAAATTGGAGAAATAAACGTCATAAAAAGGAATTAAGGTAGTTGTTTGCCTTTCCTTCTTTTTAAACCCCCAAACCAATACTTCTGATCAGTTAAATACTGTTGTTTCATTTTGTAACTCCTCAGGGTTGTAAAGAAATTCCATGATAATAGTTGCTAGATGCTTGTTTATGATTTCAAGCCTCTTTATCATAAGAAATCCCATGACATTATGCTAGGTTTTTTGGTAGTGAGCATTGTTGTTAGAACATTATTTTGAATAGAATGTCCAATCTCCAAACCACTGAGGTAATGAGATGCATGTTTCAGCTCTCTAAGAATATTTATCTTTATACATTACATTTCTTGTGGATCTTAATGCATCAATTTTTTTTAGTTGCTAACTTGCTATATCTTGAATATATTTATGCCTTTGAGGCGGAGTAACTAATGGATTCTTGGTAAAAATCTCATTCATTTCCAATCAGCTGTGGAGCTAGATTTATAGAGAGAAAATTTATTGACATTAAACTATTTATTTGCATTTGATTATGAAACTTGTCGGTCCAAACTCTGCTGTTTACTTTAGAGTGTGCTCTGTGCATCAAATTTGTAACTAGTTCTTGTATAACCAGTTTCCTTTTTTGCTTACCTTCTTTCCCAATCTGGGCCTTATTGGGGGATGTGCGGTAATTTTTCTGTTGCTTTGTAATGCTTTGTCCATTTAACAAGTGCTAACTTTTTTTTTTGGTAGAACTTTAAACCAGAAGGTGGTGAAGAGCATCAGGCTGGGTGCTCTTTATCTGTTTCAATGCCGCCTTCTGATGCCAATCATGGAGAACTTTTGCAGAACAAGTAAGCTGGCTCTTTCAAAGTTTCAACTGTATTCCTTATCTCTTTTGGTTAATGAGAAGTGCTTAACAAAAATAAAAAACTGTATTCCTTAAACTTTTTTTTATTAACTCATTTTGTTGTTTATCCTCACAATTTTTACAACATTTTTTACAGTTTTCCACTTTTCCAGTGTGATTCTGATCTGTTTTGTTTCAGGGAAGAAGGAAAGGCTTTTGAACCCTGTTCCAAGCTTGAAGACCTTAATTTGGAGGTTAGACAGAACTCTGGATTGATGGAAAAGAGGTATCTACTCCACTCCTACTAATTTAGACCTTAGAAGTTTGGTGTGTTGGACTAAGGGAATTTTGTAATTCAGTAAAAGCTTGGGTCTATTACTTATATCCTGTATGCCTGCCGTCAGCAGCTTATGATTTTAAATCTTATGAGTCCTGATCCCACCGTCCTGCTGCCGGATTTTTGTTTTTTTATAGTATCTCCTGGGTTACAAAAAGATTTTTGTGCTTAGTTATTCTAATTCATTCAAGCAGTTAAGAACTTTGTACCATTCGATGCACTTATGTATTAAGAAAGGGTTAGATTTGATATATGAGGCAGTTTGGGTGTTATTTATTTTTCAGGCACAACTAGGATTTATGAAATCTTAAAATGCATGCCATGGTAGGATGGAAGTAACACATAAATATTTAGTGATGATTGATAAACATGTCAACTGCTTGAACACAGGTCAATTGGGAATCATCCTGGATGACCTAGAGTCATTAATAGCATGAGAGTTCAAGGAGTTACTACTGTTATGCATAGACAGTTCACCATCTATATTATCTTATTTGAAAGGCTTTTTGAGATTTTGGAATTTGATTGTAAGTTTTCAAGCTTTTGCAAGTTTCAGCATGCTGAAAAGCAGGGCTAGGTCAACATTAAAGCAGAGGCATATGGACCCTGCAGTGCTACTTTATATGGTACTTGTATATATGTTGTGAAAGTAGCACATTTGGGGCAAGTTGTATTCTTTTGCTTCTCAATTCTATAATTTAGTCTTCAGATTTTTTTTTTCCTGCATAGGAGTGAGCTGGACCTTTTGCCCTCCTTCAAATTTATTGTGTTTAAAGGGGTGCTACTTGCTGCTCAATGAAACTTTAAATTAATACCATAGCTTCCCTAGATCCTTGCGTACCAATTGAATGTCCTAGAAGATTCTGACTAATTATTTTGACGTTCAATTTGGCTTATATGGCTTTAGGCACTTGATTGGTTTTGGCATTTATCTTACTAACTTGATTAATTAGTATTAGATTATGGTTAATGACTTTTCAATTGGGTGAAAATCTGGAATGGCTTTTTCTCATTGGCTTTGTTTTGCCCAAAATTTGTTGTTTTTGTTACAATACTACTAGCTGACTAAACAACCAATACAAACAGCTAATTAACTGGTCAAGCTAGACAGCTAGTCAATCAAACCAGTCAGGAAACAGCTATGCCAACAGCTAATAGCTGATCACCATAAAAAGGTCTATGATGGCTTGATATGAAACTTTACTTCAAGTAACAGCTACAATTTTGTCATTTATTATCTAGTTCGTAACCCACAGTGTGTATTTGGAGTACTGTACACTGTTCTTGTGGTATATCTTTCAGCGAGGAGGTAATGCTAGAATTAATGTTGCAGGCTGGAGATTTCTCATGCTCCAGTTCATGAAGTAATATGCTCAACACCAGATAAACCCAAGCTTCTTAGTCAGGTAAACAAATAAGAGTCTTCGTTGTTCAGTTGTTTCATTCCTTAGTTATCCGTTTCTTTTTGTTTCCGGAGCCTGTAGGATAGTATTTTATGATAGCAATTCCGGTCCTTGATATCATTTGAAGTAATATACTGCTAAAAATTCATCACTTAATTTGTCCTTGGCTGTGTTCTATTAAACTACCTTGCAAACACCCCAACAAAGTTGCAATCAGATTAAGGCTCAACTAGAAGCATCCGTTACTGTTATCTAAGGTGGCTGCATATGTCTAACATTCCCCCTACTGTGCTGAGAGTGGGACTTTACAATTCATCCACAGTAACAAAAGGGTATGCTAAAACATGCAGATGTCTTTAGAACAGTAATAATTCGCTTCATTTTGAACAAGAGTTTAGATTTCAAATTTCTGATTGCATGCTACAGAGTGCTCTACATCAATTTGTTTCTGATCCTGATTTCTGAACCATAACCATAATCAAATTGGGTCTATGGTTGGTTACCTCCACCTCCCCTCCCCCAACAAACCACAGGAAAAAAAAACTTTCACAACACCTTGGAGACATGACCCAATCTCCACCAGTACCACAAACCACTACCTGACCCTCCTCACGCACACCCTCAGTTTAATCCCTAACAAACCTATGAACCCCCTACCACCACTGCCTACACAACAAACCCTACTACTGAATTTTCGACAAGCCCAACCTCCCCCAACCTGCAGAAGACACCCCAGTGCCCCACTAGTCAGTCTATGCAACTCAACAATATATATATTTGAAAATTTTTCTGTATGCTCCACCATTGAGAGAAGATACCCAAGCATCATAACTACTGAACCAAGATCAACTACCGTCAGAACTCCACCAGCCTGGACATTACAAATGAGCCATTGGGAAATTTGGCGGAAGTCAACTCTACAGTGATTGAATATGGCTGTGGTTGCTTGACTTTTGGAACTATCAAGCCCATTTCGACATTTAAAGAGTTAGATTTGGCTAATTTCGAAGAAAGCCCAAGGGTAGTTTTTAACCTGTCATCAGTAATAGTGGTGTTTGCTAAATGGAGGTGGTAACAGTTGTCAATCCACAGGGATGGTGAAGCTGATAGTGGTTCAGATTTGGGAGAGAAAATTTTTATGTTCACAGAGACGGGCATGTAAGCCCCCCTCCCCTCCCCTCTTAATATTTTGTAACGTTTTTTTTCCCAATCTTAAATATAAGAGAATGAGCTCTAATAATGTATTTGCAACAAACAAAAATACAATGTCCCCTTTCTTGTTTTCTTTCTTCTCATTTCCCCTTTTTTTTTATCCAACCAAATGGCCCCTGATTTAAATTTAGTGATGGACTTGTACAGTTGTACCAGAAATACTTGATGGAGTATTTGCTTGATTATCTAGTTAGTGAGACTAAATCCTTTGGCGTGGAGGTGAAAAAGGAGCTTGTTGATGCAAAACTTGTAAAATGATTAAATACTCCCTCCGTTCCCATATAATTGACACATTGGAATTGGCGCAAAGTTTAAGAGAAGTTTGAGTGGAGTAGTTTTATTGAATTGTTTATTTTAAAGTGAAGTTAGTGGAACTTTATTTTATTGATAAAAATAGTGCAAGTGGGAGGCCATTGTACAATGAAAGGAGATGGGGGAATTTTTTAATATTAACCTCAAAAGTGGTGGGCCATTGTGCAAGATAGAAAAACAATTAAATATTTGTGTGTCCTTACCATTTTTAGTATTGTGTCAATTACTTGGGAACAGACCGAAAATGAAAAGTGTGCCAATTACTTAGGAACAGCCGAAAATGGAAAGTGTGTCAATTATTCAAGGAGGGAGTACCAATCAAGGATTTTTATTCAGATATGATTGTGAAGTGTGCCGATTAGAGGCCTTTTTTTGAGAGAGCAACCAATAGAGGCGATTGTATTATTCTGTTTCTCTCTTTTACTCTCAAGGCTGTGAGATCTCTGATGCTAGTTTCTTGTGGATTTTATTTCATGGTTTGTATTCGTATTCTTAATTTAACAAAAATAAAAACTGATGGACTAGTTTTTTCTGCAAAGGGAGATTGCTTAGGAAATACAAGTGGTTATTAGGCAATGATTCATTATCATCCATCATTGTGCTGTATATGATACTTCATGTTATTTGAAATATATATATATATATATATATATATATATATATATATATATATATATATATATATATATATATATATATATATATATATATATATATATATATATATATATATAGGGAAGGGATCCGGTGAGAACACCTATATATGTGAGAACACTATACTTATGTGAGAACACTTCAAAATTTAGAATATTAGAATAACTTTTTAGAACATATGCAACATCTTTTAGAACATCATACATAACTTTTTGTAGCATAGCTTTTAGAACAATATGCCTAGAATTTTAGAACCAAGACTCAATGATTCTTAACATATGTAATAGTTCTTAGAAGAATAAATTTAGCTTTTCAAAATATACTTTTAATTGGAGCATGATACTCAAATTTTAAGACCTTGAACTCAAAAAACAAATTTGAAAATATGCAATATTTTTTAGAACATATGCAGCATATTTTAGAACATATGTAACATTTTTTAGAACATACTTAAATTTTTTAGATCATAAGTCGTGAATATAGAATACGAATAGAAATTCAACTTTTACAACGAATTGATTTGAAATCAGTTTTTTCTTGATTTCCAATGTAACATAAAACAATTTTATTGTTGTTTTGTTTCTTAAATTCAAAAAAAATTCCTTGAAATTTCAAACTCTGTATAATTTGCCCAATTTGATTGATTTGGATGAAAATAAAATAAAATTGATTTCACATATTAAACTATCAATTAAGCTTGGTTTACCTAAGATTAAGCTGCACAACTTGAATTCTTGATTATAATTGTCCAAAAGTTGATTCATACACACAAAATTCTTGATCATGCGGTTCTGGTGGTTGTGGTGGGAGAGGAGAGAGAGTGGTGGCCATGATGGCAGGGAGAAGAGAAAGAGTGCTGGCGGTGAAAGGCTATGGAACATGCGGTGGTGGTAATGGAGGAGAGATTGGATAGTGGTGGTGGGGAGAGGAGAGAGAATGTTGAGGTTGGAGATGGTAGATTGGGTTTAATTGTGAAACCTCAACTTTAACATTTTTTATCACAAATGTGGGGAGAGGAGAGAGAGTGGTGGCGCGGCGGCGATGGTGAAGCTGTGAGACATGCGACGGTGGCAGTGGTTGTGTTGGGGACAGGAGAGAGAATGTTGAGGTTGAAGATGATGGGTTGAGTTTATTTTCAGAACATCTATCTTAAAATATTAGAACATAGGTGTGTTCTCACATATGAAGTGTTCTCACATAAGAGAGGTTCTCACATGAGCCTCTCCCTATATATATATATATATATAGAGAGAGAGAGAGAGAGAGAGAGAGAGAGAGATATTTTTTAGTTTGATTGTTTGACAGTTCCTAGAATCTATTTTAACTGCCAATGTTGTGTGATCTCTTTCCAGCTATCTGCATTGCTTTCTGACATAGGGCTTAACATTCGTGAAGCACATGTATTCTCAACCACTGATGGCTACTCCTTGGATGTATTTGTAGTGGATGGATGGCCTTTGGAGGTATTCTCTGTTCATTAGCCACTGTTATGAACATATCTTTACTTTAAATTATTCTTAGCTATTGTGGTGAGTGTTTTTATCAAGTTTTTTTAGCTCATTTTTAGGACCTAGTCTAATCTCATTTGTTAAACAAATGCAATATATTTCTAATTATATTGGATGATGTGTGTCATACAAGTAAGATGAGCACTTGCCTCTGAAATTTCAAGCTTATGCTGCTTCAATATTTTTTTTCTAATGCTCACCTCAAAAATTTCTGGCATTTCTGTTTGACTGCCTCCACATTTAGAGCTGTTCTGTAAAGTTTGTGCATGTCCGTGGGTGGCTGGGTTTTTGTTTTTGCTTGTTTGTACATATATGTTTGCATGCATCTATGAAATGCAATCTGTTTACTTCTTTGAAGTTTATACTCTTAGGGATACCAGTCCTCGAATCTCATTCTCTCTATAGTTCATTATATGTATTGAATGTGGAAGAAAACTTAAGATATAATTGTTGCAAAATTATGTTATTACCAGGACTCTGGAATGTTGGTTTGTCAGTCATTCTTTTTATCTCAAAATAACAAATGGTCAACTCTAATATTTACTGGGTTACTAAAGCATTTTCTACTGGAAATAAATTAGTTTACATTGCAACAAATGACACTCTCTTCACATATATCTTTCTAAATAATGGATACTTTTTGAGGTGGATATAAAATTTTTCTCTTTGGAACATCCTGTGAACCCTTTGTGAATTTAGAACTTTGTATTATGTTATCTTTTCCACAAACTTTTCTATTTAACACGCTGTTGGTTGCAAATCATAATGGAATCTTTCTTGTCCTTATAATTGCACGGTTGCTTTCATTATTCATTTTTTCTTGTATTAGGCTAATCAGTCATCATGTCATCATACAATATTATTTCTAAAGTATTCCTATACGTACTTCCCAAATTCTAATTGGTATGGTTACATTTTCTTTATTTGTTTGATGCTTGATCTCTAGTTTGTTTTACAAGATGCACGTTTTCACCATTAGCTCGTTAATTATTGTTTCTGTTCATATTTTTGTATGCATCTCCTTTGATATATTGTTGTGATAAGTTTAGAGCCACACTTTGATCTGTTATGCTGAAAGCTTAAAATATAATGGGGTTATAGAATTAAAGTTATCCTTAACCCTTAATATCATTAGTAGTCATATCATCTTCCACTCCCCCCCCCCTCTTTCCGCGACCATGCACTGCTTATGAGTCACAACCAGATCTAAAATCATGAATTTATTTAATGTTGGTAGGCAGAGCTGTATAGATTCAGTAATTAATCCAGAAATCCATAGAATTCTTAAATTGTTAAAGCTTAGAAACTAAACAATGGAAGGATATTTATCTTAAAAAAAATATTAGATTGTGGTTAAGTTGTAGATATATATTTACATGTAACTTCGGGGGTGGAAAATTGGGGTTTATCTTGGTGATGACTTGTTGAGTTGGAAGTGAGTACGTGACATAAGTGGAGATTTTTGTTGGGGGGGGGGTGGGTGGGTGGGTTTGGGGAGGGATGGACAAGGTAGGTCAATGAATAGAAAAATATACTTTGTATATATTTATTTATTACCATTTTTTGGGCCAGTGGGAGTAGGGAATAGCATTGGTGGAAAGAGATGGCAGCAGGGAGGGGAGAAGGTGATAAGAATTTTTTTTTCCATGTTTTTTTTTTACCTTATCGTGGTAGCTACACATTGCTCTATCCTCCTGGGCCCCTGGCTGGTCTGGGCAACTTTAATTCTTACAAAAATAACCTGGGACTGTCCCGCGTGTGAGGTATTTTGGTTTATATCTCTGTATAGGAGGCCGAGTTGGGTTCATTGGGCCAGAATTTGCCAATGACTATCTTTATTTGATGAACTAGTTGTGGATTGCTCCATCTCCACTTATCACTTCTCTATATTGAGATAAATTTTTAGCCAACCACCATACTCGCTAAAAACTTTATATTACTTCGAGACACAATGTGGAGCCAGAGTAGCATTTTGTACAGAATGGTAGAACAGAAGCCTTAATATACACATTCAACTGATAAGCAATTCTCAGATTACGATGTAACTAATACAAAAGAAGCCTTAGCCTCTGTACCACTTGCTATACTAATTGTTTGTCAAGATGTTCTCCTTTGTATTGCTTGTTTTCAGATGTCTGTTAAAGTTTCTGCTTTTGGGGCTTGTATTGTTACATGTCTGCTAATCGCTACCGGAGTATCTTCCTCGGCTAGATTTTACTGCCCTTTTATAAAATGGAAAGCTCATTACTCTGTCAGTGCCGCAAGCAGACTTGTTATTTTGCAGATTATTACTTTCTTTGTTAGGATTGTGAATTTGTTATAGAATGTCAAAATATATGTCTTTATAGGAAAATTGAAAACCAGTTGCTTGTCGATAGGGGAAACAGTTTTTATGCTTCGTGAGCTTGCCTTTAATAGGACATTGCAATTATACTTTTATGAAGCAGGTATCTGTGCTGAGTCAAATTGTTGCTGACTTTGCGATATTATGATCAGGATGCTGATAGCTTGCGCAAAGCTATGGAAGAAGCAATCGATAAGAGTGAGGTAGAGATCCTACTTTAATGTTTTTTTGTTCTTTATCATGTTTTTTGTGATATGGAAGTGACTATATGGTTCATGCAATATGTTCGTGTTTATTTTGGCATGGATGCTGTTTATTTTAAACTGGTACCTTGGTACGTGGTTAATATTTCCTCCTTGCAAATCCGTCCTTTTTTCCTTTTAAGAGTTCTGTTAGTCCTTGTAAATTTATTTAATGAGTCTCCTTGCTTTTATTTCCTTGGGTTTGAGGAAAGGCTAGGAGTAGTTTAGCTTTTGGAAAATTCGAGCAGCAGCGTACGCAGAAAATTCTCTTTTCTATTTTGAATTTTTGTTGTATGTCATGATTAGACCTATTTATTGGACATGGTATCGGGGTTTAGGGTTTGGGCTAGGGCTAAGGCTAAGGCTAAAGGGTTTTTTATTGGACATGGCCTGTGATGGGAAAGGTTAATACAAGGCCGAAATGCTAGCCCAAATTAATACAAAAAGAAAGTTGATAACTTAAAATAAATTATATGTATAGTTCTGTATTTACATGTCCTTAATTTATCTCTCCTCTACTCTTTCTTTGCTCGTTTATTGGCTCACCCATTATTGACTTGCTATTGATTCGCAATCCGCATTGGCCCGACCCGCTTTCACCCAATAAAAGTGACCCATTTTTGACCCAACCTGATATCGACTTGCACCGATTGCTATTTGCTACTAGACCTGTCCAATAACCAGGTCTAGTCATGATGCAAATGCTAGTTCTGTGCATAGTTCGAAATACTTTTGGAAATGTCTCATGGCTAATCATGTGGTTGGTCAGAGAATTCAATGTGGAGGTGAGGTGGGACAAATCTGTTGAATCAGGTGAAGGCACCTGATCTAGATGGGTTTGCAATTGTGCTTTCTGAAGATTGTTGGATGTGCTTTAAGGAAGACCTTATAACACTTTTTTGGGGAGTTTCCATAAATTGGTGATACTGTGTAGAGCATAATTTTGAAAACTATTCCTCAACCCAAGGCTGTTCAAGATTATTGTACTTGTAGGATTGTCATAGAGATGTGGTTAGCATTATGCTTCCTAATAGTCCACTTTTGTGAAGGTAGCTCATGCTGCTTGACAACGATGACGTTGTTGGAAAGGATTAAGCTAGTAAGATTACTATGTGCGAGTTAGATTTTTGGAAGGCTTATGTCCAGATGATTTCAGATTTTTAAGAAACCTTGGTGGTGAAAGGGTATTGTTGGGTGTTGGTATCATACTATCATGTTTGTTTTAATGTGATAGTAATTGGTGCTTTTAGAGAGTATCTTCATTTGGGAAAATATGGCAGGTTTTTTTTTTTTGGTCACCTTTCCCTTTTACCGCCGTGATTGATGTGCTTGCTAGATGCTTATAGATGGCTCTAGCTGGGTCTGCTGAAGCAATTCACGTCGTGGCACATAAATAATGGCACATCAAAGGCGCAGAGCAGGCCTGAGGTATGTTTCATGATGACACTGTGTTTGCGGTCACTGTTTTTGTCTGGAAAACACGCTTTGGTACAAGGCATGAACTTTGGCATGACAAAGCACAACAATAGCAGGAGAATGAAGCTTAGGCATTAGGGCATGGCATGACTCTGTTTGACAGGTATATGGGGCCATGGGTCATAATCTAGACCAACCCTTGAATTTGACATAGCAGCACGAGGAAACAGTACGGTGCTATTTTCCGTGCTTGGCCAGTCTGTTGTCTTGAAGGTATTCATCGTTAAGGACACTAGAGAAGGTATGTTAAGGCATGATTGAGCTGTTTGAGGTGAGAAAAAAGAGGCATAGGTGCTCAATTTGTTGTATGTGGATGACACTGCTTACTCTCTGGGTGCTGTCCTTGATAATTTGAAGGTGCTCAATGTTTTTATATTATTGAGATCAAGGGGAGGATCTTTCCTCGCCTCATCCCCGGGGTCCCCGTTAAATCTATGCAGGAGTGATGATTAACCTAATTAAAATGTAGCTTACTAGGATTAGTGTTGAACATGATGCCTTTTGGAGTCTGCTACTCTGGTGGGATGTGAAATTAGAATTTTCTCGTTGTTTATCTTGGTCTATTTTATTGGAGGCAATATGCACCTGGAGACTCTTTGACAGCTGTAGATTTTGAGACTTTTGAGGAAATTAGTGGAATGTCTTTTGCTTCCTTGAGTGGTAGAATATTCTGTTATAGGGCTTTAAGTTAGCTCAAGAAAATATTGAGGGGTTTTTTAGGCTGCTAAGGAGAAAAAGGACTATCTTGATTAGGTTAAAAGTGGAAGGAGTCTTAGGGTGTATGAAGTCAGTGTCTATAAGTTTGCCTCCAGTAGGAAAGCTATTGTGGTGTTTTCCTTTTGAACTTGAGTTAGTATGACATTGTGTTATCAACAGTGAATATAAATTGTGACTATGACATCATGTTATCAACTGCGAATATTGATTGTGCTAAATATGGTTGAGATGCTTAATATCCACTGAGCTAGTGAGCTGACATTGTGACACATGCTTGTCTGTAGTATGCCTATTGGTTAGGCATAAGAGAGGATAGGCTACACATTAGATTCCATGAGGATGTTTAAAGAGTAGAGTTTCCTCGCAGTGTTTGTTCCCCATGTTTATTGATTGTATTGATGCTACGTTATGCTTTTATTGCCATTTTCTAGTAACAGTGCTTGGTTCTTCATTTACATTGAAGGGAGTGAGGGAGATAACTTCGATTATCAGGAATCTCCAGGGATCTTTTCATTCAGAAGGCTAAGTACCTTTTAGAGCGAGAGCTTATGTGTGGATGTTAGTGTTGGTAAGATACTGCTATAATAGGTTTTAATAGAGAAGTGTTAGTAGGCCAACCTGAAGATTGCTTGGAACTTTACTCGGATCCGTTCTCTACGCTAAGTGAGGCAGTAATAGATTTTCTAGCACTGCGATTGGTAGATGTTAATGTGAAAGGTGAGCTTGGTGATGGAGGCTTCAACAACTTGTGATAGTAGGATTGAAACATCAGTGTCTCTTTGGCACAACAGAGCAATTATATTTTTTAATTGGCTGGATGCTTTGTGGAGTTGATCGCGGGTCCTTGCTTTTTTGTCCATTGATAGGTGGTGTATTATCATTTAGGATGCTTATCTTTTATCCCTGGGAAGTTTTGAGTTGGCTCTTCGACTGTCTTGGATTATTACAAACTTACAATTAAGCTTTGTGGGGATTGGAGGGTCCAAGGAGAAAAGCTTGTGGCTGCGCAGATGCACAATGTTCTTATGGCAATTATGCTAGAATATAACGTGGGTGTCTTATAGGATCTACCTTATCAAGCTGTTTGTTGGGCTGTTGGGTAAAGTACTTTGACATTCTCGGCTAATGAAGCTGGGGCTCTGATGAGATACCTGGAATACTCTGAAGGGATGGGTTGGGTTAATTTGCAAATGTTAGGTGTTGGAGAAATCTTATTGTCTTATCTTTGTCATCATATATGTATATACTTATGTAAGCAGTCAGGGTTTTTTTTTTTTTTTTTTTTTCTAGACCCTGTTTCTTTGTTTATATTCTGCAAGGGAAAACAGTTCAATGAAGTTCTATAAATTATAGGGTTCGTGGTCTGGCTCATCGCATTCAAAATTTTCGGTGAAGAAAGCACTAGCTGCACATGGAGAACCTGGAAATTGGGAAATAGATAGAAGGTTGTTGAAGATTGGGGACAAAGTTGCATCTGGATCGTGCGGTGATCTGTAAGTGGAATCGCTTCTTACACCAATATCAAATTTCCCTTCTGTTGCTTATCTTTGTTTTGATCTTTTTCCAAGGTATCGAGGTGTGTACCTTGGTCAGGATGTGGCTATCAAGATTCTCAGATCTGAGCATCTAACTGAAGCATCAGAGGAAGAGTTTGCTCAAGAAGTTGCAATTTTAAGGTGAGTGTTATCACTGCTACCTTGTCCCCCTTTCTGGTGTCTGTTTTGAACACTGATCTTACTGGTTGTTGCAATCTAAGGGGAAAATAAGAGGATATGTTTTGGTCAAGAGGTTTCAAATGAATTTATTGTGGTCCTGTGTGCCATGCTTTTAATCTTTCTATAAGCATTGATGATGTTGTACATTGGGAAGCATGAAATTGTACGACTGCAATTAATATGGAGCTGAATGGATTTTCTTGTAGAGGCCGTTTTGTTTGAATTTGAGGTCCAACTGGTAATTTAATGTAATGGCAGCTATCAATATCATTGATTTTGAATGCTTTGGGACAAGGAAGCAAGGTGTTGCTCATACGAAATACGTTAATGTGATTTACTTCAGGTAATAAGAGCTCCAAAATGGCCTTTTTAGTGTCTCAAGAATGTGGGGAGACTGACTCCTGAATTTTGATGAGGTAACAAGGAACTGAAAGTTGCCACAGTCAATAATAGATGTTATGTCTGTTTAACCAGCTAATTCTACATTACTGGGTGGAAATTTTATTTTGCCTCATTTTATATTGCTATGGGGCTTTTTGCTACCTGAGGAGTTGAGTTTGTAAGGCATTCTTTTATGTATGGATCTGATGTAAAAGTGGGAAAGAGAAATGCTGGATTGTTGGTGTTTCAGAGCTTGTATTTTAGCCAGGTGCTTTGAATAAGAAGAGCTGATGCAGTAATGATGAACATGAATTATTCTTCATTCAATTTGCTCGTTTAGGCTTTGTTGGTGTCAATGCTAAATTTGCGAACAATGTCTTTAATTTCCTTTGTCAACTGAGAGCTGAGTACGAATTCATAGAACACTAATATAGAAATAGTTATAGCAGATTCACTATATGTAATATGTGCATCTTTTTAAAAAGACCTTTAAACCACACAACCCCTAAAGGATTTTTTTTTTTTTTAAGATAATTGTGTGGAGTATCCCTCCTCTTTCCCCCTCTCTCTCCCACCCTCCCCCTTTTTTGTGTACCGATGTTAGTTGGTTTTCTATGCAGGGAGGTGCAACATGATAACGTTGTTCGGTTTATTGGTGCGTGTACAAAGTCTCCTGATTTATGCATTGTAACAGGTATCATATCTGTTTGTTCAATAGTTCAATAGCTCAAAGGAAGTTAGTTTATGAGTATATCTACATTTTAAAGAATTTCTGCGGGGCTTATGGTTGGTTCAATAATGCCAATCTTATAGAATACTATCACGATTATTGAAATTTATGTGCTTGTCAGAAGTAATATTTGTAATGCATTATTTTATGCTCTACTAATATCTCACATCCTGAAAATTTCTTGATTTCTTTTTGTCTATTTAAATGTCCTTTTTAAGTCTGTAAGGCTTTAAAGGACTGTGATTGATATAGTTACTGGTTTTCATTGAAGATTCGAAGTGATTTCATTTATTGGTGATCTTGGTATTATTGTTACACCTTTTTACTACACCACATGAGTAATTGTTTTTGTTTACGAGCAGTGGATGTAGTGCTTACTTGGCTGCAAAATGAAAGCTTCAAAAAATTGATTGGATCACTTAAAATTTGGCTTGAGTGAAAGATAAAATGGTAAACATAGATCTTTTTTTTTTTTTTTTTTTTTTTTGGGGGAAAAATTGAAATTAATAATCCCACCTTTAACTGGTCCGCTTAACACAATCCCCCCATCACTACCTTTCTTCCTCATCTTCTAAAATGAGTATTTTTACTTACAACCTGCTTTACAGGGTAAAGTCTCCCGATGTTGCTTCTACTTTGTATCCATCTGATGATCTTGCTGGTTGCCTTTAATCATTTTTGCAGAGTACATGCCTGGTGGAAGTCTGTATAACTACCTGCACAAAAATAGAAGAGCTTTGAAGCTTTCCGAGCTGTTAAAATTTGCGATTGATGTCTCCAAAGGGATGGAATACTTGCATCACAATGATATTATTCATAGAGATCTGAAATCAGCAAATTTGCTTATGGATACTCTTCAAGTATGTACTACAACCTTTTCTTGCTGCTTCTGTCACTAGTCTTTACTGTTGCAGTCAGTGCATACTGTAATTTCATAGTTGGTTTCTCAATGAATTTTTGGTTTGATATGGAAGAAGTTTAGAAGTCCATATTAGAAAAAAAAAAAAAATCTGAGCATTTGGGTTTTGGGCTTGTTTATTACTTGTATATATTTATTGTAAGTTCAAACCATTATTTGTTTCTTTAATGGAAGCCTCCAGAATCAGTAGCCGTATTAGTTAATGCACCTGATTAGTGGTTTTTATAAGGTTTGGTAACCTTATTGCATCCTCTTATACTCTTATGTGATTTGCACCTTTAAAGTTTCACCTCTGGATTAGATTAAATCAGATCCTATTTGTACCTTGTAAAAATTTGGGTGATGAATCTATATATCCTATAGTTACACCAGTTTAACAGTCTCATTACATAATGTTGGAGATGAATCCATATATCCTATAGTGTATATGTGCCTCACTTCTTTTGGTCTGTCCCTACCAAGCTCTAGATGCGGCTACCTAGAATCCAGGATAAGGCTATAAAGGTAATCAATCAATGAATCAATCAATCAAAGCCTTAAATCCTATAAGTGTGGTTGGCTATAAAGGTAATAAGGTATTAATTTGGACCATTTTAAACTTGTGCCTTGAGCTGAAATCTGGCTTAATTTTGGCAAATATATTGCTTCTTGTTAGCTATCAGGCTTTTATTTTCTTTGGTAATCCTAATTATTTTTTGATGAAGTTTATGTGTATACATATGTAGTTCATATAAACATACAGCTTCCTCAGTTCCAGGCGCCCAAATATCAGAAATCTAATTTTCCTCACTCATTGGTTCCTTGATGTTTGATGCTTTAGCACAAGGATTTAGAGTTACTGTATTTGGTTCAGTTTCTGTTCTAGTAACACTAATCCTAACCTAATACAATTTAATTTTATAACCTCTTTTTTATTTTCTACTCATTGTTTGGAAATTGGATAGGTACTGCTTTCTTTAAGTATCTAATTGCAGGTGGATCCAAGCTTTCTTTTTCTGAGAAAATGCTCTCTAAGCAAGAACTTTTTAGCAAGAAAAAAAATAAAAAATGAACATAAAGTATAGAAACAAGGAAGGGTTAGATCCTCTTGAAATTTTCCAAACATTGTATGGCATTTTCTTTCAGAACTTGTGTCTTTTAGGCTGAGTTCCTCTTTAAAAATTTGCCTAAAGTTTTCTAAATTTTTGTTTCCTATTTTATTAGTTTCTGCTGTCTTCATGGACTAGATTTAAAATTTGAATGACTTGGTTTCTCAAGGTCGTCAAAGTGGCAGACTTTGGTGTTGCTCGCTTTCTACATCAGGAAGGTGTTATGACAGCGGAAACAGGGACATACAGATGGATGGCACCTGAGGTTGGTGAAAGCTGATTTCTCCTAGGTTTATTATAGCACAATTTTCTTTTTACATACACTGAAGAATTTTATGTTCCGTTCATAGAATTTCCTATTATATGAGTTGCCTGTGTGTGCAACACAAAATGGGAGTTGTAAATATTAGACGAAACCCCCCGGAGAGCCATCTTTAATGACTTATTTTGAGGGTAGCTTTTGTTATTTATGAAAATTGAATTTTAAGCTGTTCTTTTGACATCGCTGAAATGCTGAACATTCACCTGCTTTTGCAACATTGCCTGACATGGTAGTTTTTTGTTTGGTGCATGCTTACTGCATTTTCATGCTCTCCAGTCATGATATTGGACCTTTCATTTGATTTAACTTTTATCTAAACATGAAATTCTGTTATCATGACAGAGATTGTGGACTAATAACCTCTTTCTTTGTTTTTTTTTTTTTTTTTTTTTTGTCAAGGTGATAAACCACCAGCCCTATGACCAGAATGCTGATATATTTAGTTTTGCTATTGTACTATGGGAGCTTTTGACAGCCAAGGTATTTTCTAATATGCCTCTTGTGTTTGTGATTCTGTAAAAACTTTCGTAGTGTGAAAATGCAGTTGTGTTGAGGGGTTTTTGTGTTCTGCAGATTCCGTATGAGAACATGACTCCACTGCAAGCTGCATTAGGTGTTAGACAGGTATGTTCCATGATAGTTGAATATAATAATATTTGACCGGGCATTCTGTTTTCTATGAACTAATGTGTAATGTACTTGAAATTTTTGTACTGCTTAGTGTCTTAAGGTGAATGAAGCTATAATTTGAACAACTGACAATTAAATCCGTACCTGATTAAGCCTGTGTTTGCGTAACTGCTTGTTCCATCATTTGTCACACTGAAATGAGTGAAACTGTTTCATGGAGTTGCTTTTGTAGTTTGTTCTGGAGAACTGAGTAAACCGAAATTTGAGCTTGATTAAACTTGTGTTTTGGTAGCGTAATGTTCCATACATGGGCCAGCCTGAAATGAATTATGTAATTCTGTCACGGAATCACCTAAGAATACATTATTTGAGAAGATCTTTTACCAACTCACCAAATAAGTTGTGTTTTGAAGAGATGCGCCTGTTTAATTTAATGAATAATAAGCCATTAATGTAGTTTTCCGATTAATGAGGATTTGCGATAAATGCTATAAATAGGAGGGAAATAGTGACCTCCAGTTTCAAGTGTTAATTGTTTTAATGGGAGTGTGGTTGCGTCTAAACACCATCACCATTACACATCAGCAGTTCTCTAATTCAGGAGTATATCTAATATTCTGTCTCACCACAGCATTTCTTGTTAGTTTAGAAAAGAAGTGCACTATCAACATTACCCTTTTTAACGTCCATGATCTTTATTTGTAGCTTACTATTCTTGATTTTAACAGAATATTAATTTATATTTTCTTTGTTTGAATTCCCCTTCCCGAATTTCAGGGACTCCGTCCAGAGATTCCAAAGGACATACACCCTAGACTTGGCGATTTAATGCAGAGATGTTGGGATGTGGCTCCTCTAAAACGACCACCCTTTTCCATTATAAGAGCAGAGCTTGAAGATATCTTAAAGAATGTTCAGGTAAAACATTTAAGCAAAATCTTTGCATTAGGTACTTTTACGTTCACTAATTTGGTTTTAAATTTATATTGTTTGTAGGAAACTGCTGCAACAACAGTAGCTGGTAACGGTACATCGTGAAATATATTGTGAATTATAGAGATGGCTGGATTGGTAAACAACACAAGAGGTTTTTTCTTTTATTACTTTTGTGTTTGTTTTGGGATGGTTTGGGGATTGAGAAACAACATATTGACTATGCTAGAAACATATACTTAATGTACAATCACAGAAAGAGTGATAGTGAGGTTATCTTAGAAGATAACACTTTACGAGTTACGTTGTAAAAACTGTAGTCCCACGATTGTAATACAAATCTTCTCCAAGAATTATGTATTCTACGTGTCTTGTTGAAAATTATGTATTCTACATTTCTACGTGTCTCAGCAAGCCTATGGCTGAGTTAGATTTACGAATGATAGCACTCTTTATGGCTTTTTTAGTGCTATTGCATGATGCGTCTTTAGTAATGTGTTGGGTGTAATTTACTGGAAATGCTGTATCTTGAGGAGAAAAACGCAGAACACCACTGTAGTTTGCTGAACATTCTGTATGCTGAGGAGAGGAACACTGCTGTAGTTTGCTAAAATCTGAATTGAGAGCGACTTTCTTAAATTGCAATGAATTGCTGCTACTGTATATTACATTTGAGTTTTTTTTTTTTTTTTTTTTAAATAAAAATTTTTGTAGAAAATAATTTATCTATTTATGTAGTTAACTATTTCTTAGATGGCAGAAAATGAATAAATACTTAGGATTGTCCTTACACTTTTTTTACTTTGTTAACTTTTGGTTGGGTGGAGTTGATAAGAGACAAAGTGATGAGATCAAAAGTATTTTATGTGAGATTGTGAGAGTAAATGTGTGGTCTCATGAATATAATCATGATCAATAATTGCAAAAGAGTAATCTTTTAGGGACAATAATTTGATTTTATTGAAATCGACCTATGGTTTATTTGTTTTTTTAGTACTTTGTATTTCATTTGAAATGGTCCAAATTAAGTGTTTGAATTTTGGTTGATGAAATGCTATCGTGTTTGAAGTTCAAATTTGAGCAATTTTTTGTTAACTTTGAAATACAATAACAAATATAGTAAGAAGAAAAAGATAAAATCATGAATAAAACTCTGATTGAAAACTCAAAATGGTTGGCTATTCTCGAGTTAGTTCCTCCCAATTCAAGTCAAGAGGCCAAGAGTCCAGTCAAATTGTAACTCCGTACTGATTTATTGACAAAGAGGCTTTTTACACAAAGTCTACGCACTCGCAGCATTCACCAAATATTTTAAACTACTTACCTTTGTGTTTTTAGTTGACACGTATTCTTTTTTAAAAAGTTTATTTTTAGTTGATACATTTTTTTTTTGAATAAGCTTTTTTCTCTTACATTTACTAGTGTATCCCACTTACTTTATCACTTTCTCTCATCTCCTTAATATGTGTGCCTAAATTAAACGTGTCAACCAAATAAAAACGGAAGAAGTATTAAATAAAGTCCAACGGATTGATACTTAATATTTTGTCGGCAATCACAAAATTTATTCTTGATTGTTCTTGCCAAGTTGCCATGCATTGAAGAAATGCTTACACGGTTATGATGAGGACTTCGATTTGTGAAAACACACCTTTCATTCTTATTTGAAGGAAAATCACGTAATTTTCTATATATACTTAGTTGTACTTTGCGTATAATACAAGTAACGTTATTACTTTGTTCATGTACTTGTACCTTATGATTTATGAGCGTGTATAATGTAGGTGAATCATAACTTTAATTGTATGGACTTATGGTGAAGGGTATTGAAAATCACCTCTGTATTACCCTTCAATTGCCGTCTATATTGGTAAACTTAACACGATCCATAGGAAATGCCCTTCATAATTTGAACGAATTAACAAATGAGGAATTCTTAAGAGGTTGATGATTGTGTAACGCCTAAAGAAAATGAAAAGTCCTAATTATCTGTTTATTGTGCTAAGATTCATCAAATTAACGAATTCTGGCTATATAGTCATCAAATCTAATCATATTAATGATTTTGATGGTAGACAATAATAACATCAAGTTGGTGAATCACACTTGATTTTCTTCTCGCAGAAAAATTATTTTAAGACATCAAAATTGATTATATTTATATATTTTGTCAAAATGTTAGGCAGATTTTGAATTTTTGCAAGAAATTATTGAATATAATAATTAAATTCGCGTGCGTACCACTAAATCACGATCCTTGTTCTTAATTTTGCAGTGACTTTTTTGATTGTCTAAATTATCTAACTCGTTTTAGTCCTTCACTCCTTCCTAGCTAGTGCATATGTTGATAATTGCTTAAAAGCGATGTCAATTTATGAGTTTTGAACAATATATAATTCGAAAATAAATAATATCATGGTGATCAAAATACGAGTAACTCGTAAACTTATGGCTTGAACCTATATTTTATGCTGGGCAGTTGGCTAGGCCATAAACTTTTGTCCCCTAAACATAGACTTTTGTTAATTAAATGATTGTGCATACGCGTATTATGTTATATTCGAGTCATTTTGTCTCTACTTATCTTATTTGAGCTAAAATTACAAATGTAATTTTGTTTGAAAAGATCATATTTGTGTGTGTAAAATTGTTTTACAACATTATTTTGTCAAAACTTATTTTGCCTTATTTATGTATTAGATGCGCAAAAACTTTTGTATACATCTGATGTACAGTAAAAGTAACTTTTATTGAATGTAGGGTAACTTTTATCAATAAAGCATAAATAACTTTTATTTACATCAGGGTAACTTATATATACGGGGTAACTTTCATTCATTACAAGGTAACTTTTGACCATTTTAAAGTAACTTTATAGCAGATATATAATATTTTATTGTACATCTGATTTTTTTTAAATATTTGTTTTAGACGAGTTGAGCATTACAGAAGCCTAATATCTCTCAATAACGTTCCTCGCTTATTCCATTAGCTAAATTGTTTTGAGGTCAATAGATCCAATCAAAACAAAATGATTAAATTCCAATACTTTCCTACTCTAAGTTTATAGAATTCTTGTAATCCATTAGTAGATAGCCTTTTATAACCTCTTAGATATGATCTCAATCTGTAAACACCTATATCCTCATTCATGTCCTCCACAGTTTGGTGGGAGTACCATATATTCTGACAATAAAAAATAAAATCCTGTCTTATGTTCTTTATATCAATAAGTGTATAAAATGGAATATTACAAGAAAACATAGGAAGTAAATTATACGAAGTATTTGGCTAAGGCCCTGTTCTTTAGAGCTGTTTTGCTCTGCTCTGCTGAGTCATGCTCTGCTCTATTGAAATCTGATCTGCTCTCTGCTTAAAAATAATAATTAATATTGAATTATTATAATAATTAATATTTAATAATAATAATAATAAATAATTTAATTTAATTTAATTATAATTATAATAATAATAATATTAAATAATAATAATAATAATAATATAAAAATAGTAATAATAATAATAATTAATAATAATAATAATGATAATAATTGATTTTTTATAATAACTAATATTTAAAGATAATAACTAATATTTAAAGATAATAATCATTAATTTTAATAACAATAATAATAATAATAATAAATAATTAATATTTAATAATAATAAATATTTAATATTTAATAATAATATATAAATAATATTCAATAATAATTATTACTATTATAATAATAATAATAATAATTGGTATTTAATAATAATAAAAATATTTATAATAATAATAATAATTAATAATAATAATAATAATAATAATAATTGATTTTTTATAATAAAAATTAATATTTTAAAGTTAATAACTAATATTTAAAGATAATAATTATTAATTTTTAATAATAATAATATTAATAATAATAAATAATTAATATTTAATAAAAATAAATAATTAATATTTAATAATAATAAAAATAGTAAAAAAATAGTAATAATAATAATAATTATTATTAATAATAAAAATAATAATCATAATAATAATAATTGATTTTTTATAATAAAAATTAATATTTTAAGATAATTAATATTTAATAATAATAATAAATAATTAATATTTTATAATAATAATAATAATAATAATAATTAATATTTCATAATAATATTTATTAATTATAATAATAATGCGATAATAATAATAGTGATAATAATAATAATAGTAATAATAATAATAATAATAATAATAATAATAATAATAATAATAATAATAATAATAATAATAATGAAATTTGCTCTGCTCTGCTGACTCCTGCTTTAATCTGCTGACTCCGGCTCTGCTCTGCCTAAAAGTTCAAAATAACAGGACCTAAGTTGTTCAAAATCATGTTTAGTTGTTAGGTTGGTTGTCATAATTTTGTATGAGAAACAGTAAATTAACGTATTTAATCCACTGGACGTAGCTTGGCCACGTACGTAAATTTATGTGTAGTTGTACGTTTATGTTTGATTGCAATGAGGAGTCAATTTCCAATTTCCATGGAAATTTATATTAGTGGGATCTACGTAATACTTCCCTCATGTCATTCCTAGGAAATTGGTTAACTTGTATGGTCTGATATAGTTTTGAAAGAGCCATCATAACTATGCTCTTCATCCTATTGTTAAAGAGTTTGATATCAGGCCACATAAAATAGCTAAATGACCTTACTTTCTGTTATGGGTAAATTCTTGTGAGTAAAAGTCAATGCAGGTCGGCAGGGTCAGCGACGAAGAGTGAGAATCGATGATTAGAGCACAAGACTCGACGGACGAAGCTGGGATAACAACCTCCCTATTCTCTAGGAAGTGATAAGCGCCAAGACTAAGTCTACCCTCCAGCAGAATCAACCCGTTATGGGGATAAGCTCAACACCATGAATCAAGAGGTAGTTGCCGGAAAACAAGGAGCTCATCCTATCACCTTGCAACGACTACTTTCAACCCAAAAAATTATCTATATAAAGGGAGGATACCAACGACAATGGACACAAGACAACCTAGCTATTAAAATACATTGATCATATCCTGTAATCCTTTTTTCGTTCGATATTTTACATAGTGAAAGTTTGGTAGATCCTCATTCTACTCGCGTTTTTTACCTTCCTTGGGTTTTCCGTGTCACCAATTCCTCGTGTCGTTTCTTTATTTTCCTATTGCTTTCGTTTAATGTTTTATCTAGTTGATTCATAACTTAGATTTTGTTATTATTCAATCCCACTTGACGAAATTTAGCATAAACACTTTCTACATATTCTTTTAAATCGATTATTGTGTATAGTACTCAGTATATTTTTGAAATTTAAAGTACATTGGGTGAGCATTAACAACTAGTTTATGATTAGCCAAAGTAGAATTAAATTATTTGAAGAACAAAGTTAATTGGCATTTCTGGTTAATTTGCACGATATCAAATTTAGGTATAGCGAAAGCTTTCTATAGGCTAATAGTGAATTATATCATTGATTGTCTAATTATAGGTTCATTTTCTACTAAAAGTGGGTATTGAAATCCATTAATGTACTATTAGAATTTTCTTGTAAGTCGTTACTCATGAATTCCCTTCTATCCTTAATCACCGTATTAATTTACTTGTAAGTTTAATATAAACGATGTACTTCTACACTTCGTTACTTGAACACATGCATATTTGTGTCAGATATGGATATTCAAGTCCAAACAATAATAGAGCTTCTGCATTTTTGCATTTGAGGGGCAATTTTTTAGTTTCCATATATAATAAAGCTCAATAGCCATCAAAAGTTGGATCAGAGAGGGAGAGAAGAAAGTGAGAAAATTATTAATTGCTTAAGATTTATAATAAGGAGTAAGTTAATAATATTCTCTCCAACTTTGTTAAAGGGGTACAAAACATAGTAAAAAAGTTAAGAAGCTTACGTACCAAAAGGAGAGTAACATTTTATTATGTCAACATGAACTTACAAAATAATATTACAAAATTGTATCCAAGCAAAGCCCTGGATTACAACTAGATCACATGATATAATTATACAACTTTAATTTTCCTTATACTAATTCCCTTATTTATTAATTCACATAAAAATTTAAATTTCAAACCAAAACAACAAACTTTGTACTCCGTATATTATCTCAAGAATCTCATATTCTAGCTCTTTCGACAAAGATATATCCTCCAATTTGTTTCATTACCTGTAAATGAGAAAATAAATAAGAGTTTCTATTATTCTGATTAAAGCTCAAAAGAATTGAACTTTGCATATTTTTCTTTGATTTTGTTTTCTTAATTTTGTAGTACGAAAGTTATATTGTAACATTTATTTTGATATAATAATAGTACGTACTAATAAAAGCTTGTTAAGGAAAGTAGAACAATCATTGTTTCAAAAATATCTGAATGTCAAAGTTTCAGTATTTATCCCAAGTTGTAATGTCGGAAAATTAAATATCTTATATATGCATGTAAAAAGCTAGTGAAATTGTATGAAACTGACCTCATTAATCAAATTGAAACTTTTAGTAAGGGGGTGGAGGAGAAGCGTATATATAAGGGGAAGGAGTGGGATGCTCATGATGGATTGGTGGAGATTTGTAGACTGGACTAGGTGATGGGGACTTGTGAATTGGTGGAGACTTATAAACGGGTGTGGGAGGTGGGTACTTGTGAATTGGTGGGGACTTGTAAACTGGGGTGGGTGGTGGGTACTTGTGTACAGGTGGAGACTTGTAAACCGGAGTTGGAGGTGGGTATTTGTGAACGGGTGTAGACTTGTAAACAGGGGTGGGAGGTGGGTATTCATGAATAGGTGGAGACTTGTAGACAGGGGTGGGTGGTGGGTATGTGTGCACCGGTGGTGACTTGTACACTGGGGTGGGTGGTGGGTATGTGTGCACCGGTGGTGACTTGTACACTGGGGTGGGTGGTGGGTATGTGTGCACCGGTGGTGACTTGTACACTGGGGTGGGTGGTGAGACTGGTGGAGACTTGTAAACTGGGGTGGGTGGTGGGTATTTGTGCACTGGTGGTGACTTGTACACTGGGGTGGGTGGTGAGACTGGTGGAGACTTGTAAACTGGGGTTGGTGGTGGATATTCATGAACGGGTGGGGACTTGTAAACAGGAGTTGGTGGTGGATACTTGTGTACAGGTGGAGATTTGTACACTGGTGACAGTGTCGGATACTCGTGAACAGGTGGAGACTTGTACACAGGGGTGGGTGGTGGATACTTGTGAACTGGTGGAGACTTGTACACTGGGGTAGGTGGTGAGACAGGTGGAGACTTGTACACTGGGGTGGGTGGTGAGACTGGTGGAGACTTGTAAACTGGGGTGGGTGGTGGGTATTTGTGCACTGGTGGTGACTTGTACACTGGGGTGGGTGGTGAGACTGGTGGAGACTTGTAAACTGGGGTTGGTGGTGGATATTCATGAACGGGTGGGGACTTGTAAACAGGAGTTGGTGGTGGATACTTGTGTACAGGTGGAGATTTGTACACTGGTGACAGTGTCGGATACTCGTGAACAGGTGGAGACTTGTACACAGGGGTGGGTGGTGGATACTTGTGAACTGGTGGAGACTTGTACACTGGGGTAGGTGGTGAGACAGGTGGAGACTTGTAGACAGGGATGGGTGGTGGATATTCATGAACCGGGGGAGACTTGTGAACAAGAGTTGGTGGTGGATACTTGTGTACAGGTGGAGACTTGTACATTGGTGATGGTGTTGGATACTCATGAACAGGAGGAGGTGGAGATTTGTAAACCGGGGAAGGTGGTGGTGACTTGTAAGAAGGTGTGGTCGGTGGAGGTGAATAATGCTCCTTGGGTGGCTTCTCATGGTGAACCGGAGGTGGTGGGGAGGTGTAATGGTAGGCTGGTGGTGGTGGGGGAGAAGCATAAGTGTAGTCAGCGTTGGTTAGCGAAGGCACACTCAGCGAGACAAATGCCACTAATAGAGTGACTACTAGAGAAGCCATCTTTCCCATGTTAATGTTTGATTAGAGAGATGTTTTATCTTATGATTTTAGCTAGACATCTCAACCCCTTTATATAAGCTTGTTTTTTACCATTTGACCACCTAACATATATGGTAATATCCACAGTTAATTGGATATAAAAAAAAGCACTTTTGCCTAACATTACATCTCTTTATTAGTGTATTCAAATGGAATAGATTTGCTCACCGCTGTGTGAACACAATTCTATAGAAAGAAAAAGGAAGAAATAATAAAGGGTAAAGAAGATGATAGTGGTCAATGATTATTAGTCGGTGAATTAGTGAGCTTGATGGATGGCCGAAGGCATATATTATACATACTAACATTATTAATTTGGAAATAGATCCGTCTACCATAATTTGATGAATCATATAAGTATGGTAGATATATTAATGTATTTTCTTGTATATCTAATCAATATATTTTGTAATTTCGTATGAAATTACACTGATATCTAATTGTACCAACGAATTATACATATACTCTATAATTTTGAAACTTATTTGGTGCATTAGTCCATAAGGGATCGGATCACTCTTCCCCATATATACTAGTAGTACACTACTGCTACTACTCGATTCTAGAAAAAATATCACGATGTTTTATTAAAAACAGCCTTGTTGGTCATAGTTTCGAAATTAAAATGAATATGCTTCAAAACAATAAACCAATGAATAAAAATTAACATTGCATTGATTTGAAAATAACGTGATGATTGATAAAATGTTATGTATTTTACAAAATTAACATGAATTAAATAAAAAAACATGTTTGTTTGTTCAAAAAAAAAAAAAAAACATGTTTGTTAATTTCAATAAAATATGTCATACTTCCTCCGTTCAAATAATATTGCAACAAGGATGAAATTACGCATCCTAAAGCACGTTTTATATGTTAAATATCTAAAATTGTATAAGACTAAAAATTATAAAAAGTTGATATTGTGAAAGTATTTTAAGAGATGGATCTAACGAGATCCCACATGACTATATTTTGCTTAACGTATAAATCAAATTATATGGTCAAACAAGAGTGATGAATAATGCTAAAAGTCCATTGTTGCAATATTATTGGAGAGTATATGTATTGTTTCGGTTAGAAAACAATGGGACCTTAAGAAGGTCCGAACTAGAGGGGAAGGTCGATCTTCGGTCCAACGGACGACGGAGCCGAGGGTTTCCTGCACAGCAAATACACGTAAACTAGCCTCGAGGGTGTAGCCGAGGAAGGCCCCTCCGATGCTAAAGTCAGTATATTTTGAGAGAGAAAGCTATGCAAGAGGTTAAGTGCTTGAGGCTTTGATTGCATGCGAGAGAAAGGACCAAATTAATGGCTTTTATACCTTGGCTTAATGGAGTATTGACTGGGCCCGGAAGTCAATTGGGCTTGCCAAGTTGACTGGGCCTTGACTGACCTTAGCATGCTTTGGAGGAGGGTTGACCTTTGCTTTGGGCTTGTGATTGAGTTATTTGGACTAGGCCCAATTTAATTGATGAAATTGGACCCAAACAACTTGTCCTCCAGACCCGGCTCGGTTGGAAGACGGGCTGGGTTTGGATTTTTGCGCAGCCGAAGGACAAATGACTGACCTTGACTGAACTTGGATTATTGCGCAGCCGAAAGACAGATGATTGACCTTGACTGGTTAGCAATGATGAGGCAGTTATTGATGATAAATTGCCTTTAAGGAGAGTAATTAAGGAAGTTAAGAGAATTTTAATGATTAGTGGCTTGGGAATATGTGTAACAACTATTTCGAAATGGAACCTGAAATTTGTGGGGTTTTTGGGCGGTTAATTTTTCTAGAATCTCTTGGATTCGGTAGTATATAAGCGCCCCTCTTCACAAATCCTCATTCATTCACGCCTTAAACACGAAACACTCTCTGAATTCTCACTGCGATTTCACTTATTGCGAATTCTCTCTGAACTTCTTCCTTCAATTTCTCTGTACACCCTGAACCGAGCATATTAGTTGTTGTAGCTCTTTCAAGATTGGCGAATTGCGAATCTTCTGAGGTAACTCCTTGCGAATTTTTCTCGGTTTTCAATTTCTTTCAAGCTTTCTTCTTTTCTTCTCGATTTTCTACTCTTCTACTCAATATGGCGAATGTGAGAGCTGAGAGAGAAAGTTCTGAAAACGCGGCCCTAAACTTGCCTTTGACTGTTTTAGGATACCGCCGAGACTGCCCCTTGCAGCGAATGCCTGCTTTGAGCCAAAGCCGAAATAATACCCTACTAAGGAGATCCGAGAACATGGATAGTGACCCTAGGATCCCTTTAGCTGCAGTACCTCTGAGTTCGGTCCCTTGCCCCGAGTTCGAGGAGCCTACCAGTTCTACTATCGGTTCGGCCCACGGACCTAGGAGACTTTGGGAGGGAGCCGACGTGTGGCAGAACTTGGCTGAGAATAACGGACTTGTAACCACTGGCCCCTACGATTGGTGGATAAGGGGGGACCCTGCTCATAGGTTTGCTGAGCAGATTGAGATTTTCTACGGAGTTCTTGAGGAGGATGGGTATTGGTGTCAGATGCCCAGAGCCGAGGATAGAATCCATAGACCACCCCCTTACTATATTGGAGTATATACCCGGCAGCTGCAATTCGGACTTAGGTTCCCCTTGCATTCATTCATAGTGCAGCTGCTGAATGCTTATGACATATCCCTCTGCCAGCTGACTCCTGTTAGCATTAGGAGAGTGATGACATATTTGTGGGTATGTCTGTTTTACGGGTATGAGTCGAGCCTCCAGGTCTTTAGGAAGCTGCATAGGCTGGTGCCGAACCAGCAGTCAAACGAAGCCCATGGACCTGGGTGGTGGCGAATTGAGACCCAAAGGGGGTTTTTGACACCACTTGGCCAAATGACACCTCCGATAAGGAATGGAGGGGCCAGTGGATCTGGGTTAGGGCTCCTATGGAAGAGGATCACCCTAACTTCTGCGGGGTGCCGAGGAATTTGAGGAGGCCTGATGTAAATATGGGCAACCTCGGCCCCGAAGAGTTCACAGCTGAGGAACAGGAACAGCTCCTGCTCTTTAAGAGAGACTCTCGGACGAGGGGAGCTAGCCGATCAACTGGGCTTCCTGAAGTCTGGCTCCCATGCTATCATTATATCTTCCAAGAGAGGATTCTCGCAGCTGTCGGCCTCAGCCAAAAATACCAGGATGGTAAGACTCTCGGCTGGGGCCGAATAATTGTCCTTGTTTTTCTTTATTTTTGCAATTTTTCCTCTCTTTATTTTTTTTGTGCTGATCTGTTTTTCTTTTGCGAAAACAGTGCTGCATGAGAGTAATTGCGGTCTGAACTACGAGTTGCTAGGAATTAGCGCGTCTAGGGTGGTGATCCAGCGTGATCCAACAATCACCCCCCCTGCAGATCGAGCGCCATTTCTTTGAAGTAATCAGCTGGACATTGTCCCTCCTACTGATTATTCTTCTCAGAAGCCGTGGTATCAGAAGCGGGATCCCTTTTTTCTGCGTCGCCCTGAAGAGCAGTCATTGGCTGTTACTGAAGCTTGGAGGGTCAGCGCTTCGGGACCTTCAGCTGCATTTGTTGCTCGCGAGCCGAGTCCACTTTCTACTTCATCCGAAGATCTTCTGAAGAGCTCTGTAAGTCTTTTACTTTTGCTTTTCTGAGCTTTTCTTATTTTTATGCTGCACTTGTATTTTCTGTATCGTGCTTGAAAATGTGCTAATTGCTTCTGCTCGGCTGAAGTCTGATTATGTCTGACGTACTTGTAATTTTTGCTTTTTATTTCAAAAATTGATAAGTACCCTTGCTCAGCTGAGACTCTGTTTGCTCAGTACTTGCGATTTCTCCTCCTTCGGCTGACATACTTTAGTCCTTATGTACTTGTAATTTCTCTGTACTGTTATAAGAAACTGATAAGTACATTTCTTCGGCTGAGGCCCTTTGCATGCTTTATTATTTTTTTTTTTGCCATGCATACTGATGCCATCTCTCTTGCCCCCCCCTTTTTTCTCTGCTGCAGTCCGGTAAAGAGGAAAAAAGACAACCTTCTCCTTCCTCCGAATCTAACATTGACTCAGACGAAATGGGTCAAAAGAGGAAGAAATTAAAGAGGACCTATATCCAGCCGGGGGAGTTTCATCTCTCGGATGATGAGGGGCCAGTTGCGACGAAGGCTGCTTGTACGATTACCCCTTCTGGGAAGGAGGTCCCTCTGCCGCAATCGCCGCCGCCATCACCGCCTCCGCAGCAACAAGAAGAGGAAGTCCAGCAAAGGACTCCTGCTGCTGCTGCAACTTCTTAATCCCCTCGGTTAGAAGCCGAGGGTTTTTCTTCTGCAATTCAGCGGGAGGCTGATGCTTTTATTATTCAGCCGCCCGTTGATGGTGATCTGCAGGTGCTGCCAGGAAGGCCTGGCAGCTGGGCTGATAAAGAAATGGAAGATGACTCTCCCAGGGAGGTACAGGATGTACCTTCGTCTGTTGGGGGGTCATTCAGGACCTTCCAATCCGAGCAAATGGGGCATCAAGCCCCCCCTCTGGTAGAAGTTCCTGAAGCTACCAGAGTATTTCTGAGCCAGCGCCGAGCTGAAGCAGTTGGTCTGCTTGGGGACCTGTCCAGAGTTTCTGATCTGGAAAGGGCCGAAAGATGGTCCAATTTCGCTGCTGCTGCGGCTGCTGAAGATGCACTAAAGGTGCATGATCCTGTAGCTGAGAACAAAAGGCTGTTGATGCAGGTAATTTGTCTGATTTATTTTCTGCATCTTTTAAGTTCTTTTCATGCATTTCTGCTTTGCTTCTTCCTCTACTTTTTTTTTATCCAAGTGTGTTTGCTCGGCTGACACACTTTTTATCTACTTTTGCCAAAGCTGTGCACAACAATGTGTTGGCCGCAGGCATCATGGACGACCTTAAGCGCCGAACTGAAGAAGCTGAGTGTAGAGCTCGACTACATGAGCTGAAGTGCGCTAAGGCTGAGGAAGGGGTTGCTATTGAGCGAGATCACAACGCCTCCATGATCGAGCGATTCAAGGAATTTTGCGTTGTGATGGAGCAGACTATCTTCCCTTGGGTTGAGGAAGGCCGAGCCTTGCTCGATGAATTCGGGGCTGAGAGTGTTGCGGATTTTGAAGTCCGAATTCGAGACGCTATCAATGCTGAAAGAGAGGCACTCAAGGCTGAAAGAGAGGCTCGGCAAGCTGTGGCCAAAGAACTGACCCAAGTCAAAGTTGCCAATCAACAGCTGGTTAACAATTGTGCTGAAAAAGATGAAGCGATGGGGGTGATAACCACCAAGCTGCAATCATTTGTGACTGCTAACTCTGCGCTGAAGCAGAAAATGGCTGAGAAAGAGTAGGAGAATGCAAGATGAAGAGAGATCTCTCAGCTGCCCAAGATTTGCTCAAAGTCAGGGTGTTCACCCAAGAGCAATATGAGGAGGGCTATGACAATGGTTTTAACATAGCTCGGCGACTCGCTTTCTATGCTGAGCCAGAAATCAACTGGCATAAGGTGGAGGAGTGGGCTTCTGTGCCGAACCATCCTCATATGCGACATTCGCATCCTGCTGAGAAGGCATATCTGGCCCGAGTCAAGGCCGAGGAAGAAGAGGAAGATGATGATCCTCCTCCTCCGGCCGAAGCATAGGAACTCGGGCAGTCGTCTACAGAATCATGCGGCTCATCATGTGCTTAACTTGTAAAACTCCGCATCTGCTTTTTGCCTTTCTTTTGCTTCAGCGCCTTTTAATGTACCTTTTGCTTATTTTTATTAAGAACATTTTCTCGGCGGCTGTGTTTCCGCTTGTGGGCGGCTGCCGAATTAGTTTAGGATTTGAACAATTTTTGCTTAGAATTTGTAATCCTCAACTTTTTATTTTAATGAAGTCATTTTCCTCAGCTTTTGTCTCCTTTGCTTTTTCTGTTCTGAATACTTTATTTCTTTCTTTGAATGTTTCTTCCAATTTTTTCTAAGTATAGAACTTCAGCTGATGAAGACAACTTTGCTGAGACTTCACTCTTGACTGAGATAATGCGCCGACTTTGCTTCTTTCATTTGCCTTTGTTCGTTTTTACTCTGATTTTTTCACTTCTGAAAAATTGACATAAGTACCAAACTTCGGCTGAGCTGAGAAACTTTAAGTAGCACAACTTTCTCTGTTTTCTGCGTCCTGCACTAGCAGACGATTTTCTTCAGCCTGACTGAGGATCTTGACTGTATGATTTCTTTTCTACACCTGTTTTTAAGGTACTGATTTCCCACTTAAGAGATTTCACTCAAAGGTACTCTTGTGATACCTTTTTAAATTCATCCAAGGGAACAACTATCCGAAGCACCGTACCAGGGCAGTGGTCTATCTGAAGTACAAGGCATCACTATGAAATACTTCAGAGTCGCAACCACCACCCGGAACTGATTCATCCGAAGTACAAGGCATCATTATGCAATACTCCGGGGCTTTATCAGCTCCTATTTTTTAGGCTATGCTTTGGATGAGTCTATGACCTTTTTTCCCAAAGGAACAGGTTCTCCGAAGCACAAGGCATCACTATGCAATGCTTCGGGCTTGTATCCTGCTCCTCTTTTGGCAGGTTTTACGGCTTGCCGAAGTACAAGGCATCACTATGCAATACTTCGGGCAGCACCGAATGAAACCCCGAATTTTTTGAAAAAACCGTAGAAAGCAAAAAGAATGAAAAGGCACTAAATCTGAATAAACATTGGTTCAAGGGCCTTTTTATTAATAAGTTTGATGCACTTACATAGATTGTACTATTCCGAAGGATTTACACATGATATTTTTTGAGCACATCGGCATTCCAATGGTTTTTCAGCTCTGTGCCATCCAGTCGTTTAAGTCTGAATGTACCGGGCTGAAGCTCTTTATAAATTTCATAGGGTCCCTCCCAAGATGCTGAGAGTTTCCCATGAATGCGGCTTTTTTGCACAGCTGCAGCGTTTCTCAGAACTAAATCCCCAACTCTAAGGGGTCGTTGATAGACTTTTCGGTTGTAGGACTTGCTTATTCTGAGTTTGTAAGCAGCCATTCTTTCTCGAGCTGAATCTCTGATCTCGTCAAGGAAATCAAGGGACTCCTTCCTGACTTGGTCATTTTCCTCGGCTGAGAAGAGATTAATTCGCAGACTTTCTGAGCCTATTTCCACTGGAAGCACTGCCTTGGATCCATACACTAGTTGAAAAGGTGTATGTCCCGTTGCTTCTTTTGCGGTTGTCCGAAGTGACCAGAGGGTTCCAGGGAGTTCCTCTATCCACTTGGACTTTTGATCCTCAACCCTCTTCTTAAGACCATTAAGGATTTTCTTATTCGCGGCTTCGGCTTGGCCATTTCTCTGAGGGTGCAAACGGCAGAGTAGGCTAACTTAATTCCGAATTGACTCGTGTATCGGCGCAGAGGTAGGTTGTCAAATTGCCTGCCATGGTCGAATACAAAGACTTTGGGAATGCCGAACCGAGTTATGATATATTGCCAGATGAATTGTCTGACAGTTTGCTCGGTGATGTTTGAAGCAACTTCGGCTTCAATCCATTTGCTGAAATAGTCGATGTCGACTATCAGCCATTTTTTCTTGTATGAAGCCTCGGGAAAAGGACCCAGAATGTCCAACCCCCACTGTGCAAATGGAAGAGGATTAAGGATTGGCTGAAGATCTCGAGATGGCCGATGAATAACCGGAGCGAATTTTTGACATTTTTCACATTTCTGAACCAGGCATTTCGCGTCCGAGATCATTGTTGGCCAAAAGTATCCTGCCCTAAGAGCTTTGTGGGCTAAGGTTCTTCCCCCTATGTGATTTCCGCAGATGCCGAGATGAATTTCTCGAAGGATGTAGTCAGCATCTGTTGGACCCACACACTTTAGCAGCGTAGAGGAGAAAGACTTTCTGAGGAGCTCGCTACCGAAGACGATGAATCGTGAACTAATTCTTTTTATCTTAGAAGCCAGCTTCTTGTCCTCGTGGAGTTCCTCCCTGAGCTTGTAAGCTAGGATGGGGTCCATCCAGCTCGGCTCTGGTGCAGCACAGCAGATGGAAATTGCTTCGGCTACACTCTTTTCTCGGCGCACTTCCACATAAACTGACCGATTCAGCTTAGTCAGAGTTGAACTTGCAAGTTTGGAGAGTGCGTCGGCTTGGGCATTCTGACCCCTTAGGATCAGTTCTATCTCAACAGTCCTCAGCTGGGCAATGATAGTTTTGATTTTTGCGAGGTAAGCCACCATGGAAGGTTCTTTGGCTTCGTACTCCCCTCTAATCTGATTTGCAACAAGCTGAGAGTCTGTTTTAAGACAGATATGTTCGGCTTCCAACGAGATGCACAATTCTAAGCCAGCAATTGCGGCTTCATACTCGGCCTCGTTGTTCGAAGCTTCGAACGAGAATTTCAGCGCATACTCGAAGGTTTTTCCTTCGGGGGAGGTTATGACGACCCCCGCCCTTGAACCGTTCACAGTGGCAGATCCATCCGTGAATACAGTCCATATTTTCTTTTCCTCGTCAAGTGTCTCTTGGTAGGAACACTCGGCCAGGAAGTCTGCTAAGGCTTGCGCCTTGATAGCTGCCCTCGGCTGGTAGTTGATGCTGAACTCAGTGAGCTCGAAAGCCCACTTTGTTAGTCTACTTGATTTTTCTACCTCGCGGAGAACTTTTTCCAGCGGCTGATCAGTCACTACCACTATTTGATGGGAGTCGAAATAGGGCCTCAACTTCCGAGCGGCTACCACTACTGCATATGCTACTTTCTCGAGTAGGGGGTAGCGGGTCTCAGCGTCCGTTAGAGTGTGGCTGACGAAGTAGATCGGCTGCTGAACTCTTTCTTCTTCTCTCAGTAGCACTGCACTTACTGTGGCCGGGCTTACCGCCACATATAAGTATAGGGTTTCTCCCTTGGCTGGTCTTGCCAGCGTAGGAAGCTGTGCTAGGTGCTCTCGGAGCTGCTGAAAGGCTTGCTTTTGCTCGTCTCCCCAATTTAGCTCTTTTGACTTTGGGAGTTTAAGCGCGTTGAAGAAAGGTAGACCTTGTCTAAGGCTTTGGAGATGAACCTGGACAAAGTGGCCATCCTTCCGGTTAAGCGCTGAACATCCCTCTTTGTTTTCGGCTCGGGGAGGTCAAGCGCAGCTTGCACTTTAGTGGGATTGGCATTAATCCCTCTTTTGCTGACCATGAAGCCGAGGAACTTGCCTGACTTCACACCGAAGACACACTTCTTCGGGTTCAGCTTCATTTGGTGCCTTTTAAGGGTGGCGAAGGTCTCAGCCAGGTTTGTTACATGGTTTTCACTTTCTCTGCTCTTGACGATAGAATCGTCAACGTAGACCTCCATGTTACGTCCCTTTGCTCGGCAAAGACCTGATCAACCAGCCTTTGATATGTTGCCCCCGCATTCTTCAATCCGAAGGGCGTCATTTTATAATTATACACCCTGGAGCTTGTTACGAATGCCGTTTTAGCTCGGTCGTCGAGGTGCATGAAGATCTGATGGTATCCAGAAAATGCGTCCATGAAACTGAGCAAGGCATGACCACTTGTCGAGTCGACGAGCTTGTTTATCCTCGGCAGAGGATATAAGTCTTTCGGACATGCCTTATTCAGGTCCGTGAAATCAACACACATTCTCCAGCTACCATTGGCCTTCTGAACCATCACCACATTGGCCAGCCATTCCGGATACTGACAGGGCTCGATGAACCCAGCATCCAAGAGTTTTCTGACCTCGGCCGCGATGTCGAGGTTTTTTTGTGCGGAATAATTCCGCTTTTTCTGCTTAATGGGTCGACTTGTTGGGTCGACATTAAGCTGATGAAAGATTAAGTTCGGATCAATCCTAGGCATCTCTGCTGCCGAGAAAGCGAACACATCTCTGTTGGCACGGAGGAGTTGGATTAGTTCAGCGCGGATATCCGGCTCAAGCCCTAGACCGATGCTGACGCATCTTTTTGAGTTTTCCTCGGCCAATGGTATTGATTCGGTCTGATTGTCCAGCCTCGAGGATTTGGAACTGGATTCTTCTGATTCCGGCCTACTGTCAATGTCGGCAGGCATTCCAGACCAAGGCTGCTCTTCCGAGTCTTTCGGCTCGGCTGAGGAACTAGCCTTCTCACCCCCGCAAGGTTTGTCTTTGGGTGGGGTGATTTGGGCCGAAACACTTGAGCCCTTAGGCTTTTTAGTGCTACGGTCTATTTCTTTTTCCTCCTCGTCATCCTTGTCGCCGCGGCGAGCTTTGGATGGTTTGAGGTGGTTGCATTTGCGGGCCTCCTTTTGGCTGCCCTTTATTTTCTCGGAGCGTCCCCCGTCCGAAACGTATATCATTGTCTGATGGTACGTAGAGACGAATCCTTGAATTCCATGAATTAGGGGTCTCCCCATAATCACGTTGTATGTAGAGGGAGTGTCCATGACCAGGAATTCGGCCATGATACTCCTCATTGCTCGGCCTTGGCCGATGGTGACGGGAAGGAGGATCTTCCCATCTGGATACGATAAAAAACCGTTGAAACCGGATACCGGGTAAGGCACCGGAGTCAGGTGCTTGGACTCCATCTTCAGCTGGTCGAATGCTCCTCGAAAAAGGATATTCGCCCTGTTGCCGCCGTCGACGAGTGTTCGCCAAACGTTGCGGTTTGCGATGCCCATTATTATCACCAATGGGTCATCATGGGGATACACCACCCCCTCGCAGTCTGCGGCTGTGAACTGGATGTTCGGCACCGGAAACTGTGGTAACTGAAGCTCGGCATGATTGACTTGGTGGGTTAAACCCCTCAAGTGACGCTTGGCCGCACTTCGAGACGTTCCTCCGGATATGACAAGAATGTCAAGGTTATCCTTGTCCTGTTGTTTGTCCTTTTTCCGGGGAAAGTTTAGGTCTTGCCGAGAATCTCTCTCGACTCTTTTCTCCTCGCGGCGGTCCGCGAGGTATTTTTTCAAGTAGCCTTTTTGGACCAGATCTTCGATCTGATCCTTCAGCTGGAGGCAATCCTCGGTGCGATGTCCAGGGGATTCATGGAACGCGCACCATCGGTCTTTGCCCTTCTGCTGATGCCAGGGAGGCAGCTGCCGAGGCTTTTTGAACTTTCCCTCGTCCCTCGTCGCGCTGAAGATTTTTGTGCGAGGGAGGGTTAGAGGAGAGTATGAGTCATATCTCCCTGTATAGGGAGCATATTTCTCCCTTTTTGGCTCGGCAGCCGAGGATGGTTCTGAGGCTTTCGCCTTCCCTTTCCTCGACGCCTGAGCTTCGGCCGGCTGTTGGTCTTTCGATCTCACAGCCCTTGGCTGGGACTGAGATTTCGTTTTATTCCATTCCTCGGCTCGGATGAACTTATCCGAGGCGTCGGAGCCTCCTCCAAGGTCTGCGGGGGATGCATGACCATGAAGTCGAGGATTTCTCATCTTGCAGACCATTCCGTAATGCGAATATGGCGAGGCCTTGGTCCAGGTTTGTGATTCTTGACGACTCGTTGCTGAAGCGAGTCAGGTAGTCTCGGAGGCTTTCCTCCTCGGATTGCTGCAGGCTCATCAGCTCTGCAGTTGTTTTCTCTCGGCGGTTTGCCGTAGAAAACCTGCTCTTGAATTTGTTGGACAGATCCTGCCAACCAGATATAGAGCCATCCTTTATCCCTTTGGTGATCCACGATTGTGCAACACCTTTAAGGGTCGTTGGAAAATACTTGCACCAGGTAGCCTCGGACCTGGGGTTGAGATACATGTGCCCCTCCTAAGAGGCAATGTGATCTTTCGGATCCGAAGTACCGTCATAAGTAATGTGCGCCGGTATTTTTACCGTGGGCACATGCTCTTCCAAAATCCAACTTTGGAAGGGCGAGCTAGTGGGGATCATGATTGCTTTCCCCTTGTGCATGGCCGAAGGGACTTCGCTTCTCCCTTGCGTAGAGGTGGAAGTGGTTTTCGTCCCCGGCCGAGACAGTTCAGGGCGAGCTGCAGTCTCCACTGGGAAGGTGAGACGGCTTCGGATGTCCGTCTCCCTTGAGCCTAAGCGTTCGTGAACACTTCGGCGGGCAGATCCCGTGAACTCGGAGGTAGTATTACTACTCCGGAAGCTCATGGGGTTCTGAGCTCCAGAATGGTTGAAGAATTGTGGGTTCTTCTTCCTTTCTTGGCTGGAGTTCCAAGTGTCCTCCTGCCATTTTTTCCCTAGTTCTATGTAGGGTGGGACTTGTCCATCCTTCTCTTGACCGGTTTTCCTTCTCAGGCGTCTCGGCTGAAGAGAGGAGGATTCAGGAGGTGTGGGCTGGAGCGGAGCCCCTTGAGATTTCAGGAACTCCAGGCACACTGCCACAGCTCTGGCTACTTCCTCGGTTGAGGGTCACGAGGGAGGAGTTTCTTTCGGCTGAGACCGAGAGTGCACGCTGGGGTGCGGCGGAGAGCTCCTCGCGTTGGATTTGCTCGGCTTCGGCGATTCCGCCGGCTGCCGAGAGTGATTCGACGGAGGGCTTCTCGAGGCTTCCTTCTGTCCCGGGCTTGGAGCCCTTGAGGTATCTTGTCCTCGGGATTCGGAAGTCGACGAGGAAGAGGGGGAAGGCTCTGGCGAAGGAGGGATAGGTTGACGATCCCTCACCGTGATCATTCGATTCCGCTCTTCTTCGTATTTTTTGAACTTTTCCCACTCTTAGTCATTTTTGTTACTAGGGACGTAGGATTGTTTTTGGCGTGATTTTTTGTATCCTCCCCACAGACGGCGCCAAATTGTTTCGGTTAGAAAACAATGGGACCTTAAGAAGGTCCGAACTAGAAGGGAAGGTCGATCTTCGGTCCAACGGACGACGGAGCCGAGGGTTTCCTGCACAGCAAATACACGTAAACTAGCCTCGGGGGTGTAGCCGAGGAAGGCCCCTCCGATGCTAAAGTCAGTATATTTTGAGAGAGAAAGTTATGCAAGAGGTTTAGTGCTTGAGGCTTTGATTGCATGCGAGAGAAATGACCAAATTAATGGCTTTTATACCTTGGCTTAATGGAGTATTGACTGGGCCCGGAAGTCAATTGGGTTTGCCAAGTTTGGGCCTTGACTGACCTTAGCATGCTTTGGAGGAGGGTTGACCTTTGCTTTGGGCTTGTGATTGAGTTATTTGGACTAGGCCCAATTTAATTGATGAAATTGGACCCAAACATGTATAATTCGGCCATGTTGTCATTTGTGAGTTAGAGAATTTTTTTTTAAAAAAAAATTTAACATTGTAACTTGCTTCAGTTTTTTAGAATTAATGGCAAACCAAAATCACACTTGAGTGAAAAAGTAAACTACTATAACTCGCATGACAAAACAAAGCAACATTTTTTTTTGTAATTAGAAGTGACGTAGTAATTGAATGTTTGTGTTTGTGTTTTTGATAGAAGATTATTTATTACGTATCATATTGTAGTGAAAAGCACAGTAATTTAGATTTAGCTTAAGTAAAGAAGGACGTTACTGTATCATATTTTTTGTCTTATAGGAAATAGAAAAGTTCAAGAGAACAGAAAGTGACGGATCTTGGACTAAAAAATAACAATAGTTAATTACAATGTTATAACTTTTTATATGCAATAAGTTATAATCAACTATTTAGAAATACTTATAGCTTTGAGGGGCTAGGCCCTTGCACGCTCTTTTCAAATTAAACCTTTTCCCCTATAGAAACTATGAAAGAATGGTGTATCAACTTAAATTAATAACTTTATTAGCTTATATTGTCTTTGATAGGATTTTTACTAAATTCATGGATCATAAATCCATCTATCTTTTACGTAAGTAGGATCATAAGATCCTAAAAACATTAAGATCATAAGTATAAAATCGAAATCAGTGATATATTTTTAATAGTAAAATCGTAAAATCATGATAAGATCCGGATCGAAATGTTAACAACTATCATCAATATTATACTAAAGTTTGGAAGTTCTTGTTTGATGTATGTGATTGTAATTTAGAGACGCTTGCATTGCAATTTTTTTAGTAAGGAAATAATTAAGTATGATTAATAGTAAATATAGTACTTTCTGGTTGGAGCATTTACAATCTAATAACATTCTAACTTATGCCATGAAATCATTTAATACATTACCTCCGTTTTATATTATTTGCAATGATTAGACTCTTTTCACTCTCAGTATACTTTATGTTAAATCATTGCAAATAACATGAAACAAAGGTAGTATATATTGTTTAATTTTTCTTAGCAGTTTCCAGTACATACTACTGTCGTTTTGCAACAGTTTATTTATATACTTGTATTTGTTTGTTAACCATTAACAATAGTGTTGATTGTTGAACATTAGTGGACTTTTAATTTACGCGTTTATCTGCCTCCTTTGAAACACAAATCCCCAAAAGAAACAATACATGGAATGAGGTAAATGGTTGAGATATTATTATTATTAATATTATTGTTATTATCATCGAGAGGTGTTCCCTCTAGTTAATATAATATGGAGTAACTTATTAATAAGGGTCTTTTATCATTCATATTTTTAAGCATGCATCAAGGTAAATAAGATGAAGAAATAATGCGCAGAAGAGATTAATGAATGCATAATTCGATCCTAAAGATATATGTCAAATAAAAGCACGCACAACAAAATGTAAGGGACTTAAATAGATGGTGAATTAGAATGTATTCAATTCACTTGATTTTACTTATTAGGACTTAATTTATCTTATTATTTATTTTGTGTATATTGAACTTGGTTATAATTCTTATCATAACTTATTTTTCTTGATTTATCTTATTTTAACATATTATATATGTAGAGACATTTTTCCTTGCGTATAAATTACAATATTTGATTCAAGAGAATTGTGTCAATTTTTAAAAAAGGCAAACATAATTAAGGATATACTTAAAATCCAAGAAGTGAAAGAATGAAAGAAAACAATCTATAAGTCACATCTTGATGAGTTTTACAGCTGTTAAGTGTCTCATAATCTATAATCTAGAATTTGATACTTCTTGTAAAAAAAAAAAAATTAAAAAAAAATAATACTTTAAAGTCTTACTAAAGTTGCCCTAATCAATAATTTACTTGAAAATTTTATGAATGTGATACTTTAAAGTCTTACTAGAGTTGCCCTCATGCATCTAGATACTTCATAAATACCTTGAATTTTTTATTTTCCCCAATAATTAAGCTTTAATAAAAGAGAAACTTTCATTAACATGAAAATAATGGTTAGATTGAAGTCCTAAGAAGTATGTACTGTAAAGTGAACCTTAACTAAAAGATGGTTTTGAAGACTTCACGAAGGAAACTCTAGATACATAATTGAGAATTAATAGGTATTCCAGTACGCCAAAATGAGAAAAAGAGGTTATATGTATGAATGAATCAAATTTCGTACTATGTACTTCATTCGATCAGTTCCAAATTAGATGACACGTTTTGACTTTTGACCCAGTACATAAATTTTGTTTTGGCTAACATTTGTGATTTATAAATATAAAAAAAAAAAAATAGTTATGAGGATCTTATTAGATTCAATTCGTTTCAATGTGTACTACATTGAAATTAAATTTTTAGTGTATTTTTTTTTTTTAAAAAAAGTATAATTAAAGATACTTTCGGTTGAATTTTTACATTGACAAACATGATTAAAGACATGTGTAATCTAATTTGGTACGGAGAAAGTGTGTCATTATAAATTGCTATTATTGCGATTATTAGTGAGACTTTTATAGAAAAAAAAGTCGAATTAAAAGGGTATTATAACAAAATCTTACTATCATTATATATAGTTTTTCTGAGGTGTATCATGTGTGAATACATATGCTAAAGTGCTTGATTACAATAAGAATAATACTTTCTATATATTTTATGTTATATTGCTATTTAGGTTTTTATACTATTCGTGCAATCACACTCTACCCTTTGAATCTTTGATGACAATTATCATTTTGTTTGGTTAAAAAAAAAAAAAAAAAGCTTACTGCTAAATGTGTGCTATACATTAATTGAGCATAAAAAAAAAAAAAAATTGAGCAAAAAATTGTTCATGAACTTAATGTGATCATATTAGCGTGTTGCTTAAATTTTTTAGTTAATATATTGTTCAATACGGGTCTAGGTCGCACTCGCATTTAAGAGAGAAAGTCCACTTCACAAGTCCAAGGAGGTTCCATCCCTAAACCATATGATAATAAGAGGAGTAATCCCTTAGCTTTATACGGAGTAAAGTGCTTAACTTTCTTAACTTTTCTCAATGTGGGACACTTACATGTGTTATTTGGGAAGCCCGGCCACTTCAACAATCCCCTTAGATCACGTGTTGTTTGGCGAAAATGATGTTAGATGTACGGTCTTAATCAAAACTTATTGATTATGGCCTTATCATCATCATCTAATCTTTGTTATGGATGACAATAACGAACATCAAGTTGGTGAAACACACTCGATTTTCTTCAAGAAGGAACATAATTTTCAGACATCAAATTACAATTGATTAGTTTGTTAAATTGTTAGGCAGATTTTGAATAATGCATGCACGAAATTATTGGATATAATAGCCATCGTCGGCATACCCCACAATTTTAATTAAGCTTGGATTTATTAATTTGTTTGTAAAGTTTTATTAAAATCACGTGGGAACCACAAAAATCATGATCCTTGTTCTTAATTTTCTTGCAATTGTGATAATTTTTAGTCCACATGTCAAAAATTGATTCGGTCAAAAATGACCCTAAATCAATGATAGAAAAATAGGGCGGTCTAGGAGCGCGCCCCCATTGATGCGGTCTAGGAGCGCGCCCCATTGATCTTGTTGATCAATTTAACTTGTCAATTAAAATGGTTCTTTTGTAAATAAAGTGAACAACAAACATCTACATAAGGGGACTATGAATGATGACAGTTAGTTAGCTGCTGAGTAGGAGTGCAATTGATTTAACGTACATTAGAGTGTGCTGTAGCCGAGCGTCACCATCAAGTTCTCATGTTATTGATTTTTATGAAATTATTAACACATATTTAATTTCAAATTAGTATCAAAGTTTAAAAACCAGAAAAAAAAAATTAAAAAAAAAAAAAAAAAAAACGTTAAATAAAAAAAAATTACGAACTGCTGGGTGGCGTCTGGCCGGAACGCTGCCGCCATGGCTGTGGCGCCCCGGCCAGACGCCACTCAACAGTTCGTAATTTTTTAATTACTTAAGCAATATGATATTGGGAACTGTGTAATTTTTTAATTACTTAAGTTTATATCATTATTATACAATTGGTTTAAATAAAACATAGCAAAACCAAATCTGAATTTGAGGTCAAAGTGCTAAAACAAAGTAATACGCCCAATTTGAGGTGACAATTTTGGTCATATCATACATGAATTTAAAAAACAAAAAATTGAATACTTAAAAGGGGAGTAGGTGCATGGATGAGATATGGGGTAGCGGAGGAGATAACAGTCAAAATTGACGTAACGGTGCGATAGATCAACCTTGGATACGTCGTTACTCAAGCATATACACATAGACATGCGAGTGTGGCAAAGTTGCCGAGTCAACATAAATGCTATTACCCAAATGCCCCAGGTTTAATGATGGAAAAGACTGTTTTACCCTATTGATTGACGAAACAAGTTGATCAAATTGATCAACTTGTATTTTGCGGTGGTCTAGAATATGGTTTTAGAATTTGGAACTCAATGTTTATCAATTTAAATCAAAACACTCGTAAATTTGAAGTTATTGCAACACATCTTCCTGATATGGCCTTGTTCTATTGAGCTTTTGAGCAAATTTTAGCAGAACAAATTAGAAAGATAAACGAATAACTAAATTAAAATAATGTTATCAATAGTCTTACGGTTACTTTAACTTATACTTTATTGTTTAATTAATCCGTGTATGTACATTTTTTAATCACTTCTTTAAATAAAGTGAATAAAATATACCTTTATGTTGCAAACTTGCAACCCCTATATTTAAAAAAGTATGACTAAACATTTATGAGTCCCATTAGTCGCATAGCCCCTATATGCATTTTTTGCATATAGGAGGGCAAAAGTGGAAAAGCGCTGAGGTTTGACATCCAAAATTGTACTTTTTATGGTTACAGTGGTACATTTTTTGTACAATTATGCATGTATATTGTACCATTATGTCTTAGTAGTACTATTATATCTCATAGTGGTATAATATTTTGATGTACCATTTACATACTTTTTATACTATTAGCATAATATTTATACCACTACAACATTTAATAGTACTATTTACTTATTAAATGGTACATTATACTCCCACTATAACTTCAACTTTATTACTACATTGCCATCCTATATGCAATGTTTGCATATAGGAGCTATGCGCAAGACCTTCTCCAACACTTATAAATAGTGTTGAAATGTTTATGCCTTTGAAATTGTTTATTTACATATTTACCCCTTTTAAAAATATGAATACGCTTTTATGAGTAGCATTGAGACGGTTATGTCCCTAAAGTATTCACATATTTACCCTCATTAATATTTTTTTTGAACTCTTAAAAATAGTGTAAAGACATTTTTACCCCTAAAAATATTTATTTACATATTTTTTCTTCATTAACGCAATTAACAACTAAAATTATAAATAGGGCCTAACCGGAAAATTTCCCAAAAAGGCTAATTATGATGAGATGCGCGCAGTATAGCAGCCCTAGTTATTAAAAACATATATAATAAATAAATCACGTCGTCCGTAGTTTCCAAGTGGCTCATATTACCTTAGTAAGTGTTCTAGTCGATTATATTCGGCTGAATTGTTGATTATCCATGTCAAGTCATATTGGTTGTCACCATTTTTTTCAAGCAATGAAGTATGTAATCCACAGGACTTGAAGTAGGCCGTGTAAAATTTATGCGTAGTCGTACATTTTCATTTGTATTTGGTTATAAGCATCACTAGCTATTAGCCGGTCGTTTGGTAATCCATCATAAATAATGGTGATGGAAATGGATTTGCATGTAAATTTAGAAAGAAAATCATGTTCATTCCTATTATCATTCAAGAATCAAGATGCATGGTCCCCCCAATTTTTCCACCTTTTACATAAATTTTCATTTCCACCAAATATCACATTTTAAGTGGTAATGAAGGTTAATGAAAAAAAAATGCATGCTTGGGTGATGAGATTGTGTTGTTTAATTACCAAATTAAATTAACTTAAAGTTCATTCCCATTACCACACTTTAATACGACCGGCTACCTAACCTGGCTTAGATTATTTCTAACATTGGTATTGGCCCTACGAAATAAATTAGCCTGAAGTTCATCATAATTATGTACTTCATTCTCCATATAACAGCCAAAGTAAAAACTATGTAAAAAACACTTTTAGTACTTCAGGTTAGATTATAATCAATTAAGATACACGAAAAACATACCATACTTTAAAAAGGATTTATTAGATCATTACAATTGTCCAAAAATTAGGTTTCTTCCAAAAGTGAGATAATTGTATAAGTTAATGTTTTAATATATGGTTTCATTTTGAGTCCTAATTAATTGTTGCCGTAGTAAACAATTCATTCCATCTTAAGGAATTAGATAATTCAGGAGATCCTTTAACCCTTTCTCCATTCTATCCTTATTTGTTTAGCTGATTGAGGTGTAAGTTTAATTTAAAGGTCGTACTTCTAATATCGAGACATTGAGTGTAGTGTTAATTTTATGCTAAATTACTCTATCTCCATTCCTCTAACCATACCAGTCAAAAAATGACTCGATCGAACTAATCCGTAATTGATCCCAAAAAACCAAATTCAAATTTTGACTTAGATGGACACATTAATTTAGCATGAATTGAATTTGAAATACACCTAATTCGACCTAATCACCGAACCTGACTTAGACACCTAAATTGACACCTCTAGCCAAATAGGAGTTACTCAAAGTAAGAATGTAAACGAAGATGCAGCATCTCATGTTCTGTTTGGTACTTGTCCGATCCGTTTATAAATGATGTTAGTAAAAGTGAATATGTATAATATATATGTAGAAAAAGTAACTGTTGATTCTCATAGTAACATAATGTTAATTCACTATAACATTATCTATCTCTGGCTTTTCGATCTTCACAGATTTCATTGTCCTCGATTGTCAATTTGGGGGTGGTAGATTGTCAGTGGTAGATTGAAAATGGACATTTACGAAGAAAAACACAAGTTTAGAGATGAGAATATATACAAAGTTCAGATTTCGATTTGTATAGACATAATAATTTAGTATGACTCAAATTTAAAATAGACATAATCCAACCTGATTACTGAACCCAATCTAGACACCCAAATTGATTTCTCTTGCAAAACAGGAGTTACTCTTCCTAAGAATATAAACGAAGATTCATCATCTCATGGTCTGTTTGATAAGTGTCAGTTGATGATAAAAGTGAGTTTGTATAATATATTTGTAATATATTTGTAAGAAAAGTAATCGTCTATTCTCATGGTAACATAATGTTAATCCACTACGACATTTTCTCCGGCTTTTCGATCTTCACAAATTTCATTGTCATCGATTACCAATTTTGGGGATGGTATTAGGTTGTTGGTGGTAGATTGAAAATGGACATTTATGAAGAAAAACACAAGTTTAGAGATGAGATTATTGTATTACTACTAACTCTATTTCTTTTTTTTTGCAGCAAATGATGAATTTTTTTATATCTCACATAAAAAACCCATTTGTTACCAATTTTAAAAACAGAAGTAGTATATGATCGTTAGCATGCTACTTGGCTTGCTAAGTACACACATTGAACCACGCTGAAAGGATTTTTGCAAATGATATATAAGTTCTTGTAGAATTATTAGTCTCCTTATAGCTAGCTCAATTTTTTTTAAAAAACAAATTTCAATAATTTTGATCATTAATTTCCTTTAATTCATAAGAAAAAAATATAGAAGTCTATTGTAACAAATATACTTCGTATAAAGTAGTATTTTCAAAAAAATCGATCGACTTTTAATAATTTATTTATACATAATAAGATATTTATGGTTACACCTGTTTTTTAGCGGATCATGAAAAATCATAATACAAGCAGTAAGAGATAAAGGAAGTATTTCATTGATAATTATTTTATGAGTGTTTTATGTCGATGATATTTGATCTTTCCTCCATTGTCAAAAAGGGTAAAACTTTGTTAGAAAACTAGGAAACCACGTACCAAAAGGAAGAAAACGTACACTTTATGTCAACACAATAACTGTTAGGCTGTTATTCTATATGATTCTTGAAATTAAACATCAACTTGAGTACTATAATTGAACTTTATACTTTATTTTATTAATGCTATACTTGATAATAAAAATACAAAATTATATATCCAAGCCATCTCAATTATGCCCCATGCCATGCAAAGCATTGAGTTACAACTAGAGCACATGATCCAAATAATTTTACAAACTTTTTCCTGGTAATATTGTTGTTTTTATTTATAATAAAATAAAGTTTCCAAAATCTCTAAACAAAACGACAAGCTTTATATATTATCTCAAGGATTACAATCCTAGCTCTTTCGACAAAGATAGGTCCTCTACTTTGACTTTCTCTTGTTGGTTGTCAAGAAACTTTTCACCTGTAAAATTTGGAAACAGTAAAAATTAATATTCATATTCATAATTAATGTTTAAAAGAAATTTGATTTGCATATTTTGTTTTAACTATTATTGGAAAACGTTAAATGATAAATATTTCAACCTAGTAATAGTAATAAAGATGATTGAACGTCTAAAGACGATGTAATATGCATGATATCTTATGCACTTTATGTCATTGGCTCACGTCGTAACATAGGAACATTAAATTTCTTATGCATGTAAATACCAGTGAATGAAAGTTTTATGTAACTGACCTTGGCAGAATAATATTTGTCACTAATTAAAGTGAAACTATATTTTTTTAGTAGTGATATGGGGGCGGAGGAGAAGTGTAGACATAGGGAGGCGTAGGATGCATTGGTGGAGATTTGTGGACTGGACTAGGAGATGGATACCCATGAGCAGGTGATGGTGGAGACTTGTGAACAGGTGGAGATTTGTAAACAGGGGTAGGAGGTGGGTACTTGTGTACAGGTGGAGATTTGTAAACTGGAGTGGGTGGTGGATATTCATGAACTGGGGGAGACTTGTAAACGGGGGTGGGTGGGGGGTACTTGTGAACTGGTGGCGACTTGTATGTTGGAGTTGGAGGTGGGTATTCATGAACAGGTGGAGACTTGTAAACAGGGGTGGGTGGTGGGTACTTGTGAACTGGTGGAGACTTGTAAACAGAGGTGGGTGGTGGGTACTCATGGACGGGTGGAGACTTGTATACCGGAGTGGGTGGTGGGTACTTGTGCACTGGTGGTGACTTGTACACTGGGGTGGGTGGTGGATACTCATGAACTGGTGGAGACTTGTACACCGGGGTGGGTGGTGGGTATTTGTGAACTGGTGGAGACTTGTAGACTGGGGTGGGTGGTGGGTACTCGTGAACAGGTGGTGACTTGTACACCGGGGTAGGTGGTGGATACTTGTGAACTGGGGGAGACTTGTACACTGGGGTGGGTGGTGGGTATTCATGAACTGGGGGAGACTTGTACACTGGGGTGGGTGGTGGGTATTCATGAACTGGGGGAGACTTGTACACTGGGGTGGGTGGTGGGTATTCATGAACTGGGGGAGACTTGTAAACAGGAGTTGGTGGTGGATACTTGTGTACAGGTGGAGACTTGTACACTGGTGACGGTGTTGGATACCCATGAACAGGAGGTGGTGGAGATTTGTAAACTGGGGAAGGCGGTGGTGACTTGTAAGTAGGTGTTTTCGATGGAGGTGAATAATGGTACTTGGGTGGCTTCTCGTGATGGACCGGAGGTGGTGGGGAGGAGTAATGGTAGGCTGGTGGTGGTGGAGAGGAATATGTGTAATCAGCCGTGGTTAAAGAAGGCACACTCAATGAGACAAACACTACTAGAGTGGCTACAATAGAAGCCATTCCTCCAAACTTTCCCATGTTTATGATTGATTGGAGAAAGGATTTTTGTTATGCTTCTAGCTCTACATCTCAATCCCTTTATATAAGCTTTTTTTTTTTTTGTTTTTTTTTGACCATATGACCCACCTAACATCTATAGTAAACCGGGAAAAAAAAAAGAAAAAGTTACCAAAAAAAATAACATCTTTAGAATAGTCTCTTTATCAGGAAATAGAATAAGATTGGTTTGCTCACCGTTGTGTGAACACAATATCTAACAAAAGAAAATACTCATATTACTCGGTGGTTTACGTACGTAGTCAATGATTAGTCGGTGAACATTGTTATATTGATGAGATCGCATATAAATAATACTACACATCGTATAAATTAGACCCTTCTACCATATCTCAATTACACTCGGAAAAAAAAAAACGAAGTAAAACGGTGTTTTGGGGTTTTTGGAGTCCCTCGGAAGAGTTACAATTCCAAGAATGCGCGTCAGTCCTCTGTACCTACAAAACCACGAAACTCCGGTTGGGTGGAGTTCCACCTCCGATGATCAAGTTAGAACGTTTTCGAATGTATTAAAGTGCGGAATGTAAAGGTTTTTCTCTCTGATTCAGAGAGAATTTCGCAATTAATATTGTTCGGTTTTTGTGTTTGTATTTATGAATGTTTGTGGATATTTCTGAATGGGTAATAAATGAGGATTTTCCTCTATTTATAGTGCAAGGAGATCAGTACCCCCTTTAGGGTTAAGGTGCCACGTGTCAGCATGCTATTGGACCACGTGGCATGGGTAATTTTTACCCTAAACATTTTCCCCTCACAGGTGTGACGTGGCTTGCCACATGGCACCTGTGACATGGCTTGACGCGTAGGAATTTGTGACATGTGTCACATTCTAGGAAGGTGACGGTTCGTCTCCTTCCCTCCATTTTTTTTAATTCGAATTTCGAATTTGAATTCAAGGGGAAGTGACGGTTCGCCTTCCTGGTTTCATCTATAAATGGAAACCTTCCCCAATCATTTGCAATACTTTGCAAATTTACAAACTTCTCGAGAAAAAACGCTCTGACACCGGCTGCTATTATATTCACAACCTTCTTCTCTTTCTTAACTCATCCGGCTTCCGTCTGAGTTATCTTCGCTCAAATTTCTCAAACACCGTCTGACCTTAGTCAGATTTCTTCAATTGCTTTTAGTATACCCACAGCCGGTTCATTACCGTCTGGGGCATCTTTGAGCCATTTCTCTCAAAACCGCCTGACTTTCTAATCAATTTCCCTTTCTTCCTCTCAATATACCCACAACCGGTCTACACCATCTGGGGCATCTTTGAACCATCTTCCCAAAAACCGCCTGATCATCCGCTTATTTTCAGTTGCTCTCAAAACACCCCCATCCGGTCTTAACCGTCTGGGGTATCTTTGAACCACATTTCCAAGAAACGGTTGGGGCCTTTACAAATTTCAACTATTCTTTGACGAGGATACATCCGGGCTTTCGTCTGGGTTATCACCAAGCAGAACTCAGAATTCCGGCTGCTCACTTCGAGGAGTCAACTTTTCCAGATTTCTTCAACTCCAAAGGTACTGTCTCTGTCCCTTTCAACTCTTTGTGCTTTTTTCCGGTTGCATAGGTTGTTAGTGAATAATGGACTCACCCAACACACACAGGGCACGACCTAGGACAGTTGCCAACCGGTCATCGGGCACGGCTGAGTCTAGGACTAGGGATGCCGTCTGGGGGTGTTTGGACCACCCTTACTCTTCTGCCAATCCGACCGTCTCTGTTCATGTGCAGGACATAATGGCTCGGACTAGATGGACGGCTGTAGATCCCGACTATCAGTCTGACGGCTCAGCCGAAACTCCGATTGAGGATATTCCTTATAACCAGTCGGGCATCCCTAGCACGCCCATAGATGAAATTTTGGAGGAATCCGGGAGCTCAGACGATGAAGAATCCGTCCAACAATCTGGTTCCTCTGAGTCATCCGAAGAGCCGGATGCCCCTCCAGAAGATGAGGAGGCGTACAAGTGGCCTGCCATAAACAACCCTACAGAGGTGACCATAAGCGCCCGGGATATTGTAACCTTAAACGCCACCCTACCGGCTTTCTTGGAGAAACGACCGGTTGGGGATGGATGGAAAATACTTGTGCCGCCTGGCAACGCAACCCGTCGTCTAGGATGACGACCTTGATCATGCCAACAATTACTTTGGCTGCTATGAGGCGGCATTCAAAACCGGCCTCCGATTCCCCCTTCACAGAACAATAAGAGTCATTCTAAGGGGTTACAACCTTGGCGTTTGGCAACTAACACCCAACTCATGGGTGAATATATTAGGATATATCGCCGCCTGCGAGATGCAGGACATTACGCCTAGCTGAGAGGCGTTTGCACATATGCATTATCTCAGCCGTGCCCCAGGCGGCTGGAATGCGTGGTATATTCTGACCACGCATCCAGAGTTCATGATGACGCTAGACAAGCCGTCTAAGTGGAGTAGTTAGAAGAGCAAATTTTACATGGTCTCCTCCCCTTCTCTTCAACTCAATCACCAGCTGCGTCACTACAATAAGCTCCCGGCTCTATTTGGAAAGAAGTGCGCCCTTCCAAAAGTACCGGAAGCGGCAGGGGACTAGATAATGGAGCCGGGTCTTTTCAAAAAGATCACCTTGCCATTGGATGATGGGACATAAGTTTTGTCCCCAAACATTAGGTCCCTCATCCGGACTGGCTCAAGGACGAGGTGTTCCTTTCCGCCTGTGGTCTAAGCCCGATGTTTAGTAGGTGTATGATGATAGTTAACCGGCACATTATGCCGTCTGTATTATGCTTGCATGAGTTCTGATTGTTTATTCTTCTTTGTAGAGAAAGGATTAGAGATGGTGCCTCCGGTGAAGACATCGGCTAAGTCTGCGGCTGAGATCCGGAAGGACCAGCTAGAGAAAAGAAGGCCCAGCTTGCGGCCAAGAATGATGGGATAAGTGCCGGATGGCCTCTTTACCGTCTGTATGATAAGTAATTCCTTTTTAATATTAACCGGCTATATGATGTTTGACTCACTTTGACATAAACTGGATGTCTTACTTGTAGCTCACTTTGATACTAACTAGATGTCTTGTTTTCTTTTGCAGGCGGGGAACAAAAATTTTCCTCGATCCCTTCGTCGAATGCTCAAGAGGCCGGGTGAGGAGCCCTCTCAACCTGCCTCTAAGAGCCGGAGGACTGCGGTTGCCCCTGCCCCTACCTCTACCGGGAATCCGCCGGCTCCTGAGAGGCCCACCTCAGTAGGCAAAAGCCTGAGAGGTCTTGGCCCAAGTTCAGGGCTGGCTGAGGTCGGACCTGGGGAGCCTGCAGTTCCCTCAAGCCGGGTGCTTGCTGTTGCATTTGGCTCAGGTGCAACCCCTCAGCCTGAAAATCAAGGTACGACTCTTGCCTTTGACCCCCCTGGCCGCTTGGACCTGTGAGAGTCAAGTCCCAAGCTACCCAGTCTTGGGATTCTTCAGTCAGCCAGCAGAATGTAGGCCTTGCATATGCTCAGTACTTAACGGATAAATCTATTGATGCAGATGCCTCTTCTCGTTGGCCGAATCTTCAGAGTTACAACAAGAGAATGCTAAGGACCCTTACCCGGTCCGAAAAAGAGGCGGTACCGGGTATACACCAGGTCAACATTGATCGCATCAACTCACTGCTGGCTGAGATAATTCACCGATTGTGGTGCTTTCGTACCATTTTGTTTATTTCCGGTTGTTTTTTATTGGAACACTAACTTTTTCCCGGCTGTTTTGCAAGTGATGTTGAGGGTAGATGGGTTGAAAGTCCCATTGCGCAAAAAACAGGAGGAGGTAAGGGATGCCCAGAGACGGGCAACCGATCTAATTGATGTACATCAATATAACTCCCTTATGCTTGAAATTCAAACTAAAAGCCGGGAGATAAAACAGGAGGAGCTAGTCAAAGAGCTCACGGCAGCTGCTGATGCCGCCAACAAGAAGGCAGCTGAATTTGTGCTTAAAGTCAAGGACTTAGAGGCAGATGTCAAAGCCTTGGAGGACGCTGATATGGAGAATGCTCAGCTGCGGTTTGATGTCAACCGGTTGAAGAACGAGTTGGCCCAGACCTAGGCGGACTACAAAGAAAAGCTGGCGGCTGAACAAGACCGGCTGGTTTTTGAGAATGAGCGTGACTGCGAGGAGCGCATGAAAATGGCGTGGTCTATAACCCATCCGGACACTAACTACTCTTTCTTCGACTTGAGGTACAAATACGCAACCGAAGTATTTGATGCCCAGGTTCTCGGAACCGAGAATCCGGCGCCCTTCGAGGAGTGGGCCATCATTGAAGAGGAGGAGCAAGCGGATGATGCGATACCGGATGAGGCTGACGAAGCCCAAGTCCAGCAATCTTAAGAAGCTCCTCCAGCCAGCCAGGGCCAGCCATCACAACAACAGCAACAGCAGCAGCAATAGCTTTATGTATTTCCTGTTTTTTCTTCATCCGTCCTGCGAGCCGTGTATTTAATGTACCTCCTTCTTGGACAAAGGTCCGGCTAACAATTCACTGTTTAATATATTTGCTGACAGTGTCGGTTTTTCCTTTGATATTTTTTGCTTCAATTTTTGCAATTTTTTGCCTCGCACATTGCTTTAATTTTTGCAATTTTTATTGATACATGCGGATGCATTGGCTCCGTCTGCCCCTGGACGATTATTTGCTTAAAATTACTCAATTCTAAGCAGGAAGTCGTCCATACAGGCATCCGGATGAATAGATAGGCAGTCCTTGACCATATCAAAAATAAAATAAATCTAAGTTGGATTAGCAGGCGGTGCCGGTTAGGGCCAACCTAGACTATTCATTTGACCGGCTGCAGATTACCCATTGAGTATCCGTCATTGCCGTTGGTTGGTATGTAGGTGGTCATTGGCCTGAAGCAAGCATCTTAACCAAAAGGATTTTTGTAGCCGGCTGTAGTGCTTTTGAGCAAAGACCGGCTACATTTGTTCAAGACTGAAAATACCGTCTATAGGGATTTTGGGTAAAAGCCGGCTACATACGATTAAGATTTTATATAACCGTCTATGTTGCTTTGAAGCAAAGGCCGCTTGTATCTTGATTATTCAACGGGCATGAGTTATCTTTAACCTAGACATTCGGTTAAAGCCGGTTGAGTTATGATCTGTTCGATCCGTAAGGGAGATGTTCTCTTCGACGAATTCACTGAAATGGGCGTCGCCGGATGCCTGCTCATGTTGGAGCAGACAGTTTAAAATATGTTCGGCCATTGGCCTTTTGAATATCTAAGTTCGATACTTAGCTTTCAACTACTCAGTTTAGAGCAGACGGTTGCCCGGTTGTGCATTGCACATATGGGACTTACAAAATACAATAGATATAGAGCGGATGGGTTGCCCGGTTGTGCATTTCACAAATGGGACTTGCAAAATACAATGGAAATAAAGCTCTTCCATTAATATATTCTATTTACAAAAAATTAAAAATCCTTAGAAATAGTACTTTTTCAAGTTATCTACATTCCAGGTTCTGGCTAGCTGCTTACCGTCTGGAGTTTCCAGGCGGTAGGTGCCGCCTCGGACTTCTTCAAAAATCCGGTAGGGCCCCTCCCAATTAGGAGTTAGCTTTCCTTGCTCATTTTCCCTACCGGTCGCCTCCATTTTTCGTAATACAAAGTCCCCCACTTTGAGGGGCCGTTTGTGTACTCTTTTGTTGTAGGCTCTCGTCATTCTCAAACGGTATATCTCATGACGCAAGGTGGCATTGCTCCTGCGCACCGAGAGTGAATCCAGCGTTAAACGCATGGCCTCCCAATTTGCCTCCTCATCATAGAGCATGATTCGAAGTGTTGCCTCATAAAGTTCAATTGGCAGGACGACTTTAGTGTCGTATGTCATGAGAAACGGGGTTTCACCGGTTGCCCCTTTTTCAGTAGTTCTGATGGCCCATAGGACATGAGGCAACTCATCAGCCCATTGACCTCCAACCCTATCAATTTTCTTCTTAATGTCGTCTGAGATGAGCTTGTAGAATGCTTGAACTTGGCCGTTTGCTTGGGGGTGGCCGACTGATGCAAAACAATGCGAGATCCCTTGATCTCCTGGCCAGCTCTTGAGGGTAGGCGTTTCAAATTGAGGGTCATTGTCAAAGACAATAGACATAGGTACCCCAAACCGGGTGATGATGTTCCTCCAGATGAAAGCGATGACATCCTTTGTCTTAATGCCCTTGACCGCCTCTGCCTCGACCCATTTGGTGAAGTAATCTACAGCACTAGGATATATGGACCTAGGATGTCCATGCCTCATTTTGCAAATGGAACCGGGCTATAGATAGCCGTCAGATCAGTAACCAGATGGTGTATGAGCCGGCCAAAATTCTGGCACTTGTCACACTTCTTCACCATTTCCATGGCGTCTGCCTCAAGAGTTGGCCAAAAGTAGCTTTGCCGCCTGGATCTTTTTGCTAAAGTCCTTCCGCCTATGTGTGATGCACAAAAGCCCGAGTGCAGATCCTTTAGAACCTCTTTTCCCTTTTCAGGGGTAACACACTTCAGCAACGGTTGGAGGTAACCCTTCTTGAAGAGTTCCCCTTTGTAAATTTCAAAGCTCGAGGATCGCTTTTTCAACGCAGCCGCTTTTGAAGGGGCATCCGGCAAAGTGTCGTCTGCCAAATAATCTCGGATGACATCCATCCAGGTAGAGCTTCGGTCAAGAACTCCAATGGGATCATGATCAATGCTTCTTTTTTCCATGACTTCCCAGAAGATTGACCTAGGCGCATCATAAGTGGCGGATGATGCTAGTTTTGACAGTGCATCCGCCTGATTGTTTTCTGAACTGGGCACCTGAATCAGATGAAATTCGTCAAGTGTCCCGGCCTCATCTTTGGCCGCTTGCAGATACTTGATCACAGCCGGATGGGTGGCCTCATAGTCACCGTGGTATTAGCTAACGATCAACTGAGAATCTGAGCAGGCGTCAACTTTCCTTGCCCCTGCCGCCTTACACATGCGGATACCGACTAACAGGGCCTCATACTCCGCCTCATTATTCGAGGCTTGGAACTTGAACCGTAGTGCATATTCATATTGGTCCCTTTTCGAGGACTTGCAAATTACGCCTGCACCATAGCCGTTCATGGTAGAGCTCCCTTCCACATACACCTTCCAAACCTGATCAACATTATCCGGCTGAGCCGGCCTTGTCATTTCCATAATGAAGTCAGCGAACGCCTGACCCTTCACTGTCTTTCTTGGTTCGAAGGTGATTTCCAGACTTTGCATTACAATAGCCCACTTGAGCATTCTACCGGATGAGTCCAGGGTTGTCATTGGCCGCTTAAGGGGTTGGTCTGTGTAGACCACCATCGGATGTGCCAAGAAGTATGGTTTCAACTTCTTGACTGCCATGAATAGGGTGAGGCCAAAATTTTCAACCAAGGGGTACCGGAGCTCAGCATTTCGAAGAACATGGCTAATGAAATAGACCGGGAGTTATACGCCGTCTCTCTCAGCTAGGAGAACGGCACTGAGGGCATGATCTGAGACGGCTAAGTATATGTAGAGAACATGCCCCGCTAGAGGGCTAACTAGCCGTGGTAATGAGTGAAGGTGCTCTTTCCATTTCTGGAATGCCGCCTAAACATTCTCCCCCCCATTCAAATCTAGTCTTCTTCTTGATTGCCTGGAAGAAGTAGAGGCACTTGTCGCCTGACCGGCTGAGGAACCTCCCCAATGCCGCCAGGCAACCGGTAAGCTTTTGGACTTCCTTGACAGTGCGAGGTGACTTCGTGTCAACCATCGCCTGTACCTTTTCCGGATTGGCCTGTATCCCCCTTTGATCAATCAAGAATCCGAGAAACTTCCCAGACTCCACACCAAAGACGCACTTTTTGGGTTTAAGCATGACCTTATGCCGCCTGAGGGTGGTGAAGGTCTCTCAGAGGTCAGCTAGGTGATCCGTCTGGAGCTTAGATTTGACTATAATGTCATCAATGTACGCCTCTACATTCCTCCGAACATGATTAATGAAGACCGTATTAATCATTCGTTGGAAGGTAGCAGGCGCATTCTTCAGCCCAAACGGCATCACCGTATAATAGAACAACCCTTAATCAGTGACGAATGCCATCTTCTCTTGATCTTTTTTCCACAAGGGTATCTGATGGAAGCCGGAATAGGCATCCATGAAGCTCATCAAGGCATGATCGGTTGTAGAATCGAACAAATTGTCGATCTTGGGAAGTGGATAGCTATCCTTCGGACATGCCTTGTTTAGATCTGTGTAATCAACATACATCCGCCAGGTACAATTCGACTTTTTGACGAGAACAACGTTTGCTACCTAATCCGGGTAATAGTATTGCCGAATGAACCCGACATCTAGCAGCTTCTTGACCTCGGCAGCTGCTGCCTGAGATCTTTCCTCGCCGTGGTTCCTTTTCTTTTGCCTTACCGACATCTTTTTGGGATCCACGGCAAGTTTATGGACAGCAAGATCCGGGCTGACGCCTGGCATCTCTTCCACTTCAAAGGCAAAGATGTCTTTGAATTCCTTCAAAAGTAGGTGCAAATCTGCACACAACTTTGCAAAAGCAAACGTCCCCACTTTAACAGTTCATTCCGGACGACTGTCATCCAAAACAATGTCTATATTTTCACCAGCCGACTGGGGACGTAGATCATCTGACCGCTCCCCGATCAGTGATTGCTATTGCTTCTCTTTTTTACGGTCACCAGGTGGTCCGCCTTTCTCTTTTTGCCGGCTGCTTTGGGAGCAGGCGCGGCCTCCTTAAGATCATCAAGGTCAATGGGTTCCTCGCCTTGGCCGGCTGTGGCCGTAGTAGGCTTGACGTCTGAGAGATAACACTCCCTTTCCATCTTCTGATCCCCGCTCAGGGAACCCACCGTTCTATCATCCCTCTCAAATTTGATCAGCATGAGGGAGGGATGATGACTGCCTTGGACTCGTTGAGGGTTGGACGACCCAAAATCAGATTGTAGGCGGTCAATTCCTCGACCACCATGAACTTGACGACCATGTGCCGTCCTTCCCCCTTCTATCCTAGCCGGATGGGTAGGTCAATCCTCCCCAACGGATACACTACTCCTCCCCCAAAACCAACTAAGGGGTGAGGAGCCTTGTGCATGCTGCTAGGTTTGTATTTGAGCTTCGCCAAGCACTGGTAGCTGATAAGGTCAGACGAGCTCCCGGTATCAATTAGGATCCGTCCCACTCGTTGGTTGACAACTTTGCATTCGATGACAATAGGGTCATCATGAGGCCGCCTAACCTTGCCTCGATCCTTCTCAGAGATGTGCACCTCAGGGAAGGTGTCTTTCGACGCCTGGCCCTCATCCACTGAGTTGACCAACTTCCGGATGTTGTCCTTGGCACCCCGGATGGTAGGACCCCCTCCCGCAAAGCCGTCTGCTATGGTAAAGATTTGCTTGTCATCAGTGTCGGAGCTCACAGCCGGATTTTTGGACGGTTGTCCTTTGTTCGGTTTGGTGTTGCCCTTGGACTTCACCATGTAGGACTTCAAAGCCCCCTTTTCAGCCAGACGGTCCAATAGCCGCCTGAGGCTATAGCAACCATTGGTGTCATGGCCAATATCCTCATGGAATTGACAGTAGTTGCTCTTGTCCCGACTATTGACGGGACTCTTCATTGCTGCCGGTTTTTCAATGGTCAACCGGTCTTTGATCTCCATGAGGATGGAGGAGCAGTCCTTGTTGAACTCGTACTTGGGGACGTACGACTTCAACTCTCTCTTTCTCTTCTTGTTTTAACATTGCCTAGAGTAAAATCTCAGATTTGCTGAAGAAGTGAACAAATTAGTACGACAAAGAATAGAAACATTATTTTGTAATTTATAGCTAGGCGTTGCGTAAAATTCGAAACATTTGTGTTCTGACAGAAAATGATCAATAGTGTATCTTGTTATAGAAGTACATTAAATATACTTCTTAGGTATTCTAGTGAGCTCCGGTAACTTGAGTCTTGGGATACGTAAATGTTTATTGGCCAATTAAGTACCTGCATAGTCAATGCAAATTAGATAACCCGAGGGATTATACAGGGATAACCGCTCCGATGCTAAAGTCAGCAATTTGATGAGAAGAATAGAGAAGAGATGAGAGAGTGTGTTATAAAGATAAAGATCGTACCTTAATAATGAATTATGCTTAGCTTGGGTATTTATCAGAAAACAACCAAGCTAGTGCCACCTATCGACATAGGTGGCAAGTTGACTTCATAGGCAACAGGTGCCTACGTGGTCGGAAGCAGCTCTCCACGTAGCCGTTATGAAGGCTGTTATGGAGAGTAAGTCGATGGTAGAGGATAAATCAGTCGTTGGACAATCAACCTAAACCAACCTAAGACAGGTCTAGGGTAAGTAAAGGATCGTATCCACAGGGAATGTGTAAAGAACACTAAGAGTATGAAACAGTTGTAAGCTAGTCCGATCACAAATTGGGGTTTTGATAAGTTAACTTCTATAGAGATGAACGCTAGGGGAAACGAGATTCAACACTAACCAAATCAAATAGTATATAACAAGGATAAATCATGAACATACATGGGTGATAGAATAGGAACTTAACATTGTCTTCTTTTAAAGTCACAACATTTATCCTAGATCAAACACTAACATGATCAAGAGTAAGTCTCAATGGTTGGAAGTGGGATTCTAGCTCGAATTTGTCTCTCGATCGTTCCGAGCTAGCATGAAGCACAAATAATTGGGATTTCTCACCTAATTACCACACTAAAGCATCCTATTCATTGAAACCAAACATCCATAGTCATGAAAATAGCATAATCCAATTGCACAAGAAATGACTCATTACCAAACCCCATGTTTCAATGTGAGTAAAGAAATGAACACATGAGTATGAAGTGGCCACCAAAATACACATGCAATAATCAATTCAAGCACAAAGAGGCATCAACCTAAAGTAGAACATGAAGAAATCCAAGTCAATCAACCATGGCTTGGTTGGGTTTTCACCCAACCCCTAACTAAGGAACTACTCACTAAAACATGGTGGAAATTATTCTAACAGTCAAATCTAGGGTTCTCATGAATTCAATTAAACTAGGAGAGAGATAAAACAAGGATGGATTGAACATGAAAGAACAATCAACAAAGATCAAACAAGAACTAGAATTAAACAAGGATAAAGATTAGAAAATTAATTAACAAAGGAGAGAGAAAGAGATTACTAATTGATGCTTCAAGACTGAGAATAATTGTTGTTGAAATTGATAGAACAATCTTCAATTGATTCTTACAAATGAATAAGTTTTGGAAATCTAAACTAAGGGAGAGGAAAACTATGCACTAACTATGAGAATGAGCCTAAGGGAGTTAGGAGAGAAGAAGCTCTGTACAAATGAGCTCAAGGGAGGTATTTATATGACCCTCAAATAGAAAGGACGGAGAAAACAAGAAACAGGCTCGACAGCAGGTCTGCACGGAATTGCCAAGGTCTGGCACGGACGTGCCAAGTTGTGCACAGCCGTGCAGAGCCTGCAAAGCTGAGGCAATAGCTACTATTTTAGGGGTTGCTGACTTGGAAGGACGTGCAGGAAATAGGCACGGACGTGCCATATGCTGCACGGTCGTGCTGACTGGGGAGAAGAGAAGCAGTAGCTACTGTTTTGAACCCAGACACCCTACACGGACGTGCAGGGTTTGGCACGGACGTGCTAAGGCCTTGCACAGACGTGCTTGACTCTGCACGCCCGTGCAGACTTGGGCAGTAGCAACACTCTAATCTGACCACCCCTGCACGGACGTGCAAGGGCTGGCACGGCCGTGTAGGGTCTTCTAGGGCCCCTTGTTCACTTTTTCTTTGATCTTGTTTCTTTCTTCTTCATTCTTGCTTCACTTCTTTTCCTTATTTCCTTAAATTCCTTTCTTACTTCCCGGGATGCTTCGTATTTCATTCTTAGGTCCTAAATGTCATCAAAAATAGTAACAACCTAGTGAAGCACGTAATACACAAAAACGCATAAATATAAAGTGATTACTGAATTAAGGCATCGATTTCTCACAAATTCAAAGCTAAAAACCACTCTATAATCATACCAAATAGCAAGCTATCAGCTGATATGCGTAATAATGGAGAATTAACAGCATAACGTATTTTAGTGGACAAATCCTAACGGTGTCGGCACTATCTCGTACAACTAGCCCCCCTAGTGAGGACGTCTGTATAACTGACATTCTCGCTTGTCATAGGTTTTAAAGATGAAAAGAGCGTGACGTACCGACATCAGGCTTAGAAATTAGAAAATCTCCGATTTGCCCCCAAAGAGAGCAAATTGAAAACATTGATTTGCTCAATTAAACATTAGGCAAAAATTAAAAAATCTCCGATTTTCCCCCAAAGTGAGCAAATTAAAAACATTGATTTAGTCAATTACACATTAGGCCGAAATTAAAAAATCTCCGATTTGCCCCCAAAGTGAGCCAATTGAAAACATGTAATTGCTCAATTAAACATTAGGTCGAGATTAAAAAATCTCCGATTTTCCCCTAAAGTGAGCCAATTGAAAACATTCAATTGCTCAATTAAACATTAGGCAGAGATTAAAAAAATCTCTGATTTTCTCCTAAAGTGAACAAAGCCGAAATAGGGTACGCCGAGTTGGATTTAATATTATTGTAAGTAAAATGAGGATTTGTGAGACAGACAAACAATTGGGCGGGAAAACGTTTGAAGTAGTGGGGCACGTGTCAAACATCCAAAGTGGGTTGTTGAAAAGGCGTTTTTTCCCAGTCGTAGGATTACATGCAACTAATGTCAAATCAATTGCCACTGTTCACTGGAGTATAAATACTTAAAAATGCACATTTCCACACATTTCAACACTAAAAAAATTTCGAAAAAATTACTCAAGCGGTTATTGCTACTTAGCAAACTAAAATTTTGAACTAAGGACCAACTTTCCCAAGCATATCAAGCTTTTCGATTGTCAAGTGTTCATCTGAATTTCGCTAGTGGCTTCATTTCGTCATTTTTTTAGGAATCGGAACTTCAAGAGGTAAAAAACCCTACCTTTTGTCTCCGTTTTTTGTTGGTACTTGCCATTTTCATAGATTTAGTAATATTTTCCCTTAAATATCATTATGTATGGATCTAGAACACACTCGAATGTGGGTAAAGTCGATGAGGCTGACCCTTTTACACCCTTGTCCTCAGTGCAAGAGCAGGAAGCTTACTATCGACATAAATTTCTTGCCGATGTCGAGAAGGCTTTACGCCCTGACATTCCTGACATTTTAGAAGACGTAGAGATTGTTGATATTGAGCCTTTAAGTGTTCGTTATCATTTACGAAGTACTTCATAATTTCTTGATCCATACGGTACAAATCTCGGCAAAATAGGTGTTAAAAGTACTAGAATGCCGAGAACGAAGCGTACCAGTTATCAACCTTAAGAAGTCGAAGAGGTCAGTCGGCATCCTGGCAAAGAACAAATGACAGAGCCAGAACCGCCGATATTAGATGTTAGGGACGAGGATGTTTTGTCTATCGAAAGGAGTGTTGAGGGTTTGGAGGAAGATGAGGAGCATATTGTCGGTAATGTCCGAGAAGATAATGAGGAAGGTGTAGAAGAAGATCGAAGGTGAGGAAGAAGGTGAAGATGAAGGAGATGAAGAGGGTAATGAGGAAGGAGATAAAGAAGATGGAGGTGGTGATGAAGAAGAGGATGATGAAGAGACCGACAAGGATATCAGAGAAGATTTTAACCTTACCGAGCTGGTAATGGTAGAGGAGAAGCTTAACATGGGGTATAACTCAGAACTAGATGATTCTAAATACCGAGAGTCGTTGCGCTTACTATGCGAGTATAAAGTGATGGATACCGTAGTTGATCTTAAGTGGCTTAAGGTTACTACCAAGAAAGATTATTGTTGGCATGGGCAGGGTTTTTTCAATCTTCCTGACAACTATGAACTCATATTACCTGAAGAGGGACAAACCGCCTTAGACTGTCCTGACGGTCATATCGTGGTATATGCCAAGTATTTTGAATTCGGTCTACGGTTCCCTTTACATCACTTTGTTAAAAAGATTTTTAAGGCCTTGAATGTCTGTGTCGCGCAATTGACATCGCCAACAATTCGGAACGTCATATCTTTTGTCTGGGTCATGATTTTTATGGATTTCCCACTTACTTTAAACTTATTTCGAAGGCTTCATTGGATTAAAAAGGATAGTCAGTCACTGGGATGGTGGTCGTTATACACGGCACCCGGTAAGGTGACAATATGGCCGAAATTGACCAGTTGCAAAAAGGGGCAATTTGTTTTATTTTCTAAGTGTGCCTGATGATTATAAAGTTCGTAAAACATTTTACCCTCCTCATAGTATGTTCAATACAATTAAATGTAGAAAGTTAGGTATATTGGAAGAAAAAGCATTTATGTTCTTTGACTGTGTATATGTAAATGCCGGTAAGAAAAGAAAAGCTATTCCGGGGGTGTGGCTGCCCAATTGTAATTATATACTAGGCAACACCCCTCTTTCTCATGTCAATCTCTATAAGACTGACGCACATGGTACGACTTCATTAAAGTTATTAAAAATTTTGTCAATTTTTTATAACTGCTCGTTTTGTTGTTGTCCTTTCTTTTTTTTTGTACATATATGTTAAACTCCCATTTTTTGTGCTGATAAGATTAATGCGCCTGCAGGAATCAACAAGTTAGAATTTTCATGAAGTGGATTGCACTCTAACGGCAGTGTAAAGCACCAGCGTTCGCCTAACCCCAAGCAGGCTTACGACACATTACCGGTCTTTGCTACCAGAGCGTCTAAAGGAAACAGGATGAGCAAGCGCGACATGTCTTCAGTCGAGCAGAGAAGGACAAGACTTAGACTCTTCCCCTCAAAAGGGGTTGTGGTGCAAGCATTGGATCTAAAAGGTCTAGTGATGTGACTGACCGAGATCAATTTAAGAAGAAAAAATCTGGGGTGCCCAAGGAGTAACAGTCAGCTCAAGTTAAGGACGTCCCAGTGGTGAACTTTTAATGTTGTAAATTTGGAGGATGATGACGGTCAAAAACAGAAGAAAACAGTGAACATCGTGGTTCATAATAGACCGTCAATAATTGTTGACAAGGCAACCTCAACCAACAAGTACATGCCTTCTTTAGCCATGCGATATGGTTCTGGAAGTCAGAACGCTTTCATCCTAGTATTGACGGGTGATTATATAGAGATCCTTCACGTTAAGGTTCTTGACGAGGTGAGGGAAAAGTTTCTAGTTCTTGCCGGCACCGTAGGTAAACCATGGTGCCCTCGTATTAACGTGAACCGAGGGGAGTCCGTTATCATCGACGACCCGACACTGGTGGGAGCATGGGTTGGAGAATACTGGATGACTTAGTATTGGGTTTCGTAGAGTCCGACTCTACGCGGAAGAGAAACCCGCCCACTAATTTAGGCAACTAAGCATGCAATCACTAATTAAACAACAAATTACAGAGAGAAAGAAAAGACATTCTTACCCTTGACGCGTGCTTCGCTCGAATCCCGAGCTCTTACTTAAACCCTGCAAACGCGAAGGTCTCCGACGGCTTGTACCCGCGAACCCGACCCGAACGGTCCAAGTCTCGAAGGTTAGTCGAGACCCGACCAATAAAAACTAGAGTTTTACGAACTTAAGGTTTTCTCACTTTTCTAAGGAGATGCCTTTTTAGTTCCACTCAAGTGTTCTTCCCAAATCCCAAAATCTTGGTATTTATAGGGAAATGAACCTTGAACTCCCATTCTTGATCAATGTGGGAGATTTGCAATTTTCCCACTTTTATTTTAATTAAAAACAAAAACCGAATTGCATTCAATCAATAAGTTACAAGTGGCAAGCGGGAGGGGAGGGAGAAGGTGAGGACCACCAAGGGGGGACCAACCACCTTGCTCCCCAAGGCATTTAATATGCCTTGGTCCCCTCTCCCAAAACCGGACCACCTTAGCCATGTAACTGGCTGGCGCCTAGCACCAAGGTTGGGCAGCCTGGCCAGCCAGCCAGCCCACACGCACAGGCCGCAAGCACAAGCAGCAGCCCAGTGCATGCGTGCTGCTAGCAAGCAACGCATGCCTGGGGTTGATGCTAGGCATGGCGTGCTTGCTGGGCGCGCCATCGCTAGGCACAGCACCCACAGCCCAACATGGCGCTGCTTGGTGCGTGGTGCTGCGATGCCTAGCATGCACATGCACACGCACAACCTGCGATGGTGCGTGGTGCCTAGCACGCATACACACACGCACAGCTTGCGATGGTGCTGCGATGGCTAGCACGCACACGCACACACGCACATCCATGTTTGAGATGGTGCGTGGTGCTGCGATGGCTAGCACGCACACGCACACATGCACAGCCATGCTTGCGATGGTGTGTGATGCCTATCACGCACACGCACACGCACACGCACAACCTGCGATGCCTAGCACACACACGCATAGCTTACGATGGTGCATGGTGCCTAGCACGCACACGCATAGCCTGCGATGCCTAGCATGCACACGCACAGCTTGCGATGGTGCGTGGTGCCTAGCACGCTCACGCACACGCACAGCCTGCGATGGTGCTGCGATGTTGTGCGAGGCCCTAGGCTGCGATGCTAGCGAGGCACTAGGCCTTGCTGTGTGCCAGCACATAGCAAGCCAGCAAGGCCTATCCTTGCGATGGCTGCTGGGCTAGCTGAGCGCCAGCACCTAGCAAGCTAGCAAGGCTTAGCCTTGCGATGGCTGCTAGGCTTGCGATGGCTTGTGCGCATGCAATGCGATGCGCATGCTAGCTCGAGTTAGCCTAGCCCTTGCATGGGTAAGCCAATGTGAGGCTACGGCATGACTCGACCTTGTAACTTAATTGATTTTTCCGTCTTGTCGAATTCTAAATTCGACCCGACTTGCGACGCTCGGTTTCGGCGCTCTAAGCTCGATATTCGACGTCTTTGTTCGTAAAACTCTGACGACTCATCAAATCATTCGGATTGATTTGTCGTCTCGGATCGGTTGTTCGATTGGGTTCGACCCGAAGGGTTCAGTCAAGATTAAGTTGTAATATTAATTGTACATTAATATTACTGATCGGAAGCGGCCTCCACCTAGGCATTCCGATCACTTGACCTTACTGAAGAATTAGCTTTCTAATAATTCTGAACCCTCTATCGGAATAATACACTTGTTGGAAGGACACCATTCCTTTCAATCTCCCACTTGTCCTTCCGGACAAGTGTGTAAATTGTGTATAGCCCTTTTCTAATGTTGCTTAATGTCTCTTCATGAACTATAAGGTAAGATCTTTTGTCATCCTTATTACGTCCAGAGGTGTTTCTCGATTCCCAAGTTTGACTGTCAATAAAACAGATGATTTCTTCAATCCATCTGAGCACGGCCATGCATTTTCACAGTCTCTCTCTTCGAGAGGCCTTGTAAACAACAAAGACATGTTCCATATTGTAAATAGGGGGACATTCCTAGTCTTGTATTGTAAGCTCCTCTTACTAAGAGGACCTAGTCGCCTGAGTGTTGCCGATATAATCCCCATTTACGGCAGACATTTGACAACATTAAAAAGGCTAGTACTCAAACAAGAGAACTTGCAATACTCATGGTCGAGGAAAAAGGTTCCGATAGCTATAATGAGAAATATGCTTATGACGATTTGATATCTCTTAAAGTATTCTCATAGGTCTATCCGGTACAGTTCTAAACTGGTACCTGTGCAAATGATTTATGACTATCATGTCCTTGTAGCACAAGAAACGGTGCTATAAATCATACTACACACTAATCTCGAGTGGTCATTAATCGTCCATTGCGTAAATGTCCTTGATTAGGGATTTTTTTGATTAAAATATTCAATGTTCACTTAACAGGTGTTCCTTTATCCAAGACATGGTCTTGATACCCTGTTTTGAATATTCTCATAAATCGAATGGACTCATTATTTAATTCTAAACCACAATTAAATAGATATGGAGTAATCATAAATTTACAGAAAAATTTAATTTCTCCAAAATTGAATGGATTAACATAGTGTTTTACATTAAGACATCGACTTTTAATTAAAACATCTATATAGGGAAATCAAATCCAATCTCCAATGTGCTTGATTCACATTGCCTCAACGTGCTTCTTGTGCTTCACTTGAGACAAAGGTTTAGTTAGAGGATCGGCTACATTGTCGTCCGTTCCAATCTTACAAATTATGATTACACCCTGGGATTTCCATTCCCTTATCATGTGAAATCGCCGCTTGACATGTTTGACCTTCTGATGTTCCCTTGGCTTCCTAGCCTGAGCAATAGCTCCATTGTTATCACAATAGAGATCTATTGGACCCTTAATTGAGGGTACAACACCAAGTTCACCAATGAACTTACGAATCCAAACTGCCTCCTTAGCTGCTTCCGAAGCTGCCAAGTATTCGGCTTCAGTTGTAGAATCTGTAGTGGTGCTTTGCTTAGCACTCTTCCAACTAAACGCTCCTCCATTAAGGCAGAAAATGTACCCCGACTGTGACTTGGAGTCGTCTCTGTCAGTCTGGAAGCTTGCGTCAGTATAACCTTCAACAACCATTCATTACATCCACCATAGACCAGGAATTTATCCTTGTTCCTTTTTAGGTACTTTAGGATATTCTTGGCCGCAATGCAGTCCAATGCGCCTCTCCTGGGTCTGATTGGTATCGGCTCGTAGCACTCAAGGCATACGATACATCTGGCCTAATACATATCATGGCATACATGATCGATCCAATGAGAAAAGCATATGGAATTTGGCTCATTCTCTCTCGCTCATCAGGTGTCTGAGGACACTGTTTCTTCCCGTGAGTTATGCCATGGGACATGGGTAGGTGCCCTCTCTTTGCCCCTTCTATGTTGAATCGTGCCAGTGCTTATCAATATAAGTACTTTGGCTCAATCCAATCATCTTCTTAGATCTATCCCTATAGATCTTGATGCCCAATATGTACTGTGCCTCTCCTAAGTCCTTCATTGAAAAGCACTTTCCCAACCAGCCCTTTACGGACTCTAATAGTTTAGTGTTGTTTCCAATGAGTAATATGTCATCGACATATAGGACTAGGAATGCGATGTCACTCCCACTGACCTTCTTGTAAACACAAGACTCATCTGGATCTTGACAAAGCCAAACTTGCTAATAGCTTAATCGAATCGCAGATTCCAACTTCTTCTTGCCTGCTTTAGTCCTTAAATGGACTTCTTAAGCTTGCATACCTTCCCAGCATTGCTCGGATCAACAAAACCTTCCGCTTGTGTCATGTACACAGTTTCTTCCAAAATCCCATTAAGGAAGGCGGTTTTGACATCCATTTGCCATATTTCATAATCATAATAGGCAGCAATCGCTAGGATGATCCGGACGGACTTAAGCATTGCAACTGGAGAAAAAGTTTCATCACAATTAATTCCGTGAATTTGCTGTAACCTTTTGCCACCAATTTAGCTTTGTATACAAATACATTTCCATCTTTGTCTGTTTTCAATTTGAAAATCCATTTGCAACCAATAGGTGTGTAACCTTCGGGAAAATTAACCAAGTCCCAGACTTGATTTTCAGACATGGAGTCCATTTCGGATTTCATGGCCTCTTTCCATTTAGCAGAGTCGGGGCTCGTCATTGCTTGTTTGTATGTCGCTGGCTTATCTCCATCCATAACTAGGATGTCTTGATCTTCGGTTAAGACAATACCAAGGTATCTGTCTGGTTGAGATCTTGGCCGTTGCGACCTACGCAGGGTTATAGGTTGGGCGTTTATATTATCAGTTTGACTCTTACTAATCTCATTAGCTGCTTCCAAAGCACTTTGATTGTCAGTTTTGTCAGGTTGACTTTGTTGCTCGACCTCTCGAACTTAGTCGAGTTCGATTTTCCTCCCACTTGTCATTTTGGAAAGGTGTTCCTTCTCCAAAAAGACACCATCACGAGCAACAAATACTTTGTTCTCGGATTTATTGTAGAAGTAATACCCCTTGGTTTATTTTGGGTAGCCCACAAAGAAACACTTGTCTGATTTTGGGTGAAGTTTGTCAGAAATTAATCTCTTGACATATTCTTCGCAACCCCAAATCTTAAGAAAAGACAACCTTGGAGGTTTCTTCGTCCATAATTCATATGGAATCTTTTCGACAGGTTTTGACGGAGCACGGTTCAGAGTTAGTGTTGTAATTAGAAGTGGGGTGTCCCCAGAAAGAGATAGGAAATTCATTAAGACCCATCATTGATCGAACCATGTCTAACAAGGTTCGATTCCTCTGTTTGGATACTCCGTTCCATTGTGGAGTTCCGGAAGGTGTCAACTCTGAAAGAATACCATTTTCTTTTAAGTGATCGTGGAATTCATGGCTCAAATATTCGCCACCTCGATCCGATCGAAGTGCTTTTATTTTCTTGCCAAGTTGATTTTCAACCTTACTCTGAAATTCTTTGAATTTCTCAAAAGATTCATATTTGTGCGACATAAGGTAGACATATCCATATCTACTATAGTTGTCGGTGAAGGTAATGAAATATCGATAGCCCTGCCTTGCAGGTGTACTCATTGGTCCACATACATTCGTATGTATTAGTCCCAATAAGTCACTTGCCCTTTCTCCCAATTTGGAGAATGGCTGCTTTATCATCTTGCCTAATAGACATCCTTCGCAATTTTCAAACGACTCCAAGTCGAATGAGTCAAGAACACCTTCTTAAAGGAGTTTCTTGATTCGTTTGATGTTAATGTGGCCCAGACGACAATATAATGCCACAAGTAGGTTTGATTCGACTCGATGGTCTTAGCCCTTTTGGCGGTATCATCAATTTGTCTAAACAAGTGCTATTTTATAATAGAGCATATAAGCAAGACTTTTAACAAACCAACCATTGATTAAGTCTTGTGATCAAAATAGCTTGTTGTCTAACACGATAGATCAAAAGTATGTTTAAAAGCATAAGAAACAACCATTGTTTAATTACAAGTTATAGACAAAATAAATGTGCCTACAAGCACGATCAAAAGACTATCTTTGTCGTCCGCTTGTTGATGCACATGGTATCCAATACCTTCTCACTTGTGATGCCTTCTCACTTGGTTCCTGAAAAAGGAAATATAAAGTGAGTTACATATGGTATCCAATACCAATGATAAGTTTTAAACACAAGTGTTAATGAAGATACCTTAGGCAGATGCCACATTCTTCTCATCTTCCTCCTTTCGGAAGAGATTGCATTCCCTCTTGTAGTGGCCTTGCCCACCACAATAGAAGCATCGCATTCTAGCCTTGTTTTTGAACTCCCTCTTCTTAGCTCTCAAGGCCCTCTCGGTCACCCCATAGGCAGTGGCTCGGCTAAGCAGTTGCACCACCTCTTGTAAAGAGCGTGTCTCCTTTCCCGCAGCTACATGTACTCTAAGTGCATCATAGCCCGAGTGGAGTGAAGCAAGCAAGATGTGCCCCGCCATCTCGTCCTCCAGAGGGATTCCAAGAAGCTGCATGTGTTTGAAGAGCCTAGTCATTCCAAGCACATGAGGTCGAAGGGGCATGCCAGGTCTCAATTTGGTATTGTAGAGCCTCGACCAAAGCCGGCGCCTTTCCTCAGGAAGACAACCCACATCCGGAGGCTTTATATTCATGTTTGAGAGTGACCTAGTCAAATCAAACACGAGTCAATCGTAGTTTCCATTGTCACTCTTGGTGACTCTTACATTGACAACATCCTCCAATGATTTGAGGAAAATGTCCGAAAAATAGAAGGAGAGCTTTTCCTTCCAATCTTTCGGGATGGAATTGGCCATAAAGTGTGAGACCTTTTTGCAGTCGGAAGACCATTTATCATGAGCCTCATCACTCATGATTCCCTTAGAGAAGAAGCTTGGGATGGGAGTATCTAGAGTGTACTCCAAGGAACAATTCCGAAGAGTTTTCCTGAGTTCCTCCTCCCATTCCTTAAAATTGACTAAGTTAAGCCTAAAAGCCAACTTGTCGGAGAGTTCCGGGCACATAGAGTTGTTGTTTGAGTTACTTGCAGACATGATTCTACAATTAAAAGAATTTGAAATGAAAAACCATTCATAAACCAATAAGTTTGAAATTTAAAGCGTTCATGCAATTTTCAATCTTATTAAGCATTTTATCCACGCATTTAATATTTGTCCCTTTTAGGCGAGAATAAAATGATTCCAAGTTCCCAAAAATAAAAAATGATTAAGCATGCTTTGGCTTGTCTTAACACTTAATATTTTAGGGTAAGTTTCTAATAGCTCCAAGCTACTCTCGGTTCGATAAAATTATCGCATCTAATGCTTCCTTGACATTTTATCTCCATTGCCCCGACATCTAAGGACTCCTTACTGATATCGTTGAGCTTAACCAAAATACCTTGTATACGTAGTATACCTTACGTTCCTAGGAAAGTAGTGATGCCTCGCTTTCGCGTAGCCCATCACATACGCGCATTAGTTCGGTAAGTGTTGTTCTTGGAATGGTATATTTTAGCTCAATATTTTAGGGACCTAGGGTTTCTATGTCGGTTGATTTAAGTGAACTCAATTAATCATCACAACATTTGAAATCCTAAACATGCATCTAACATATCTTTTGCGAATAAATAAAAACAATTATATATTGAAAACATGAAATAAGATGCATTTGGCAACTAGCATGACCCTTTGAAATCTTCAAATCTTCAAGAGTCTTCATCTTGGCTCGTCTTCATAGAAGCTTCGTCTTGAGACATTTCCGCCAAAATAAAATTACTAGCTACTACGACTAGGATTAATCTAAATATTAACGTACAAAAATACTCAACGGTACGTAGACCGTATTTAGATTTACAAAAATACATAACGGATCGCAGTCCGTATTTACTATCCTAATCAGGCCCCACTAGTTGCCTTTTTCACGAAACCTGTGAAACATATATTTTCCATTCATCCATTCAATATATGTGAATGGCTCATGCATTTTACAACGAAAAACAAGTAACAATGCACAACGCGCGCGAACTAGCAACTAACTTAGGTGGTTAATCCAATTAACGCGCCTAATTAAAAACTAGTCAAAGTTGTTTAATATTTTAAGTGATTAAAAAGCAATATGTTCATGCAATCAACGAAGCTCCCACTAAATTCCGCATCCAACTTAATCCAATTAATTAAGCCGGTTAACCCAAATTTTGTCAAAAATAAAATTTTGCAAGAGCCGGAAAAATCGAGGCCTAGCCTTGTTAAAATAATTAAATAAAATTAAAACGGCAAAATTTTGCAAAAAACGATAGCCCAATTCAAGCAAATAAAAAACGACCCACCCAAAATTGTGGGATGCGCACCATGGCTGCCTAGCAGCGCTAGAGGATGGGGATGTATGTGCTGGGTGCTAGCATGCATGCCTAGCAACGCATGCCAGGCTTGCTGGCACCAGCATTGTTGCGCATGCTTCGCATGCTAGCTGCTTGCTGGCGCTGGCAGGCGTATGGCTGGCTTGCTGGGTCTTGCTGCCTCGTTGCCCAGCAGCACGCACAAGCATGGCCAGCAGCCATCCACCACAGCACCATGCACAATGCAGCGCCCCTACGCCCAACCACACAGCAGCAACGGCAGCTCGAGGTGAAGCAACCTTGTGCGCACCATAGGCAGCCACATGTGGGCTGCTAGAGAAGCCCGGCTAGCCTTGGTGGCGCTTGGGTGTTTTTGCCTCAATTTGCGTGCTTTTCTCGGGATTTTAATCCCGTTATACGTGTGACTTAAATTAATTCTAAATTTATTTTAGGATCAATTTTGGGCAAACAAGTCCAACTTACTTAATTCAATTTTAATGGTGCACAAGCCTAAATTATTCAAGAGCCATTCTTTAAATCAATTTAGGTCTATCTTGATGCTTCAAAATTAAGGGGCTACTCTCATAATTAATTTAATCAAATGTAAATTAATAATGAGATTTGACAAAATTAAAGGGGTTGGAAAATTAAACCCTTTCATCCAATGAATAAATTTCCCAACAATAACTTGTGTAAAATTGAAAAATTAAATCTTCCAATATGGAGATTAATCAAAATACAATCACAAGTTTTGAACTTTAAGGACTTTAATCAACACAAAATGATTAAATCCAAAATTAGTTCAACATGGAATTTAGTACTCAAAGTTCCAACCAATTAAACAATTAAAGATTGGATCTTTGAAATATAAGGGGCTTCAAAAAATTGCAAGTTCACCATAAAATTTCACACTTGGAGCAATTTATTTGCAATAATGTGAAAAATTCAAGTTTATGCGAAAAATGAACGTACCAAATTAAGCACCAATTATGACTTCATAAACATGCTTAATGAGGTTTATAATTGCAGTAGATTAGGGATGCAACCATGCATTTAATCTACCTTCAACATGCAATAATTAATCAAGGTTAAAAGATTTAAAAAATTTCGTCTAAAAACAAAAAACCCCTCGAAAAACATGTTTCTGGGTGGATTTTGGCTTCTGGACAACCCTTAAAGAGTCAGAAACGATTTCGAACATCGATTCCACCCAAAAATCACTATTTTTCAGTCGAAATCTGTGTTCGTCAGCCAAAATTAGAAAATTACGAGATTAAAACTAATCAAAATGAGATTCTAATCCAATTAGAAAGCACTACCAGAATTTTAAATCCATTTTAAATCACTTTAATTAATTATTAGTTACAAAAATTAAAGTGAGAGCGGCTCCGATACAACTGTTGGGTTTCGTAGAGTCCGACTCTACGCGGAAGAGAAACTCGCCCAAGACCCGCCCACTAATTTAGGCAACTAAGCATGCAATCACTAATTAAACGACAAATTAAAGAGAGAAAGAAAAGACATTCTTACCCACGAAGGTCTCCGACGGCTCGTACCCACGAACCCGACCCGAACGGTCCTAGTCTCGAAAGTTAGTCGAGACCCGACCAATAAAAACTAGAGTTTTACGATCTTAAGGTTTTCTCACTTTTCTAAGGAGATGCCTTTTTAGTTCCACTCAAGTGTTCTTCCCAAATCCCAAAATCTTGGTATTTATAGGGAAATGAACCATGAACTCCCATTCTTGAATAATGTGGGAGATTCGCAATTTTCCCATTTTTATTTCAATTAAAAACAAAAACAAAATTACATTCAATCAATAAGTTACAAGTGGCAAGAGGAGGGGAGGGAGAAGGTGAGGACCACCAAGGGGGGACCAACCACCTTGCTCCCCAGGCATTTAATATGCCTTGGTCCCCTCTCCCAAAACCGGACCACCTAAGCCATGTGGCTGGCTGGCAGCCTGCCAAGGCTGCCACCTGGCGCATAGCACCAAGCCTGGGCAGCCTAGCCAGCCAGCCAGCCCACACGCACAGGCCGCAAGCACAAGCAGCAGCCCAGTGCATACGCGCTGCTAGCAAGCCACGCATGCCTGACGCTGATGCTAGACATGGCGTGGTTGTTGTCGCGCCATCGCTAGGCACAACACCCACAGCCCAGCATGGCGCTGCTTGTTGGGGGTGCTGCAATGCCTAGCATGCACACGCACAGCCTGCGATGGTGTGTGGTGCCTAGCACGCATACGCACACGCACAACTTGCGATGGTGCTGCGATGGCTAGCACGCACACACACACACGCACAACCATGTTTGCGATGGTGCGTGGTGCTGCGATGGCTAGCACGCACACGCACACACGCACAGCCATGCTTGCGATGGTGCGTGGTGCCTAGCACGCACACGCACAGCCTATGATGCCTAGCACGCACACGCATAGCTTGCGATGGTGCGTGGTGCCTAGCACGCACATGCACAGCCTGCGATGCCTAGCACGCACACGCACAGCCTGCGATGCCTAGCACGCACACGCACAGCCTGCGATGCCTAGCACGCACACGCACAGCTTGCGATGGTGCGTGGTGCCTAGCACGCACACGCACAGCCTACGATGGTGCGTGGTGCCTAGCACGCACACGCACAGCCTACGATGGTGCTGCGATGATGTGCGAGGCCCTAGGCTGCGATGCTAGCGAGGCACTAGGCCTTGCTGTGCGCCAACGCCTAGCAAGCCAGCAAGGCCTAGCCTTGCGATGGCTGCTAGGCTAGTTGAACGCTAGGCCCTAGCAAGCTAGCAAGGCCTAGCCTGCGATGGCTGCTAGGCTTGCGATGGCTTGTGCGCATGCTAGCTCAAGTTATCCTAGCCCTCGCATGGCTAGGCCAATGCGAGGCTACGACATGACTCGAACTTGTAACTTAATTGATTTTTCCGTCTTGTCGAATTCTAAATTCGATCCGACTTGCGACGCTCGGTTTCGACGCTCTAAGCTCGATATTCGATGTCTTTGTTCGTAAAACTCTGACGACTCATCAAATCAATCGGATTGATTTGTCGTCTCGGATCGGTTGTTCGATTGGGTTCGACCCAAAGGGTTCAGTCAATATTAAGCTGTAATATTAATTGTACATTAATATTACTAATCGGAAGCGGACTCCACCTAGGCATTCCGATCACTTGACCTTACTGAAGAATTAACTTTCTTATAATTCTGAACCCTCTATCGGAATAATACACTTGTTGGAAGGACACCATTCCTTTCACTTGGCAACTCCATCCGATAGGCCTGTTGATCGGCTATCTGCTCCTTGCAGCCAACTTATGAATGATACGCTAAGGGTAATACTTTACAACTCCCCAGTCCTATATCGGTTTTGTTTCTTCCCCTTTTACTTCTCTTATTTATGTAAGTTAATAAAATTGTTTTCATACACGAACTGTCAACTCGGCTGTGGAGGTCGTGCACATGTACAAATATTACCAAAGATATGCAGACCAAGCTGAGACTAAGGTTAAGAAGGCTGATGACGAGCGTAAGGCTGCTATTCTCGAGCTCGAGCAAAACAAGGCCTAGATGAAGCTTTCGGAAAAGCAAGTTTTTGATTATGCAGAACTGAAGAAAAAACTTTTGGATCAAAACAAGCTGACAACCAAAATTGCCGATCTAGAGAAAAGCCTGAAAGCGGAGAAAGACAGGCTGGCGAAAATCTTGGATGAAGCCCGCCGTGAGATCCCCGGTATCAGTCGTCGAGCCGTCAACCGCTTTCTGAAATCGGACTTATACCGAGACAAGCTCGTTGAACGTTATACCGACGGATGGGTGGCGGCGCATCGTTGTGTATGCAAGGACGAGAACTGGGATCAAGAGAAGTGGCCAGTTGTTGAGAGTGCCTACAATGATGACAAGCATCACTCTCCTACCATCTATGAAGAGAACTACTTTGCCGACCCTCCATCTTTTGAGATAATGACGAATGTGGATCCACGAGATATGCCTAACGAGAACTTTGATGACGCTCTTCTTGCTAGCCCTCAAAGCGAGAAAGGACCAGAGAAAGAGTCCGACAAGATAAAAGATTAATGGGGCGGGCAGTCATCACCAAATTCGTGATGTGGATCTTCATTTTCATGTAATCTCCGCTAAGCTTGACGAAGTTGTTTTTGTTGTTTTAAGACTAAGTTATCGACTGTATAAACAATTTAATGTTTGGATTTAGCCGTTCTGATCCTTGTGTTTTTTGGGTGATGGCTGTCGTTTTCTCTTCTTTTATTTTATTTTATTTTGTTTTATTTTGTTTTATTTTAAATGACTTTGACAACTTTTTAAGTTTCAACCGTCATGTATATATGAAGTCGTTACTGCTTTGACCTATTTGTCCATGTTATCTAAGCATTAATTATATAGCGTATTTTTAGCTTGTCAAATCTGTTAATTTGTTTAAGAAAGTGGAGCGCTTAAACATTGTTAGGTACCGGCTTTTACAAATTTACATTTTGAAAAACTCTTTTCAAAAGAATGTTTTATCGGTTAAACGTACTTTAAACCAGGTTCTCTGTGTTAGTATGCGCTTCGGTCCTTCGAGTAGTTTTAATTAAAACCTTCTCGAATACCTTTCGCAAAAACGGTTATCAACCACTATGGGTCTAAGTTATAGTACGATTTCACCGGTAGGATACTTGCAACCTTTTCAGGCCGAGTAAAGATAGTGGATCAGTCCATCATTTCAACTCTCCTATCAGATGCGTTTGTTATCTAACCTCTCTCCATACTTGAATGGGTGAGACAGCTAGCTAGGCTGTTTGCACATCCATATAAAAAAGGGGGGGTTCCCACACCTTTGATGTTGGGTCGTTAAGTTCATTTTCATTAACGGCTTCAGCCAAATACAAACATTTACAAAATACGATGACCCTTAGTCATACCGATAACATTATAATTAATGAACTAATGACAGCCGATATTAAACATAATATTTCTCAAGGACGCTTGCATTCTAGACATTCTTAAGGGGTAAACCCTCCAAATTTTTAACCGATATGACCCTTGCCTTATCGTTTCGTAAATCTAATATAACCTTCCCAATTTGCGGTAAGCTTGCCATCTGCATTTCCCTTACCGGTAGTTGTAGTTCTTCTTAAAACTAGATCGCCATCTTTAAGAGGCCGACAATTACCACGTTTATTGTAAGCACAATTCATCCTATTTTTGTAAGCTGCGAATTTAACGTCAGCCTTCAACCTTACCTCTGGCAAAAAATCTAATTGTTGTCGCAACAGAAGGTCGTTTTTCTCTTCACAATAATGCTGGATACGAAACGTTGGATGTCCGACTTCGCCTGGGCGCTTTTGAACCGAAAGCAAGGTTGAAAGGTGATTCTCCAATTGTTTCTTTTGTTGTCGTTCTATTGGCCCACAGTACTTCCGGTACCAAATTAGCCCATAGCCTCTTTGCGTCTTCGATTTTCTTTTTCAGCACACTAAGTATTTGCATATTTGCGGCCTCAACCTGACCATTTGACCGTGGATGGAAAACTACTGCGTAGGCAAACTTTACCTTGTATATGCTCAAGAAATTTTTGACTGGTCTGCAATCATATGGGAGCCGTGATCAAACACCATTGCCATCGGCAAACCAAACTGGGTGAATATGTTTTTCCAGATGAACTTTTTCACCTCATTTACCGTTATTTTCGCTACCGGTTCAACCTCTATCCATTTGGTGAAGTAATCTACTCCAACAATTCTGAACATTCTTCCCCCAGTAGCTGACGTAAAAAGGTCCGATAATATCCATTCCCCATTACGCAAAGGGCACCGGATTTAAGATGGGTGTTAAGTCGTTTGGCGGCTGGTTTATTGCCGGCCCAAACTTCTGGAACTTATCATACTTTTTCGCATAATCTAGCATGTCTGCGTTCATTGTCGGCCAATAGTAACCTCTCTTCATAGCTTCTAAATACATTGACCGACCACCCGCATGATTTTCGCATTCACCTTCGTGAATTTCTTCTATCAACCTTGCAGATTCAAAGGTCGTTATGCACCTTCGCAACGGTAATGAGAGACCTCTCTTATATAACCCTCCGCGAAACATAACGAACCAAATGCTAATCTTCTTCACTTTTTGGGCTTCAAGTTTATCAGCAGGGAGGGCACCATATAACTTGTAAGCCAGAATATCATCATACCACTCTCGGCCCCCGTCAATGCAGTTAACGTCCACATGAGTTGTATCATTGCTTTTGTGATCTAGGATCTCCACCATCACTGTTCGCTCCAGATCATTGAAACTTGAACTTGCCAATTTTGCCAAGACATCTACCTGCGCATTTTGGGTACGTGGGACCAGGTTGATTTCAAAGTGCTCTAACTTCGCCGTTATTTCCTTTAATTTGGCCAGGTAAGCAATCATTGTTTTCTCTCGGGCTTCATATTCGCCGCTATACTGACTTGCAACCAATTGTGAGTCCGCTGATAATTCAATCCGTTTTGCATTTGCCACTATGCATAACTGGACTCCAGCAATTGCTACTTCATACTCAGCTTCGTTAATGGAAGCTTTGAATTTGAAATTTATAGCGTATTCAAATACATCTCCTTGCGGGAAAGTCATTATAATACCGGCCCCTGAACCGGTTGAAGCTGCTGAACCGTCGACTGAGACCCTCCATGTACCGATATCTTCCTCTTCGTCTATGTAAGATGTTTCCACAATGAAGTCAGACAAAGTTTGTACCTTTATGGACACTCGCGGTTTGTAAACTAGATCATATTCCGACAACTCTATGGCCCATTTAAGCAGACGGCTGGATGTTTGCATTTTCTGAAGTGACTTTTCCAACGGCTGATTCGTTAGAATTTCAATTGTATGCGCATCAAAATACGCCCTCAACTTCCGCGTCGCTATCACCACTGCGTACGCAATCTTCTCTATCAACGGGTATCACCGTTCCGCAGGATTCAAAACATGACTCACGAAGTACATGGACATTTGTACCTTCTTTCGCTCTACTAGCAGCACCACCGCTACCGTTTTTGGAGATGCTGAGATTTACAACTGCAGCCTCTTTCCCTTCTCTAGCTTGGCTATTGTCGGTAGTGATCGGAGATGATTTTTTACCACCTCGAGTGCTTTAGCTTGTTCTTTTCCCCAGGCGAACGTTTTGTTCTGACGCAATACCACGAAAAAGGGTAATGCCTTGTCGGCAGATTTTCTAATGAATCTCGTCAATGCCACCATGTGACCTGTGAGTTTTTGTATACCTTTATCAACTTAGGTTGTGGCAAGCTAAGGACGGCATCAATCTTATCGGGATTTTCATTAATTCCCCTTTCACTAACCATAAAGCTTAGAAACTTTCCTGACTTAACCCCAAAAACACATTTTTCTGGATTTAGCTTTATTTGGTACTGTGGGAGAGTATCAAATGTTTCTCGAAAGTCAGCAATGTGATCTGTAGCTACTTGGATTTTCACGATTGAGTCATCCACGTATACTTCCACGTTTCTACTGTTTTGATTTTCAAACACTTTGTCGACCAACTTTTGATATGTCGCACCCGCATTTCGCAGCCCAAACGGCGTTGCTCTGTAACAATAAACTCTGGCATCTGTTATGAACGCGGCCTTGGTAGAGTCTAAGCTGACTTGATATGTCGGGTTCGTATAAGATGACTTGATGGTATCCAGAGAAAGCATCCATGAAACTCAACAAAGCGTGGCCTAAGGTTAAGCTACCAGCCTGTCTATCTTGGGTAATGGGTAACAGTGCTTTGGACAAGCCTTATACAGATTGGAAAAATCGACACACATCCTCCACTTCCCTAATGATTTCTTTACCATCACCACATTTGCTAACCACTCAGGATAAGTACAAGGTTCTATAAACCCTGTCGCCAACAACTTATTTACCTCAGCTTATATAGCTTCAATTTTCTCGGTCAAGAAGTTTCTTTTCTTCTGCCTTACTGGTCGCGCCTTTCTGCCCACATTGAGTTTGCGTATCATAACATTAGGATGTATCCTTGGAATTTCGTCAACCGAGAAAGCAAATACATCCGCATTCTCTCGTAGGAGATCAACTAGATGACATCGTAAATCAACATCCATGTCAGATCCAATTAACCCTTACTATTTGGCCTGGGACTCTTGGTTGCAATTCAACTTCAACGGTTTCTCCTCCCAGCAAGGGGAGAGGTACCAATACTGGTCGTGTATCAAAATTCTCCATAGACGGTTCATGTGTGGATGGGGTTCTTTCCCTTTTCTGATCCAAACCATCTATTAGCGGTTGTCGGCATGGTTGTTTCAGCGTAGTCACATAACATTATCTGACCATTGTCTGGCTTCCCCTAACACGTTTAAGGAAACCGGCATTCAATTTGTATATCATCGTCAAGTGGTATGTTGATACGATAGCCTGTACGTCATGAATCATTGGTCTACCAGAAATTTCGTCATTACATCTATTGTAGCAGCTCCCTCGCTGATACGAACCTGCAGCACAATGCTACCCTCGGGTCTGACAGTAGAGCCATTGAAGCCAATGACCGGGTATGGCACTTGTGTTAAATATTGCCTCCCAATCATCATGGCGTTAAAGGCTTTTGTGAACGATATATTTGCTAAACTTCCTCCGTCAACTTAAACTCGTTTGATCAGACTGCCATTTATAGCTAGTATGAGCACTAACGGGTCATCATGAGGAAACACGATGCCCTTGATATTAGCCTCCGAGAAGGACACTGAGGGAATGCTGGAGGGTCAAGGACGATCTTCTACACCCAAGGCATTCACCACGTGCCTGCGCTCCGACAAGCCTTTCTTGGCGCCACTGACGGATCCCCCGTGCACTGGCCCACCGGTAATAACATCAACCACTATACTGCGCCGTGATGGCACTTGCCCTTGCCTTGACATGTCATTCTACCGACTTGCCTCCGGTGCACGTCAATGATCCGGTTGCTGGTATTCGATCTGTCTTGTCGGAGGTTGTTGTTGCCGACTAGTATCCTGCTGGGTTCGGTACTGAGAGAAGTGCCCTTTCTGAATTAAATCCTCAATATTTACCTTCAGCTAAATGCAATCCTCTGTGTAGTGGCCGACATCTCTGTGGAACATGCAGTATTTCTTCATGTCTCAGCCCATGGCTTTCATTGGTGTCGGCCTAGTCCAATCTTCCCTTTGCTGATTTACGGAATAGATCGCCGCCCTTGGCGTGTTCAACTGCGTGTAATTGCTGTATCGGCCGAGGCCTTTTCCCGGCCTGCCTGCCCTTTATTGATTTTGCTGGACTGGTCTTCTTACTTCATGTGACGTATTGTCAACCATTCACTGACTTAACTTTGTCGGCACTGCTCTATTACTAGTTTTTAAGAGCTCTTCACTCTTAATATACTCATGTGCTTTGTTAAATGCTGCACCAAAGTTTGAGAAGGTTTTCCGGGCCATATATTTTTTGAAATCACAGTCATTCAGCCCATTTACAAGGGCCATCACGGCTATTTCTTGTTGCAACTTAGGAATTGTGTTTGCTTCGTTATTGAATCTCCTGATGAAGTCCCTTAGAGATTCATCCTTCAACTGTCATCATCTCCCTTGACGTTCTCTGCCTCGCACTGCTGCTTATATATTGGCCAGTGAACATCTCTACCAAAGTGTCAAAGCAATCAATCAAATCGGGCTCTAGATTCGAGAACCAATCTAGGGTTGCTCCCGTCAATGTTGTTGGAAAAACCTTACACCACATGGCATCCGTGTCGGTATACAACAACATATGGCTTTCAAATGCTGCCACGTACCTCTTAGGGTCACCCTTGCCGTCATATTTGCATGACGACATTTTATTTTTTTCCATTTGTTGATCCAGGATCTCCTGAATGAACGGAGAGACTCTCGACCTGACCACTGCTCTGGTCACATGCCTGTTTGGCCCACTACTAGCTTCTTGCCTATGAGACCCCAAATCCTCAATCCGTGTACTAGGTGGAGCCTGGCGCTCTCTTCCCGACGGTTCTGGCCATAACGGGGGTGATCCCTCTAGCGGTTGTCGCCGAGGTGGGGGTGCGGCCTGATTAAACCGACTCTCCATATTAACAAACACGGGCACTGATTGTGCTCTGTTTCCTCCTGCTCGGCCGGCAGCCGCTTCATCGACTTCCTTTCTTTTTCTGGACATAGCACGCATGACCCTTGCCGTCAGTTCCAACTCCTCAGGAGTGAACTCATCCATAGGATCTGGGGTTGTGGCACGAGAGACCGTTCTGATGTTATCAGCATATTTGCCGTATCATTGGGAATGAGGTGAGTTTCATCTTCCACAATGATCTCAGGTACATTGTTAATAGTTTTTTTTGCACCGGTATCGAGAATACATGTATCATAATTAGGTTACCAGTTTCTGGGATAGGCACTATGGTTTCATTGTTCCCCTCCATGACTGCTTAAGGTTCTTTGGACGATAGAAGGTATTACTATCCCCTCCTTCTAGCGCATATTGTTCCGGTGAGTTCCGATAACTTGAGTCTTGGGATCCGTAAAGGTTTAACGGCTAATAAAGTACTTGCACAGTCAATGCAAATTAGCTAACCCGGGGGATTATCCGGGGATAACCGCTCCGATGCTAAAGTCATTAATTTGATGAGAAGAATAGAGAAGAGATGAGAAAGTATTTAAGAGAGAGAGTGAAGAGTTAGAGAGATAAATATTGTACCTTAATAATGAATTATGCTTGGGTATTTATAAGAAAACAACCAAGCTAGTGTCACATGTCGACATAGATGGCAAGTTGAACAGGTGCCTACGTGGTCGGAAGCAGCTCCCCACGTGGCCGTGATGAAGGCCGTCATGGAGAGTAAGTCGATATGCGTAATAATGGAGAACTAACAGCGTGACGTATTTTAGTGGACAAATCCTAACGGTGTCGGCACTATCCCGTACAGTAGGTATTAGCTAGAAATTTGTATGGTTAAAATAAGGGCGCATAAGTGAAAGAAATGATGGATGCGTCTAAGGCACCACCAAGTTACGATAAAGGGGATAGATTTGAAAAGAAAATAGTGTGTGATCCGATCCGTCAATACTCGAGTTATTATTTTTACAAATATCAAAATGTGTGTATTATTAGAATTACAAAATATTTAATGTAAAATATGCTTTGTGTATATGTAATGAGAATTTGCAAATTATATAAGAAATTATGGAAATAAAACCCACGAGAATGAGAACCCTCCTTATAGAACTAAGTTAAACATACTCTCTCCATGTCAACTTTTCTATTTGAAATGTCCCAATTTACTTGCATTATTTAAGGAAATACAAGTTAATCTTTATGATTGACTTGTAAAGCATATATCTAGGGTTAAAGGGACATTTTCATGTCATTAAAAGGGGTAGCAAAGTAATTTCGTCATTGATGACCTGTATTTTCTCACACATAGGACAAGTGAAATGGTAGCAATACTGTATAGTAGTATATCAAACAGCGTTTGAGGTGATGTCAAGTTGTCAACGACACAAGTGAAGCAACACCCACCCCAAGTACATGACGCCACTACACCTCCATGATGCTGCGACCAAAACCACCACCAAAGCGAGCCCTTGTTGTCGGAAGCCCCTAGAAAGAAGGCGAGCAACCATTACACCGCATTTTGCCGGCAACCGCCTCATAAACCAACCCCAATGTCGAACTAATTTTGGCCAAATTCACCAATTTTGAGCAACTTTTGTTCAAAATAATGCATGAATTAAATTCTGGGTTAATTAATTACATTATAGTAAGTCACCCTTACCCTTTGGGGTTTACCATACCCTTAATTTCACCCTTTATTCATAGCGTTTTCGTTTAATTTGGCAGCGAAGCCGCCGAAGATGGTGGGTCGTCATGGTATCGTCGGTGGAAGGTGGATACGAGTATGATGATGGTGGAAATGGTGGTGTTGGTGGAAGGTGGGTGGAGATTATATTGGGGACGAAGGAAGCTTCAATGGAGAAACTTCAATGGTGTCGGTGCATTATACAAATGGTGGGTGGAGTACACAAACGGCGTTAGTGGAGTCAACAAACATTATTAACAGCTGTAAGTCATATGCTAAATAAAAAATATGAGCTGGCAAAATAGATTCATAAATATGAGCTCCCATTATTTCCTTTTTAAGACTTCTTTCTCTTTAATTGGCCGTCCCACACATACTCAACTATACTCATAATTTTTGTCCACTTTTTCACTTGCATAAAATACTACTCGTACGAAGTATGTAATAGGCAATAGGGCAATTAATTTGAGTTGGATACAGAAGTAAAATTAAGATGCCATTAGTTTTTCATTGTTATTATTTGTTACTCCATCCAACCCCCCCCCCCCCCCCTTTTTTTTTTTTTTTTTATATTTATCTTTGTATAAATTGTAAAACTCAAAGTGAGAATCAAAGAATTATAATGATCTGAGTATTCTTATAATCCATTATCTCAGAATTATTATATTGTTCATTGCACAATTTCCATGAATCCTGACCTAATCCTAAAAATAAGAAGGTGGTAATATCATTATGCTATTATTATTTTTATTTTATTTTTTTGACAAGAAGAAAAATGATTTCATTAATAACAGATAGTCAAACGACACTTATAAACAATTTTTAGAAAATCTAAAATTTCAATACAAGTACAAATCATTTTAGAACTAGTTACATCACAGATTTGATAAACGGTCGACTTAATAAAAAAAACTTCATTTGAAGCAATACAACTGGTGATCGAGTTAGCACTAATTCGGCTTGAGATCCATTGGTGAATAGTTGTTTGAGTGAAAACACTCATATGGTCTTCTAGATACTTCCGGACATTATGAAACCCTATATCTTCAATTTTCGACAGACGAACAAAACGAGAAATTAAACCTAATAGAATAATCACCATTTTAAAGATGAGATTCATTTATTGGAAGCAATTAAAAAGTTTTTGGGGCTTACCACTGGTAAAAATATCGGTGAAAACCCCTACAAAGATTCACAATTGAAACCAGAAGAAAAGAGATGAAAGAGAAAGAGAGAAAAGGAGAAAGGTGAAGGAAAACCTTAAAAAAACAAAATAAATCTAGCAATGGAGGCTAGAAAAACCCTCCCAAGGAAAAAACCCTAGAGGGAACCAGAAACACCCTTTGTTTCCCTAGTCTACGCCGTTACATTTTTGTTTTTTGTTTTTTGTTCATTTGGGGAATTCTGATTTAGAAAAGAAATACTTGTAGTAAAAGTTGCACTTTCTTTGTTTTTCAATTATTATGAAGTATACAACTTTGACCAATATTATATTAAATTATTCCTAAAAACAAAAAACAAAATTTGATATTTTGAAAATATAATCCAACAACATATCAACATATAATAAATAGGGAAAGTATAAAAAAAGACACATATTACCTCCGTTTCATATTATTTGCAACTTTGGGGTATTATTTGTGAGATATTAAATATTCTAAAGTTGCAAATAATATGAAACGGAGGTAGTATTACATAACATCCTTTGTTTGGTTTTTTTTTGTTTTTGTATCATATTAAATTAGATACTCCCTTCATTCCATAATACAAAGACAACTATGTAATTAAGACTTAGATTATTATCATAACTTTGATCATTAATATCTTTAATTATGTGTTAGTAAAATTAACAGAACTTGAAATTCCAATACAATATATTATGTTAAGATAAATTCAAGAACACCATACTTATTCATATTTTTATTGTACTCCATAATAATAATAGTAACAAAAATGGTCAAAGGTTTAAATAAAAATCAAAAAGAATTAATTATAATGGAACGGAGAGAGTACTAATAAAAGATAATATGCGAATAAATAATGCAGAATCAAACGGAGTATTATTTATTTATTTATTTTAAAGGCGCAGAGTATTATTTATTTGTGAAACGAATTATCAAAATTGGTGAATCAATAATGCAAAAGTCAAATGCATTAATAAAAGAATACAATAATTAAGGAGTATGTTGATAGATTTAGAATTTCTTGTCTAATTCTGTTAGTAACATTGGAAGATTAGAAAGTTACAATTGATTGCTGAAGATATTAATTAAGCAGGATAAGTTAGGTAGTCTTCTCTCACTAGTAGAAAAAAAGAAATAGGCAACCCCCCTATGGCAACGGTTCATGAAAGCCGTTGCCAACTTAAATGAGCGCCATTTTAAATTTCAGAGTTGGAAGCGGTTAACCGTTGCCAATTGAGTATTTGTTTTTTAAAAAAAAAAAAATAGTTAGTAACCGTTGCCAATTTAAAAAATAAAAAAATAATAAAATGTTAAGTGTTGGCAACGGTTAACCGTTGCCAATTTAAAAAAAAAAAAAACCGGGTATAGCTGCTTCATTCAATTCCAACGTCTCTTCATTCAATTCCTTCTTCTCTTCTCTGTTTTGTCCCTCTTCTCTTCGTCCCTCTTCATTGCTTCCCTCTTCTTGCTATTCCATTGGAGCACCCGACGCAGTTGCCGCCATACGCACCACCTAGTATCTTCAATTCCATACGCAGTTGCCGCCCTTCCATTGAAGCATCTTCGAGGTAAGCTACCTAAATTACTCCATTGAATTCCTTCACATTCATGCCTTTTTTTGAGGATTTGTTTTGCATTTTAGATAATGTAATCGGGGACCGATGAAGGGTGGGGGTGGAATCGGGGACCGGTGAAGGGTGGGGTGGAGAGTTCGGGCTGGTGGTGTGGTGTGTGGAAGTTTTGGCTTGGTGATGGGGGTTGGAAACGGTGGTCGAGAGGGGGAGGGGGTGGTTCTGGTGGTGGGGATAGGGAGAAGGGGGTGCAGGGTGCCGGAGTGGTTCATTGGTGGTGGGGATGGAGTATTGGTGGAGCAGTGGTGGTGTTTGGGGGAGGACAGAGAAAATTCCAGGTGTTCCTTCCCTGAAATTTCAAAAAAAAAAAAAAAGCATTTGGCCTCCATCCAATTTTTTTTTTTTCTTAAATAATTACATTACTTTAACTCCGGTGATGAATGTTATATGCATGTTGTGTGTTTGAATTTGATTTATATATATAATAGATGTAGCAATTATACATTATTCATAATATATTGCCATGTTTAGAGACAATTTACTTAATGGAGAAGGATCGTGGATGGATGTATGGTAGACGTGATACATTGGAATTCTTTAATGGGGTTCAAGAGTTTTGCGAGACGGCTTCATCTTATCAGCGAAGAATGGGTTTCGAGTACCTCTATTGTCCTTGTGTTGATTGTAATAATGTGAAGGTGGTCAATAGTGTTGATATCATTAGAGATCATGTAGTTTGTCGTGGGTTTATGGTTAAATATCATGTGTGGATTTGGCATGGTGAAGAAGGAGAGTACAGTGGGGATGTTATTGGGTATGATGTGCATGATGATAGAAGCAATGATATCCGTGTGGACGAGGAATACAAGAATGATGAACATATTGTTGATGATGGTGCTGAGGAGGGATTTGAGGATGATCATGTGGATGAGGTTGAGGATGAAGGTGTGGATGAGATGATGCGTGGTTTTGAAGGTGACGTGTTTGAGTCATTATCGGAGGCTTCTAAAAAGCCTTTGTATCCTGGGTGCCAAAAATACTCCAAACTAAGTGCCGTGCTAACGCTTTTTAACATTAAGTCGAAGCATGGGTGGACGGACAGTAGTTTTACTTCCTTGTTGAGCGTGTTAAGTGAGATGTTGCCCAATGGGAATGAAATTCCAAAGTCTTACTATTACGCTAAGAAGCTCATGTGTCCATTTGGTTTGGAGTATAAGAAGATACATGCATGTCCTAATGATTGTATTCTTTACCGAAATGAATATGAACAATTGGAGGAGTGTCCACGATGCAAGAAGTCGCGCTACAAGCGCAAGAGTTGCAATGCTGGTACGAAGGGACCTCCTGCTAAGGTGTTGTGGTATCTTCCCATAATTCCAAGGTTTAAGCGTCTGTTCTCTTTACCAAAAGACGCTAAAAACTAGAATTGGCATGCAGAGGGAAGAAAGAAAAACAGAATGCTGAAGCACCCAGCCGACTCCCCGCAATGGAAGAACCTTGATATGAAGTTTGGGGAATTTGGTGACGATGTCAGAAATTTAAGGCTTGGTTTGTGCACGGACGGGATGAATCCATTTGGCAGTCTTAGTACCCAGCACAGCACATGGCCGGTACTTTTAGTGATCTACAATTTTCCTCCTTGGTTGTGCATGAAACGGAAATATGTAATGCTTTCACTTTTGATATCGGGGCCAAGGCAACCTGGAAACGACATAGATGTGTATCTTGGGCCACTGGTTGATGATTTGAGAAAGATGTGGGACGAAAGGGTTTCCGTGTTTGATGCTCATAAGAATGAGATGTTCACACTGTGTGCAGCTCTTATGTGGACCGTTAATGATTTTCCTGCATATGGCAACTTGTCTGGGTATAAGAATAAAGGGAAAAAGGCATGTCCCATTTGTATTTATGATACGCCAAGCAGACGCCTTGATCATTCTTTCAAAGAGGTGTATTTGAGGACAAGAAGGTTGCTCAGGCGCGATCACCCGTACCGTCGGCAGAAAAAGGCTTTCGATGGGACAGTGGAAGAGGGGACTGCTCCTAGGCCACTAACTGGTGAGGAGGTTTACGCTCGGGTTAAGGGTGTACGAACAATATTTGGGAAATCTGAAAAAGCGGCGGAATCAGTTGCTCTCTTTAAAAAAGAATCAATCTTTTGGTTGCTCCCGTACTGGAAAGAACATGACGTTAGGCACTGTCTTGATGTAATGCATATAGAGAAGAATGTGTGTGACGCTCTTGTGGGAACGCTGATGAATATTCAAAACAAGACAAAGGACGGAAAGAGTGCACGTTTAGATTTGGAAAAGATGGGGGTGCGTCCAGAATTATGGGTTCAGCAAAGGTTTAGTAAGGGAAAGGAACAGGAAAAGGAAAAAGAAATGGGTTCGAAAAAGGGAAAGGAGAAGAGCAAGGGAAAGGGAAAGGCTGCGGATGCGTCGAAGACGAAAAATGAGGGAAAAGCCAAGGAGGGGAAGGCATACTTACCTCCGGCTTGCTACACATTGTCAAGGGTAGAAAAACGGATGTTTTGTGCATGTCTGTATGGCATTAAGGTTCCATCAGGGTACGCATCTAACATGAAAAGATTTGTATCCTTAAATGGAGAATTGAAGCTGACAAGTATGAAATCCCATGATTGTCATGTTCTGATGCAAGTTTTTCTACCAATTGCAATACGTGGTATTTTACCAAAGCACGTGAGGGAAGCTATTACAAGCCTCTGTTCGTTTTTCAATACAATATGTAGCAAAGTGCTTGATCCTTGTACACTTGATGCTTAACAGGCAGATGTGGTTGTGACTTTGTACAAATTTGAGATGTACTTCTCACCCTCGTTTTTCGACATAATGGTGCATTTGATTCTTCATTTGGTGCGTGAGATTAAGTTGTGCGGTCCAGTGTTCATGAGGTGGTGCTATCCTTTTGAAAGACACATGGGTACATTGCAAGATAAAGTTAGGAATCGGGCTCACCCGGAAGGAAGTATGATTCAAGGGACCGTGGCCGAGGAGATTGGTAATTTTGTGGCCGACTATATAGCCGTTGCTGAACCTATTGGCATTCCTACTTCTCGACATGAAGGGAGACTTGATGGTCATGGCACAATCGGGTCGAAACGAATGTCACCTGATCGAGAGAAGTTCTTACAAGCACACCTATATGTGTTGCACCATGTTGCAGATGTTCACCCATATTTAGACGAGCACATGGCTAGTTTGCGTGATGAGTTTCCGTCGAAAGGTGAAAGAGCACTGATGCAGTTGCACAATAAGAAATTTGTGAGTTGGTTTCGTGATCGAGTGATGGGTGGAATGGATGAGGGTGTCACACCTACAGTAAGGTGTCTTGCTTATGGTCCTAGGGATGATGTTCGCTCATTTGAGGGATATGACATAAATGGGTACACATTTTGGACTGAGCGTCAAGATTTGAAATCATCCTCGACCCAAAACAGTGGTGTAACGGTTGTGGCATCGTCAAGGGAGTTTGCAAGTGCTAAGGATAAATCACCCGTTGATGCAGAGTTGTCATACTACGGTCGAATTCAAGAAATATGGGAGCTTGATTATTGTGACTTCACGATTGCTCTTTTCCGGTGCAAGTGGGTTGATAATATCAGGCATAACGTCAAATTTGATGACTTTACTCTTGTAGATCTTGGCAACCTGAATGATAGTGCGGAACCATTCATCCTTGCATCTCAAGCTAAGCAGGTGTTTTACGTATCTGACCCTGCCGACTCAAAATGGTCTATTGTGCTAGCCGGCAAAAGAAGAATCCTTGGCGTTGGAGATGTCGAGGATGAGGAAGAATATGATGCCTTTGATGACTCGGCACCTTTCACTGTTCCTAGACTTGCTGTGCCAAATGAGATAGACGACCAAGCCAATTACATGAGATCAGACCACGATGAAGGAATATTAGATTGAGGTATTGTATATTTTCTGTTAGTTTGAATTGCAGGCGTAGAAAGAATAAAAAAATCACATTTTAGGTGAAAATGAATGAAATTGTTGAATTTCTTGCCCATTTTTCTTATATTCTTTATAATGAATAAAGTAACCTGCTTCACGATTTTCTATGTTTATTTGTATTATAATTCAGCAATTTATATATGATTATAAGTTTACCTTACAATTTAGCAGCTAATAACGTGTTATGTTTGTAATGACAGGTTTTAACATCTAATGGCGGACGATCAATACCGTGTTCGAGTTGAGGATGCTGAATCTAATGATGATGATTCATCTAATGATGGGGACCAACTGTATGATGTGAACAAGGAACCTGATATGGGTGAGGAGAAGATCAAGCGCAAGATGTATTGGAGAGAATGATAGATGAGTTTGAAATTGCAGCTGAGCAAGCGCCTCCAATCGATAATTTACTATACCCTAACTTATCAGAATAAATAAAAAAAGAAAATTTACTATCTATGAACGGATCAATATCTTGATGAGCTTGCACAAAATGGCCTAAAGAAGCTAAATAGTTTACGGCTCTATTACCCTCTCTATAAATGTGGCGCGAATCAACATAGGTGAAATTTCAAAGAATCAGCTCCTTGACGTCTTCCATCAGTAGCTGAATTTTCCACGGGCAATGAGCCTTTCACTGCAAAATATTAATAATTAGCAAATTTTCCCCTTCAATAAATACTTTTGAAATATTATGGGCCTGCGCCAAAAGAAGACCATTACAAAGGGTTGTAGCTTCTGCAATATGAGGAGTACTCATACCAATATTAAAAGAACGACTACAAACATTATTTCCTAAATGATCTCTTAGAACAATGCCAACCATCCCGAACAGAACCATCAAAATTTATTTTAATAACACCAGGGGGAGAGGGCAACCAAGAGACACGTATACTACTAGGGGTAGGATGAGAAGGAAGAGCGAGAGTAGGAGTATCCAAAGAGTCGAGACAAGAACGGAAACGTTATTCATGATAAATTTTTTGTGCACGAGAAAAAATGGTCATATGAGAAAAAGCAATTTCATCAAAAATCACTGAATTCCTAATTTTCTCCATACTCCACAAAGAAGTTATAACCTTTTTAGAGACATAGAAAAATTACCCTTTAAAACTTTAAAAAGAAAATAAATATCAGTAGCTAAAGGAACTCGACCAATCCAACGAATAGTAGCATTAGCATTCCAAAATTAAGAAGTATAGGAATAAGATAGAAAAAGATGATCTTATTACTTGTTGAAGGATATACTTTATGCCAAGAAATAATTATATAATGCTATTAGATTAGTTATGGGTCAATTTTCTATATAATTATTTAATTTGTTTTTCTTTTAGGTAGCCCCTAGTAAAGAAGTACCTACTGCCATCGTCGTCGTGTTGCAATAATTTTATTATTTGTTTATATATTTACCATTGACAATAATATTGATCATTGGACTTTTAATTGACGCGTTTAGCTGCCTCAATTGAAACACAAAACCCCAAAATAATTCTACTTATGATAAAGAAATAATGAAATGATGGAGAACATGGTTATGTTTATTTTTTCTACTTCTTTATTATTAATCACTTTTTAAAGGCTTTTATTATTCATATTTTTAAGTACGAGTCTAGGAATAGGAATGGCTTATTTACATATGATTTTATGGTTGTCATTTGAATATAACTTATTAATACTGAACAGCTCAGATTTTATAATTTTATAATTATTTTTTAAATAGTAATATTAATTATAAATCTTTAATTATTTTCTGAAAAAAGTTTAATTTTAATTTCTGATTGTTAATTTCAAAACTGAATTTCATGATGAATTAGAATTAATTTTAGCATAATTCATTATGAAAAAAAATTAAAATAACTAATTTTTAAAAATTGAAAATGAATTTCTAAAATATATAGGACAAATGAATTTCAATTAATTTTAACATTTAAAAATATAATTCAAAAATTATTAAATCACAATCTTCCAATTTTTAAAATGTGGTAGTCATTTTTTGAATGACTATTGTAGAATTTTCACTTGCCTAGTTCATTTTACGTGACTGTACAAGGCCTAAAAGCTGAATGAGACCTTAAATTATTCGTAATGTCTAAATTTTTGGTATAGGGCTTCCATAATAATAGAGACAGAGTCCTCGTAATGTTTAAGATGCCCTTATCGAGAGATACAACGAGAAGAATGCATTCATAATTGCTTTTCATTCGTTACTACTCGTAAATATCCATCTTCTATTACATTTTTTTTAGGGATTTTCCATCTGGTACCACTATATTTCTGCCTTTTCCGTATGGTATCCAAATATGTTTTTTCTTCCATTTGATACCACCCAAGATTATATTATTATGTCAACCCATCAAAACTCGAATCTTTTAATGTAAATAAATGTTTAATAATACCAAGTCAGGGCTAATTGTAAAAACGCAAACAAGTAAAAAAAAATTACGTTTAAAAACTTGAATTTGACAATTAATACTCCCGTCAATTTAACACTTCATCATGTATTATATTATTTATATCAACCAATCAAGCACTAAGTTTTTTACAACAAAAATCAACATAAGAATAACTCAAAGTCTAAGAAGATCGAAGAAAAGAATAAAGAGAAAAAGGATAAAGGCAAGACGTCAATATCTCGAGTTACCAGTTGTCACAAAACTCATCACATTTGTCTCGTACTATACAGTACATTGCTCAATGATTTTCTTGTTAACTTTAAAATTTTGACACTCTAAAAATCTTACTAATATAAGCGTTGCCTTCATCTAGATACTTCATGAATACCTTTAATTTATTCTCTTTTTTCCAATAATTAGATTTATTTTTATTAACAATATTTACGATTAGTATAAAAATAATGGTTAAAGTCATAAAAAGTATGTACTGTAAAGTTGAATTATGGGACATAATCAAAGATGGTTTTATAGACTTCACGAAGAAATCTAGAGGAATTATTGAAAATTCAGATCATAGGTATTTTTCTACGCTAGATTGAGAAAGTTATACGCATCCTCTTCAAAAAAATAAATAAATTGATAATTAAAGGTGATATACGTATAAAAATTGTATTAGAAATTTTCAAATTACATACTTGTATATTATTATAGCTATAATATTAGTGCAACTATTAGTCTATTGATTATGTTTAGTTCACCTTATTTTAAAACCTTGTTATTTATTATAGATTATAATATAAATAAAATAAAATAAAATAAAATAAAAAAGTTATGAACACGACGTATACATTACTATATTATGTGCGACTTGTTATTGTTATTGTTATCCCGTAATGAAATCATATGTTACACTAGGTAAGCATTATATTACGAGTCAACAAAATATATGTAAGGGGTCTTGAGCTAGCTAGTATTGGATACTCGTAATCCCGTATATTTTTTTTACCTGTAAACTAGTGTTGGATACTAGTAATCCTGTAAAATATAATATAATAAGACCCAGTTTATTATGTTTTTTACCTTATACATTAGTGTACATATATAGGGTTAAAAATTGGTCAAATCAAACAATTTGATTGAAAAAAACAAATTTGATCCGATCAAATGAGCAAATATACAGCAAACTAAACATATCCTTAGCGAGGCTTTGTAGTAAAAACTCCAAAATCAAAGGTGTTGCAACCATTATACTCCGTACATGGTTTTTAAATTTAAAAAAAAATGTTCTTCATTGTTCTTCATCCAAAATCAAAATTATTTTTGAAATTTTATCGATTTAATTCATCAATTCGTTCAATGATTTGATGTTAGTTTTCAATTGGTCTATTTCGTTCATTAATTCTTTCATATCGCTTCATTTTTTTCAATTTTCAATATTAGGGATTTGTTCTACAAATTTCAAGAACAATGAATTTTTAATCCTTGGTTAACTAAAAATAAGCCATATAGATCTTTGGATATTTCGTGGTGGCCAGCGTTACAGAGATTTGGTGAATTAAATCGTTAACCCAGTCGAAAAAACACCGTAATTGAAACCAAATCTTTGTAACGTCGACCACCACGAAATTTCAAAAATCCATTGTTCTTGAAATTTTTGAAGAACAAATCCCTAATCATCGAAAATTGAAAAAACTGAAACTATATGAATGAATTGTTGAACGAAATGGATCAGTTGAAAACTAAATTGGAATCATTGAACAAAAATTGATGAATTAAATCGACAAAATTTGAAAATAATTTTGATTTTGGATGAAGAACAATGAAGAATATTTTTTCCCGATTTTTTAAAAATCAAATTTTGATTTTTGGTAATTGATAATGAAAATAAAAAATGATTTCAGAAATTAAAATATCTAATTTTCAAAATTAATCAAATTAAAAAATGATTTAAATTAAATTTAGCATTAAAAAATAAATCAAAAATAATGATGATGTGTAAAATTTCAACCAATCATATTGCGCCACTTAGTTTAATGTGTGGTAGTCATTTTTGAAATGACCGCTGTAAAATCATCCATTATTTATAAGGTATAGACTCAAGCTTAGCGTATCAAAAGAAATAGTATATGTAGAAAATTTTACATTTAGATGTCATATAAATCAATCTCTCAAATGATATTTGAGAAAAGTAATTGAAATATTAATTGAGAAAATAATTAATTAACAAATGTAAATGTGAAACTTTCTTCGTACATTATTTAATAAATATACGTTATCATATGCGTTATATATATATATTTTTAAGGATAACCAGTAATTGGCTCAAGTTTTTATCAGGTATGTGAATGTATTGCTCCAATCTTAGGATACATTATTCCTTATTCAAGGAGTACATTATGCTTAGATGTTATTTTAAACAGTTGTTAAACATGTACTCATATTATATACTTCGATTGATTGATTAATACGGAATAATAAAACTATGAACAAATACTATATATTCCGTCGTTTGTCACTAATCCTATCTAGATCCCTAAATGTTGCACGTACAGATTGTTTGGTGTGTACTTGGTCTACTTGCATTGTGTCCAATTTTCATTTGTCTTCTATATATGTCTAATAAAGCTAGCCACTGTGTCGGTGTTTCTTGATTTTACATTTAAGAAAATAGACATTACGTACAAAGGGTAGTTTTAGGTAGAAAAGGAAGCAAACTAGAAGCAAAAAATCAAAGTAGAATGATCCATGCATGTGCATGGATTGTACTTAATATATGTCAACTCTGGAAAGTATATTACGTGAACGTGTTTTAGTTTCGACTTTTAAATTTATACCGTTTATGTTGACAATTTGGATGAGAAATGGAGAGTACATTAGTTATTAGTGTTGTACGAAGCTAGCCATGACCTATGTTATGTTTAGCCCATGACCTATGTTAATTGGTCTTTTAATTAGCCAAGATAGCCATTGCATCTATGATCGGTTTGCACCACCGGTCCAACGTTAGTTTCATAGGGAGTTCGACATAAGACTTTTACACTGCTAGGTATTGACCTTAAATGTTAGTTCCTCACTTCCTCTAATTTTCTAAAGCTCTAGTCAAAGACTTGTATACCCAATAGGCATCACAAAATTTATACGTACTTTGTCAAACACTTTTGTTTTAGTAATTAATTAGTGTTTTATTGATTTGGTCTAACAACAAAAAGCTGTCCAAAAGCTATTTTTGAACGGATCTTTATAGTAGTCCATAGGTCGAGTCAATGGAGATGAGTTGTCGTTTGTTAGAGACAAATGCTAGAACCCTAGTCATTGAAACCCATTAATTGCATTCTTAGCATATGTTATGGCATGTCCACATTCGATAAGTGCACTCTTTGAGCCTTAGCATATAATATATGACGAAAGGAAATAATGCTTGATTTTCCTCATTAGGTTTGTAAATTGTTATGTTGGCTATCTATTTTAAAAAAGAATAGACATTAATACGTTTTCACTAAATTAGGGGAAAAAACTTTTAAATTATTAGAATTTTACATGTCGGCTTCATTCACATGAGGTGAGAGGAAGCCTAATACATCTTTGCTATAGGGTGTGACGAGTCTGAGTCATTCTATGCTCCATAAGGTTTATTATATTACAACCTCTATCGCTATTTGTTTGCTCTATTAGACTTTTTACAATCTCCAACACGCGACTTAAAACGTAAATATCTCCATTTTCATATGCGCAAAAATTATAAAAACTTGATATTAATAAAGTACACAATGAGACGAATCTAACAAAATCCCACTTGACTATATTATCACTTATAAATTAGTGAGAATTTATGATCAAACGTTTTAAAGTTTGATCCCAATTTTTGTTATAGAAAAAACAAATAGAGATAGAGAAAGTATGACATTTAGAAAATATGTCAACGGAGATATATATTTGAGCATTTGGTAAAAGTATCTTACAATGCTATGATGTAATTATAAGCATTTTACTTATGATCGTTTTCACCATTGTCCTAACTATTGGTGATCTTTGCATCAAAAAAGAATAGAAAGTTTGATAAGACGAATTTCAATTTTCATTCTAAGCATATTTCTCACCCATCACCCACCAACTACCTTCTTCCATCTACTCAATATCCTCTAATCTTGGGTAGGAGAAACTCCAAGTGGACTAATGTGCCCCTCTCCTCGAAAAAATTAAATCCTTTCAAGCAACGAAAACTTCCTTTTAAGAGAACCGTCTCTAAAGCCAAACTCCCGACCCCTTTTTTCTCATTCCTCAAGATTGGAAGTGTCTCTAATTCCTTTTTGATTAGCATGTTGTTTGGGAACGAGATAAGGAAGAGGCATAAATGGAGAGTGAATTTTCTGCATGCTTTGGACACGAATTTGTATGATTAATTGAGAGCAGTATGTTGTCGGACTAGTTCTATTGTTTTCCTTTTTAAGAGCGAACAGGTCATGCTACTGCAGAATTCTCTTGTGTTTCTTTTGTTACCTCTGCTGAGGGGTCGGTGGCTCCCCCTATTGGGCCACCCGGTGTGAGATGAAGTTTGGATCATAGAACTGTAGGGGTCTTCGGCATGCGGACTCCCCTAAAGTTCCGTATATTAGCTCTTTAGTCCGCTCCTGTGGTTTAGATGTTATGTTTTTGATGGAAACTATGGTATCTGCAGATATTGTTGCAAAAAAGTTGTCTAGTGTTCCTTTTTCCAGATTTTGTGGTACAAATACAGTTGGTTTGAGTGGTGGTTTGTTTTTGTTGAGGTTTTCCCCGCTTCAGATAGTTCCTATTTTAATAACTTCAAATTTCATCTTCTGTAAAATACTTGTGGGCTCTGTAATAAAATATGTGGTGTTTATGTATGGAGCGTCCCATGTCGTTGATCGTCCTCAAATTTGGTCTGCCCTTTCGGATTTTTTGTGTTCAAATTCAAACTTGGTTTTACTAGGGGATTTTAACCAGGTGGAATTTTTAACGGATAAAGTGGGTGGCTCTACTTCTATACCTGGTCGTCATGAATTCATGGACTGGCACTTACAGTTGAGTTTATTGGAAGTCCTGTTTTCAGGGCCAGAGTTTACTTGGACAAATAATCGTTCTAATTTTGACTCAACTTTTGAGCGCCTAGATAAAGCTTGTGCGACCTCTTCTTGTTTTAGGAGTATCCAGATACAGTTGTACTACACCACCATATTCTGTTCTCGGATCATGCTGCTATTGTTCTTTCTGACTCGGCTGAGGATAATAAAGTTCATCGACCTTATAAGAAAATGGTGTTTATCGGTAAAGGACGTACACTCTATAGTTGACTCTGTAGTTTCAATGGTCGTCACTGGTTCTCTGATATTTTCTCTGTCTCGAAAATTATCTCTCATTAAAGAACTTCTGTTAGTTTGGTGCACCTCTCATAAACGATTGTGGGGTATTGATTGGAAGAATCTAGCTTTGTCTATTGGTCAGGCTGCCTCTTGTTTGCATACTCGAGTTGGTCGATGTCTGTTTCTCACTACGTGGGAGGAAAAGGTTGCAGAGGCTCAGGCTGCTTTTATGTTTTGGCGTCAGTGTGCGAAGGTTAATTAGGATGCAAATGGAGAGAGTCATTCTCATCTCCTTTTCTCTTTGGTTCAGTCTCGTCGCCATCGTAATAAGATTCACAATTTAAAGTCCTTAGACGGTTCTTGGTTAGCGGATCCTGTGGGTATTAAGTTAGTGGTGCTTTCGTTCTACAAGGATTTGTATACCGTCCAAGGGTCCTCTCCGGTGACACCCTCTTCTAGGTGGGATCAGATTCATCTACCTTCTCTTTCCTCAGAACAACAAAATAAGTTGTTATTCAGCTTTGGAAATTAAGGAGGCCATGTTTAGTATTGAGGATAATAAGACTCCAGGACCTGATGGTTTTTCTTCGGCTTTTTTCAAGATTCATTGACAGTTGGTCGGTTCTTTGGTGGTTGGAGCAGTTCAGTATTTTTTTACTCATGGCTATATGCAGAAGGAGTACTTTCTTAACTCTGCTTCCCAAGGTTCACAGTCCGGAGCTTGTTACGCAGTTTCGTCCTATTGGTCTTTGTAACGTTCTTTACAAGTGCATCGCCAAATGTATTACTGGTCAGCTCCGTCTTGACTTACCTTCTTTGGTTTCTGATTGCCAGAATGCATTTGTTCCAGGACGTCTTATGTCAGACAATGCTCTAATTGCCCATGAACTTCTCTCGTTCATGAATGTTTCTAGGGCTAGGAAACAGTTTTATGCTGCTTTGAAATTGGACATGAATAAGGCTTATGCTCGGGTTCGCTTGGATTTTTTACTTCATGTTTTAAAGGTCTTTGGCTTTCCTCCATACTGGATACATATTATACACCAGTGCGTCTCTACAGTCTCTTATTAGGTGTTGGTCAATGGGGATCTGTCTTCCACCTTTCTTACACAGTGTGGTCTTGGCAGGGTGATCCGCTTTCTTCGTACTTGTTTGTTCTCTGTATGGAAGTTCTTCTACCATGTTACGCAGTGCGGAGGAGCAGTCGTTACTCAGAGGCATTTGTATTTCGCGAGGAGCGCCTTCTATTTCACATTTGTTCTTTGTAGACGATTCCCTATTGTACTTCCAAGTGTCTCCATCTGCTTGTGATAATCTAATGGGCCTTCTTTTGGATTTTGTGGTATGTCTGGTCAGATGATCAATCTGCAGAAGTCCTTTGTTAAATTCAGTCAGAACACTCCTTCAGATTATTTGGCTTGTAGTTTGCCGCTTCAATGTAGGGATTCTTTGGATTCTTATTTGGGATTGCTCGTTGATTTGGGGATGAGTAAAGTTTCGGAGTTTTGTTTCCTGGTAGATAAAGTGTCAAAGCGTCATTCTGATTTCACTTCTCTTCGAATTTCTTCAGCTGCTAAGTTAGTGATTATCAATTCAGTTCTTGTTGCATCGTTCAATCATATTTTGTCCGTGTTTCAGATCCCCTCTTCGATTTGTCAACATGTTGATCGAATGCTTGCTCGTTTCTGGTGGCGTTCCTCATCTTCATCTCGGGGGATGACCCTTCGCTCTTCTTTTCTGCTTTATCTTCCTAAGGGCTTGGGCGGACTAGGGCTCCGTAGTAAGCAGAGCTTTAATTCTGCCCTGCTTGCCAGGCAGAGTTGGCTTATATATCGGCATCCTCAGCTCCTAGTTTCGCGTGTGTTATCGGCAAAGTATTCCTCCTGTAACACCCCAATAATTCTCTCTTAAACCTGTAAATACCTTTAATAAAATGCAAGAGAATAACCGACGTGTTGCCGCCACGTGTTCAAACGTTAAGTCTAATTCAGAATTTAGCAGCGGAAAAACTAACTCAGTTATAAATAAGTTTTAAAACCAACGAACAAAACCAAATTAAGTCTTACAAGTTGGAAACATTAAGGCCCTTATTCAAAACCCAATAAAATGAAGTATTAAATAAACCAAAGCAGAGTTTAAATTTCAAACTTATGAAAAGTAATAAACTGCAATCAATAACCAACTCTCCACTCAAAATCCCATCACCTTGATGCAAGTCCAAACTATGTAAACACTTGTGATAAGTCTGTTCCCTAATATTACAAGTGTAAAGATTGGATCATTACAGGGTCATCAAAAGGAGAAAAACATGACCAAGAAAGACACACAAATGCACGCAATCAGCAACGCTGAGTACATACAAGCTATGAAGTATAACAAAGAATTCCTAGCATGCTACTAATTATCAATCAACACACAACAGTTTAATTATTGACCCAAACACATGACTCAACTGTTAACATTACTAAGACTTCTCTAATTAGTACTGATTACTTCATTTCATTTTATTCATTGGATTAAGCAATAGACAAGGTTGTCTCCCCATGCTCCAATTTGGAACATCAATAAAAGAAAAACCCCATGCCTCCTTTCGGAAACATCAATAAACATCCAATGGCAGACGGGCACGACTCCGTGGCCATAGCTAGTATGAGATCTCATCTAACTCTTTATAGTTTTAAAAAGTATTTGAAAACAAAAGACTCGTAGATCAGACGGCCTCTAGAAAAGTGCACGGCTAATACCCTGTGTACCCCAACCCTTGTTTGTCATTATTCTAGATGTGCACAAATCTAGATTTTTATTCCTCATCCATCATGCACTTTACGTGAGTTATAGGTTTAAACTTGGTGGTGACTCATTTACAAAAGTAATACAACCAATCACGCATTAATCATTCAAGCAAGTTCAATTTCCAATTTAATTCTTGAATTAGTAGTGACAAACAACATTTAGTATTGAATTCTTTAAACTACCTCGGTGTATAAACACCTTAAGTGCATAAGGCACCTCAAATTCTCAACCTCGTCTTATAAGACTTCAATTCTTCCTTTACTCATTCCATTTCAATAATCATGAACAAATAATAATAATAATTCAATCCACATGCTCATGTATTTTTGCCTCCAAGTTCTTCTTGCAAGTTAATGCATATAAAATTACTTACAAGATAACTTAACATACATAAAGTGATAAATTATGCACATTCAAGCAATAATACCAAAGAGATTTATTACCAAACAATTTCAACCAAGCATAAGTTTCCTAATCATGATTCTAAGTTTTCCAAATCCTTAAACATGCTCCTAAAGTCAAGGTTTTTCGTATCCTTGTACGTATTTTGAGTAAACGAATTGGTTGGCCACTTTAGAAACTAGAAATCGTCTTCTACGAAGTCCTCTCTTAAACCAAACAACAATAATTCAATCAATACTCAAGCAATTAAATTTACAGCAATACTAACTTACTTTAAAACCTTCAAAATCCAATTAAACAACACTTTAAAACCTTCCCTTTTACTAAAATTAAAAGCTTATATATTGTTCTTAAAGTTTCCTACATAAACACCTTAAAATACATACTTATTCATTATAGCAAGTTTAGAGCTTTATAAAAATCTGAAAATTTAATTTATACATAAAATCTTAAAATTATAGTAATATTTGAAACCATCTACATTATAGATTAAGCTAGTAGGCTTTAAACCCAAAAATTCACCAATTCAATGTAATTAGAGGCTTCAAAATAATCAACAAAAATCTAAATATTAATTATAATCACCAAAAATAAAATTTTAACATAATACAATCACTATATATATAAATAACTTGACTCACACGTTTTTAAGCCCTAAAATCATGAAAATCAAGTATTAAACCCTTATTTTCTTGATTAAATAAATCTGAAATTTAAGTCACTAAATTAAACATAATAAAACTCATAAATTTGTAGCTTTTGCAATTCATATGCATAATCCAATCATAACAATAACAATTTAAGAACAAAAAATTTATAAATATTGAAACTTGAATCAATTTAACAAAAGAGAAATGAAGAAGGAAGGAGGAGGAAGAACGACGACCTGTTGTCGTGGGGTGATGCGGGTGCAACTGCGTTGGTCGGCGACGACACTGTGGGCAGCGGTGGCTGAGCAGCGACGAATTTTTTTTATTTTTTTTTATCGTGAAATCATGAAGCAGGAGAAGTGGGAAAACAGTAACAGGGGTTTTTACGTGAGGTGAGGGGAAAGGGTTTGTGGGTTTATAAGGATTAAGGAGTATGGGCTTAGGTGTTTAAGCTCTTTTTCTAATCCTAATAGGATTATGACTTATATTTGGGCCACAATATGTTGGGTTAGATGAAAATAGGCTCTATTCACTTAAAATTTGGCTACTATTATTATAACACTATTGTCAAACTATGGTTAGTATATAAGAAGAGGATTTTAATTTAAAATAGAGCTTATAAAGTTCAAATAAATTTTACATAAAATAATTTATATAATGAAATCGAAATAAAATATTTGTATAAATAATAAAGAAATATATTATAATTTACTCTAAAAATATGGGGATTACACCTCCCTTCAGTCTTTCCAGCCTAGTCGGGTTTTTTGGTCTTCGTGGGGCTGTCGAGGTCTTCTGGCTGGTATGTCCACTCTGGCTCAAGGGATTGCATGGAAAGTAGGTTCGGGGACTCAGGTTCGTCTCCTCGAGGATATATGGGCCGTTGGGGGGGGCTGTTTGCTTCAAATCTGGTCTGGATGAGTTGGATGTTTCGACTCATGTTTCTTCTATTATTGATCTGCGTTCATACATGTGGGATACTTCTAAGGTCCATCGGTTTTTCGACAATATTAAGGCTTCGCGTATTTTGTATGCCAACCGCCCTCAGAAACTGATGGATGATTTTGTTTAATGGAAATTTACACGTGATGGTCAGTTTTCCGCAAAATCGGCTTATGCATTGCTGATTCCCCAGTCCATGCACTACAAGAATGAATCTTATTTCCGACGGAAAAAATCCGTCGGAAATTAGAGGATTTCCGTCGGAAAGTCGTCGGAAAACGTCTGTCGGAAACACCCTCGTCGGAAATAAGGTCATTTCCGACGGAAATGCCAATTCCAATGCATTTTCCGACGGAAAAATTGCGTCGGAGAATGGTGGCTGGGGGCTGGAAAAGTCCGTCGGAAAGTAACGACGGAACAACAAATCCGTCGGAAAGTAAGACATTTCCGACGGAATAAATCCGCCGGAAAAGGTGGAAATTTCCGACGGAAATAATCCGCCGGAAATTTCCGACGGAACAATTCCGTCAGAAAATCCTTGCTATTCCGACGGATTTGTTCCGTCGGAAATTTCCGGCGGATTATTTCTGTCGGAACTTTCCACCTTTTCCGGCGGATTTATTCCGTCGGAAACGCTATTTAGTTTTTTTTTTCCTCTGTTTTGACCTGTTGTTCGCTATAGCAACCTGTTTAAAACATAATAAAATTTCATTTGAAAATAAAGCAAACTATCAACATAAATTAATAATCATAATTACTACATTCAGTTTGGATTAGTAACCTAAATTGCATCTCAAATTGTGTACAGTACGGGAAAAGAAACAGAAAGCTCCATGACGGGAAAAGAATCAGAGCCCCCAGAACCGGGGTTGTCGTCCCAAGGGTCTCGCGGCTGCGGCGGCATCTTGGAACATGTGAATGGAGTGTTGAGTCCGGTCATGCGACTCAACATCTCGTCCATCATCTCTTTGTTCCTCCGCTCCAGTTCCGCCATCTGAGCCTCGGCTTTAGCCTGTAACTGAGCCTCAAATCGAGCCTGTAACTGAGCCTCTAACTGAGCGTGTACCTGGGCCTGCACTCGAACCTCGATCTCAGCCACAACAGACGGCGGCGGCTGGTACTGCTGAGAGGACCCAGATCCTCGAGAATGGGATTGATAATACAACTCAGCACCTCGACCAAGCCCCCTTACTCGGCCTTTCTTGTTACGCCCGCCTGCTGCCTCCCAGTAGAGCTCATCTTGGCTTTTGGAAGACTCCTGACTGCTTGATTCCTCAACCATTTTCTGATATGTTTCCTGCATAACATTGACGAGATATATTAAGAAATAATGACGTTTGAAGAGAAAAAAGGCCAGCAATAAAGGGTTCTTATCAACAGAAAAATTGACGAGAAAAACGAACCTTAGAAGTGTTCTACCTTGCCTATTTTTCACATGAGTGTCAAACTAACCTATAACTTGCACTAACATACCAATATAGACTAGTTACAAGTGTTCATGCGTTGAAATCGAACCCTAAAAGCATTTCACTAAGTTTTGGGACGGTTATCGTGATTTTCAAGGGAAAATGGGCCAAAAGGGCCTCTACCTTGCCTATTTTTCACATTGAGTATCAAACTAACCTATAACTTGCACTAACATACCAATATAGCCTAGTTACAACTGTTCATGCGTTGAAAATGAACTCTAGATGCATTTCACTAGGTTTTGGGACGGTTATCGTGATTTTCAAGGGAAAAGGGGCCAAAAGGGCCTCTACCTTGCCTATTTTTCACATTGAGTATCAAACTAACCTATAACTTGCACTAAAATACCAATATAGCCTAGTTACAAGTGTTCATGCGTTGAAAACGAACCCTAGATGCATTTCACTAAGTTTTGGGACGGTTATCGTGATTTTCAAGGGAAAAGAGGCCAAAAGGGCCTCTACCTTGCCTATTTTTCACATTGAGTATCAAACTAACCTATACCTTGCACTAACATACCAATATAGACTAGTTACAAGTGTTCATGCGTTGAAATCGAACCCTAAAAGCATTTCACTAAGTTTTGGGACGGTTATCGTGATTTTCAAGGGAAAATGGGCCAAAAGGGCCTCTACCTTGCCTATTTTTCACATTGAGTATCAAACTAACCTATAACTTGCACTAACATACCAATATAGCCTAGTTACAACTGTTCATGCGTTGAAAACGAACTCTAGATGCATTTCACTAGGTTTTGGGACGGTTATCGTGATTTTCAAGGGAAAAGGGGCCAAAAGGGCCTCTACCTTGCCTATTTTTCACATTGAGTATCAAACTAACCTATAACTTGCACTAACATACCAATATAGCCTAGTTACAACTGTTCATGCGTTGAAAACGAACCCTATTTGGCGATGTCTATAGATGAAGGTGTGGTCGCAAACAATATTTGGCGATGTCTTTTCTGGCCGAAGGTGTGTCACAAGTTTGTCTTCTCACATCCATTACAGTGTGAAATATTTGATCAAAGAAGTTTTTTTCAATGTGCATGACATCTAAGTTGTTACGAATCAGCAAATGCTTCCAATACGGAAGCTCCCACAAGCAACTTCGCTTGAACCACCCTTTATTTTCCTTTTTCAACACTTGTAGTGATTCAGGCCCATCGGTGGCCCTCGGAAGGTCTTTCACACATTCCCAAAGTTCCACCCCTGACATGATGTGCGGCGGTGAGCCTTTTTCAACTCTGTTTTTGCAAAATGTTGTTTTACTTTTTCGGAAAGGATGATCTACAGGAAGAAATTGACGATGACAATCAAACCACGAAACTTTTCCCCCATGCTGCAACCAAAATGCCTTGCTTTTTTCCATGCAGTACGGGCATGCCTTCTTACCATCCGTAGACCATCCAGATAACATACCATATGCAGGGAAGTCACTAATGGTCCATAGGATGGCTGCTCTAAGGTTGAAGTTTTGTTTCTTTGATATATCATAAGTACTTGCGCCAACTTCCCACAACTGTTTCAGCTCTAGTATCAGTGGTTGCATGTACACATCTAAATTTCCCTTCGGGTTTTTGGGGCTAGGGACTATCAGTGACAAGAACATGAACTGTCTTTTCATACACATCGAGGGAGAAAAATTGTATGGGGTCAAAATCACGGGCCAACAAGAGTACTGACCCCCGAACTTACCATGAGGAGCAAAACCATCTGTACACAACCCTAGTCGAACATTCCGTGGATCCGAGGCAAACTCTAGGAAGCAGGTATCAAGCTGTCTCCAAGTTTCAGTGTCACTAGGGTGTGCCATCGTGCCTTTGACACGAGGATTATTTGCATGCCAACTCATTTCCTCTGAAAGGTTCTTCGTTGCAAACATCCTTTGCAACCTAGGTGTGATCGGGAAATAAAATAGCGCATTCTTCGGAACCAAGCTGCCTTTAAAAGTTCTATTATATCGATCACTTCCACACACTCTACAAGTAGGAAGTTCAGCATCCTCTTTCCAAAACAACATACAACCCTTGGGGAATTCATGAATCTTTTCATGCGGCAGCTCCAACCCCTTAACAACCATCTTAACATCGTAGAATGTCTCACCCAAACGGCTGCTGCCAGGGATCACTTCTGTCAACAATGAAACGAACCCATCGACACACCTGTGCGGCAAATTGTACTCACACTTTAAGCTAGTAATTCTTGCCGCCACCTCCAAAACCGACATCGAACTCCCTTCATACAATGGATGTTCAGACGCCTTCAACAAATCAAGAAAACGCTTTGCTTCAGCGTTAGGCTCCTCCTCTGCAGCTTCAGTACTCGATCGATCATAATTATGACCAACAACATCCATAACCATATCACGATATTCGTTTGACTGGCCTTCTACTGAGGATTCAGGTAACCCTTCCCCTTGACAAAGCCACTCCCAATAACGAGGAGTGAATCCCTTGCTGTACAAATGAATTCTTACTGTGTCCGGATCCTGAAAACGTCTGTTATTGCATTTAACACAAGGACACCTATATTCAATCTTTGCAGTCTCACGATGCTCTTCGCAAAACCGTATGAATTCCTCTACCCCTTTCAAGAACTCAGGCTTAATAGAACGCCCATCCAATCTATCATACATCCAGCTCCGCTCTCTTCGTTTCATGATTCTAACTTCAACGGGTATTATTCATTTCAAACATCTTTAGAAGATTGAAATACTAAACTAACATATATACATTATACTAAACTAAACTAACATACATACATACATTATACTAAACTAAAGTAACATATATTATACTAAACTAAACTAAACTAACATACATTATACTTAACTAAACTACACTAACATACATTATACTAAACGAAACTAAACTAAACTAACATACATACATTATGCCAAACTAAACTAACATACCTTATACTAAACTAAACTAAACTAACTAAACTAACATATACATTATATATACTAATAAACTTAACTAATTAAACTAACATATAAACATAATTAACATAATTCGTTAGGTTTTTCACATAATATATGTTATTGGTGATAAATTAAACTAATAAATTAACATATAAACTAAACTAATAAATCACTAAACCATTATACTAACATATAAACATAATTAACATATAAACTAAACTAATAAAACTAACATATAAACATAATTAACATAATAGTTAGGTTTTTCACATAATATATGTTATTGGTGATAAATTAAACTAATAAATTAACATATAAACTAAACTAATAAATCACTAAACCATTATACTAACATATAAACATAATTAACATATAAACTAAACTAAAACTAACATATAAACATAATTAACATAATAGTTAGGTTTTTCACATAATATATGTTATTGGTGATAAATTAAACTAATAAACTAACATATAAACTAAACTAATAAACTAAACCATTATACTAACATATAAACATAATTAACATATAAACTAAACTAATAAACATAATTTGAGTCGTTTTTCACATAATCTAACCTAATTTCACTTAAAAATTAACATGAATGGGCGTTTTTGAGCATCAAAACGAAGAACATCAATGAAAAACGAACCGGATTAAGTATGGGGTTATTGATATTAAAAATTAAACAAATAAATTAACATAAACATAAACATTAAAAACACTTACCGGATTGCTAATGGGTGTTGTTGATTTCGAGCTTGGAGCTAGTGGTAAGGGAGGTTGGGAGTGAAGGAGGAAGACGAAATGAGGAAAGGAATGAGGAAGACGAAAGACGAAAGAAGTGGGAAAAAGTTTCTGAGAAACCAAGGCGCGCTCAAAAAACTTTCCGACGGCTTTTTTCCGTCGGAAATTGGTATCCTATGCGCATAACCATTTTCCGACGGAATTTCCGACGGAATATTCCGTCGGAAATGTCATCCCAGGTTCAAACATTTTCCGACGGAAAAATACCGTCGGAAATATTAGTCTCCGACGGAATTTTTCCGTCGGAAAATGTCCGACGGAAATATCCCTCGGAAAATGCGTAATTCCGTCGGAAATTCATTAATTTTCCGACGAACTAATTTCCCTCGGAAAAACCACCTGTTTGCGACGGAATATTTCCGACGGACTTTTATTCCGCCGGAAATTTCCTTAGTTCTTGTAGTGATGGTGTCAGTGGCCAGTGATCCGGTTCCAACTTCGTGGTGGAAACGCTTTTGGGGATCAGAATGCCAATTATGTCCAAGTTGAGGATGTTTTCCTGAAAATTGATTTATGATGCTTTACCTCTCTCTGCTACTTTGCATTCTCGGGGACTTCATGTTAACCCCCTCTGTGTTCTTTGTCATGATCACTTGGAAACGACTTCACATATATTTTGGGATTGTTCATGTGTTTTTCATCTCTTGACCATTGGTCCTTGGGACTCTAGAGTACTTCTTTAACTGTATACTCGTTTACTCACTGGTTCACAATGTTGATTTCTGGTTATGGGAAGTCTCGTAATTGGCATAGTCTAGCCACTTTGGTCTCTCTTTTATGGGCTATTTGGCTTACTTGTAATCAAATTATTTTTAGACAGGCGGTCTGGTCTCCTGCTTCATTTCTTCATACTTCTGCAGAATGGGTTTCGCGTAGTTCGGAGGCTGCTACGATTTCTAGCTCTGTTTCGTCCTTCCGGTAACGTCAGTTTCCGTGTCCTCGTCCTATTACATATGGGTGTTTACATGGCTCGTATTCAGGTATTGCAGATTGTTGTATAGTCTTTGATGGTGCTTAGAATAGACGTGATCAGACTGCAGGGGCAGGTTGGATTTTTAGAGAGGAGCTTTCCCCTACTGTTTTGGTGGGTGTGCCCGTGCTTGTCGGTCTTCGTCAGCTTTACAATCGAAACTATAGGCTTGCTTATGGACTCTTCAGGCTGCTAGACGAAAAGGTTTTTTTAGTCCTTTACTCTTTATGGACAACACAATTCTAGTTTCCATGTTATGTCGTTCGTGTTCGGATGATATTTCTTGTGTTTGGTTGTTGGGGGCTATCCGAGATGTTCTATTACAATTTGATTCTTGTTGGATTCGTAAGGTTCCTCGTCTCTGGGTTACTTCAGCGCACTGGTTGGCTGTTCGGGCTCGTCAACGCCATTTTCTTTTCTAGTTGTTTTAATTGTTATTTGTTTTGGTTTTCTTATTTTTAGTTTCCTTTGTTGTTTTGTGTTTTCTTGCATTAGTTTGCTCTCATATTGTGCTTCTGTTTCGTTATATAAAATCTTTGTAAAAAAAATTATAAAAAAAAAAACTTTTAGTGATCTTTGTAATGTTTCTAATTGTTGTGATTTGCTATAAACATTCGCTCCTGGGATATCATGTCCAATATGATTGTTAGAGTACCAATTCAACCAAAAACTTAAGGTAATGGTTGAAGTCTAGGAATATGTTTTATACTTTATCACGCCCTCTCGCTTGAGAGCCCGTTGGGCTTGAAGTGTGTATACAGTATGGGCCCTCCTCATATACCTAGCTTAATATTCGACTTTGAAAGGAGGGGTGGATGAGATTCGAACCCGTAACATTTGTGTCACATTGGCTCTGATAGCATGATAGAGAAACTATTCAACTAAAAGGTTAAGGTAATGGTTGATGCCCAGGAATATGTTTTATACTCTATTAATAATCGATAAGCATGCAAAGCAATTTAATACAAGATAAAGAAAACTCTTATGAGTTTCTATTAACCGTATGAGTGCATCATCAGACATTGACGAGCGTCAATCAAATGCCGTTGTATGGACGAATTTAACTAATCCTTCAGCCCTTCTAATTCATGGCATGAGCAACGACGACCAATCAACTTAGTTAAAAAGATAAATCGTATATTACCACACCCTAACCTTTTTTTTTTATTTAACCATCTGTTTTTTCATAAAAACACAAAAGGTTAGATTTCGTCACCTTAACCAAATATTATCGATTTTTTTGCAAAACCTTGTTCTATTATGATTTTTGGGGTCATTTTAGCTATTGGGATCAATTTGAGGTTAAAGCACCCAAATAAGTATTGGAAATGCTTCATTTTGTGTCACACTAACCGAGGTAGTTCTTAGCATGCAAAATGAGGCATTTCAAATACTTCCTCCATTATATTTTTTTAGTTGCATCACTTTGTAAATCGCAAACTGAAAGAACCCATATATAAGATAATACTTAGGAGAGAGAAAGAGAGAGAATTTATATATTAACTAAAAATAAAAGTGATGCGTGTAACTAATTTGAAACTTTCGTTTTAGAAAAGTGGTGTAACTAAAAATAAACGGAGTAAGTAAATTTTTTTCAATTTTGACCTCAAATCGAATCCAAAGGGACAAAATAACCCAAAACCATAATATAGCAAGCTTTGGCACGAAAATATATGTATTTATTTTTAAAAAATAAAACTTATTATTAAGAGAAGGTCAAACCGTAAATCTAACATTTTGCAATTTTGTGGTTGGTTAAATATAATAAACAAAATAATGAGATTAAATGTGTTTTGAGAAGTGTTAAAATACAATTTTTGACATTAAATTAGAAAAAAAAAAGTAAATCATTCAACTTTTACATATTTTGAGGAGTAAAAAAGGAAATGATTTGAAAAGAAACATATAAATATTGTTTAAATAAGCATTTAATGGATTGCAAATCTAGAAGCATAACTATACAAAATAATTAGTTTCCTATAAATTAGAGATAAGTGTAAGAGAATAATAATCGGACGTTTTACCAAATTGAGCTTTAAACGGAAACTATTTACGAAAATGGTTGCGTGGCAAAACTATTTACCAAACTAAGCTTCCAGCATAAAACGCTGTCCGAGACAGCGTTTTATGCTCTGGTACTTTTTTTAAAAAATATTCAGTTGCATGCAGGCTCCATTTCTGCCCTGCAGACAGCACCCCCAGCCTTCAAACAGCCACCACCACAACCACCACCAACCCCTACCGTCCCACCACCGTCGACCACCACCTCCCGCCACTTTCGACCACCCTTACGCATTTTAAAACAGTCCAACTACTCCCCGCAACAGTACAACCACCCTCACCACCAACCCCTACCGTCCCACCACTGTCGACCACCACCTACCACCACCTTCTGGGAGTTCCGTCCACCTTAAGCACTTCAGAAAACTCCAAACACCCCAACAACAGTCCAACCACCATGAACCACCAAATTAACCACCACGACCCTTGAATGATCTATTTTGACTAACATAAGTCCGATTTAGACAAATAAGGAACTAAACTTCAAAGCACACACGGAGTCATTCAAAAAACATTTATTATATTAATTTCATAAGTGTTATGTACATCATTCCACAAAATAACAGGCAATACAACAGATAATACTAGCCCGACTCATTTATTCGGGGTAAAGGTTCTGCCTCCTGTGTGTCGGCCCTCCGTCTGACACGTCGCCGCCTGTAATGAGTAATGGTGGTGAATGGATCTCGGGGCGGTGGGGGAGTCAGCTGGCTGGACGAGGGGTCCTCTTGGGTACCAGAGGGCGCAGTACTGTGGATGTTGTAATCCTCTGCGTGTCTGGGTGACGTAGGATCACATCCACCGCTGCTCTGGCCGAGCTCGAACTGTGAGTGGCCATCATGACCGTCCCGCCGGTGGACGAGATGAGCGTGACCATATCTCTGTAAGGTAGCGACGCCCATATCTCGCACCTGCTCGACCTGGGCTCTAGTAGGTCCGCATTCAAGGGAGACTGACAGTGCATCAACCATCGCCACCATATCCGCCGCCTGCAGTAATCATCGATCAGTCAGATCTATGGTATACAAATTTGAAAATTGATGAAAATGAGTAGAATAAAAATAACTCACATATCCGCTAATGATGTCATATGCTGGATGGTAATGTGTGGATGGTGGTGCGTAGCTGGGGTTGATGAAACGTCGTGTGATACGCCTGTACCACACCATGTACGGATCGTCAGGATCCATGACGCCCTGCATCAGATCACCTCCAACGACGAACAATTTCATGAACAATTTCATCAATAATTATCAACAACTTCAACAATTTCATGAACAATTTCATCACCAATGTACCACATCACCATCAATAATTATCAACAATGTACCACATTTTCATTAATAATTAGCAACAATTTGATACAATTTACATGAATTAAAAACAATTAAGAGCAATTACACTCGATTGAATTAAGGGTTTACCACGAAATTGAGTGAGTGAGTGAGAGAGAGAGGGCAACGGCTGAACGTGGTGGCGGCGGCTACTGTGGTGGCGGCAGCTACTGTGGTGGTGGTTTGAGGGAAGCGGTTCACGGTGTGAGTTTGAGGGAGTTTGAGTCGCGATTTGAGGGAGTTTGAGGGAGAGAAGAGGTTCGTTGTTTTTTGTTTTTTGGGGACTGATATGCTGGAATATACCAGCAATGAAACGTTGTCCCAGACAGCGTTTCATTTTTTAAAAAAAAAAACGCATAAAACGCTGTCTCGGACAGCGTTTTATGCGAATTGATTTTTTTTCTTTTAAAAATCAGAAAGTAATAATTTTAAAAAAAAAAATACAAAAGGTAAAAACGCTGTCCGAGACAGCGTTTTACCAACTGAATATTTTTAAAAAAAATACCAGAGCATAAAACGCTGTCCGAGACAGCGTTTTATGCTTGAAGCTTAGTTTGGTAAATAGTTTTGCCACGCAACCAGTTTCGTAAATATTTTTCGTTTAAAGCTTGATTTGGTAAAACGTTCATAATAATCACTTTTACTTATCACCAACCTATGCTATGATTTTTTAGTCGATCCATATCCATAAAGTTACAAGTATTTGAGGATCAAGGGCTTTCGAATTACTTGGGTTGTCCCCCTAGACTTTCATGCATAAACCCGACACCGCTCTTAGCCGCTTAAATACGATAAGTTGAATAGACAAATCCTGAATCAAAATTTATATCATGATAGCATGTCTATTTATTCGGTCAAAGTCTCCACGGCCTTTTCACGCCCTGAGGTGTATATCTATCTGCATAAATAATTAATGTTTTAGTGTCTTAAACACGTTTTACCTCAGCGCATTGAAATGTAAATTTAATTTTTGTTACATTTTTTTATTTTATTTTTTTATTTTTTAGAGATACAACCATTTTTCATTGATTTCAAATTTTCCTACTCTTTATTAGTTTTTTTAACTTCTCTTGTCTCATTTACGTCTTTTGTCAATCAGCTATGCTATAAAAAATTTACTATTTTTTTCACTCAAATCGTTTAATTACTATAATTATTATTTACCTACTACAAGAACTGGTTGTTCATTCAATTATACTTTCAAGAAAAAGGGCAAATCGAATGAACAAGATAGAATTGTTAGGGTTGTGAGTTCGTAGCAGAAGTAAAAATAATAAGTATTAATAAGAATAAAAAATAAATAAAGAAACGTAATAAAGATGGACACACAATTTTTAGCGTGGAAAAAATCCTCACATAGAGGTTAAATATTAACGAAAAGCACCCAAAATATTCACTGAGGAAAATTATAGGAGAGTACAAAAACCAATATAACTCTAATCTAGAAGATAAACTTTTGAAAGTGTATTACAAAAGAGAATAGTTGATTAGTAGTATACGAAGGTCAGTACGTATGTAGGAAGGCAGAAGCTTGTGTATGAGCGTTACTTCTTGTGGGTATACTTTGGTTGAATACCCATGAACAATAATTATAACTGAAGATGGAGGTTGAAAGATATGTCTAGAACATTCCAGAACTTTCTTGATCATTCTTGATGTCATAATGTTCTAGAATTTTTAGGAACTATATGTTCAAATTGTTTTCAATTTCAAGATTTACATTCAAGGAACTTGCACTAACCATGCTATACCCGTCTGGAAGTTTCTAAAATACGTACAAACACTCCACCAAGACGATGGGCCTTGGGCCATACCCAACGGGATCATATTGAAGAACATGGAACAAGTTATTACAATCAATTTACTCAATGCCACATGAACATGAATTCCTAATTCTCGGATTTTGATGGACTATTGTAGTCTATCTCTTTATAAAACAGACAAGATTTTGTATTTTTATATTGTCTTAAACTGCTAATATCAGTGCAGTTCAACATTGAATATTGACTTTGTGGTTAATTAAGAATTTTGTAGACAGAAATGAGCCAATGAGTTGCCCACTACTTCACCTACTAAGTTTGATATAAATATGTGGGCCTATATTGCATCTATTCCTTAGATATCATTCCATTTATGTACGATCATTAATATTAATAATAATAATAAAAATAAAAATTCATGTCAAAAAAAAAATAATGATAAAATTAAAATTAATTTCAAAACATCACAAATTCTTATTTGTGGCTAGCCACAAGATGTGGTCGATCACTTCATATATAAGAAAATAATTAAGTGATAGGAATTACAACGATGATCAAATGGAGTTACCTTGACGGATAATTTAATGGGTTACCGTAATGGGAAAATGGGGTTACATTTATAAAGAATAAGGGTTACTCGAATGAACAAATGAATTTACTTTTTTTTAAAAATAAATAAATAAAAATTAACTAGGGATTCCAGCTCGCGCGATGCGCGTGGTATAGCGAGCCCTTTATGAAAATTATTTCCGATGGCCTTTATGCCCTATTCCTTTTTGCATGATATTTTATTATAGCTATTTGCATACAGACGATGAATGTATTGGATGATGTGTACCTGTACAATGTACGAAACTTTAGTAGAGCTACTTTGATTTAGCGGGAGAACAATAAAAATATCGAGTTCTAGAAATATAAATGTCTAAATGTTAAGTACTTATTGAGATGAAATTGAATAAATTAAACAAGACATCACACGTTTTTTTAAAACAAAATCACAACATTATATACTCTGTAATTTTTGCACTCCATATATAATAAAACTAATTTAGAATACTTTGTATTAAATAGTAGGAGTATTTAAATTCCAAATAGGTAAAATAAAAAGAAACGGAGTAAAAGATGGCTTTAAATATTGAAATAATCACAACTTTTTATTTACAAATAATTAATCAATTTAGGGGATTCAAGAGACAATTTTATGGTTTTTGAAATTAAATAGGGGCAAATATATAAAAGAACATTTTTAAGGATATAAAAATCCATGCACTATTCATAAGAGTTTCGTTAAACTTTTTATAAGGTAGGGATTGATGTTAGTCATATAGTAAATTGGGGTTAGCAAATTAAAGTTATCCCTATAAATAATTGAGGTTACTTATATTAATAAATAATGAATAATAAATCATGAATAATGACGATTATAAATAAACTTAATTGAGCGTGAAGGTGGTAGAAATATTACTCGTAATCAAGTTAAGTAGAACAAAAGAGGATAAAAAAAATAATAAAAATAAATAAATAAATAAATAAAAAGTAGGTGTTTAATTAGTTTTCCTAAAATAATTTATTCAATTTAATTGATTATGATTAAGAGCCATATGAATAAGCCCTGTAAATTTGTATTACTCTTTTCTATTTTGTAGATGCATCACTTTAGGAATCACGGATTTTTAAGACAATTTTAGAGAGAAAGGAAAAATGGAACTCATGTGATAATAGAGAGATAGCTAGAGAGAATTTATTAACTAAGAAGGAATATGATGCAAAGATTAAAACTTGCATGTATAAAAAGTTATGCATTTAAAAACAACAGAAAAAATATTATTTATTTGCACTGTATATCCAAAGTTTTACACCTTAACAGTAAGGATCGAGAGCAATATATATCATGCATTTTGCGCCTATTCTATCTAAATCAAATTAAGTACTAAATCTATTTTTTATTATTTATAACAAAGGTAATTATTTGTAAGACATAAAATTTTTCCTTTTTACAAATAATAAAAAACAGAGGTAGTATGTCAATCTTTTAAATATTATCCCAATCAAAAGAAACTAAATAATTATGTGATCCGTGTTTAGCGCCTAGAAAACGTAAGCCATCAAAGTGGTGGACATAATAATAGGTGTCATTATCCGAATATGTACTCCCTAGAAAGAAAGATAGAAGGGCTTAATATCCCAACATAGTTTAGTCATAATCATTTTACTTAAACCTTCTTTTTCTTTTTCTTTTTTATTTTATTTTATTTTATTTTAATTATTATACCGAGCTGAATCCCTTTTAAACCTAAATGCTATAAGCTAGCCCTGAAAACTAAGACTATATTCATTAAAACTAGTTGTAGCAAATAACTTTTATCTGTCGAGGAGTGAAAGACAGTTTGTAGGTTGTAGCTATCAAACTAGTAGTGATCCACTAGTATAAAAAACCTCATTTATAACGCCCTATTAGTAACTGACACAAATTATGTGAGTTACTATAAAGAGTATTTGTAACTGACGTAGCTAGTGCAAGTTACAAATAAATTAGTATTAGTAACTGCCATAATCAAGGTTAGTTACAATTATCAGGTCAAAGATAAGCTGACTAGGCATTAATAATGGGCATAGAAAAAGCCAGTTACAAATAGTTGGTCAAACTTTGTTGACCTTGTTAATTGTAATGGGCTTTAGTAAGGCAAGTTACTAATGCTAACACACGCCCAATCCCAAGTACTCCGTATCAGTTTACTCTCTTCCTCCCTTAATCCCTTATCAAACACGCACCTTGGCCTTATTCTTTCACTCAAACACTGCGCGCACCTCTGAAGTTCCTTCGAAGCTTGTCCATGGCAAACAATATGTAGGATCGAAGGATCAGTAAGGTCTGCTCAATCCATCTATTTTATTTTTTTTATTTGATTTTTAATCGATTATTTGTAATAAACTAAAAAGATGAAACTAATTAATTTCCCTTTATTTGCTGCTGCACTACTACAATTCTCAATGGAGATTTTAGCGAGCCATAGCTTCTCCTCCATAACTTGCGATTCTCCTTACAATCGTTCAATCGGCTTAAAGTGGTTCTATTTATGCGTAATATGTGAATTTTCGAATTAGGGTTCATGTAATTATCCCTTTTACTTACTCATAAAAACTAGAATTCGAATTGAATGTTGTTGTTTGATTAATTTCAATTCAAAATGGATGATTAAAAACCAAGAAGATTAGGTTCATGAATAACTTCGAAATAATTAAAAATCAAAATTAGTAATTTTCATTGATTGCATTTGTTTGTTCTGTAATTAGATTACATGATGTTGAAACTAACAATTTAAAATTAATTAAGAAACAAAAGTGGTGATTGCTACATATGTTCAGCTATTGTGTTTGTTTAAGTGATTGGCTATGTCATGCAGTTTTCGGGTTGGCGTTTAGTAGAATGTGCTTGAGCAATTGTGTTTGTTGACCATGCTTGGTCTTAAATAGATATCAGTTGTTATGCCTATTCTTCCAATTCTATCAGTGTCTTCCCTATAAATGAGTTAAGAATAAGAGATTCTCCACTCTATGGGGAATTCTTTATATTATCTCTAATTGTAGATAACATTGGTGATATTGGTGGGGATGGCCATGCCTATTAGCTTCTCATCCAGCTTCTTTGTGGCTTCTCTGTTGAACTCAATGTATTAAAATATATCCAGAAAAAAGAGATAATTAACTAACATACATGCTCCAAACTCTGCTACTGCTACTATGCATCGATCTACTTACTACACCATCCACTGACTGCGTCTAAATTTAAACCTAAGTTTGCATTGCATATAATATTTGATCTAGCGTATTGATGATTAGTTTACGAACATGCATATTTAGTATACGTCCGAGTGTGTTTAAAATTATGTTCATGATACATATTATCTACTTTACACAACTACATGAGTACGACATACTCATTCTTTTGATGTTTGTTGATGAACCTTGTATACTTTTATGGGTTTTGAAATGACATTCTAAAACATTAGTTTTAGATACACCCAAGTGTAAAATAGATGCAAAATTGTATAGACTTGCATTCTTGATCATAATTGTAAAGTGGATTGAGATACCAATGTGGGACGACTTTTATCTTGTACTTTTACATAAATGGTACCATTGTAAAAAACAAGTTGCTTAATTTGTTAGACATGAAGAAAAAAAAAATAAAAAATAAAGAACTTCTTAGGTGTCTCTTGGTAGTCTTTATTTTTGGAGTGGTAATTTGTCACAACTCAGATTGTCCTTGCATAATTAGGAAAAGTTACTACTGAATTAGTAGGTGTTAGGTAATTATCTCTTTTTTTTTTTTGATATATTTTAAGACTTTGGAGCATGCATGTATCCACAAAATTCCCGTTTTTGCTAGACTTGATAAGGAAAAAGCAATTTATTTTACCCGTTCAAGACTTGGATTTAAAAGAACTATTGGAGAAATCACACTAGCTTAATCAATCTAGTGAATGTCATGAGATATGTTCAAGTATGATGAGCCAGTATTCTAATTAATTTTTTGTCATGTAGTTGATGTAAAATCGAACTGCAGTTTATCTAATCTGTTAGCACACTTTCTCAGAATAAACTTCTTAATTAGTGTGCCTGTTGTCGATGTTAAAGCGTCAATTTGGATGTAGAGTTTGCTGGAATTGCTGTTTGGATACTGCATTAGGTCAGCTAACCTCTTACTCAATCTCTGATTCTTAAGCTATTTTTAGAAAAGGTCTGTGTGTGAATGCTGGATTAGTTATTGAGCATTTGCAATTTCACTTCATAATAAACCTGATTACATACTAGCTATTGTAGTCTATCAGGTTTGGCACATTTCTAGTTTGTCGAGCTATAGCAAACGGGTCATTTGCTGAACTTGATTCATTCATAGTTTGTCGAGCTATAGCAAACGGGTCATCCCTTTAATTCCTAAATCTGGCTAGCTTGTTATAAATGACGTTTACTAGCTGATTTGTAGTCTATTAGAGTACTATTTTATGGATCAGCTTCTAGCAAAATTCGAGCAAATTACACATCAAAAAGCTGAAATTAAAGCCCTAAAGGCTAAAACTAATCAAGTCAATCAGTCATCCTAAAGAACAATTTGCTAATTTCAATTTGCTTTGATACATCCACGACAAAAATAAAGGAAACCCTAACCCCAAAATTGTATTCAAAACCGGCCAAATTAGACCACAACAAGTAATTAATCAGCCCTAAAAACAACATTCACGTAACTATCAAATTAAAGGGAAAAAAAAAAACACGAAATCAAATGGAGCAAAACAATTGACAAAGCAAAACATTGGCTCTAATTGCATAAAAAGATAAAAAAAAAAATCATAATCATATAGCAAATTTACTTACTTCATTCAACAATTAAACCTTAAACAAAAAAAGTACCTTAGACTGGATGGTTTATGAACGGTGAACGACTTCTTAGTCTCTAGGGCTCAGATTGAAGAATTTTGAGGGAAATGCTGAAATGAAATGAATTGCGAAAAAAAAAATGATGACTGAAATTGTGAATGAATTGCAAAAGAAAAAATGTAAAAAATGAAAGCCTAGCTGGTGAAATGGCAAATTGGGTTTTTCATTTTGGAAAAGGGTATTTCAGTCTTTTTATTATTTTAGTATCATTAATTCTTTTCTACATTTAGGTTATTTTGTATTGCATTTACTACTTATGTTTAACATAGTGTTTATAAGTACTAAACTCGATTTTGTTGCTCGAGAAAGAAAAAAGTTATTAGCCTAATTTGATAATTAAATCAAATTTTCTGGTTAATAAAAATAAAAAGCCCATGTTATAAAATGCCCCATTTATTTATGAAATGCTGAATATTATACCAGTTATGAAAGATCAAGATTCACTAACAGAACGAATGAAAGCAAATAAGTTTATGGAGCGGTTCAATGCGATAGCAAATATGGATTGTTATATAAACTCAGCGTTCTGCTCATCGCGCAGAAACCATGTCTTTATGTCCTTTCAAAATGAGTACGTCGTAATCAATTATGATCCTGAATCACCGACAAAGGATCGGCTAGTCCATGGTCCTCTCATGATTTGCGACGGTTTCCCGAACCTTTACGCTACTTCATTTAATGAAATAGGTATAAGGCTTACTTTTGGTTGTCATAATGTGAATGAAGCGTTTTTGTTTTCATTCAATGAGTGCACGAAAATAAAGTATTCACCGGAAACCTTTACTGGAGAAGTGATAAAAGAACAAAGACGCTATTCGGAGATGTTTCCTTGTCCACAAGGGATAAAGTTTGGGACCCTTTTTTCACAGCGGCATTTGAATCCACTGTTATTAATGAAGCTTACATTTTTTACATTTTCAACTATTCAACTATTCCAAGAACGAACTCATTGCCACTGGTCTCATAACAGAGGCGTTTCCTTGTCTGCGCGAAACCATCTTTACAAAAGACATTGAAGCTGCCTTTGCCTCGCATAAGCGTTATCAAGCTTACATTTTCAAAGGTAATTCTTATGTGCTCATTTAATATAGCTCGGACAATGCTGATGATAGTAGTATAATCTTCGGACCTGAGGAAGTTGTTCCCAACAACTGGCCTTCTTTAAGCGACTTTGTACCTTACAAAGGTCTGGGAGTTGACTCTGTAGAGCCTAGAACGTGGACTGCACTTTGGGGGTCATAGGGTTACATTCGAGCCCTGCTTGGGGGCGAGGTCTCTCAGGAGATACACGATAAGTATTGGAGTTTGAAGGGTTCGTTGTGATTACGTTACTATCAAACCTTTCCTATATAGAAGGTAATGCATCTAAAAGAAAAAGAAAGAAGTATAAGTAATCGGCACGGGAACGGCACGACACGGGTGGGCGGCACGACGTTTGGCCCGCAGGCACGACACGAGGCACGGCCCATGCTCTATATAATTATTTATATACTATTAACTATATAAATTATATTATTACATACTATTAATTATAGCTAGTTTTTGTATTATTGCACCCTATATAATAAAATAAGCTATAAAGTTAATTATTCATCAATTATTGTACGGTTTTATCATTATAAATTATTGTATTATCGATTTATCGCACCGACTTATAATAAAATTAAATAAGTTATTCATCAATTTTTGTGTTATCGCACTCGTAAATTTTTAAATTATGTGCATTGTTACTTTTTGCTAAATAATAATAAATATGTATAATAATAACATAAATAATAAAGAGTAAAAGAACTATAATAAATTAATAATAAAAAGCACATTAACAATATAATAATACAAAAACATAAACATAAATTAATAAAATTATTTAAATATACTTATTTTACAAGTTGTTTAAAAAAGATATATATCGATTTTTTTTTTAAAATAAAATAAAAAATTAAGTTCGGCCCGCTGCCCGGCACGACACGACAGGCACATGGGCCGTGTCGTACCGTGGGCTGGGGTGTGCCAAAATGTGGCACAGCACTGCACGAGCCACCACCGGGCACGGCCAGGCACGGTGCCCACCTCTACGCATGGTACACTTGGAAGAACATTACCTATAAATAAAAAAAACATAACTTATAAATAAAAGAACATTACATATAAATATATTCTTTAAACTTATATAATAATAGGCATATAAAAAAATCTTAGTTATAATAATTTATTATACATTACAAACGAACATAGAGTACATCATATTTTCTGAAAAAAACATTACATATAAATAAAAAAAATTAAATTTGTCCCAATATTCTTTTATTTATATGTAATGTACTCCCGGAAATCGTAGTTATAATATTTTATTATACATTACAAAAGAATATAGAGATATCATGTTTTCTGAAAACGAACATTACATATAAAATAAATAACATTACATATAAATAAAATAACATTAAATCTATCTCAATATTCTTTTATTTATATGTAATGTACTTTCAGGTTTACCATACGCATGATACACCCGCCTGTACCAATCAACGATTGTTATTTATTTGCACTGCTTCTCCAAAGTTTATACCTTAACGGTAGGGATCATATCGATAGCAACGTAGATCAGCATTTTGCGTCCTTCTATCTAAGTCAAATTAAATGATCAATCCTATTATATATTATCCCGATCAAAAGAAACAAAATTATTATCCTGCTCGTGTTTAGCGCCTACAAAACGTAAGCCGTAAAAGTGGTGGACTGCAGACCTGGCAAACGGGTCAATCGGTCGGGTTGGGTCGCTATTGGATTAGCAAATATTTGGATCGGGTTCCGATCGTGTCAGGTTAATTCAGATTTCGGGTCAACAATTCGAGTTAAGTTTGGGTAAGGTCAAGTTCGGTTCTAGTCGTGTCAGTTCAGGTCGAGTTAATTTTCAAGCCTAGTTTTCGGATCGGCTAAGTTCGGATCATGTAAGTTCGGATCGGGTTGCCAAAAATAAATTCACTTACAAAAATTGTGGGAAAATTCCCTCTTATTTCAATAATAGTAGTAACTTTTACATAATAATTAGAAACTAAAGTAAATTTCTGTAAATAACACCTAAAAAACAAAACGTGAGTACCTATCAGGTCGCATCCGGTCGGGTCATTTCGAGCCGGGTCACTTCGATCGGATCATTCGAGTTCATTTCGAGTCGGGTCAACTTCGGGTTTCAGGTCCGGTCACGTTCTGGTCAACTCCACTTCATATCGTGTTCTGATTAGTTCGGGTTCGAGTCATTTTCGGGTCAATAATTTTGAGTCAATTTTCAGATCACAGGTCGATCATTCGAGTTGGGTCAGAATTGCCAGATCTAGTGGACATACATCGCAATAGGTGTCATTATCCGAATATGATTACACCCTAGAAAGAAAGATAGAAGGGCTTAATATCCCATCATAGTTTACTCATAATCATTTTACTTAAGGATCCTTGATCGGATAACCTCTACAACACTAACAAAATAACTCTCACTATGGCTAGCCACACGGTGTGGCCAACCACATATAAGAATTTGTGACATTTTATTGATTATTGATTAAAAGAATTATTAATTTAAAGTTGTTACTGTTCTATTTTTTAGGTTGTTTAAGTTGTATATTCTCTCTATGTTTTTTTTTTTTTTTTTTAATTATCTTATTATTTTGTAAAGGAAAAAAAAAATAGCGGGAATTTTTTTTATTTGGACACAACACATATACTTTGGGAATAATTATAATGATTACTTTAGTATATTGTATTTATTGATTGATTCAATTGTCCTCAACTCTCTACTGAGTACTGATAACCTGACGTCAATGTTACAAATATTTACCAATTATTTTGGCTTTGTTTGCTATAACTCTATAAGGCCTATAATGGATTGTGGTCAACTGGCCCCTTATACGTTTTTTGGGCCGGATTTATGGAAAGATTCACCAAGCCCAAAATTTTTAAAATGCATGCTCCCTTTCGTTTTTGAAAGATGTACCCATTTACTATAATCTCGAAAAAATAGTCTTAGATTTGATCACGAATTTATACTAATATGGGGAAAAAATGCAATGTCATACAGAGTCTTGTTAGAATAGTCTCCACGTATAATTCCCAAAAAGTATATTATATTTTATTTTTATTAATGGTATTGATGATTAAAAGGTACATCCAAAATATAAAAAAGATAGGTACCATTGAAGAAAACAAAGGAATTATAATAGATGCTAAGGAGTACGATGGAGTAACCAAATGAGTATGTACGGAGGAGAGATCTAAAAATAAAAATTAAAAAAATACCAATGGTCTCTTTGATCCTATTTGTTCTATCCACTTTGACTTGTTTTATCTAAAAATGGAAAAATGGGAAGAACAAAAATGATAAGGGGAAAAAAATAAATAAAATTGTTAATAATGTCAGTTATGATCCCTTTATTTCATTAATTGAAGGCACCTAGCCTTAATTAATATGATAGGAAGGGCAGTTACAGACTTACAGTGAATCTGATTAAGGTTTGAATCGAAAATAATGACGGAATGATCCGAGCAAATAATTGATTTAAGAGTAAGATTATTACAAGATAGCATTAATCATGTACTCTGTAAGTACAAATTTAACACGTTAGGATTAGCTTTTGAACATATACGTCGATATTATAGTTTAAGATCAAACAATTTTATCTTCAAGGTTAGATCTGTAAACCTCAATTAAATTATAAATTTGTGAATGTAGCTATGTCTAGATCACAGCACACATCAAAGTTGCACTAGATATCAAAAATTGTACACATTCATTCTAATGTTTACTTGTCATATTCCTCTTGGCAGATTCTATACAACTCAGCTTACACTTGTAAAGAAGTGACGTGTTTACGATAGAAGCAAAAAATTGCTGAATTTGGTGATAAAATTTTGGACCACTCAACTTAAGAAGATTATAAAATTGACAATTTGACATATCCAATTAAAGTGGTAAATCTCGATTTGTATAGCACGTTAACTAGGCCACTCAAACTCCATTATTGTAGTAACGAATATGAACTTTTACCATGTTTTGTGTTTATTTGCTTAGTTTTTTACTCAATTAAAGAAGGTGCTTCCCAAACTCATTGATACTAAAGCGGATGCATGACAATTACATTCTTTTTACTTGTAATTTAATTTCTCAAATTATCTTGTTGTTAAAGTACAGCATGCATATTCACAGTTTTAGTAGGCGTATGTGTATGTGCTTGCTCACTGGAGGATTAAAAAAAGGTGTATCAAAATTTTAAAAGTCAAAATAAAGAAAATTAAATTATTATGAGGAAGTATAACATGAGTGAAACATAATTGACCTAATAGATAGGTAGCAAAAGAAACAATCAAACAAATGATCATATTATATAGATTGAATTATGTCACTTGATGTCCAACTTGATAAGATTTTACTCAAAGCTAGTGTAATTTGGTTTGAACTTGTGAAATTTTATATCTTAGATTCATGCTAGCAAATTAAACATTAAAATTAATTAAATTTATGTGTGTAATAAAATTAATTCTAATTAGGACTAAATAATTGAATTTAAGAGTTAGATAATCTTACATGTTCACCATCCAAAATACCAGTAAAATTTCAATTATGATAATGTAAGAAAGAAAAATTAATTAAAAAAAAAAAAGGATTCATTCATCAATTTCATACTTAGGGTCAACTGTCTTTCATGCAACCACCCGAGAGACCTAAAACTAGTTACTAGCTAAGAACGAAGCGTTTGTATAAACTAACATTGGCATCAAATTATAATTGTATTGAATCAAATATGACTTAAGTTACGCGTAACCCTACCATAATCTGAGGCTCTATTTTTATGAGTTTCTAAGCAAAGCATATTTGAGCAGAGCAGAGTAGGTGTTAGCAGATCGAGCAGAGTAGAACATGTGTTAGCAAAGAGCAGAGTAGGGATGTCAATGGGGCGGGGCGGGGCGAGGCAGATGTTGGCTTTCCCATTCCCATCCCCACCTAACATTGTCATCCCCATCCCCATCATATCCTTGCGGCGAGTCCAAAATTCATCTTCATCCCCGCCCCGATGGATACAATTCCAAACCCATCCCCGCCCCACCCCCCAATTGGATATCCACCCACCTAATACCCACCTAAAACCGGCCTAATCCCCGCCTCTCAAATACAACAATACTACATAACATAGATTACAATAAAAAAAAATTAATCATTGTTAATGCTACACTTTTTTATTTTTAAATATTAGTATAAAACAATGTATGATATTTACTACTTTATTTTAAATAGTTTTTTTTAACGTAAAATAGTACAAAAGTATACAATTTTAATATAGATGTGGATATGGGCGGGGTGAGGACGGGACGGGTACAAAGTGGGGCGAGGCGGGGATGGGGCGGGAACAACGTAAACTCCACCACTGACCCATCACCCATGGCGAGTATGGTTTTTATTCCCATCCCCGCCCACCACCCATCAAATCGGGACGTGAGGCGAGGATGGGACGGGTCTCCTACTTGACCCGCCCCACTAACATCCCTAAGCAGAGCATATTATTAATACTAAATAGAGCAGAGCAAACCACAACAGCTCAAAAGAACAGGGCTTTTAGAGATATAGCAAAGCAACCCACATAGTTTTTTACTCATTATTTGGAACAATTCATGAATCTATGAATTCGATTATTAGAATGCTTTTATTAACTTGATTTTTTTATTTTTTTTTTTTTTTTTGGCAAAATGGATAGTTTTGGGTAAAAGAGATGGCAAATCTTAGCTTTTCTATTTGTTTGGAATGAAAGGACGACAGAATCGTGACAATAAGTTTCACTGATAGTAGGAAACTCTTAGCATGAAGGGTAAGATGAATTCTTATTTGCATCATTTATAGAATGAATTTAGGTTCTGATTTTATGAAGTTGCATTCTCATGTATCAAGTTAGCTAGATATGCTAATTGTATCTTAGAAGGATTTTTCGTCTATTCTCTTAAGGGCAATTTTGTGTAATTTTCGATATATACGAGTGTTGGAATAAAAAATCCACTCTCACGTAAGGAATATATTTTTTTAGCTCCAAGACAATAGCTAGCATTCAGTAATAGTATACTAATGTATGCATGGCACAATGATCAAACCGAAAAACATAAAGTTAACTAGAGTGTTATGTAACGAGTAACTGAGAACAAGGAGACGGAATACAAAGTGTATGGAAAGAATATGGTGACAAAAGAGAAAATGTTCTCACAAATATTTAGCAAATGGACATGGAAAATATTAAGGTGAAAAGAATGGAATCCATGTGCATGTCGAAGGTGTACCTACACGTATAATAGTATTATATTTTACGGACTATATGCAGACTTCATTCCGAGTTAGGGATGGCAGTGGGTCGGGTCAAATGGGAGACCCGCCCCCTGAGGCGGGGATGTAGAGAGGTTTGGTGCGGGTGATAGGGCAGGGATGGGTTTTAGTGTATCCACCATGGGTGGTAGGGCGGGTATGGATTTTTTAGTATACCCGCCCCATCCCCTCCTCGCACCATCACCCGCCTAATACTACTTTTTGTAAAGGTTGAAACAACCCAGCTTAGCGAATCTAGATACGATAATAATTTAATAAACATAAAATATAAAATTAATAACATTAACGTCGTATGAATTTCGCCAATTAAGTGGATGAAAAAAGAGGTTTGTTAGAAATGATAATTCTTTATATTATTGTCATATAATAAGGCATTATGGTCGCGGGTATGAGGCGGGTATGGGGCAGGTTTGAGGTGGGTATGGATATCTAAATAGGTAATGGGGCGGGAATGGGTATTAACTTGTACTCAATGGGGCGGGTATGGATGTGGATATTGTACCCGCCATGGGTGATGGGGCGGGGATGGGTATAAGATTTTTAGGCGGGTATGAGTGTGGAGGTATCATTCTCCGCATCCGACCCGCCCCATTGCCATCCTTATTCTAAGTTAAGTGGTTCATTTGTGTGATTGTGTCATTGTGTGTGATAATCCGTAACAATAATGTTACTACCTACAGCTAGGGGTGTACACCGGTCCAAAACCGGACCGGACCTGGACCGGACCTGTTTGGACCGGGGACCTGAATTGGGTAATTATGAGGACCGAGGACCGGACCTGAATTAACAGGTCCGGTTCCGGGCCAGACCTGAAAAATCAGGTCCGGTCCGGGTTTGGACCTGAATGGACCTGTTTTGTGTCTTTTTCGTTTTTTTTTTTTTTTTAATACAAAACCTGTTGGACCTGCATATGGACCTGTTTTGTGATTTTTAGACCTGTTGCATAATTTAATAATTACATACAAACCAAAATTATCAATTACAAAACTACATAAAGTCTATAAAGTCCCGTTTCTCAAACACCAAAAATACAAATGAGTCCACCGAAAATACAAATAAGTCCACGAAAACTCAGTTTCAATTTTTCAGAGTTTGGTTTTCTTCTTTTTTTTTTTTTTTTTTTTTAATTACGATTTTCCCGGGTTTCAGGTCCGGACCTGAAAACCCCGGGTTTGGACCGGGTCCGGACCGGGACCGGAAACCTGGATTTTTAAGAACCGGGACCGGACCTGAATCAACAGGTCCGGGTCAGGTCCGGTCCGGTTCAGGTCGGTTCAGATCCGGTTTCAGGTCCGGACCAATTTTTGTACACCCCTACCTACAGCCGTTGGACACCCTCATTTTGTGTCCTCTTTGTAGCGAAAAGATGGTATGTACTATGTACTGTGTCTTACGCTACATTTCTAGTCTAAGATAATGCTATCTGCATTAATTAGAGTAATTAAGAAAAATGATGCAATTGTAATACTAAGCCAGAAAGGGGGACCAGATCATCATGATTTATGATACTCTAATACTCTAAACACCAAAACGTAATAAATAAATAAATAATAAAAATAAATTATACTCACAATTTCACTTAGCTTTTCAAATTTAGATATGATATATATTGAGCAACCTAAATCCAATTTGAACATTCATGTTAGTGAAATTCATGAATCTTTTTATCAGTTTAAATCATGTATACTATTTATGTACGAATTATAGTGTTACTGGTTACGGATAACCGATCCAATAACAATATTGATTCGATTACCCAACCCAATCGAAACCGACATTGAGTAATAATCTTTTGTCTATTAAAAATTATTGTCGATAGCTAATTATCCCTACCTCTCTTGACTTGCGCATAGAACCCATGATGGTGGTCGATTAACAAGCTTGGTCTATACCTAACACTTTGCATCTTACGCATATTATGGCAATAATTGTTTCAAACCACGTGATCGATGTAGCTTTGGCCATAGTAGGACAGTAGGACTGTAGGAGCAGCAACATATATTAGTTGACAATGGATTTATTTTTTATTTTTTATTTTTTATGGTGATGAATATAGAAATAATGGGGCTATTAAATATAGGAAAAATTACACTTTAATAATTTCAATTATGAGCGATTTAGTTTCTAATAATCCTAACTAAATTTATTTTTTAATAATCCTAACTATTAGGTCAGTTTGCCACTAACAGTCCCAACCGGTCATCAATCTAGTATAACAAGTTGCTTTGACACGTGACATCACGTGAGTGATTCAATAAAAAAATTAAAAAACTGAAGAAAAAAAAAACCGTCTCCTCCCTACCAGCCACCTCCACCCACCAAGCTAGCCCAGCCGGATTCCACCATCACCTCGCCGGAAACCTCCCCTTTCCCCTTCCACTCCACTGAAAACAACCACCTTCCCCAGCCCCGCCCCCGGAACTGCCCCCTCCCTTCCCCCCACCCCCGAAACTGCCTTAAACTAACCCCCAGCCATCCGCGAAACCACCACCCTCCCACCTGCTTGCCCCGCTCGCAAAACCACCTCAATCTCCCTCCTTTTCCGCCTAGCTGTGCTCGCAAAATCACCCCAACCTCACTCCTTATCTTCTTTTCCGCCTAGATTCGCTAGCGAAACTCCCCAACCAAGGTTTTTTTATTTTCCGACGAAGGAGGGTAAGGAGGGGTGGTTATTGGAGGTCGAATTGCTGCGACCAGGCGGCGAGCAATAGGGGTTGGTGTGGGGTGGATCGTGGCTGGTGGTTTTGGGGGTTGGGAGGGTCGTCGCTTGCGGTGCGGGTCTGTGGGAGGAGCAATTGTTGTGTCGATGGCTGGTGGTTTTGGGGATGGGGGGGCCTGTCGGTTGGTGGTTTTGGGGGTTAAAAGGGCCCATCGACTGGTGGTTCTGGGGTGGCTGGTGGTTTTGGGGGTTGGCCTAGGGTTTCATGGTGGGTGAAGGGAGGAGGGGGTGGCTGGCCTGGGATGGTTTTGTTATTTTTCTTTTTTTTTTTTTTTTTTTAATATTAAGCCAATTATGTGCTGACATGTGACGCTTAAAAATCGAAAAAAAGAGTTACCCTTCAGCAGGTGACCGATTTTTGGGTCTATTGGAGGCAATGTCAGGTCGTAATTAGTATTATTAAAAAATAAACATTAGTTGAGATTATTAAAAGTAAATCGGCAATAGTTGGAATTATTAAAGTGTATTTTTCCTTAAATTTTTTAATTTGAGAGAACATGTAACTCTAATAATTAGAGATATGAATATTAATCAAGCTTAAATAATTATTAAAAAAAAGAAAAAAAAAAGGTATTTCGTATGGTCTGCTAGTTCACTTGTAGCTTGGTAAACCCATGCATTCTTTAATACGTAAGATAATGATGAATACTCTTGTTTTTTAGTGTAAATAAATGAAGCTTAGCTTTTCTCTGAAGTCTGAAATAGAAATGCTAATGCACCTTAAGACTGTATTATTAATACTTTAATAGTTGCTTAAATCTATATACTCCTTATAAACTTTAGAATAAGATCAAGTTGCTATTTTAAATTTTTTACTATAATGGACCAAACACTCCTAGTTATAAACTATTACAATTAAACCTTTCTCGATCACAATACAAGTTTATACTAAATGAACTTGATACCCAGTTCCTCCTCGAAACTCACCAAGAACCTAACTGTTCCTCACTCAACTTAAATTAAATCATAGATTCAAGTCCCTAAGCTAGTAGTACCCTTTTAGCACTACTCACTCGGCCTCGCTCTAGCAGCCCATACTTTGCAGTGCAATCTCTAAATTACAATAACAAGAATTCTCGTGAACTCACACACCCCCGGTATAAGAATACACGCACTCAACCTTTTTTTTCTTATTACAAGATCTCATTGAATAACTCTTAATACATATACATGAATAAAGAGCTAAAAATAATATGCTACCGGGTGGACTGACTTAGCTATGTGGTGAAAGATAATGAACACTTAACTTACATATACATGAATAAAGAGCTAAAAATAATATGCTATCGGGTGGACTGACTTAGCTATGTGGTGAAAGATAATGAACATTTAACTTCATCAACCTCATTTTTGAATGAATATAATACATATAACCATATTTATATTACACAAAAAATGAATCATAATCTTCAAAAGATATGTTCCTTCAAAAGATTTCTAAAATAAGTTTTTCGAAAATAAATCTTTTTGTTGGTAATAGAATCTGTTAATAATGATAAGATATAATTAACACAAAATCAAATTTTATTCAAAACTTAATTTTCTTTTTAATTGAAATATTTTTTTATGTTTTAAAACAAACTTATCTTGTTCCAAATTAGATTTATTAGAAAATAAATATGTTTATTGAGTAAAACTAAATCTCTAAAAGATAGCATGTTTTAAGCCTATATATATACATATATACATACATATATATATCATGAAAATCGACTTTTAAAGACTTGTAGACTTAAGTTCTTTTTAGGTTTTTGAGTTCCTGACAGGCTAGTAACTCTAGTTTTATTAACTATCTAGAGTTTCAACTTGCTGGTTCCATAGACTTTTTTCATATAGTCTTTCTTGACCAACATACTTACATGCATGAATCCTAGAGAAATATACTTTTATATATTTTTCCGCCTTTATGTTGCTTCTCTGAAGATATTGTTCTGAAATCTCATACAAACTTGATGTATTCTGAAATGCGGAGCTAAGTTCCACTCCTAGAACCATAGGCCAAGTTCTTAATTATCTGAAAGTTATCACTTTTCCTCGTTCTTTACTAAAACTCGTAGGCCAAGTTAGTTTCTAAAACTTGTTGTCACATGCACTCTTGTTAGGGAACAATTTGTGTACATGTTAGGGAACACCTCATAAACTTGTTAGGGATTATGCTTCGGCTCTCGTGGGAAAGCCTGTCAAAAGCTCCTTTTGGGTCTCGTTGGAGAATACCTTTAGGTTCCCGTTGTTTTAATTCTCATTAAAGAACCTACTTTAGGTTCATTTATTCTCTCTTGTTCCTTTTGAAGTCTTCAATGTTCTGACCCTTTGAATTAACCTAAGTCAATTCCTACCTTCACATATATACTTAAGAGCTAGAACATTGGATTGAAGTTTACTTGTCATAAACAAACTTTAAGTGAGCAAACTAAATAATCTTAAAGCCATGTATTTTTATATTTATAGAAACAAGAAAGAAAAACTAAAACTAAACTAATCTAAAGCTTTACAACAAAGAGCTTAAAGATCCTTAACAGTGTATTTGGATAGAGAAAGGGGAAGGGAAATAAGAGGGGAAAGGGTAGGAAGGGAAGGGAAGATTGATGAGTTTTCCTTCCAAATCTCCCAATTACTGGAGAGATCAATTTCTTACAAGTTAATCCCTCCATTTCTCTCTCCTCCAATTTCTTTTCTTCCCCATTTGTTATCCAAATGAAAGATACTCCATCCCTCCATTTTCATTCCCTTCATTTCCTTCAATCCAAACAAAGGGTAAAGGAACTTTAACTCAAACACTTTACAGCATGGAGACTCCTAAAAGTAAACTAGAAAAACTAAACTAAAAGACTCCCAAACATCTATACATATATTAAGTTTCCTAAACATATACACCTCATGTTTACATAGGATAATTACCCCACGAAGTTAATTATGCAAACACTTATTTACATAGTTACCTTCATGTATTCCTTCATCATTAAGCTTATAAACCATAGCTCATCATTGTTCTTGTTTCTTCTATTGCTTATCATATAGTATTACTCATGTTCCTTGTATCTTGTCTCAAAGGAACACAATTTGTCATCCTATGCACAACTTCACAATGCAAACATATTTAATAGATGCTCATCATTAATTTATAATCATCAACCTAATTGCTCAACACACTCTCCACCACCCCTCCTCATTAAATCTTGTCTCTCTACCTTTGGAGATCTGAATTGAATGCTCTGATCTGGGAGTATTAATACGCAAAAGTATAGAGTATGTGTTGGAATAAAAGTGTTACTTCGGAATACACTAGGGTAAGGAGTTTTAGGTAATATATAATATAGTAAAATAAACTTTGATGTAGAAATTACACGGGTTTCAATGATCTATATTTACAATATTGTAGTGTAATATAACACTATCTAGTCATACGTCACTACCTCGCTCTAGCGTACTTCTTCCACAACCAATGCCTACTTCATCCTAGTCTAACAATCTCCGATATTCTGATGTTAGATGTCTCAGGTACAAAAAATACTATGAATATGCAGACTATGACCTACCAAAAAATATACAAAAAGAGAGTTGTTTTCTTTATTAGCTTGCAAACTAATAAAATAGTACTACTAAAATGCTCGCTCTGATGACCTTTTTGTAGTGGTCTTATTACCATTGAAAGTTTGGATCCTACCAGGACCGTTCCAATCATTACAGAGGCCCTGTGCAATTACGATATGATTAGACCCTCCTTTTAATTCATTGTTTCAAAATGAAAATATTTAATATAGATAAAACACATAACTTTATAAAAAAAAAATTATGTGGTATAGTAGATTTACGAGAGAATATGTTATATAAATGCAATTTGATCTGAGGTCTTATGTACCGCACCTCCACCTTATTTGAATTATTTGAACGTACAAATTTCTTCACAAATAAAATTTTAGTATTTTTTAAAATAAGATTTGAGTATTAATTCTTTTCAAAATAAGATTTGAGTATTAATTGAATGTACATAATGAAGTTTTATTACACTACTAGATTGATACAATATATTTGTTGAATACAAAAATCAAATATGTACCAACATTGAGCATATAAATTGTCTCAAGCGTAAAAGGAAAAGTGAATGCCATAAAATTGAAAAAAAGGACCTCAAGACCTCATCTTCTAAGAACCTCCAGCGTCATTGACAAGCACATAACCATTGAGCTAAACAACATTATGTATTTATATAGCACACTACAAACTATATAACCATTATATTAATTTGGGCCTCATCAGATTTCGGGCCCTGTGCATATGGTAAGCTCCGGTCCTAGATCCTACATCCTTTGTCTCTGCCGGAAAAGACACCTCCAACCGACCATTTGGTAGGTTTAGAAATGCATTCATCGCAACATAAAAGCCTCCAGTAACGAGCATGAACTAGGGAAAGTCAACATATGTCAACCTATGAAAATGCTCATAAAATTAAATGGCGAGTATCATTACCTGTAAAAAGTAGTAGTTGATATTAGTTTTTCACAAGTAAGAAAATAGATATTTGTATAAAGGTCCAACATTAGATCAGCTTTTTTAAGATGACTAGGATTCAGGTCTAGATTATTAGTTAGTTACTTAGGTCTTTAGTTTGTTAAGGTTGTTAGAAATTGCTAAAAATATATAAAAGGAAGTTATTACAAGCTGTCTATGTTCTGGAATCTATACGCTTTGTTCTGTTCTTTGATTTAAGAGCTTGTTACTAATATAATTAGGGCTCATTACTTCTTTAATTCATTTATGAGAATATTAACAATGAAATAATAATATAGCATTAAATTATTTGATATATTTATATGTGTCAAATATGTGCAATATAAGTACAACATATAAGTGCAATTTCATTTAATTTGGTATTCTATAAGTAATTTGAATAGAATTTTTCAAGTAACATATAATATTTCATACCATAATTACTAATTTCATATCTAATATAATACTCGTCCAATAGCTTAAAATTATTTTAGTTTTGAAAGTCATTACAAAAGAGTACTTATACATTTTTCTTAATGATATTTTATATGAATAATTATTTTTTACATTTGCATTAATATTTTGAATGAACCCACTTTTAATTAATTAATGCTAGCTTTCCCACTGATGGACGAATTAATAGCTTTATTTGTTTTTTAGAATAAGTCGCAGCAGTTAGACTTGGTGAGGAAATGGATAATGCAAGGATGATTAATAATCACCCCTGCAATGCCAAAAGATGCCCTCTAATTAATGTTTTCATACAAAAAGGGTTATTAAGGTAGATCTTACTAGTCCAAATAAGTTTGCAAGGTTAAATAACAAAAAAAATTGTGCCCGACAGTCTCTGAGGCAATTATTGAAAATTTGAAATGACCTATGGTTCAAATATAACAAAAAAATACATTGTTAGAACTTAAATGAGTAAGAATAATTCAACAAACAAACTTTATATATATATATATATATATATATATATATATATATTATATATATATATATATATATATATATATATATATATATATATATATATATATATATATAATATGTATGTAGATTTAAGTATATATCATTGTTACATTCCAAAAAAATCTTAAATATTGTCTAGGATTAACTTATTAACATTAATGCAAATATTATCAAGGGTAAATCATGTGAGTAGTCCAATAACATTTCATATAAATACTTACAGTTCTGTAGTAAAAACAACCTTAATTATTTGCTTTTACAACATTTTTATTTTTTTCCTTTTAAAAAAGAATAATTTATTATTTATACTAATCTTGTAATATAAATGACTATGACAATGAATATTGCAAGATCAATAACTTGCATTATAGAAAAGTTGTTTTTTTTTCTTTTCTTTTTTTGCATATTCTTTAAACGAGATATTAATTTATACATAAAAAACATGTAATAACTAAAAACTTATCTTAAAAATCAATTGTGGCAACAATACGATAATTCAGTACACAACTTTTATATATCATGCGTGCCAAACAAAATATCATGTGAATGAATAAAATAACTCGAGATTTCAATGCAAACCTTTGATGCAAGACCTATTTCGAAATTCTAGAGGACGAAACCACAACATACGATGAAGAAGATGGGAACCAAACTATGATGATGATGGTGTTAGTGAGCACATAAAGAGTGCATTATAAAAATCGCAACTATTTGTATGATGTGATATCCGGCCAAGGATAGCTAAGACCCCTGTTGAGAAAATGTAGTGAAATCAATCTTTTTGTGTATCCTTTAATAAAATAAAATAAAATTGTGTGAAATCTTTTCAAAATTCTATGCCTATACATTTCCTACATAAAAAGAAAGTGTTTGGTTTCATTGTACATAAATTTTTTCTATTAATTTAAGAAGAAAATTAAAGAAGATGCATAAAAAAAATTTATTTATTACATGTAATAAAACTAAAAAGTACATCATTTATTTATTTTATATATTTATTTCTTAAAGTGATGTACATTATAACATTTTTTTTTTATAGTTTGGGCATATACCTTATACATATATAACACGCACCTTATAATTTTGTTAAAAAAAAAGTATTAAAAATATTGAAGTATTGTTTTTTTTTTTTCCTTCTTCTTAATGTGATAAATGTATCTTGTGGGTATGTACCTTATATCTTTATCATGTACATTAAAATTTTGTACAACTAAATAAAAAAATTCCAATTTTTTCGGAAATAATTCATATAAAATAATTTGATCATGCACCTTATACCTTATGAGCATGTACCTTATACCTTCCGAGCATGTATATTATATACTTCCTCCGTTTGTTTAAATATTGCACCACTTGTCTTTTAAGGAAGTTTTACAAATATTACACCTTATTCATTTTTAAAAAGAAAATATTTGTGTTCACACTACAAATATCTTATTTATCCTTACATTTAAATACTTGATTCTCTACTTTATGTTTACAATCACATGGACACTTTTGTATCTTTACCTTTCTCTCTCTTCCTTTTTTCTACTACCAAAAAAATTTGTGCCCAACTCTTAGGGTGCAATATTAAAAGAACAAAGGAAGTATAAGACATGTAACTTACTATTTCACCGGTAAAATTGAATTTTTGTAAAATATATTCTTTCCATTTTTTTATAAGCTAGAGTTACTATTTTCATCCGTTTTTTTAATGAGGTAGAGTTCCATTTTTGGAAATCTCATACAATTTAATAATATATCTTCACCCACTAATGTCCCCATTCTTTCTTACTTTATCATTTTTCACTCCTCCAATGGTCCCCACTCCCTCTCACACTACTTTACTTTTCAATAGAGCTATCAAAACCACACCCGACCTGATCCGAAACCGACCCGAAAAATATCCGATTCAGATTACGACTCGCGTGGCCATAATAACGTAGTATGACTCAACTTTAAAATTTGACCCGACCCGACCTCATCAGACCTGATCTGATCATCTGAATTGACACCTCTACTTTTCAATACAATAATAACCTTATCTACCCCACTAACATCTTATTTTATTAAACCACCTAAAACTCTGCGCAATCTCATCTCTAACCTATAAAAAAACGGAGTATTATACTACTCATATAACAAATGTTTTTAAATGATGAATATAATAATATATGCTGATATACAAAGATTAAATTATCAAGGATTGTGATGTAATAATAGTTGCAATTTCCAAACTTTTTAGGCAGCAAGTAACTAATCAACTTTCTAAATTCTGCTAAACTATTAGATTACGTCTTGCTTTTGGAGTATAGCTCCATCATCTTCAATAATTATCCGTTGGCATAAATCATAATTTCTGAAGTTTAAAGTTGTCTTTTGAGTAGTTCACTTTGATTGTTGAATATTTTTGCTGTGTCCCTGATATATCACTATTAATCCATGGGGTTTTAAGAATATTTATTTTTCCATGGATTAATATAAGTCAAACAAAGAAAAACATAAGTGATTAGAGATATTGTTGTAGGGAGATAAGTTTATTATAAATGAAATAAGGTAGTTGGTATAAGGAAAACAGAAAGGTGAAGGAATCATTACCTGCATAATGCGAGTAATATTTGACGTCCCTCTCCCTAGTACAGTGTAACTGTAAATATTGGGGAAATATTTCTTTGTGTTTTCTCATTGTATTTTTCCTTGTATTTTTCCATTTACAATGTTCGACCACATTACAATATATATGGACAATAAGAATATCTAACCCTAATATTCCTAAATCTATCGCAATATCTCACACATATATCTTTTCACAAGATATTCTCTAGAATATTATCACAATATAATATCATAATATTATCTTTAATCTCATAACTTCCTAAATCTATCACAATATCTCACACATATATCTTTTCACAAGGTATTCTCTAAAATATTATCACAATATAATATGACAATAATATCTTTAATCTCATATGATATTATTCTCATAATATCATATCAACATACACATTCCTATCTCAATACCCTCCCTCAAGTCGGAGGTGTAGATGTCAAACATCCGACTTGGACTATAAATAAAATATGCATCATGTCATCATCAAGCTGCAATATGTAGTCATCAAACGATCCGCCGAAAATCACAAAAATAATCATTTTGAACTTGATCATGCCGCATTATTCCTCTTCATTAAAAATCATCATATTTCTCCATGATCAACAATTCAACATAGTCACATAAAGAAATTGATCTTAGAAAAATAAAAAAGTAATTTATGAACTCTCACAATTACTCTGTATTGAATGCAAATAATGAATAATGCGTACAAATGATCACTTCTTTTACACGAACTCTTGTGTTTTTTTTTGTTTTTCTCCCTTATGGGAACGTCATTCTTTTCGAACCCATTAATCATCAATCAAGCAGGAACGTCATTTTTTTCGAATCTGCAAATATAACAATTTTGAATTGGTTTTTCCTGAGCAAAATTGTGCTCCAATCAAATATTGGTTTTTCAAAGCAAACCACACTCAAATCTCTTATTGGTTTTATTTTAGAGCAAAACCAAACTCATATCCAAAGGAGCAAAATCATGCTCGAATCAAATCACAAACCCAAAATTAGGGTAATAGTTCTCCTTTCTTCACCTATCACGACACCAAGCACCACTACGTAAAACTCCATCCTTACAATCACACCATCATTATCTCCTCATTCCCTATATTCACTTTTATTTTGTTTAGTTTGACTTTTACTACCCTAGTAATACATTACTCTCAATCCAAGCATGTCATTAGCTCAACAACAAAATGGGTAATTCATAATATAAACAGTTTGTTACACTATAACGAAGAGTGATGTACATACACTAGGTGCACCTGAAATTTGTATGTATAACTAATTAACTATATGTATAGGGAATTTGTATTGTTATGAGGGAGGTAGGGAGGAGGGGAGCTAAAGGACATGTAAGTAGATAGATAGACCTAACCTAATCATATATTAGGATTTTTCATTAATTGGGCTAAACTCGAACTATCTTGAGCTTAAAGTTTTAATCATCTCATTAACATTTTTAGAAGGAATGATTACTTAATTTAACTACAACAAAGATGTATTGAATTTTTGTAAGGGACAATGCAACAATATAAATGTTTTCGTATGACACATAATTGTTGTTATCTTTCATGACTTGTTAGTGAAGTTACGCAAGCTAGTTCTTATTTACGAAGTATTTATTTATTTTATTAATTGACATGGAGTATAATTTTTAGGTCCATAGAAGGTTTGATTACAAATTATTAGTTGTTTTCAGATACACATCTAGGTGTGCCCATGAGTACGTGTTTTTAAAGATGTTCATTTTATCAGTTTTATTCATTCAAAATTCTAAAAACGATGAGGAAAAAATAAAATTAGCTCTTGAGTTACCTTTAGATGTACCCGGAAATACGATAGGTGCTTAGGTTTGATGACATATTCATTTATCAAAGGAGTACTATAATAGCAACAAACTAAGCTTGTAAATAGTCGATTGATTTCTTGATTGATATATTTCTTTTCTTATCATTTATTTCCATTTGTGAGAAAGTTAATTAACTAATCAAGCTGGAGGAAAGTTTAGATATTTAAGCTACTACAAGTTTGAAGTTTTAAAATTTTGGAACTCAAGTCTCAAATTGAAGTTTTAATTGAATGAGGCTTTTATTTGAAGTCGTAGCAGTAAAAGTTACTTCAAAAAGATTATATTCCTAATGATGCCATTGGAATATTAGTTTAGAGCTAGACAAATATTTTTCTAATACCATTACATACGCTAATACGACATGCCCATAATGTTACCCACTTACCCGTGATATAAATTTCAATTAGCTAAGTTAGTAAAATGTTTGAGAATGGTATTGCATTGCTGCTTATATATACACTCGAAAAAAAAAACGTTTAGTGTTATTACCTTCTCACATTTGCTTTAAGAAGTTGTGTTGGTTATTTTTATTGAGGTAAAAAAGATTAACAACACAAATCAATGCAAAGTTTCGATAATATGTACTATATAAACTTATAAATGAAAGAGTGAGGGATAACTCAGTTAATTAATGTTTCCCTCCCGGTTTCAAGGGTGTTGGGATCGATTTTCATTAACAAGGGCTCTTTAAAAAACAATTTTTTTTTTTTTTTGAGGAAAAACAACAAAATAAATAATTAAAAATAAATAAATGAACATTGGAGAGAAATGCTACATGCCTACATCATTTTGGTAAAATAAACTGTAAATATCTAAAAAGTATATCTAAAAAAATTTCCGATCAAATGAATTATTTTAATTATATATAAGGGCCCACTTATTCAAGGGTAGTAGGTAATTTGTATTTATTATATTTTCAGAGTATTTATTAATTTTATAGATTATCACTTCATATGCATCAATGCATGGTATGAGCTAAGAGAGCTTATACAATATTCCTGCGATAACCTAAGTCAACAAAAATCCAGAAAACTGGGGAAATAATTAAGTAAAAATGTCATAGATGAGGAAGTCTATACCAAATTATTTATGCCTTTTGCAGAGCTTGCAGCCTCAAACCAAGCAAGTGCTAATTATAGTAATACAGAAAGAATATTATACCCCCAAAGTCTTAACTCAATTAATATGTTTCATACCACATTAATATTAATATAATTAATTTTTTACTAAGGTTAATTATATAGTACAAGTATTATACAAGTACAAGATTTGTAGTAAGTACGTAGAAATTAAAGTGACAAGGTAAAATTTGTAGCTATATAAAGGGTAGTGTGCTTAAGGTTAAAGCATAACCAAATCCTTCACATTTTAGTGAAAAAAACATGGGAAAGTTAGGAGGAATAGCCCCTCTCATGGCCACTCTAGTAGTGGCTTTTGTCGCCCTTACCATGCCGGTGTTGATCTCGGCTGATTACAAGTATGCCTCACCACCACCACCTCCCTACCAATACACCTTTCCGCCACCGGCTCATCATGAGATGCCTAAGGAACACTACCCACATCCACACCATGATAAGCCTAAAAAACATTTTCCTCCTTATCATCATTATGATAAGCCCCCGCACCATAAAAAACCTAAGGAACATTATCCGTGGCCAAAACCTTCTCCGGGTTACAAGTCACCACCTTATTATTATTCACCACCATCTCCAGTGTACAAGTCTCCACCACCAACTCCGGTGTACAAGTCTCCTCCTACATATTACCCCCCTCCAACCCCGGTGTACAAGTCTCCTCCTATGTATTACCCCCCTCCGACCCCAATCTACAAGTCTCCACCACCATCTCCAGTGTACAAGTCTCCTCCAACGTATTATCCCCCTCCAACCTACAAGTCACCACCAACTCCGGTATACAAATCACCTCCTAAGTACTATCCACCTCCAACCCCAGTTTACAAGTCTCCACCAGTGTACAAATCACCTCCTAAGTACTATCCACCTCCAACCCCAGTTTACAAGTCTCCACCAGTGTACAAATCACCTCCTAAGTACTATCCACCTCCAACCCCAGTTTACAAGTCTCCACCAGTGTACAAGTCTCCTCCTACATACTACCCACCAACTCCTATCTACAAGTCCCCTCCAGTGTACAAGTCTCCACCAGTTCACAAATATCCACCTCCAACCCCCGTGTATAAGTCTCCTCCAGTATACAAGTCTCCACCAGTTTACACGTATCCACCCCCAAGTCCGGTGTACAAGTCACCTCCACACTACTACTACCCACCTCACCCTATCTACAAATCTCCCCCGTTTCACAAACACCCACCGCACCTCCACCACCACCCAATTTACTCATCTCCACCAAAGTCGCACCATCACCCGTACCCTCACCCTCATCTCCACCCCCATCCTAAGCCTGGCTACCATTCACCTTCCCCTCCTTATGCCTATACTTCTCCCCCGCCTCCTTACCACTATTAGCTTGAGTTGACTCTTGTTTTAAATTGTTGACAAGGTAATGCTACATGCTATTATTATAATTGGTGTGTATTATTACTAAACCTTAAAATTTGGATTGCGACATGCATGTATCTTTGAAAAACCCATGTTGTTTATTTCGTCACTAGACAATAAAGTATCCGTATCATAAGATTTTGCGTATTTACGTCATAATACACATTGATAATCCTCATTTATCTTGGTTTTTTTTTTTTTATATATATATATATTCATTTATTTAAGATATGAAATGAGATAATAACAAGGAATTATATGATTTAATTTTCAGGTAAATGGCAGCTATTTGATTAATACAAGTTCAGAAAAACGGCACGCAAGTAGTCTAAGGGAAAGAAGGAGAAAAAACAAGACTGTATTGTCACAATAAATCAAGTTAGGGAGTGAATTATTTTCTTGTATTCCTAGGGTTGTATTCAGTTTCGAACTTATGCAACTCAAGCACCATGTAATAATATGTTTGTCATAAATTATTATAATTAATAGTGTTTTTTATTGTTTAAGCTACAACATAATTCCTCCTATGTCCTGAATTAATAAAATTCGAAGTATGTTTATCCCAGTTTTGAAAATAATTTTAATTTTACGAGTTAAATTAATTTGCGATAGAGAAAAGAAAATGCTATTATTTTTAAAGAAAAAATTATTTGGAAAGTTCTTATACTACATACGAAGTACAAATTAAGCTAAGGGTATACAATAATAAGGTCACATGGCAAAAAGAATCTAGTTTCCAATTTCATCATAAACATATTTGATAGTAGTAGGAATAAAGTTAATCAATTTATTGGTATAGTACTAGTAGATAATGACAATGAATGAAGAGAATTGAAGTAAATGTATCCCAAATTGACTTTTCACATAGAAGGCAATTTCATCATTAAGTGCTCTTTGAAGAATTTTTTACCATTTGTGTTCACTCTTTCAAGCACTTACAAGTTACTACCAACAATTTAAAGAGGTATACTTGAGGAAATTAACCTTCTTTAATACTAGTTGTTAAATCTACACATTCGAAAGTTAAAGCTCCTTAGAATTCATAATATTGTGTACGTAGCTCAATGATACAATTGTACGAGTATTCGGGAAAATACGGCGTAGGCCATAAAAAGGCACCGAAGGACTAGCGGCACCACCAGAGAAAGGGAAATTCCGGGGAAGCGAAGGTGTGGGTTGCACCCCCTGAAATGTCACACCAGAGGAGAGAGGAACAGAAGTCTCTCCTACCCCAGTCGTGGACAGGGAAACGACCGGAGAAACACCACTAGACGGTGTGGATGGCGTAAACCCACCGTCAGCCGAAGCCGATACACCAAAAGAAGTAGGTGGCGGAATGAATGACATTAGAGAAGAAGCGGAAGCAAGAAGATATTAGATCCCAAGAAAAAACAAAGAAAAAGAAATTGATACCAAAAATAAAAAACTAATACCAAAAAAAATTGATTTGGGGAAAAAAATAGTGTCCAAGAAACTGATTTTAATTTCTTTTTCTTTTTAGTATCCTAGAGCTCTTGATACCATGTACGAGTATTCGAGAAAATACGGCTCACCCTCAATACAGAGCCTTAACGATGTATATATAGATAAATACGTAAGACCTAATATACTGAAAATTCCGTTCCGTCCTTTACATGTATAAATACCCTAACAACAACAATCGACTTACAACTAGCACAAAAGCTAGAAATTTTTTTAACTTATTTCTTGTTTTTAAAGTCTCCTAAGGGATCTAGCTGTAATTTGTACTTGTAACATAGTACAAACGTTAAATCATAATTTTTTGCATGTGCTATTGGTCATTGTTATCTATACAATTCCAACGTACATTCAGGTTTTTATAATTTTATATTACATCTTGTGCCACAAAATTAGAAAAAGGTATTTTATGGTTAAAAACTTTGCTCAAAAAATATCTCAAAGTGAAGCTTCAAGCCTCAAAATAGCTTTTCTATTCTCGACATCACTTACAAACGACTATTTACTCAATGTAAAGCTAATTAAAGGCTGATTACCCTCAATATAATGCTAATTAAAGGTTGGTAGAGCAAAAATTAACAGAAGAAATGCCATTGAAAATGAAAGAAAAGTGAAATTATTCATTCAATGTTTTGTGTCGACAGCTCTATATAGTGCACATAGATCATAATTTAGTAATATTTCCAACCTAAGAAGAAAAAATTGATTAATCTTAGATTCATGGATGTTTCAAAACTAAAAAACAGCCCAATCCAAAGCCAGTTTTATTTTTTTATTTTTAAAGGGGAAAAAGCAAAATTATAAATTTCTTAAAAGGGAGCTCCAAGAGCAGAGTACATCAAACAAAATGCGACCAACATTTCTTCTGCCATCATCCCACAAAGTCTCGGGCGCAGCAGGGAACACAAACAAATAATTAAACATGAAACTAAAACTAGAACAGAAAGCAAATAGCAGCGTCTAACATGATCAAGGGTAACTGCTCTTGACATCTTCCTCGTACGCAATCCTTGCACAGCAGGGAGCGGTGTCATGGTGCTTCTCTCCCTCCTCAATATCCATGGCCAACATAGCCAAGTAGTGAGCAACATAGTTTGCTTCTCGGGGAATGTAACTGAAGCTGAAATTTATTGGAAATTAATAACTTTTTTTTGGCTCAGAAACCGTACTAGTTCTCTTCAATACGGCCCGGTTAATCCATTTCTCAAATGTGTACCAGTTTTTGTATAGCCAAAGGCACTATTGTCAATGGTCACTTCCGTTTGCAAAACACCTGTCTTGCATTCGATGCTAAAATCAATAATAGATATGCCAAAATCAGTTTACTAATAAAGCAATTTCAGAACTAAAAACTATGCAAGCAAAGCAGATCATAGCATATCATCAAATTTTGCTTCTTTTGAAAACCATGTTTGGAGCATAAAAATTAGCCATCTCCGACCAAGTAGCTAGCCCTGAAATAGTACCCCTAATACCCTCAATTAGAAAACAGTTAAGCTAATGCATTCATTGGATTTATGGCTACGGTAAAATAACTAAGATAAGTACCACTCAGGTTTAAACAAAAACCTGCCGAAAACTACACATCACACAGCGGATGCCAGAAATTAAAATAAAGGCTAACCGATCTACGCCACTTTAATCCAGTTGCCGATATTTATCTTCTTTTCCTCATCTCTTCCAGCATGCTCTATAACCTTTAAGGCAGGCATGGAACCATAATACACTAGGGCAAAATAAACCACCAAATTGGAGCATGATTAATAAAAAGCGCACTTGCCCCATCTCATTTACTAATGCCTCCCACGAGATCCAGCACCCGATCGAGGACCTGGGTGCCGAGAGAACTGTATGCGAAGATAGGCAGAATCTCGATCATCTTCATCCATCTTGTAACCTGTCAGTAGGGACTAGTTAGTATAAATTCAGTCTAATTCATGTATCAATTGAAGAAAATGTAAACAAAATTTCGCAGAAAATGGAACATTTCAGTCCAATTCAAATATTAATTGAAAAAACTGTAACATTTCTTTGTGCTTCAGCAAGCATTCTCAACCAGTGGAAAACTGGCTAAACTACTTCAACACATGAGGAAAGCTAGTGTAGGCGTGTAGCAGCCTAGCATGGCTAGCAGGGACTAAATGATCCATTACCTTGCAAGGCACTTAAAGCTGTAGCAGCACAGGCTGCATCAACAAAATCCACAAAACAGAGGATGAGAGGATCTCCTCCGCGCTGCATAACAATAAGCATAATTAAATTGTATTTTGGCTACAGAAATACAAACATAATCAGACCTAGCAATAATTACATTACCAGAAATACATATAAAGAATATATGTAGAGTTTGGGTCGATTTATCAGGTTTAAGGTTGGTTTTTGGCAACAACTTTCAGCAGACTTCCAAAATATTCACTAAAGTAGTTTAATTCAGGTAATATCAGCTTGTCAGGTTCTAGGGTTAATTTGCACCTTTGTGCTGTTTCTGCAAACTGGGTTGTGTTCAGAAAATTCAGCTTAATTTATGTTCTGAAATGCAATTTTTTAAAAACCTTTCATGGGATGTCAAGATTCAAGTCTGTTTCGACGGTTTAGACTCATTGAGTCGGATAGGGTTGGGGTTTTTCAAACCAGGTCAATTTTGAGATTCCTACATCCTAAGTGCAGTATACAAACATAGAGTTTAAAGCCAAAGCAATGAGTAAATTTTTCACACCCAAAAATGTCACATCTCATTTCCCTTTAATATTTAATAATCAATACACCAATACTTTGATGCTCATGACTCTGGCATTTCTAGTCAATGAATTAGTTAAATCACTGAAAGTTTATTTGTAAATATTCCTATCTACATTAAACGGTGCATTTTTTTTTTTTTTATCAATCATAAGTGAAACAACGAGGTCAAATAAATTTATAAAAAAAAATTAAAAAAAAAAAAAAGTAGCAACCAGTGTATGAAGAAACAAGGAGATGAAATCAATTGCTCACTTACATGTTTGGACTCCTTGGTCACTAGTCGTACTTCTTTATACCCCACAAAGGGGCGAAAGATATCTAGACTAGTTAAGAAACTTATCAAAAAAAATTATTGGAGTCATGATGCAGTATAACTATATGTCATCAACACATGATGAAAAAAGGATACGAGCTACTTCTCTTTTACTGCTATTCGGAGGAAGTCCCTCGACATATAGAGTGTTTGAAGCGTCGGAAGGAAGAGGTACAGTTTCACGTACAGGTCTGGCCAATGTATCAACTCGCAGCTGACCCCCAAATCCAACATCTCGTCCATTTGATGCTGCATCTGGGGCCATAGATCCAGGGCGGCCCAATAGAGATGGTTCTCCCACTGAGATACCCCTTCCCAATGAAGCTCCTGGAAATGTACTAGCTTCTCCAGCAGTGTAGGATGGAACTTCCTTCGGAAGAGAAGAAGGGAAAATGAGAAAGAAAAAAAAAAAAGAAGTGTGCACTTCAGCAATTAGATGGATAGGCCAAACAGAAAACGATAAAGTGTCTCAATAGGATCCAAGAGACTACCGTTCTTTGGAGATAACGGTCATACGCTGACCCTAGTGTTTGTGAGTCCTTTGCAACCCTGGGTCCTCCTCGTTCATCGTCTCGTATTAAATAGTCACGCATATCAAGTGCAGGTGTTATCCGTGAAGGAGGCAGCTCTGTGGGATCATGATTAAAATTTTAGTTCAACAGGATTAAGGAGATTAACTCAATAGCCCTAAGCATGGGTAGCAGAAATGAGTTTCATCCTTGTATGTGTCCATTTGATAATTTAAGTAACCCTAAAAGGTACAAGCCTACAGGCAGAAACATGGCCAATTCTTCAAACTAAGAGTAGGGTAGAAATGAGTCAACTTTGACCAATATATCGTCAGTAAATTATAATATTTTCATCACTAGATTGTCTTAGATATACAAACACAAGATTATAAATATTAAGTTCTTACAATAACATACTGATTATAAGCAATTAATCTTGATTAACCCACGACTGTTGAAAGTTTCATATGGCTATTTGTATTGTGTGTGGAAGCACAGTTTAAAACATATGTTTGGTAACATCAGATGTTAGATGTCCCTATGCAATGACCCAAATTCTGAATATAAAAAACTTGCAGCCATTCTTAAAAAGCTACTGAAACTAGCATTCCATTTAGGATGTGCTAGCTGAAAAGTCATTTACCATACTAGAGAAGAAAAAATGGGAATTCAAGCCTTGCAATGCAATGAACTCATGGTTTTAGGGAAACATAATGCAGTTCTTATTTTAATCTGTGATAGTTAATGGATGGTGGATAGTGGCGTATTTTTAATTATAGTTAGTGGGGTGGTGGATACCTATAGGCATTATAGAAATGTAGCATCTTGTATGTAATTTGAAAAGACCTAATAAGGAAAGACTAGAAAGTAATCAGGATGAAGGGAGTGCTAGACAGGTATAGCTTAACTAACAACTTTTTGCAAGTAGTAAAACATAGGACCAAGTCCTATAAACTTGCAATCCAATACCTCCTCGGTGAAAAAAATAAATAAATAAATAAGGGTCTCCCCTTTTGGAATGCATCTAGTGGGCCTCTATGTGACTTATTACTCTCCTCTTTTCTGTACACATTTCTCTCTTTTTTCATCAAAGTTATATACTTATGTACTCCATCCATTCTTATTATTCTACTCACTTTCTATTTTAGGATGTTTGTTATGTTCTACTCACTTTGCATTATTCTATTTATGGCATACCTCATTTACTATCTTACCCCTTCAACCCCACAATAATTATACCTTTCCATACTCTCTCTTAATTTATTCACCTTTTTCTAACACAAACCCACATTTTTACATTCTCTCTAACTTTATCTTACACACACTCACATTCTTCAACAGTTTATTAAATTGCGTATCTATAGTATATGAGTAGAGCAAAAAAGAAAGGAGGTAGTACATGTCTCCCTAATAAAACATTTACATCCTCGGAGAATAAATAAAGCTTTAATACCTTAACAGGTAAAGTGGAGTCTAGTTGGGGACATTCTGAATACGATATAAGGAAAAATAATAGTGGAGAAAGTATATATTAATACAAATGTAAATAGCTAATTGAAACGCACATCAATCTCAAAATTTATATTCTTCTTGAGACAGGAAAACAAAAAACGAAATATCAACTCCAAGTATTATGCAAACTTAATTCTCACTCAAAAAATTTTAATAAAATAAATAAATAAATAAATATTCCCTGAGAATATCAATGAAGTTACCAACAGCTTCATAGACACTATTGACCAACCAAAAAAACAAAAAGGCCCAAAGAAGAATTATTCTAATAAATTAAGAGAACTTTATGTAATGCTCTGGCATATCAACCATGTAACCATCACCTTCATAGGTTGCATTCAAGTTTTCGTTTTCCAAAATTGGTTTTAAATACTACAAATGATTAAACTTAATACATCAGAAGCCAAATAACACTTTGCAATAAACTATATATAACAGAGCAAAAAACACTCAAGCTATGAAACAACACAGTTACCAACCACTCATACAGCTCCAGTAGATTTAATCTTACCCTTCAACAGTATACAGTACCAAAAATGCAATAAATATTTATGCAATAAGTTTAAAAATTTGAGTCACAAACCCCATAAGAGGGTAAGCCTACTTTACTCGTCCTCATTATTCTTCATATATATACGCATTCATATGTATCAATATACAGAGTAAGAGAATCTATAATGCAACACATCAAGCAAAACAACAAGGACACAGAAATACAAAACATATGCTGATTCTATTCACAAGTCTTTAGAATACCATATTTAATATTGACAATTGTACTACAGGAAAAAAATGTATATAGTGTTAGACTTGTTTTTATTCTTAGCACAACACTCTCCAAATCTCCATAATAAACATATCTATTTTCATATGACCTTACACATACTAGAGCTGGAGATAGGAAACCTTATGAAAAACTTCACATCATACTCTAGAAACTCATACACAAAAGGCCCTTGAGAAAAAAATAAATAAATAAATAAATACAAATATACTCTCCAATCACAGTCTAAACCCAGAACCAGAGTATAAGTTAGCAACCTCAATATCACTATCTCTGCATCTCAGTAAAGGGTGTAATGTACAGAACCAATCACATAATTGTCAGAAGAAACCTTCTTATTCACTCCAAAAGTCCAAAATAATATCAAAGATGGCTTATTATCAAATGTGGCTTAAAATAAACTGTTTCGAGACAGGAGAACATTTAAACATGTCAAGCATAAGTCAGCCCTACATTAACCACCAGTTAAGAGGGGCACACACAACTTGCTCCATCCATTAATTGTCCACAACAAACCCACATTGCAGGATTTTCTGGGAACTAGTAGAAGTTATGAAAATAAAGGCCCTCTAAACCTCAATCCAATAATCCATTTCTCAGTCTAAATATAACCATTACAAAAATCAAATAGCTCTTTGATTAGTCTTGCATATAGTAATGTCCTCCTCTAACACAAAAAGTTATGATGATCATAGTCATATCTGAATCATAATGTTCTTTCTACAAGAATTCTATCAAAAATAGAGTTGCTATTAACCGAAATTTAAAAGACTGACAAAGTTGAACTTGAAAACAGATGTATAATTTGGGTAGGAGCCTAAGAATTCAGCTTATTTCACCTGCAAAAGTGGATAAATTTTCTTTCATATGCCATGAGTACGTTAAAGCTTCCATCCATCTTTTTTTTATAGGTCATAGACTATGTGGCATTCTAATTGGCCGACACAATCTTCCATGATCTTAATAGAAAATCATCAACATTAGCAAATGATTTTCATTTCCCAAGCTACACGTCAAAGTGCAAAGCTCAAAAATCGATTTTCCAAAAATGAATTTAGTGTATGGACCTCCCACTAGCTTATCACATAACCTTTGTACTTAGCCCCTTTTAGCCCCTCATTCAACTAACTGAAAGTCAATAGGACACCAACTAATTGCTATCTCAATACTTAGAAGAAGCTTTACACTAATCACTCTTTTGCCTACTATGATGCATTAACTGAACTCCTGTGGTTTGTTCTTTAACAAGGTAGAACAGAGCTACGTGATCCAAAATCTAGCAATAAACAGCAGCTAACGCAGTTCCATATTGCTTTTTAATTAAAATGACCTTGGGTGCCCACTAGGTTAACCTTAAGAGTTCCAGTATAAAGATTTTCCCATCGATAACCATACCAGAATAAGCCTTCATTTTGTTCAGATCCTATGCATGGATATTGAATCAAAATGATGCTTTTGAAAATTTTCCCACAGATCATATCATACACACACATTCATCTTTATCCTACTATAAAAAATACTTCAACATTCGTGCGTATCATAAAGCCATTCCCTAATGCTGAGTTATCAACAAACTTCCAAACAAAAAGATAAAGATCGGCAGTGTATCATTTCTTTCCTCTATTAACAAACCACCCATATACGTACTTTTCTCTTTTCTTCTCTCCTATCTTTCCACACACCTGCCTTCCATCCCCACCCCACTAAAATAGCTCGAGAAAGTCACAATTCACGCGAAGTTATTATCATCCATGCTCTTGTAGAAAAGACCACACCCATTTAAAAAAAAAAAAAAAAAAAAAAAAAAAACTGCATCTTTAATAGGGCGAATTCATTTGAAGTTCAAAAATATAATAACAACGAAATCCAAGTACGGAGTATCAATTTTGTTATACTCCTACAAATCTCCTGCCACTGGGGAAATTAAGTTCTCTTCTTTAGCATCAAATACTTCGTTGTTTAAGAACAGGCTTGTAATTTAACATGAAACAAACATCATAATCAAACACGACGACGAAACCGAAACGCAAGACAACAATTACAGTCAAATTATAACTTATTACGCAATGAACAAATCACAATTGCACAAAGAGTCCATTGTTAAACGATGATAGTGTTTTTTTTTCCTAAATTAAATGTCAATTCCTACCCGAAAACAGCTTTACAGTGTGATTTGCATTCACAACAAACCAATCAACCAAATTTAGATGAATCAACCAAATTTAGATAAATCAACCAATAATTACAATAAACAAGATAAACCCTAGATTATAAATAATCGCCAAATTCAAATTCATATAGCTAAAGAAAATTTTAAGGAGAGAGGGAGTTACCGTAATCGTTGCGAGGGCGTTTAAGCATGCCAGAAGAGGTATACAAAGGTCCTTGTCGACCCCAAACTCCATCCGCCATTATTAAATTTTCCAAAAGCTTGAAGATTTACAGAGTTTCGAAACTTGGTTTGAGTGAATTTAAAGTTTTAGGAAAGCCTAAATTGAAATTGGGGAAGAAGATTGAAATCGATCAAGAGGTGGTGTTGTGAACTTCAGGCATCGAGTAGTGATTGGCAACACTACAATAGATCTCAAATACGAGGAGGATATCAACCCCTTAATCACGCTTGGTTGGTTTCATTAAAAAAAATCATGAAAAATGTACTCCCCCGTTTTTTTTAATTTACGTGAATGGGTGAATAAATTATTACTTGTTAAATATTATTTGTAACTTTTGTCGTTTTGGGATGATCAGGGTTATGTCTAACTATCTGTTTTCTTTTCATTTTTAGTAAGCAAAAACCCTATAAATTACATATTTACCCTTACTTAAAAATTCTGATTTTCTTAATTTTTACCCTTATGTTAGCTTAATCACATTAATCTAAAAACAATCATATTACCCTAATTTAACTACTCCCTCCATTTATTATCCCATTCCCCCCAACTACTCACATTCACTCCCAATCCCAACCAACAACAATTAATGTGATGGCTGGTATTACTCTTTTGTTCTTCAGAGATGAACCCTAGTTCATGTTCATCCTCTTCGTCTTCCTCTCTCCACTTCGTCCTTCATTTTCTCCAAACTCACTCTCTAGATCTGAACTTCCAACATCAGATCTTTGAAAAATCGAGTCTCATAACACCATGGTTAACCTTGAACCACTGTATGATGCATATATTGCCACTAACGACGAGGGTGAGGGGAAGTTGATTATCTTCCTCATTCAATCCATTGAGACCGGATCTCCCTTTCCTCGCCAATTTTATGAATTTGGTGAGGTTGGTCCTTACTGTAGTTCGACCACCTACAAAGCTTTGGGTAAGGTGCTTAAAAGCGTTGAGGAGGAGGGCCGCCTGGAGAGGACTGAGGGTTAGGGTGAGTCTCATGGGAAGAAATCGCTAGATTTCAGTGCTGTGGCTGTAGATCCAGCCTGTGAAAGCAGTGACGGTAGTTCTGTGGCCATCCAAAAGCCCGGATCTAAGAGGGCTAGGCCACCAACAAAGATCCGGGCTACAAGGAAGGCGGCAAGGGTGGCTCTAAGGTGGATCCGTGGGTTGCCAGATGAGGAGTGGGTGGTTTTGTCCTCTGACGATGAGCCTAACAAGGCGGAGACTTCATCACCTCCTCCAAAGAAGGCTACTTGTGGTGTCCCTCTAGTTCAGGATGATGAAGTGAGGTGGATGAACCCTAAAAATCAACCCTCCAAATGACTACTTGCGTAACGAATCCTAACCCTAACCCTAACTTGTTTAATTTTTAATTTGAGTCCCATGTTGTTTGTTGCGGTGATGAGGAGTCCCTTTTCTTGTCATGATTATTGTTGGCTTGTTGGATCTGTGTTCATGAGTGTGTTGGTTGATTTCTTTCTGGTTGGTGTTGTTGTTTAGTGTTGGTTACTGTTGGTTGATGCTGTCAATTGCTGGGTTGTTGGATCTGTGTTCATGAGTGTGTTGGTTGATTTCTTTCTGGTTGGTGTTGTTGTTTAGTGTTGGTTACTGTTGGTTAATGTAATTGTTTGTTGGGTTGTTGGATCTGTGCTCATGACTGTGTTGGTTGATTTCTCTCTGGTTGGTGTTGTTGTTTAGTGTTGGTTACTGTTGGTTGATGTTGTTGTTTGCTGGCTTGTTGGATCTATGCTCATGATTGTGTTGGTTGATTTCGTTCTGGTTGGTGTTGTTGTTTAGTGTTGGTTACTGTTGGTTGATGTTGTTGTTTGCTGGCTTGTTGGATCTGTGCTCATGACTGTGTTGGTTGATTTCTTTTTTGTTGGTGATGTTGTTCAGTGTTGGTTACTGGTGCTTGCTACTGTTGTTTGCTCCATGTTGTGGTGATAAACCGTCCCTCTCCTTGTGATGACCTGTGTTGGCTTGTTGGCTCTGCTTTGTTGAGTGTGCTAATTGTTGGTTATTGTTTGGTGATGTTGGCTAGTTATGGTGAATGTTGGTTACTAGGGGTTATTGTTGTTGGCATGTTGGATATGTCTTGATTAGGGGAATGTGATTGATGAATGATGAGGCTACTCTGTCATATGGTTTGCAAGGGCTACATTTTTCAGTCCCTAGGTGTGTTTAAAATGAGCAGTCCCAATTGGTTTTGTTTTGAAACACTCAAGTTGTGAGTCCCCCATCTATGTTTTCATAATACTTGAGTGTTGTTTTGTAATCCAAATGATGAAGGGACTCCATTGAATGTCACTTCACACTAGAGTTTTGCTCACAAAATTTCTTGTTTGAGATTGTTGTTGAGGTACCTTTGGTATGAAGTGTTGTATTCAACAATGTGATAAACTCTCCTGATGGATCACTTGGCCAGACATCAAAAGTCATTTTCATTTTCATTCCATTATGAATGTGGGTACAAAAGAACTTACATCTGACTGCCTTACATGGTTGCATCATCATAATCAACAAAATACACCTAACCACCTATTCATGCACATACAATTTTAAAAAAAAAAACATAACAAAAAGAGCTAAGTGGTTATGTGTGGCAGTCCATGTTGTTCATCTTTCTTGGGAGTGGTTTGCAAGTCCCCTAGTCTGCATCTACCTCCATGTCTTCTGCTGTACCCTGAGTCCCTTGACTGGGTGGCCTAAATATGGTGTTTCGGTACTCCACAACATCCACCACAACTCCTTCCTCACTTGTACTTGATCTGGTAGAATGCCCAAATTTTCAACTTTCTTTTTGTTAATGTGTGGTATTTTGTACTTGTTCCCTCCTTGTGCCTTGAGAATTTTGATCATGCATCTTTGCAAAGTCACCCAAATGTACTTGTTCACTTGGGGCTTGAATGTGTTATAACACTCAATCACTTTCTCCACTAGCTCATCTAGGTCCTTAGGGATAGATTGATATTGCAAGGATTGCATTGACCTAAATAAGCCTAAATCCAACACATTTAAATCAGGTGACTGTGCTGGTTGGAAGACAAGTTGAATATTGAACTTATTTGTTGTGGTTGCTGCAATAAACTCTTCATCTTTAGGAACTTGGTGAGCCCTTGCATTGTCCCATTGAATTGACATTTTTGGGCAGACTTTCTGGCCATTTAGACTAAATTGCTGGTATGACCTTTGTGAGCAACATCTCCCTAATAACATCTTTGTTCACATTCTGGAGTGCCTTGGTTACCAATGTGCATGCTGCTCTGATTTTGCTTGATTTCTTTGCTAACTCTTTCACTATGAATGGGAATATTCCATACTTCCCATCATGGAGTAGTCCCCCATCTGTGTCATACAATGGCTTCTTAATTAAGGCCATTAACATGGCCTTTAGCTTGAATCTTTTTTACTGTTGTGCCATTTATGAATCTTCCTCACCTGGATTGAGATAAAATCTTCTCTTGTCAGGATTGAGATGGAACCATTTCTCATCTATGTGTATGACATGGTTCATGTCAACAAAAGTGGGGTCCCCATCTGCTGTGACTGGATTTATATGTGATAACACTCATTTCAGTCTAGCAACTTTGTGGTCTGATGTGAGAGCAGGCTTGTTACTGCATGTATGTGTTCTGAGCCTTTCCTTTTTCTTCAAATTGTGAAGAGTTACATGAAAAATCTTCAGGGCAGTTGCATAACGTCTCTTAGTCTGCCTAAGATACAGAGGGACTGATTGTAGGAATTCATCTGAAAATTCCTTTGGCTTTGGACCTGTTCTGCCATACTTCTTAGTCCTGACATCAATCGTATTCCCCTGTGCCATCTGTTTTTTAATGTCAGTAAAAACTCTACTGATTGTTGACTTGTGAACTCTGAATTGGATGGATAACTGTTTCATGTGTCCCTTAGGTAAGTTACCATCTTGCATTGTAACCAGCATTGCATCAACAATCTCTCTTTTCTTTTGCAAAGTCAACTGTTTTCTACTGGCAACTTGAGTCCCATGATCTGCCCCATGTTGCATGTTCTGCTTTGCATCAGCTTCTTGTGTGCCCTACTGCCCATTGTCTGCCTCTTGTTCTTCTTCTTGCATATTTTCATTTTCTGATTCATATTGCTCGAAATCTTCATCTTGCATTTCTTCATGTTCATCATAATACAGTTCTGCCAGTGCTTCCCCTTAAAAGTTGGTCAACATAAAAAACACTCCTTCATCAAAATGTGCCATGTTTTCTGTTTTGTATGTGTTTGTTCAGATTTAAGAAGATGAAAAAGGGCTGGCTGTTGATTTTTTTTGGGAGAAGGAGCTGCCCTACGTGCATATGAACTCAATGGAGGTTGATTGCTAATGAAAATTGAAGATGTGCAGCACTAATTGTAGTTTAGGGTAATTTTTTGTGAAGAAATCAGATTAGGAAGTGCTCGAACTTATGGTTAAACAATGTCATTTTTGGAAAAACTTTGGTTTGTAAGAATTGAATGCTACCTGCTTTGGTGGCTGGTTTTTATAGGCCTCGTAAATGGTGTATGTCAGCAGTAAATGCCTCTTAAAAGGGGACTGAATTCAGGTATTAATTTTACTGAAAATTTAAAACTTTAACAATTCAAATTTTGGTGAAATTTTAGTGAAAAAATGAGAGGGAAAGTAGCTGCCCTCCACTTGTTGATTTCCCACCAGAAATTAATTGTGGGGGGTCCTACTTTCTCTCTCCTTCATTACTTAATTACTTTCCAACACTTTCTCTAATCTTTGCCCTTTAACTTTTGCATTGGCAACCACAAACTTCATTTTTGTTGCAGATAATATTTAACGGAGGGAGTATTAAAAGTAAGATGGGGATCATAAAATGAATAGTATGTGTGAGAAGATAAATATTTATATTATTTATGAGAGGACCATAGAAGAGAAAGAAATGATAAAATAATTTGAGTGGGGTTTAAAGTAAGAGAGAGAAATGATAAATATAGTATAAAGTTACCAAATAAGGAAGTGATGCATTTAAAAAAAAACACCCAAAAAAGAAAAGTAATGCAAATAAAAAAACGGAGGGAGTACTACGTACTAACTTTATTTTCACTTAATTTAAAGCTACGGAGTAAGACCCAATTCACTTCACCTTATTTTGGCTGAACTGAAATTGTTTTGAAATTATTTTTACCGATTTTCTGTTATATTTTTTCTTTAAAGATACTGATTTTTACTGAACTGAAATTATTTTTACTGAACTGAAGTTATTTTTACTGAATATTATTTTTTTAAGGTGAAGTGAACAGGACCTAATAAGCTTAGTTTATGTGTTGTTTAGTTTACATTAAAAACGTGTATTAAAAATGTACTACGTAACTTTGATGAAGGAAATCCTAATTTGATTCAATTTTATGTATTTGTTAATTTAGATTTCATAATGTATGGCTTTTTATTAATAAATTGATTTGTTTTAAAAAAAAAACGTGTGTTGTTTGGTTTACATTAAAAACATGGGAATTGGGAGATTCTAGGAATTGCAAAATGAGTAAATTGTTTGGTTGAATAAAATTTGGTGAAATGGGGGAAGTAAAACTTCTTAGGAATTTTTAATTCCCACAAAATGTTGGAATTTACTTAACTAGTGCCCTCTAAGTAAGTTGAAATTCCTATGAAAATTTACTTCCCTCATTACTAACCAAACAACTTTAAGAAATTCCCATGATAAATTTGATTATGAAATTTAATTCCCATATATTAGAAGTTCATGGGAATTTTTACTTCTTATGTTAACAAAACGACCCCTTAGTTTAGTTCGCATAAAATAAATTCGGTAAAAATAAGTACGTTATTTAAGTTTAAAATACAACTTTAATACGGAGCAAGTTTTAATTTGGTTTAATAAGTTCACATACTTTTCAAAAAAAAAAAAAAGTTTAGATACGTTTGAATAAGATAAGTTCATATAAGTGAAAACTATTTGAATTAATACACCCTAAGATTCACCTTACCTGATCAAATCGGAAAAAATAAGTTCATGTCATATATGATTTGTTTACGTGCACCTTTTTTAGTTAAATATCTTTAATTTCGTAATACAAAAAATTCAGTAAAATTACTTATTATCTAAATCTAATATTGTTTGGGGTAAACCCCCCCCCCCAATGCCACGTGGCCCATTAACAAGCTGACACGTGGCAGCCCTTAAAAGGCCCAATGGGATCCAATCGGATGCTGACACGTGGCATTGTAACCCTAATAGGGGAGCAGATCTTCATATGCTATAAAATAGAGGAAACTCCTCATTTATTGCACATTCACAAACATTCAGAAATCCTCATAAATACAAACACTCAAACCGAGGAATATTAATTTCGGAATTTCTCTAAATCAGAGAGAAAACCCATTTACTTTCCGCACTTTTATACATCCGGAGATGTACTAACTTGATCGTCGGAGGCGAAACTTCACCCAACCGGAGTTTCGTGGTTTTGCAGGTACAGACGGTCGGCGCACATTCCCAGAATTGTAACTCTCTCGAGGGACTCCAAAAACCCCGAAACATTTGGCGCCGTCTGTGGGGAGAGTACTTCTGAAATGGCATCCGACACTGTACCGCTTGGTGAGGGCAGACGGCCTACGACCGAGCCTGAGGTCCATACGGACCAGGATAGTGGTGACGACTATGAGGTCGACACCTATGTGGCCCCAAACGGGTCACTCCATACAAGGTGCACTCGTTCCAAAGAAACAAGAAATGGGGCGAAGACAAAGCTGGTCCCAGCAACCCAGCCGGCAAGCCTGCTGGGCAACCCCAAGCGGCGGAGGGCACAGCCCCTATCATCAGAGACAAGCTCTTGAAATTCATGACCAGTTTCAAGGGGGAAATCAAGGACATAATCAAGAAGTCAACTGGCTCCAACAAGGGTCAATTGGCAAAGAAGCCTTCTCCCTCTGGGAAGAAGCACCTCAAAGACCGGGTGCCCACTCCTCACCCTAAACCAAAGGGGACGGATAGGCCCCTTATCGACCTCTCCAAACTTCGTTTCCCTAAATCAGGGCAAAGGAAGGCCATCCGACAAGTTCAGCCGGATGGTTAAAAAAGACCTACTTTGATGCTCGGATGTTCATCCAGGAGAAGAGAAGTCAACAAATATCTGAGTCGGCCTCAACGTCGACTTACCCAGACAGTTTCCGTAATACTTCAATGAAGTATTCGGAGACAAATTAAGGGAGCCAATCACGCGGCATGTCCGCACGAACTGGCCCCCATATCATCCAGCCGGTTCCGTATGTGCCCCAACAACCATACATGTCGTATGGATCACCATACATGCAGCCGACCCTCTTTGGGAATCCGGCGGCACAGCAGGTCCAGCCTATGGACTGGCAGCTCTGGCCGCTAAACCTTGGGGAATAACCGTCGGCGTTCTCCAGGGAGATAACCGAGGTGGCTCAGCCGGCCAAGGTTAAGAATGTGTTGGTCAGTACCTACGACGGTACCACCAACCCGGAATACCACCTAATGGCTTACACCAACCTCATGTACCTACAGGGGTTGGAAGACGCCGCCTGGTGCCGATGCTTCCTGGAAACATTGAAGGGCATAGCCCAACGATGGTTTGGCAATCTGCCATCCGGGTGTATCAACAATTTTAAGACGCTTGCATACCTGTTTGCGTCCAACTTCTCCATAAACATCCCTGCCAAAAAGACAAGTCTCGACCTAGGGGCTACTCAGTAAGGAAACAAGGAGGGACTACGGTCCTACATCAGGCGGTTCAATCTGATGAAAATTTAGATTCAGGGGCTGTCTGACGAAGTTGCATACACAGACATCTTCAAGGGTTTGAAGGACGGGTCGACCTTTAAGTTCGACCTGGTCCGCAAGAGGGTTGCTACCCTCCAAGAGGCGTTGATGGAAGCCGAAGCCTATATACAGGCAACGGAGCTCTGTGCCATCAAGCACTCGTCGGAACCTAGGAGGTCCAACAGGAAAGAGAGCCAGTCTGCTCAGCCGACCAAAAAAGAAGAGAGCAAGAAAAGAAAAGAAGTTTGGGCGGCGTATCGCTTTGGTCAGCCGTCCCAGAAGAAACAGAGAAAGTTGGAACCGTACATCCCCAAGTACGAGTTCGACAAGGACTGCTCCTCCATCCTCATGGAGATCAAAGACCAGTTAACAATTGAAAAATCGGTAGCAATGAAGAGTTCCATCAAGAACCGGGACAAGAGCAAGTACTGTCAGTTCCATGAGGATGTCGGCTATGACACCAATGGTTGCTATAGCCTTAGGCGGCTATTGGACCGTCTAGCTGATGAGGGGGCTTTGAAGTCCTACCTGGTGAAGTCCAAGGGCACTCCCAAAACCAACAATGGACAACCGTCGAAGAAGCCGGCTGTGAGCTCTAACACTAACGAAGAGCACATCTTCACCATAGCAGGCGGCTTTGCAAGCAGGGGTCCTACCATCCGGGGTACCAAGGACAACATCCGGAAGCTATCCAACCCAGTGGATGAGGGCCAGGCGTCGAAAGACACCTTCCCTGAGGTCTTCATCTCTGAGAAGGATCGGGGTATGGTCAGGCGGCCCCATAATGACCCAATTGTCATCGAATGCAAGGTTGCCAACCAATGAGTGGGCCGGATCCTCATCAATACCGGGAGCTCGTCTGACCTGATCAGCTATCAATGCTTGGCAAAGCTCAAGTACAAGCCTAGCAGTATGCACAAGGCTTCTCACCCCCTAGTCGGCTTTGGGGGAGGAGTAGTGCATCCGGAAGGGAGGATTGGCCTACCCATCCGGCTAGGAGAGAAGGGGGAAGGACGGCACATGATCGTCAAGTTATTGGTGGTCGAGGAATTGACCGCCTACAATCTGATTCTGGACCGTCCTACCCTCAATGAGTCCAAGGCAGTCATCATCCCATCCCTCATGCTGATCAAGTTTGAGAGGGATGACAGGTCAGTGAGTTCCCTGAACGGGGATCAGAAGACGGCTAGGGAGTGTTACCTCTCAGGCGTCAAGCCGACTGCTGCCGCAGCCGGCCAAAACGAGGAGCCCATTGACCTTGATGACTTTAAGGAAGTCGCGCCTGCTCCCAAAGCAGCCGGCAAAAAAAGAAAGGCGGACCACCTGGTGGCCGTAAAAAAAGAGAAGCAATAGCAATCACTGATCGGGGAACGATCAGAGGATCTCCGTCCCCAGCCGGCTGGTGATAGTATTGATATTATTCTAGACGACAACCGTCCGGAAAGAACCGTAAAAGTGGGGACGGTTGTTTTTGCAAAGTTGGGTGCAGACTTGCACCAACTGCTGAAGGAATTCAAAGGCATCTTTGCTTTTGAAGTGGAAGAGATGTCAGGAGTCAGCCCGGATCTTGCTGTCCACAAACTTCCCGTGGATCCAAAAAAGAAGCCGGTTAGGAAAAAGAAAAAGAACCACGGCGAGGAGAGATCTCAAGCGGCAGCCGCCGAGGTTAAGAAGCTACTGGATGCCGGGTTCATTCGGCAATGCTACTACCCGGATTGGGTAGCCAATGTCGTTCTTGTCAAAAAGCCAAAAGGGACCTGGCGGATGTGTGTTGACTACACAGATTTGAACAAGGCATGTCCAAAGGATAGCTATCCACTTCCAAAGATCGACAGTCTAGTCGACTCTACAGCCAGTCATGCCTTGATGAGCTTCATGGACGCCTACTCAGGCTTCCATTAGATATCCTTGTGGAAAAAAGATGAAGAAAAGACGGCATTCGTCACTGATCAAGGGTTGTTCTGCTATACGGTGATGCCATTTGGGTTGAAGAATGCGCCTGCTACCTTCTAACGGATGATTAATACGGTCTTCATTAATCAAATTAGGAGGAATGTGGAGGCGTACATTGATGACATGATAGTTAAATCCAAGCTGCAGACGAATCACCTTGATGATCTCCGAGAAACCTTCACCACCCTCAGGCGGCATAAGGTCATGCTTAATCCCAAAAAGTGTGTCTTTGGTGTTGAGTCTGGGAAGTTTCTCGGATTCTTGATTGACCAAAGGGGAATAGAGGCCAATCCGGAAAAAGTGCAGGCAGTTATTGACATTAAGTCATCCGACACTTTTAGAGAAGTCCAAAAGCTTACCGGTTGCCTGGCGGCATTGGGGAGATTCCTCAGCCGGTCAGGTGACAAGTGCCTCTACTTCTTCCAGGCAATCAAGAAGAAGACTAGATTTGAATGGGGGGAGAATGCTGAGGCGGCATTCCAAAAATTAAAGGAGCACCTCCACTCTTTGCCGCGGCTGGTCAGCCCCCTAGTAGGAGAGGTTCTCTACATGTACTTGGCCATCTCAGATCATGCCCTCAGTGCCATTCTCCTAGCTGAGAGAGACGACATTCAGCTCCCGGTCTATTTCATTAGCCACGTTCTTCGAAATGCTGAGATGCGGTACCCCTTGGTTGAAAAGTTTGGCCTCGCTCTGTTCATGGCAATCAAGAAGTTGAAACCATACTTCTTGGCACATCCGGTGGTGGTCTACACAGACCAACCACTCAAGCGGCCAATGACAACCTTGGAGTCATCCGGCAGAATTCTCAAATGGGCTATTGAATTGCAAAGTCTGGAAATTTCTTTTGAGCCTAGAAAGGCAGTGAAGGGTCAGGTGTTCGCAGACTTCATTGTTGAAATGACAAGAATGGCACAGCCGGAAAATGTTGATCAGGTTTTGAAGTTATATGTAGACGGGAGCTCTACTATGAATGGCTGTGGTGCAGGCGTAATTTACAAGTCTCCGGAAGGGGACAAATATGAATATGCACTACGGTTCAAGTTCCAAGCCTCAAATAATGAGGCGAAGTACGAGGCCCTGTTAGTCGGTATACGCATGTATAAGGCGGCAGGGGCAAGAAAAGTTGACGACTGCTCAGATTCTCAACTGATCGTTAGCCAGCACCATGGTGACTATGAGGCCACTTATCCGGCGATAATCAAGTATTTGCAGGCAGTCAAAGATGAGGTCGGGACACTTGACGAACTCCATCTAAGTCAAGTGCCCAGGTCAGAAAACAATCAGGCGGATGCATTGTCCAAACTGGCATCATCCGCCACTTGTGATACGCCTAGGTCAGTCTTTTGGGATGTCATGGAAAAAAGAAGTATCGAGCATGATCCCATTGGAGTTCTTGACCGAAGCTCCACCTAGATGGACCCCATCCGGGATTATTTGGTAGACGACACCTTGCCGGATGCTCCTTTAGAAGCGGCAATATTAAATAAGCGGGCTTTAAGCTTCGAGATCTAGAAGGGGGAGCTCTTCAGAAAGGGTTACCTCCAGCCGTTGCTAAAGTGTGTTACCCCTGAAAGGGGTAAAGAGGTTCTAGAGGATCTGCACTCGGGATTTTGTGCATCACATATAGGCGGCAGAACTCTAGCAAAAAGGGTTAGGCGGTTGGGCTATTTTTGGCCTACTCTTAAGGCAAACGCCATGGAAATGGTGAAAAAGTGTGACAAGTGCCAAATATTTGGCCGGCTCATACACCGTCCGACTACGGACCTGACGACTATCTACAACCCGGTTCCATTTTCAAAATGGGGCATGGACATCTTAGGTCCATATACGCCTGCCACAGGCGGGCGGAGGTACATCTTGGTGGCTGTAGATTACTTCACCAAATGGGTTGAGGCAGAGGCGGTCAAGGGCATTAAGACAAAGCATGTCATCTCCTTCATCTGAAGAAACATCATCACCCGGTTTGGGGTTCCTATGTCTATGGTCTTTGACAATGAACCTCAATTTAAAACGCCTACCCTCAAGAGCTGGTTGGGAGATCAAGGGATCTCACATTGTTTTTCATCCGTTGGCCGCCCCCAAGCAAACGGCCAAGTTGAAGCCTTCAATAAGCTCATCCCGGACGGCATTAAGAAGAAAAATGAAAGGGCTGGTGGTCTATGGGCCGATGAATTGCCTCATGTCCTTTGGCCATCAGAACAACTAAAAAAGGGGCAACCGGTGAAACCCCGTTTCTCATGACATACGGCACTGAAGCCGTCCTGCCAATTGAACTTTATGAGCCAACACTCCGAGTCATGCTCTATGATGAAGAGGATAATTGGGAGGCCATACGTCTAGCATTGGATTCACTCCCAGAGCGCAGGGGCAATGCCGCCTTGCGTCATGAGATATACCGTCTGAGAATGACGAGGGCCTACAACAAAAGAGTACACAAACGACCCCTCAAAGTGGGGGACTTTATGCTACGAAAAATGGAGGCAACCGGTAGGGCAAATGAGCAAGGGAAGCTAACCCCTAATTGGGAGCTGAAGGTCCCTACCGGATTTTTGAAGAAGTCAGAGGCGGCACTTACCGCCTGGAAACACCAGACGGTAGGCAGCTAGCCAGAACCTGGAATGTAGACAACTTGAAAAAGTACTACTTCTAAGGACTTGTAAATATTTTGTAAATAGAGTATATTAATGAAAGAGTACCTTATTTTCAATTATCTTTTGTAAAAGTCCGATCTGTGCAATGCATAACCGGGCAACTACCAAGTCCCATCTGTGTAATTCATAACCGGGCACCCGTTTGCTCTAATTGAGTAGAAGGCTAAGTACCGAGCTTAGTTATTCAAAAGGCCAATGGCCAACATGTTTTAAACCGCCTGCTCCAACATGAGCAAGCATCCGGCGACGCCCATTTGGGTGAATTCGTCGAAGAGAACATCTCCCTTCCGGGTGGTACATTGTTCTACAGGTCATAAACTCAAACGCCTTTAACCGGTTAGGTTAAAGATAACCCATGGCCGTTCGAATGACCTATCGAAATCAAGATACACCCGATTATTGCCCCAAGGTAATACAGACGGTGAAATAAATCTTGATCTGCAGCCGGCTCTTGCCAAAAAGCACTACAGCCGGCTACAGCTTCCATAAACAAGGTCAAAACCTTGTTGAAACCAAGATACACCCGGTTATTGCCCCAAGGCAATACAGGCGGTGAATTAAATCTTGGTTTGCAGCCGGCTTTTGCCAAAAAGCACTACAGCCGGCTACAACTTCCATAATCAAGGTCAAAACCTTGTCGCTTAATCCACAATTGGTTAAAATGCATATGTCCGGCCACAGGCCGCCTGCATACCAACAAACGGCATTATCGGATACCTAAGGGGTAATCCGCAGCCGGTTAAACGGGTGTCTAGGTTGGGGTTAGCCGGCACAACCGACATATCCAACTTAGGAATAATTCTGTTTTAAAACGGTCAAGGACCGTCTATTTATTCATCCGGATGCTTATGGACGGCTGCCTGCTTAGAGTTGGTAACTATAAGCAAGCAACCATCCAGGGGCAGACAGAGTCAATGCATCCGGCATACCGCATGTATCAATTCAAATTACAACAGATTTCATTCAAGACAAAATTGCAAAAAATTGAAGCAAAATATCAAAGCAAAACCGACACAGTCGGCACACACACACACACTTATATAGTAGCAAATGTCAGTCGGACCCTTGTCCGGGGAAAAAGATACAAAAGTACACGACACACGCAGGCCGGATGAAAGCAGGAGTTAAAAATAACTAGTTACTGCTGTTGCTGTTCCGACGGCTGGTCCTCACCGGCAAGAGGGGCTTCTTGAGTTTGCTGGGTTTGGGCTTCTCCAGCCTCACCCGGCATATTCTCTTCCGTGTGCTCCTCCTCGATGCCGGCCCACTCTTCGAAGGGCGCCAGTTTCTCAGTTCCGAGAACTTGAGCGTCAAATACCTCGGTTGCGTATCTGTACCTCAAGTTGAAGAAAGCATAGTCGGTGTCCGAGTGGATCATGAACCATGCCATCTTTATGAGCGCTTCGCAGTCGCACTCGTTCTCGGTAACCAGCCGGTTTTGCTCAGCCGACAGCTGGTCCAAGTGCTCTTTCTTGGTCTTAACCAACTCGTCCTTCAGCCGGGTGACCTCAGCCTTCAGCCCGGTGTTCTCCTTTTCAGCCTCCCCCAAGGCCTTGACGTCAACCTTGAGTTGGTTAACTTGGAGTTGCCAATCGGCAGCATTTTTGTTGGCTGTATCAGCAGCAGCCGTGAGCCCCCGGATGAGTTCCTCCTGTTTCATCTCCCGGGCTTTAGTTTGTATTTTAAGGATAAGGGAGTTATATTGACAGACAACTATTAATTCGGCTGCCCGTCTCTGGGCATCCCTTACCTCCTCTTGCTTCTTCCACAAGGGGGCTTTCATCCCGTCAACCCTCAAAATCACCTGCAAAGTCAGCCGGAAAAGAAGTTGATGCAGTCAATGTTACATTACAACCGGCAATCAGCAAAATTGCACAAAAGTACCCCAACCGATATATTACCTAAGCTAGCAGTGAGTTGATGCGGTCAATGTTGACCTGGTTGATACCCTGTACCGCCTCCTTTTCGGACCGTGTGAGAGTCCTTAGCATTCTCTTGGCGCAATTCTGCATGTCCGGCCAACGAGAAGAGGCATCTGCATCATGAGATATATTCATTAAGTGTTGGGCATAAGCAGCGCCTATATTCAGCCGGCTGCCTGAAGAATCCCTGACTGAGAAGCTTGGGACTTGACTCGAACAGGCCCAAGCGGCCAGGGGGGTCAAAGGTGAGATCCGTACCTTGGTTTTCAGGCTGAGGGGTGACACCACCCCCAGCCGCATTAGAGCCGGATGCAAGAGTAAGAACCCGGCTAGAGGGAACCTCAGGCTCCCTAGCTTCGACCTCAGCCGGTCCTGAGCTTAAGCCTAGATCACGCACACTTTTGCCTACGGATGTAGGCCTCTCAGGAGCCGGTTGTCTTCGGCAGAGGCAGTGGTAGGGGCAGGCGAAACCCTCCGCCTTTGTGAAGATGGTTGGGCAGGCTCTTCTCCCGGTCTCTTCAGCATGTTCCTTAGAGACCGAGGGATGTTTTGGCTCCCCAACTGCAAAACAAAGCAAAGCAACCGGTTAGAACTAAGTTGGGTTGCAAGGCATACTAATAGTAAAAAGATCAACTCGTGCTTACCCCATCTCCTTTGGCCGCCAATTGGGCCTTCTTCTTCTCAAGCTGCTCCTTCCGTATTTCAGTGGTTGACTTAGCCGGCGTTTTTTCGGGAGGAGTCATATCGAGTCCTTTCTCTATAAAAAAAATAAATAAATAAATAAAATAAAAAATAAAAATAAAATAAAAGAGAAGAAAAAATTTGTTAGAGATCATTCAAACACCATACAGGCGGCATAATACGCCGGTTAAGCAATAAACCTACATTTGCTCCAAAAGGTGCTAAGACCACAGGCGGAAAGGAACGCCTCGTCTTTGAACCAGTCTGGATGAGGGACCCAGAACTTGGGAACAATAACTTGTGTCCCATCATCAAGTGGCATAGTAGTCTTCTTAAAAAGGCCCGGCTCCAATATCTGATCTCAAGACCTCCCCGGTATCTTGGGGAGGGCACATTTCTTTCCCAACAGAACTGGGTTCTTATTGTAATGGTGCAGCCGGTGGTTCACAGCCGGAGATGGGGAAGAGACCATATAAAATCTGTTCTTCCAGCTGGTCCATTTAGATGGCTTCTCTAAAGTCATCATGTACTCCGGATGTGTGATCAGTGTGTACCACGCATTCCACCCGCCTGGGGCACGACTCAGATAGTGCATGTGCGCAAACGCCTCCCAGCTAGGTGTCACGTCCTGCATCTCGCAGGCGGCAATGTACCCCAAAAAGTTCACCCAAGAGTTGGATGTGAGCTGCTAGACGCTAAGGTCGTAACCTTTTAGAATGGCCTTGATTATGTTGTGGAGTGGGAACCGGAGGCCGGCTTTGAATGCTGCCTTATAGCAGCTGAAGTAATTATCAGCGTAATCTAAGTCGTCATCCCAGACGACGGCAGCATCTACCGGCGGCACAATTACCTCCCATCCGGCACCTACCGGACGCTTCTCCAAAAATGTCGGGAGGGTCGCATTTAAGGTCACAACATCCCGGGCGCTCATGTGCGCCTCTGTTGGATTATTTGCTGAAGGCCAGTTATATGCCCCTTCATCCTCTTGAGGGGCATCCGGCTCCATTGTAGACTCAGTCGAGTCGGATTGCTGGACGGTTTCCTCACCGCTTGAGCTCCCGGACTCTTCAAGAATCTCATCCCCGGACGTGCTAGGTACGCCCGGTTGATCAAAAAGAGCATCATCAATCGGAGTTCTGGCTGAATCATCTGATTGGTACTCGGGGTCAATAGCCGTTTTCCTTATCCGAGCCATTCTGTCCTGCACATGAACAGAGACGGTCGGATTCTTAGAAGAGTAAGGGTGGTCTAAACACCCCCATACGGCATCCCTAGTCTTAGACTCAGCCGTATCCGGTGAACGGTTGGCAACTGCCCTAGGCCGTGCCGTGTGTGTGTTGGGAGAGTCTATTATTCTCTAACAACCTATACAACCGGGAAAAACTCAAAAAAGTTGCAAGGGGCAGAGACGATACCTTGAAGTAGTAAAAAGCTTGTTAGCAGACGGATCCTGGAGTTGTTGCTTGTAGATACCCCAAACGGTACCTCTTTGGAGTGCAACTGAAGTTTGTAGAAGACTTAATCGTTTTCCCAAAATGTGGCTTGAAGATGCCACACGCGGAAAGAGTCCGGTTGCGTATGTTTTGAAAGCTGAAATACAAAACAAACAGTCACACGTGTTCGAAGAAAATCACTCAAAGATACCCCAGACGGTATCTATAGAATGCAGTTTTTGAAGATTGCTCAAAGATACCCCAGACAGTATCTATAGAATGCAGTTTTTGAGGATTGCTCAAAGATACCTCAGACACTATCTATAGAATGCATTTTTTGAAGATTGCTCAAAGATACCTCAGACGGTATAAGACCGGCTGAGGGTCTTATGAATGCAAATTAAGAAAGAAATTGCCTGAAGATGCCTCATGCGGTCTAAAGACCGGCCGTGGGTCTATAGAAAGCGAATTATGAAGAAAATTTCTTGAAGATACCCCAGACGGTATAAGACCGGTTGTGGGTCTATTGGATGCATCTTTTAAAGAAGATTGCTCAAAAATGCCCCATGCGGCATAAGACCGGCTGTGGGCCTAAGGAGTGCAATTTTTGAAGACAATTGTTTGAAGATGCCCCAGACGATATATGACCGACTGTGGGTCTATTGAATGCAATTTATAAAAGAAATAGCTTAAAAGTGCCCCAGACGGTGTAAGAGCGGCTGTGGTTCTATTGAAATCAAGAAGAGGAAATTGACTAAGTCAGACGGTACCTTAGAGAGGATCAAAGAAGCACTCAACCGGTATCCGGACATGTCTGAATCAAAGTAGCTGGTTAAACGCAAGAGCAGCCGGTGTCAGAGCTTTTTTCTCAAGGAAATTTTTGTAAAATTTGCAAATTATGGAATGAGAGGAGGAAGCCACCCATTTATAGGAGGGGGGCAGAAGGCGAACCGTCACCTCCCCCTCCAATTCAAATTCGAAATTCGAATTCAAAAAAAAATGGAGGGAAGGAGACGAACCGTCACCTTCTCGGAATGTGACACGTTTCACAGGTACCACATGGCAAGCCACGTCACACCTGTGTGGGGGCAAATGTTTGGGGTAAAAAACCCGTATGCCACTGGCCCATTAACAAGCTGACACGTGGTAGACCTTGAAAGGCCCAATGGGATCCAATTGGATGCTGACACGTGGCATTGTAACCCTAATAGGGGAGCAGATCTTCATCTGCTATAAATAGAGGAAACTCCTCATTTATTGCACATTCAGAAACATTCAGAAATCCTCATAAATACAAACACTCAAACCGAGCAATATTAATTGCGGAATTTCTCTAAATCAGAGAGAAAACCCATTTACTTTCCGCACTTTTATACATCCGGAGATGTACTAACTTGATCGTTGGAGGCGGAACTCCACCCAACCGGAGTTTCGTGGTTTTGCAGGTACAGACCGTCGGCGCACATTCCCAGAATTGTAACTCTCCCGAGGGACTCCAAAAACCCCGAAACAAATATCATATCATATCATATCATATCATATCACTAATAAATAAAGCTGGTCTCGCAACCAGGCCACGAGACATTGACACTTGGTATTCCAGTTTTTTTCCAAGTGTCGATCCACATAGGCGACAAATAGATATTATTGTGATTAGATTAAATGCCACATTAAATTAGATTGGAAAGATCTGTTTAGGATTTTACTTATTTTGAAAAAAATTATCTTTCTATTAATAATAGAATTTTACTTATAGCAACACACCACATATTATAATTAACATGAATATCTAATTAACAATAGAATTTTACTCCTATACAAATAACCACGTAATTACAATAAATATGGTCATGCATCATTAATTTTTGTTAGTCTACCATTGATTTACCATCAAAGCTTTTGAATCAGGTAATCTTCATATTCGGTTGTAATATTTTTGTGTATGTTTGTGATTTTGTTAATGAAATTGAAGAAGTAAAAACTACTAAAATTAGGACACAATAGAAAATGTATAATACAAGAGAATCTTGAAGTGAATTCAGATCAATGTTAGCAAGGTCTTGGAACTTTACGGGTTTTTCACTTAAAAAGCATTTCAATAATTTTTTTTTATGCTAATCATATTATTATTTTTTTAGCTTATTTTAAGAAGAATGGAAGCAATAAACGGTAAAAGGTACCACTATTCTGCATTATCTAAAGGGTTTATTTGATCATATATAACATTCAAACCAAAAAGTTTATCCTGAAATTTTATCAACAATTTGGGCATCATCTAGGCACAAAACTAGTCACTAATAAATAAAGCCGATCTCGCAGCCAGGTCACGGGATAACGACACTTGGCATTTCAGTTTTTCGCCAAGTGACGAGACTGTAGGCGACAAATAGGTATTATTATGACAAATATGATGCTAAGTAAGCAAATTTCGGATAGATTTTTAAGATAAAATGTTGTATATATAGAGTTTTATTATCCATATACTTCTAATATTTGATATATATAAAATTAATCGTAACTTTTAATAAATATCCTATAACTCGATTCCATTTCCATCAAAAATTTGTTTTAAAAAGTTCTTTAAAATAAGATCCATTTATAATATACTTAGTATTTAATTTATTTCAAAAATAATAGAGAATTAGTAAAATTAAGTTTTAATCCGTAAAAATAATTTAAGTTTAATAAAAATAATATGATATCTAATTTATTCATAAACAAAACTACAAAAAGTACACTATTATATAAATATAAGCGATATGAAATCATAAGCCTAAATATCCTGCATTATCAAAATGGATTATATGATCACATTTAACATTCAAGATTATAAAATTTGTTATAGCCAATTAAATAAGAGATTTGTAATGCTTTTTAGATTTAAATAATTCAAATGCCACGTAAGCAAAATTAGCGAATGAGCTTTTAAAGTATAAGTTAATTAAATATAAAATATTATCTTTTGAGCTTAGGAATTTTATCTAAATATATAATGAATGAAAAGAATTCACAATTTATTTTAAAATAAATATATTAAATAATAATAAAATACTACCTCCATTTTCTTTTTAGTTGACACGTTTTGACTTTAGCACTATTCACACACTTCCCTTTGACCGTGTTTTGTGCTTTATACATAATGAAAAATATAGTTCATGTGGGATCTTGTTAGATTCGTCACGATATATATTTTCAAAATATTAACTTTTCATAATTTTTGCTTATCGGTAATTAAAGATATTAATGGTTGAATTTGTGCATTGGCAAACGTGACTAAAGAAACGTGTCAAATAAAAAGAAACAGTGGAAGTATTTGGTTTTAAAAATCAAACAAATCGTGCAACGCACGGGCTTCATCTAGTAAACATATATACGAATTAATAAGATCCCTTTTGATACATTTTATCTTTATATATTAGCATGTATATTAATTTAAAGTTTGGTTAAATAAGTCGATAAGATCATATCAAATCCGCCAAAATAAGGTGAAATAAACAAAGTCTAAAAAGTTCAAATAAGATAAGATCATGACTATTAAAATAATGGAAAATTTGTCAAATGCAACCATTATAATTACTCACTTTGCTAATTGAACATTTTAAAATAAAAATTACAATTGCAGCCTAAAAGTTTTAATACTTTGCTAATCACGTGCTTTGTTGGATTGCAGAAAACTCCTTGCAATTGGGCAATTAAAAACCGAAAAGAGTTTTGTTGTTGAAAAACACAAATTTTGGGAAAGAGGGTAGAGATTTGGGTTTTTTCCCACCCAATTTGTTTCCAAAAATGTTGAATTTGTGAATATTGGAGAGATTCAACCCAATACTTCCATCAATAATCTATTCTAATCCTTTAAACAACGTTTGATAAAATGAGTCAAACGGTGAAACTCCGTCAAAATTGTTAGAAAAAGAGATTAAAGATAGTAAAAGGGTAACTTGTTCACCATTTATGGTTGTGAATAAAAAATGAGGTAGTATGTAGTCGGTGGTGCAACATAGTGAAAAAAGAAGGGATGGGGAAAAGAAAATACATGACATTATTTTTAAGCGATTTTGGCCGGAAAAAAGGAATTAAATCTGTGTCAATTAAAACGTTTGTAGTACTTTTTAGGCTACAATTTGCAATTATTATTTTAAAAGTCTGCAATTGGCAAATTTGGTATTTTAAATGGCTGCATTTGGCAAATTTTCCTTGGATAATACTTGGTATAAGGCAAGGTTCATTTCACTTTAGTTAAGAAAATATATGCATATTTTAAAACCAATCAGATCATATCTCTATCTACGCTTACCGACCTACTTTTATACATTTTTAATCCCGTATTTAAAAAATCAAGAAAAAAACATATGTATATTGTACACAATAAAACAAATTTAATGACATCTTAATTGATTGTCTTTTTTTATTTAATTATTTACAAATCAGTATACACATAAGGTTAACAATTGGTCATTTTTAAAAATCATATCAGACCATATCAGAAAAATTCATGTCAAATCAGATGAATTTAAGATAACCTACTTGAATTAGAAAGAAATCATCAATTAAGCAATATATTGTAATGTATTTAGTACAAGGGATAGAGCTAGATAGATAGAAGATTGAGATGAAATTTGGGAATTGATGAACTACTACCTTCATTTTTTTCCAACAGACACACTTTTCTTGCAATGTGTTGGTAAAGTCGCTTACAAGTTGGCATTGCTTATGGAATTCGAGAAGATGCATGATACTTTCCACATCTCACAACTTAACAAGTATGTTACTACTACTAATTATGTGTTACAATCGGAGACAATACAATTGGATAAGTATTTGTCTTATGAAGAAAGTCTTGTTAAGATTTTAGACCATACAGTGTATGTACGCGCAATGGAGATGTAAAAATAATTAAAGTCCTTTGGTTTAACCAAGAGTATGAGGAATTTACTTAATTGGGATCTCGAAGACTAGATGAGGAAGAAGTATCATAAATTGTTTTCTAATGTGAGTTGGTGTAACTCTTTTTCTTTAAAAGGAGAGTGCTATAGAATATTGTGACTTTTCGCCCTATATTGCGCCATTTTTAGGCATTTTTCGTGCTTATATTAGTATTTGTGTGCTTGTGTAATCTCTAAAGTTGGGGTAATTATTATGAGTGTGACACAAGAGGATTAACAACAATAAAAAGTATGAAAATTTCTTTAAATATGAAATCCTTTAAGGTTTTCGTGCCAAGTTTAGAGATGATTCTTCCTTAAGAAGGGTAGACTATAATCCCTTGTACTTTTTATGAATTTATAAGTGTAGGTTAATTATAATAATTTGTCGTAAAAAAAATTTATATTTATTTAAGGTGTTTTATACGAATTTTTACAGGGATTGAGCAATCGACAGATCAAATCATCTATGCATGTGCAAAACTACTCCCCAAAAATACAAGTGTAAAGTGGTTAACCAAAAGATCATTGTTATATTAGATAGGTGACCAGTGACAAACAAAGCATGTAATCAGTAACAAGCTACAAAGATTACAATAAATTAAAATTTTAGTATGTCATTACTAGTGAAGAAACAATATCAAACACATATAAGACCTCAATTATAATTTATTACCAATAAAATTTGTCATTGACCAAATGCATGATTATCTAATTATTAATTTGGAATAAGTAATAATAGACAGGGTTGTGCATCACACCAAAATTTCAACAAGGAAATATAATAGGAAATTTTGCAAAATAACACCACAATATTGTTACGATTTGGATTATAACACCAAAAAAAAAAACCCTTTATTATAATACCACAAAAAAAACATAAAAATTGGATTTCACCACCACTTAACGTTGCCATCCAAAAAAACCGTTAAGTGGGCTCCACACTTTACACGTGTCAATCATCTATTGGATTTAAAAAAAAGGAAAATTAAAAAAAAAAAGAAAAACCCTAAAATCCTAGCCTAGCCACCACCCACACCGCCGTCACCCCAACCCAGCCCCCATCGCTGTCTCCCCTACCCAAAACCGTCGCCGAACCACCGAAACCCCATCCTAAACCAGCCAGCCGACAATAGCAGCACACCCCCACCAACGTCGCCGAACTCCTCTCCCCTACCCAAAACCGTCGCCGAACTGCCGAAACCCCAACCCACACCCACACCCATACCCAAACCCATAAACCGCTCTACTCCTCTCACCCTCACCCTCACCCAAACCCGTACCCAGAAACCAAATTGGGGCTGAGGTTGGGGTACGATTGGGCTGGTTTCAATAGTCGAGGGTGGTAGTTGGGCTGGTTTTGTCGGTCGAGGGTGGTCGGCTGGGATGGGGTGACGATAGTGGGGGCTGGGTTGGGGTGATGGCGGTAGGAACCGGGGACAATGGTGGTTGGGTTAAGATTTTAGGGTTTTTCCTTTTTTAAAATTTTTTTTTTCTTCTTTTTAATCCAATAAATAATTTACACATGTACAGTGTAGGGCCCACTAACGGTTTTTTTGGATGGCAAATTTAAGTGGTGGTGAAATCCAAATTTTTGGGCTTTTTGGTGGTTTTATAATAAAAGGTTTTTTTTTTTTTGGTTTTATAATCCAGATCGTCACATTTTTGTGTGTTATTTTGCAAAAAAAATCCACAATAATAAATAGATATGTAATGAATGGGTGCAACTGCATTCCCACACAAAAAAAAATAATTGTTTCAGTTTAGCTTGGGAGAAAGGATAAAGTAGAGAACCACCAAATTCTTTTTAATGAACTTGTAAACCATTCATAGATTTTACCGAAACAAGACAAGGCAACTACGAATTTTAATCCACGAAGGTTACACCTCATTCAAAATCCATGAGACTACTAACTCCACATGATCACGAACCATGACTGGAGGCCGAGATCAGGGATGAAGGTACGAAATTGGGTCAAGGAGACAATCTTACCCATATTATTGGCCTCTTCTCGGTTCTTATTGTGAGAAATATTATTTGCGATTATTCTAAATATTATGATAACTTATTAAGTCTACAAGATTAAAATGGAATATTAACCGGTCGTCCAAATTATCTTATTAGGCGTGATTTTCAATTACATATTTTCAACTAAACATGCAAAAGGGTGATCAAAATAATACATTATAGGACATAAATATTGGAATTAACATAATAATAAAATTAGGAAACAAAGCATCCAAATCATCAAAATAATATTAAATAGAATAAAAAAGACAAACAATTAAAAAAAATAATCGCTAACACTGACTGAACCCCTTTTAATTTTCTACTCATGAAATAATATATTAGTAACTTCAAAATAATATAAATTAAATGAAAAGAATTAAAATTAATATAAAGATTAGATTTGTCAAACGAGCCCTCATTAATTTGACCCTTCACGCCTTGGTTTAAGAGTAGTATTTTGAGTATTATAATGTCTCTTCGAATTGCTTGAAGGAAATATGATTAGGAGTATTAAAAGTTTAGAAATAGACTATTTTTGCGTCTAATTTCGTGTTCAGAACCCTAGAAAAGAGTTCGGTATTTATAGGCTAGGTGACAAGAAAATAAAAAAGGAAGAAAATTGCCACAGCACAACAAAAAATTGCCGCAACACGGCAAAATTCTGGTGAAAGGTTACTCATCATCGGGTTTAAGTTGGGGAGACACGATTTAGTGTATATACGTTGTTGGAAAAATACCTATTGAAATTAAATACAAATGAGAGTTACCGTATCAAATCAAATCAATCAAGATCTGTCCTCCTTCAGTTGTGTCGTGGTTTGGAACCTACTGCTTTAGAAACGAAATACGCCACCACCGGTACATATAAACTAGTGTGGCACGCCCCCCCTAAGGTTTACACAACGACCTCCGTAATCCGTGTACCCGAACTTGAAGATTGGAATTGCTCAAGAACTTTTGAGATCTCAAAGGGTATGTTTGTGTTTATGTGTTTAGGTTTCGTATGAATGAATTGCCAAAAGAAGAAGATGACCCTCATATTTATTTATGCTCCAAAAATAGGAAACAAAATAAACAAACAGACCCCAAGATAAAGGCGCGTGAGATTAGTGTGTAGTATGATTTATAGCACTGTTTTTTGTGCTACAAGGACAAGAATGTCATAAATCATTTGCACAAGTATTGGTTTGGAACTATACTGGATCAACCTATGAGAATACTTTAAGAGATTTAACAATCGTTATAAGTATATTACTAATTATGGCTATCAGAACCTCTTTCCTCAACCATGAATATTGTAAGTTCTCTTATTTGAGTACTAGCCCGCTTTGATGTTGTCAATGTCTGCCGTACAAGTAAGGGTGTACACCAATTAAAAACCGGACCGGAATGGGAGCTGAATCGGTGAATTTTGAGGATCGGAGACCGGACCTGATTCAACAGGTCTGGTTCCGGGTCAGACCTGAAAAATCAGGTCCGGTCCGGGTTTGGACCTGAACATACCTGTTTTGTATTTAATCTTGGATTAATTCTCATGTTTCTTCATCCAAATGCTCGATCAATACCTCAATTATATACATCACACATACAAATTTAAAGCAATTTCCACCAAAACCTGACTCAACCAAATTGTTCACTTTAATACACATAATATACAACAATCAATCACTGTACTTTTAAAAAAACCACAAATTATAAAATCATTTTTTAATCCTAAAACGAAAACATGGATAAACATCAATAGAAAATGAGCTTTACTCCACTACTATTAATTTTTAGCTTAGACTGACAATGTTTACCTTATTCATCATAACTTGAATCTAATTTACATATAATTGTAAGAAACTCTCTTAAAGAGAAAGCCCAGAGTATGCTACTGTCTCCATTAATTCAGGGGTCAATATCATACGAATACAGGGATAAACCTCTAGGGCATGTTTGAAGCGCTTGAGTTTACGAAGCTCACGAATAAACGATTAAGCTCGTACTTGCGAACGACATTGCCTTCTTCTTTCCATTAAGCTCGACCACTATATTGCCTTCTTCTTGCGAACGATTAAGCCCCCACCTGGAGATGAAGGAGAAGGAGGAGAATGAGTGGTTGTTGCGGTGGTTTTCTTGTCGGAAGATTTCGACGCCAAATGGTGGTAACGGTGGTTGCGGTAATGGTTGCTGCGGTTGACGCCAAATTCCCGGAAGATTCTTGCCAGAAGTTGCGGTAATGGCTGCTGCGGTGGTTTTCTTGCAGTGGTTGTCGCCTTGTCGGTGTTGGCTGCTACGGTGGTTGTCGGTGTTGGGAGAGGAGAGGAGATTAGATCTAGGGTTTGAGAAGAGAGAGGAGAGATGAGATTTTGAGAAGAGAATGGCTACAATTCTGAAACTCTGAAATTAGATCTAGGGTTTTGATGACTTGCTGCTTTATATATATATATAATAAAATAAAAAAAATTATAATTTCAGGAAATCAGGTCCGGACCGGGGTTTTCCGGTTTTTACCCGGACCAGACCTGAAAACCGAAATCGCTTATTTTTAAGGACCGGGATTGGAGTTGAATCAACAGGTCTGGGTCAGGTCTGGTTCGGGTCAAGTCGGTTCAGGTCCGGTCCAATTTTTGTACACCCCTACGTACAAGGGGATTATATAGGCAACACTCTGGCGGCAAGGGCCTCTTATTAAGGGAAGCTAAAAATGTAAGAATGGGAATGTCCCCCTATTAAAAATAGGGAACATGTCTTTGTTGTTTACAAGTCCTCTCGAACAACAAGACTATGAAAATGCATGGCCGTGCTCAGATAGATTTTAGAAATTATCTGCTTATTGACAGTCGAACTCGAAAATCGAGAAACACTTCTAGACGTAATAAGGATGACGAAAAATCTTACCTTATAGTTCACTAAGAGACATTAAGTGACATAGAAAAGAGGCTATACACAAACAACACACTTGTCTGGAAGGACAAGTGGGAGATTGAAAGGAATGGTGTCCTTCGAACAAGTGTATTATTCTAATAGAGGGTTAGGAATTAATTAGGAAAACTGATTATTCAGTGAGGTCAAGTGATCGGAATGCCTAGCTGGAGGCCGCTTATGATCAGTAATATTAATGTATAATTAATATTACAGCTTAATCTTGACTGAACCCTTCGGGTCAGAACCCAATCGTGTAACCGAACCGACAACGAATTAATCCGAAGGATTAAATGAGTCGATAGAGATTTTACAAACTAAGACATTGGATTCTGGGCTTAGATCGTTGAAACCGAGTGTCGAAAGTTGAGTCGAATTTAGGAATCGACTAGATGGAAAAATCAGTCAAACAACAAGTCAACGTGCATGAAAATCTTAGCCTCGCAATGGCCTAGCCATACAAGGGCTAGGTAGGCTAGCATGACTAACCAAGGTTCATGCCACAAGGCCAGCACTGGCCACAAGTCAAGCTTGGTGAGCGCACGCACAAGCTAGGATTGCTGGCCGAGTGCGTGGCACTAACACTAGGCAACCAGCAGCCATGCAAGGCACAACGTGCTAGGCAGCCTAATGCTGTCGCAAGCTCGCGCCCGCATGGCTTGCTAGCAGAACGCACGCAGCAGCCCGCTAGCTAGCGTGGCTTGCTAGTGCTTGCGGGCAAGGTCGTTGGGCTTGCGGCAAGCCAGCCAGCAGGCATAGCAGCCTAGCTAGCTAGCGATGGGCTTGCGGTGCGTGTAGGTCGGCCTAGCCGAAGCCACAAAGGCCTTGACCAGCCATTCCTTGTTGCCCAAGGACATTGACAGGTCTTGCCTTATTGTGATTGGTGGGTTTAGTGGCTTGGGGAACAAGGAGGCCATGTAGGTTGTCCTTGTGGTCCTCACCTGACCCGTTGCTCACCTTATGCCACTTGTTGTTTGATGATTGCCTTGTCATTTTAATTTAATTTAGAATTAAATTAATTCTTTCTTTTAGCATTTTTACCAACTATCCCACATTGAAAGATGATAGGAAATCTTAGGGACATTTCCCTATAAATACCCATCATTGGGTATTGGGAATTTCACTTGAGTTGGTGAACTCTAAGGGATCTCCAAAAGCAAGAAAACCTTTATTCATAAACTCTAAGTTATTTTTGGTCTAGCCCTGTCTAAGCTATGGGGTAGGGACCGGTTACGGTTCGGTAGCGAGGGTATGAGCTGTCAGAGGTTCTCGCACTTGCGGAACTTGAAGCTTTCAAGTCCGAGCTCATCGGTTGAGCGAAGCGCGCTTCTAGGGCGATTATTCTTTCTATCTCTTCTCTCTCTTCTCTTATGTTTGTGTTTATTTGCATGCTTTTATTTATATTGTAATTATTATGCATGCGATCCGGTTATCAGGTTTTGTTTCCGCGCGGTGTCGGACACCGCAAAACCCAACGCAATCTAATCATCTGATTGCATTACCATTTCCAACAATCCCCCACTAATGCAAACGGATTTAAACATGAGACCTGACAGTGAATAAAAGTCTTAGTACTTAAATGCTAGTGTCGTAGATTTTAACTAACACATTAGTGCACAAGGTTTTCAACACTTCCCTAGTGAGTATCCGGAGATTTTAATTCTTAGGAGTGAGGAGGGGACCTTGAAAACACATACCTTAACTTTAGAGCTTAAGCAACTCCGCAAATCATGGCTACACTTAGGATCTCATGAGTACTTCAGGAGAACCAGACCATGTTCTCCCTAAAAGAAGGCCACTCTTCGTACTCACGTAGGTGTTCTCAACATTCTCAGCAAATTCCAAGGACTATTCATGCAGGCATATGGAACTCACATGCACCTTGCAAATCCTAGATTTATTCATGCAGTGAAACTAAATCATTAAGAACATTTAAGTTCAACCTCCATTAATCAACGGCGCACCTATCCGGCCACAGCTTAACATGTTTTCAAGCTGGATGCATTAAGGGCTAAACCCAACCTCATCTCTTCGATGTCTCTACCGTTCCCTGCTCAAGTAGTATCTGAGCTAATATATACTTCCGGACCACTTAAGATCACTATTACTCCCTACACTTGAGACACTGGGCTAGAGGCATTAAGAGCTGATATCCAACAGGTTAAGGATTTATTCATATCATCATAGATCAAATTTTTATTTAATACTTACAACTCACAAACTTATTCAACAAAAGGTTTCAAACCCATTCCTGTTGACGATTCAATTACCATTCTCTTGCATAAACCCTTTGTAAAAGGATTAGCCAGATTTTTCTCCGTCCGGACATAGTCCAGAGAAACAACCCCATTCACAATAAACTATCTCACTGACTTCGGCCTAACATGTATGTGGCCCTTCTTGCCATTTTAGACACTATTCTTAGCAACACATATAGTAGCCTGTGAATCACAATGCATAGAGACCGCTGGTGTCAGCTTCCCTACAATGGAATATCTGCTACTAAATTTCTTAACTAGTTGGCTTCGTGAGTAGCAAGTTCCAAAGCTATGAACTCTTCCTCCATTGTCGACCTGGCAATACATGACTGCTTTGCAGACCTCCATGATATAGCACTCCTACAAAGAGTAAAAACAAACCCGGTTCACTTCATCACTGGAACTTACCCAATTTGCATCATAATAACCTTCAAGAATCAAAGGATGACCAACAAAGTCGATCAAGGCCCCAATTCATGGTACCTCGAAGATATGTAAGTATTCTCCTCAAAGCTCCTTAATGCTTAAACTGGGACAATGAGTGTACCTACTAAGCCTGCTCACAGGAAATGCAATATCCGGGCGAGTGCAATTCATCAAGAACATTAGACTACCTATAACTTTAGCATATTCTCCTTAAGAATAAACTTCTCTCTGATTCTTCACTAGAGTCTAGAGCTATGTTATTTTAATATGGAGTCTTCAAAGGCACAACATCAAAGATATCAAACTTTTTCAAACATTCTCCACATAGTGAAATTAAGTCAGAACGTAGTCTTTCTTGGTCTTTAAAACCTTAACATCAAGAATCACATCTACTTCTCCCAAATCCTTCATTTCAAACTTAGAAGAAAGCATTCTCTTTGTTTTGGTTATAACACTCATATCAGCACTAAACAACAACATGTCATCCACATATAGGCAAATGATTACATAATGATTACCAAACATTTTAGAGTAAACACATGCACTACTTCCTTTGACAACAAAATCAAAACTAAGAATAGTACTATGACATTTTTCATACCAATGCTTTGGTGCCTGCTTTAGTTCATACAAGGACTTCTTGAGTCTATAGACCTTATTCTCCATTCTTGGAACTACAAACCCTTGGTGGTTGCTCCATGTAAATCTCCTCTTCCAGATCACCGTTCAATGAAGCTATCTTGACATCCATCTGATGCACAAACAAATTCAATGATGAGGCTAATGAAGGATTTATGTCTTCGTCAAGTGAAATTACTAGATATATCATGGATCAATATTATGAAGATAATAATTTCATTCTTTTGGGTCATCATTGTCTGTTGCTAGATATGATAAATGATCTTTGGGCTAGTGAAATAGTCCAAAGCCCAATAATATGGATCCTATAAGGTCACACATAAGGGTCATGGATTGAACAAATCATGAAGCTCATTCATGGGCCTCATGAGGTATGACAAGCCACATAAGTAGTAAGGATAAAGTAGTTTTAAGTTGGATTAGGATTTTGGGCTTCACATGGACTCTAATTATATATGAGATATATAAATAGAGGCCTTGCCTAGGTTAAGCAGAGAAGTCACAATTAACCTAAGCAAAAAGTGTAAAGCAAGCAACCAATCTCTCTCACCCCTCTCACACGCCTCTCTCTCTCTCCCCTCGTCTGTACAATCGTACGAACCACCTAAGCAAGGTGGTTACTCATGGTGGTGGTGGTGGTTCATGGCTTGATCATTTCCTCTCCTCTCCTTAGAAGGTAGATCGAAGGGTTCATTCGATCTCAACTAACTAGCATTAATGGAGGTTTAATCCTAGCCCGTGGACCAAGTAGAGGAGCACTGCTTGGGGCTCTATTCTCTCCCTAATTGATAATCAATTGCATCTTGGAAATCATGCGTCAAATGTATGAATTATGTTATTCTTTTTGTGTTATGCTTGTAGATCCTGTTAGGTGCGAACGAATATGATTCGTGAAATTCCGCTTATAGTACCTAAATCCCTATAAAGGTATCAGTTAGCCTCTTGCATTTACGCATATTGATCATAATTCTTTGATGTCCACAAATTTTAATTCAATTAAGAGGGAGAATAATTTAATTATGATTCAATTATTATATTAAATGTGATTTAACTCTTGGAATTGATTAAATGTGATTTAATTTGCTCAAAATATCCATAAAGAGGAACGAATTTTGCTCTATTGCATTCGATTATTACGAACCCTAATACAAATATTTTCAAAAAATTTCGAACCTAATAAGCCCTAAAAATCTGATTTTATGTGCTTGTTTTTGTTCGATTTCGATTAAAATATGTTTCATGAATTTAATAGCATTGATTTGATGTATAAATTATGAATTTTACATGATCAGTAATTTATTATAAGTGTTGAATTAATTTGGGATTAAATTCATGAAGAACCCTAATTTTAAAATTGAATAGGGATTTGATTTTAATTTTGGACTAGCTTAATTTAATTTAAACAAGTGTTATTTTAATTAAATTAAGAATTAAAAAAAATTGAGGTTGATTTGGGGGCAACAGCTACGGTGGTCGCCGCCGCTGCTAGTCCAAGAGGGAGGGGAAGGGAGGGCAAGTGGTCCGGATTGGCTGGGCAGCAGCTGTGTAAGGGTTGCACGTTGTTGCCGTGGCTACCACTATTGTTGCTTGCTGCTGCCTTGAGGCAATGGCTACTGAAAAGCGGCCAGCCACCGTGGCTAGCCAACCACGGTGGCCAGCAGCCTGCAATACGATTTTAAAAAAAAAATTATTTGAATATCAAAATTAATAATCAGATTTTATTTTGAAAGATAATATCAAATTTTCAAAAGTTGATATTTTATAATTATCCATAATTAAAGTTGTTAATTTTGGATAGGATTTGTTAGGATATTTTGTGCATATTCCAAAGGGATAATAATTTATTTAAATAATGTGATTATCCCATAATTAATTTTTGAAATAATTGATTTAAAATTTCGTGATTGGCTAGTATTTAGGATAGAATCTCCTATGTTTGTTAGGATAATCTCTAAAGATAAATATGATTTATCTTATAAGATTAAAATAAGATTTGATTCTATCTCATGCCTAATTTAAAAAATATGATATTCTAAAAGATGAATAATATATGATATTATCTAATCTATATACTATTTTAAAACAGGAACATTTACAAGAATTCTAGAGTGCCACGTGGCCTTTTCCTTAATATTCTATTTAAAATTATTAATTTTTTTTAAAAGAAATAACTTTTAAAAAATAAAAATAAAATAAAAAATAAAAGACATAACTTCCATTTTCAGTTTCTTTTTTATAGTACGGAGTACTACATAGTATTGATTTCTAATTTTCATTCCGAACAATAATCCTCATTTTCTAATTTGGAAATCTCTTCCTTTCCCTCTTGCCCTCTCCCTTCTCTTCCTCTTCAATAATTCTATAATTTCGATCAAACCACATGATACATTCTAAATACTATTCCTTGCAAAGCGCTTATGGCGATTCCATAGTTTCATAAAGCAATTGCGACAAAGTTCCTATTCAACTTATTTGTCAAGATAAAGGTTTTTTTTTTTTTTTTTTGCTGTCATTGTTATATGATTTCTCAAATTGCAATTCAGATACTAACTACAAATTAAATTTGAATTTGACAAATTTGTTGGTTTTAAGTTTGGGTCTTTAAAATATATGGTTCACAGATGCTATTGTTGCATTGAAGATTTAATTTGTGGTCATCACTTAGTGTACTCATACTTTTTTAATGGATGATTCTATTTGCAGTATTAATCATACTTTCGGATGGAATTATTTTTTTCAACAAATTGTATTTTATGCTAGAATGGATTCTTTTATTCAAGTATTGTACATGCCGCTGTTGAAAGTTCCATATTTTTAAAGTTTTGGTTCACTTATCAATTAAATTATATTGCATTTTGAAATATAATCAATTATCATTAGTTTTTTTTTTTTTTTTTCTTTTTCGTTTTTTTCTTTTTTTTTCTTTTTTTTTTTTGGGTTACAATTTGCTTGCTTTTGGATTTTTTAGGTTTATATTGCATTTTTTATTTTGATGTCAAATATCTTCATTAATCAAGCCAATTTAAAAACTATACTTAATCAGTAACTTGTAATTTGATGCTTGATATAGGATGTATCAATTTATGGTTATGGGAATTTTGATTAGTTTTTATATAAGTTTTGTTTATATGAATTGAGTTTAAATATCTATAGAAGTATTTGGCATTATCATAGATTTAGAGAGTTGTAAGTATTTCTATGAAAATTTAAAATAGATGTTCAATTAAATTCGATAACCATATGAAACAAACATGTCCCATATTAGTATAATCGCATAAGGTTTTGTTTCATTTCGCAACTATTGGGTTTTAGAATTTTGGTTTTGTTTCATTTCGCAACCAGTGGGTTTTTGAATTTAACACTACTATTAAAATATTTTCTACTATTCTAATATGAAATTGAAATACTAGGCAAAAATACAAATACAATTGGTACCATATTTCCTTAATTATGAACTTTCGATGTTGTAGTTTGGGCAAGCATGTTTACGTGATATTTATTATGTGGCAGTTTTATAATATATGATATTATGTTGCTATATAATGACTAGCTGGCCCAGTAGATTACTAAATACGATCTGCGCATCATGATTTATTTTTGTAATCTAAGTACGGTCTGCGTACCAGTAATTTTATCTATTTTATTTAAGTAGTAAATAGTTTAGAGTAGAATTACATGTTGTAGTTAATCTAGGAAGCCCATGAAGTGAAGACCCAAGGTGAATCAGGTGTGGTGATCCATGAAGATTCAAGTGGGAGCATTTACTTTATTAGTTTTCTTAGGATTAGGGGCCATATTATGTCTTGTTTATGCATTCACTAGATTATGCATGCTAGTTTTTATTGATTAATGATGACGCGCTAGAGATCACTAAATTAATCACAACATAATAAATCTATATCCCAGTAATATTGAGATTGCTTTTCCAATTAAAAACCCAACAACCCTTCTTCGATAATTAATGATAAGTCATGCCAAGCTGGGTGTCATTCTTATATCTTAGGTAACTTGGGGTAAATCATGTTTTATAATTTTAATTGTTTGTGCTCAACAAGGTTACCTAAAGCGTTTATAACCTTGAAACAAAGGGTAATAATTAAACATGAGATGGTTAATTATTCAACTAAGAGTTGCAGGAGTTGCAATTAGTAAAGAGTTTACTTACCTTGAAAATGTAATGGTTGATGGTAGGGCCAAAGTCCGGTCAACTATTACATAAATAAAGGATCTTGAAATCACTTAATTCAAATGGGACATATATTTTGAATAAAGTGTTAAATTTACCTATAATTTTAATAAAGATAAATACAGTTGAATTTTGCGTTTATTAAGTAAGTAATATATATATTCTAGTTTCATGATTATATAATCTCCTTGATTGAAAATAAAGTTGAGAAACGTTCTCAAAAGGTTAAAAGATAATAGGTAAACTTATATTCCAATTATGCTAAGACGGTTCTAAAACTGTTTTAGAAACCCATGTCACATGTCTAAGGTTGGTTTTCTTCAACTAAAAATGTTTGAGCAAAATGCCAACACCATCTTCATTTTGAAAAGTGTTTCAAGGGATATAATGAGATGGGAGGTACGAACCCTCTAAAAGACAAGTATGGAATTGCAATAAAATCTCTTATCTTCAATGTGATTGAATTTAAGAAAGTGATTGGAAGTCTCTATGATCAAAAGTTGATCAAATGACATTATTCTTCATCCATTTCATATGGAGTTAAATAGTTGATTAAAATTTAACATGAATAATGATTTAATAAACTTAGCAAAATTATAAAAGTGCTTAAAGAAGTTAAGCAAGTATCATTTTGAACCTAAGAGAAATGTTCTAAGTGGTTCGAAGGAAGAGGTTTAAGAATATATGGGGATAACATTAAGGAGTTTTAGGCTAAGAAATGCAAGCAAGTACCTTCAACTCTATCTTTTCCACCCTCTAAACACTATAAATAGACCCTTAATCCTTCACAAATTCCTCACACCAAAAATCAGAAAAACCCTCTTCTATACTCTCTATCTCACTCCCTCTTCTTCCTCTATTTCCTTCTTGTTTGCTTAAACAAACACCGCACTGCAACGACACCAACGTTGCTACCGCCCTACTGCCACCCTACTCCCACCTTAATGTCGCCCTTACGCCAGCCACCTGCCGCTGCCAGCCTGCCCTGACACCAACCGCTACTTCCAGCAAGGTGCAACATGCACCTTTCCCTCCTTATGCCTTGCCGCAATATATACATACTACAACTCTTCTTATTTCCTTATCATATATTATTATTATTACGTTTTCTAATATCAATTTATGATACTAACAATATTATTATGATACTAAGATTATTATTTTGATACTAAAATAACTTATTGTTAAAAATATATACACACTACGACTCTTCTTATTTCCTTATTATATATTATTATTATTATTATTATTATTATGTTTTCTAATACCAATTTATGATACTAACAATAGTATTATGATGCAAAGATTATTATTTTGATACTAAAATAACTTCTTGTTAAAAAAAATAAACAAGACTTGATTTTATAAAGGCTAATATTTAGGTATTCCATGCACAAATAAAGTATTATTTATAGTTTTGTGTTAATTTTGTTAACCCTATATTAATTAAGGTTAGTTTAATTGTGTAGGAGGAGCCCCTCGATCGTGGTCAAGTTTAGTGATCGTACCTTAATTGTTCTCGTGATCAAGGTACGTATAGGTGGCTAGGTCCTTGATACAATTTTGAATGCATGTTTTAGTAATTGTTTATTTTAATGATTGTTTGAATAAATGTTGCATATGAAAGATTTAAGTTAATGATTTTCATGATGAGTTAAAATATAATTTTACTATTTAAAGGTTTGATCTTTAAAAGTGTTGACTAATTTAATAAAAGTTGTTTAATTTATAAATCACTTGATTGAATTAATTTAAAATTTGTAGCTCATTATGAGCTTGTGTGTTTAATATTTTAATTTTCCCTCTACCCATGACTAATTAAGTAAGACCATGAGCTTTGTATGATCTGGTCTTTCCTCGAGTATAGTTTAACTTGCTTAGGGGGTGTGCACACTTAGGTGAGGAAAATTGGTTTGGAAATATATCTTAAAATTGGAAAGTTTATAAATTGGAAATCTATTGGTTTGGAAAGTTTTTATTAATGGACATTACTACTTTTGGAAGGTTTAATTTTGGAAAGTCTAAATTTGGAAAGTCTAATTTTGGAGAGTGACTTTTGGCAAGTTTAAATTGGAATAATTTTTTCGAAAGCATGTTTGTCTAATAAAAGTATTTACATGCCTTGCACTTATATGTACTTAGCGTTTTTCCTAATCTGTTTTCCTTTTTGTTTTTGGTTCGCTCTGTTTACCATTATTGGTAAGCAGTCTTGATTTCAGGTGTGGAGTTGTTCATGCACATACTAGAGTCGGGATGGGATCACATATTTAGGAGTTAATTTTATTTGTGACTGGACAAGTTTTTTTTTTTAATTGGAGTATTTTGAAACAGTTATTGTGGTTATTCATTTTATTAATAAATGTCAGTTATTTTCCGCTGCTATTTTTGAGTAATTAATAAAGCCTTACATTTTCACGTGGCAGTAAAATGCCCAAATTTATCTCTACGGTAATTATATACGTATAAATATAGTATTTACGTAGAGGGAGATTTGGGGGTGTTGCACACATGGTCATCTATTCCATGAGTTCTCACTCCACGAACAGCAACAACAAGCAAAAGAAAGAAAAAGAATAAGGAAAAAGGGAAAAAGAAAGAAAAAGAAAAAGAAAAGAAAAGAAAGAAAAGAAAAAGAAAAATAATTACTTTAACCTATTTGACTTTTGTGTGGGAAATTTTGGGGATTGAAGGAGTATTTATAAAATAGGGTATAAGAGATGATATGAAGAAGAAATAATTGGCCCAAATAATTAAATGATGATTGGGCTTATTGTGGACATAAGCTATAACTTGATAGAGTAAGTATAGTTCAAATATAAAACTCATTTTATTTAAATCCCATAATTAAAATAATTTAGCAAAAAAGAATACATTTTATAAATAATTAAATAAGTTATAAAATACATAAAAATACGGGGTATTATAGGAATTCATGAGCATTGCATTCATCATCTCTTTCTGAGTCCTATTTTTCATTTCTACGATCCCATTTTGTTGTGGCATGTACGGAGCTGAAACTTCATGAATAATTCCTTCGGTCTCACATAAGCCCTTAAGAAAACTGGAGCCGTACTCTTCTCCTCTGTCAGATCGAACTCGCTTAATGTTTTCGACCCAACTGATTTTCAACTTCTGTCTTATACATAAGAAACTTGGACTTAGCTTCATCCTTTAGCCTCAAAAGATAAACCGTGCAATATCTAGAGTAATCATCAATGAAAGTAACATAGTGTCGTTTTCCACCTTTACTTTCCAAGTTCTTAAAATCCGCTAAATCAGTGTGAATTAGTTCAAGTAATATAGTTTCCCTCTTTGTGACAGACTTGTATGGTTTCTTCACAAATTTGGACTCTGCATAGATTTCACATTTTTCTAGTCCATCTAATGACATGTTTAGGAGCAAGTTTGAACGTTTCATTCGTTTCAGTTTGGTAGCACCAGTATGACCCAGTCTAGCATGCCATAAATCAAAAGACTCAACAATATAAGCAGAAGAAGATTCTTATTAATTGAAGATTTACTTACAATTTCAAGAACGAATAAACCCCCACTAAGGTACCCTTTTCCAACATATTCCCCATTACGGGTTAACACAAGTTTATTAGCATCAAAAACTAACTTAACTCCTACTTTGTTAAGCAAAGCACCAGAAATCAGGTTCCTATGAAGAAAAGGAACATACTGTACATTGTGCAGGGCTAAAGACTTTTCTGAAGTCAGCTTCAGAATCACCTTTCCTCTACCCAACATTGCAGAGCTGCTGGAGTTACCCATGTAGACTTGTTCACCTTCCTTGGCTTAAAACGGGTTGACTCCCGATAAGTGCTGGTTTTTAAGGTCCAGCACGACCCTACTCAAATCATCAATTGGAAGAATTCAATGCTTTAAGTAACTTATCATACGCCCGTGCACCGCATATGGCTTGATTACAAGCACACAAATTTTTAAATACAGGGGGTCATAAGAAATAAAAGAAAAGTAATCTAAATAGGAAAAGTTAAAATAAAAAGAAAAAGGAAGGTATATATAACTTACCTCTGCTTGCTCCTTAGGCAATGTAGACCTTTTTGAATAAACATCAAGGTCCACATGGCCAAATTTATCATGGCATGGAGACATTTTGAGAAAGTACAGAAGATTCAACATAGTGAATGAAGGAGTTAGATCATGCCTCCGGGAAAACGGGATATAAAGGGGAGGTGGGTTAGGCTCAACATAAGTGTTTTTACCTTCTACATCACCCTCATGAATAAGCTTGTCAGCAAATTCTTCGACTACCAAAAGATCCAAAACCAATGGTTTCTTAACTAAGGACTTTATAATAATTGGTTGTTCTTCCTTCTCCACTACCTCCATATCATAATTCCAAATAATTTCACCATTAGAATCATAAAGAGATGGGAAATTATTCTCCTCTATTATACTTTCATTCGATGTTGGGGAGTGAATATCATGAGTCCAATTAACGCTTTCCTCCACTGATATATAATCCTCAAAACCAATATCATTATCATCATGTGTCACCTGTTGGTTAGTATATTGTTTCACAGCAAGCAATCCAATAGATTTTGAAATACGTTAGCAATCATGCATTAATTCCTTAAGTTCTTCATGGTGATTAACAATAAACTCATTAACAAGTTAAAAAGTTCCCTACACTTTGATGAATTGGGTTGAGAATAATTATCCACTTGGGGTTGGTAAAAGGAATTTAAATCAGGCTTATAAGACTCACTAGGGTAATAAGAAATTTCACAGGAATTCATGCACATATTTTGTGAATTTTGATAATCATGTGATGCCTCAAACATTGAAACATTAGCATTACATTAACTGGAATTATAATCATATTGCCCCTGATAATTAAAATCATTTATCCTATACAAATAGTAATCATACCACTCCATGACAACACAATAAGAGTATAAGAAAATAATGGAAGTATATATATATATATACATATATATACATATATATGTATATATATATATATGTATATATATATATATGTATATATAAATATATACATATATATATATATACATACATATATGTATATATATATATACATATATACATACATATATGTATATATATATATACATATATACATATGTATACATATGTATATATATATATATAAGTCAAATTAAATTAAGCCGTCTCCCCGTCACAGCGCCAAAAATTTTCGTACACCTGTCAAAAATAAAATCCTAACAAAACCTCCTAACAATGTAGTAGGGTAAGTAGGGTCGAATCTACAGAGAGATGGATATTCAATCTAACTTCTAAGGATTGGATAAACTAAATAATGTCACAAATTGGGATAGAAAAATAGTCTAAATTAATTGAAGAACAAAATAACTAAAAGGCCTAGGGTTATGGTTCACCATGCTTATAGTTCTAAATCTATCAAAATACCATTAACAATTCAATCAATCAAGTATCTAGAGCAATTTCTAAGCCTACGGTCGGGTCTTAACGCTCTCAATTTAACATATGCAGTATAGTTGCTAAAATAATCAAAATTGCTAATTGTAGGTAAGCCTCTAAAATTAAGATCTTTCGATTCAAACTCTTATTAACAAAACAAACAATTGATTAGGTTGCAAGATTAATAGAACACTATCAATTAGAGAAAACAATAATCAAAATATCAATTATATCAATCAAGATTCATAATATAAACATGGATTCCCAAACCCTAGAAATAAAACTACTCAAACATGGAAGAAATAATTAAAACTAGAGCTAAGGAATAAAACATTAAAAGTAATAAATAATAATACCTCAATGAATTAAAATAATAAACCCAAGAATCATCCATGGAGATGCCATGAGAAACTAGGGTTCTAAAGAAAACTACAACGAACGTAAAATAATAAAAGGCATAAACGTCATAAAGGAAAATAATAATCCCTTGGAGTATTTATATTATTCCTAATCCTAAATAAAAATATGAAAATAATAAAAGACGTTAATGATTGGTCGAATTAAAGAGTTGTAGTCCACATAAGATTCTTCATCAAATGCGCGCACACCCCACTCATCGGGCAATGGGTGGCCGATGGTCGGACGAGCTGACCAGAGAGAGTTCGACCAGAGGGCACTAGTTTTCCATCGCCCCAACCAACAGCCCATGCTCGAGCGCACAACATGGCCATTGCCCGATGGCTCGGCGATGGGTTGGCAGCTTTGAAGGGTCAACTTTGAAGGGTCGTATCTTGAGATCTAGGAACTTTATAGGGTCGTGCGACATATCAATGGAAACCTGTTCAAGTCTAGTTTCCAACGTAATTTGAATCGCTTCAATCCAGTTAGTAGAACTCAAGGTATGATCAAAAGAGTGACCAAAGGTCTGTTTTAACACTTTGTAAACCATCGTTTTTTCTCCATTTCTAACTCAAATTCATCTCTGAAAGGTGCATAGCAACTCTCGCTCGTAAAAGCTATTTTCATTCTATATGCTTATAAATCTCGACCTAAGCTTCCACAAACACATATCCTTCATTCAATGACTTCAAATCATCGACTCCTCATCCTAATATCATCCAAATCAACTCAAAACACATCGAAAGCATCCAAATGATTATGAAATCACCTGAAACATTAAGAAATCACAAAAGAAACATAATAAATCACAAAACAGATAACTTATGCAAAAGTGACCTAAAAAGAGACTAAAAGACGCAAAAAAAAACAACTATAAAAGAAGCAAATATGTGCCTATAAATCGTATATAAATATGATTCATCATATTTCTACCAAGTCAACCTCAGAAACCACCACAACAATCACATCATCATCCTCATCCTCAGCTAGGTGAGCCTGATTCTTGAATTTTCCTTTCTTCCCTTCGCTTGCTTTCTGACCACTCTTGGCCTTGAACTTGAATTATGCAGCATATATAGTGCCCCACTTTGTCACAATTCTAGCATGTGAGTGGGACCTTTTATCAATCTTGGCTTTAGGCTTGAGGTTACCTGTAGCACCCCCAAATCTCTATCTATGGAAATACTAGTTTAATATGTAAAATTATACCGTAGAGATAAACTTAGGCGTATTACTGCCGTGTGATTACGCAAGGCTACTCAAAATACTTAACTCAATAACAAACTTGCAGCGGAAAACTCAACTCTTCTTTTATTAATACTTATAAAATACTAATAACCATTGTCACAAGTATTCAAAAATAGAAACAAAGACCAACATTCCTAACTAGGTGAAGAATACGCGGGACTCCCAAATGCTCATTTATTGACTCCACCTGAAAATAGTCAACACTGCTTACCATTAAGGTAAACAGGGCGAACCAAACAAATAGGAAATACGGATTAGCAAAATATGCTAAGTACGATAAGTGCAAGATAAGTAAACTCAATTTATTTGCAAACATGCTTTTAAAACCAATCATGAAATTCCCTCATAATTCAAAACCAATTCCCAAAACAATTCCAAAAACTCAATAATAATTTGAATAATAATTCAAGTGATAAAAACCAATTTCTTTTTAGAAACCCAATTCCTCTCCTAAGTGCGCACACCCCCCAAGCTAGTATCTTATATTGAAAGGTTATTCTTGAGGAAAGAGTAGGTCATACAAAGTCCATATTCTTCAATGAATCCGCATAGTAGGATTAATATAATAATCATGCTTGTAAAGCTTCTAATAAATAATTCAATAATTCTCATGAAATTCCTCTTTTGAATAAAATCAAACTTTATAATAGAATAACTTAAAAACTCCTTTTGTATTTAATTCAACAAGCTTTTAAAATCAAACCCTTTTAACAACTCTTTAAATCAATCCAACATATTTAAAAACCAAATTCCTTTAAACATAATAAATAATTTCAAACCATTCAAAACAAGATAGAAATCTATTCTCAAACATATTTATTAAAACATGAATTCTCAAGGTTAATAATAAATCATAGTTCAAAACAATTTAATTAAAATCACACAAACATGCTTATTGATTCAACGATTTCGAAGTTATCTAGCCACCTAAACGTACCTTAATTCCGAATCTCAATCAACATTTCGCACTTTGAAAGTTCAATCACGAATACACCTTGCAATTAACATAACCATGAGGTTATCACAACATCCTTAGACATAAACCCAAATCTAATGTGCATGGACTATAAAACTCTTTTTTAAAAAAAATAATACTTTAATATAAAATTGTAGCTTTGAAATAGGTATTTATATTTTAGAAAACTAACCATGAAGAAAATAAAGGAATAGGATTAAAAAGAATTGAATTTGCATTTGAAAAGAATAAGCAGAACTTGCAGAGGCTATAACTCCTTCAATATAACTCCGAATTGGGTGATTCTTAAGCCTAACCTTAAGGATGTTTTGAGAGGAACAATTTTCTCAGAAATAGAAAAACCCCAAAACTTACCAGAAGTGCCTGAAAATTAGATCTAAAGATATACGGGCTGATTTTCTTTTAAAAAAAAAGGAAAACAGAAGTAGGAAAAGGTTGAGGGAAAAGAAGAGTAAGAGAGAAGAATAGAATTGAGTTTTGGTGTAAAGAATATCAGAGGTATGATAGGGTTTTTTATTTTATTTTTTTGACAATAGCAATAAAGGGGTGTTTATATGCTCATGAATGAAAGAATTAAGGTAAGATTTTGTAGGAAGAATTATGGTAAATATAGTTTAAGGAATTACTCAAAAAAGAGAGTTTAAGAATTAAGGAAGGTTTAGTTTATAGTGATAAGGAAATAAATAATTAAGGTAAGTAGCTTGATCATGAAATGGAAGATGGCAAGTGAGCTTGCTTGGAGAATAATCAAGAAGGATTTAAGACAATTAAATTGTATGATCAAATCTTTGTGAGATGGAAAATAGGAATTAAGGAAATAAGAAAATTTAAAGAAGATAATTAAAATACAAAACTACAAAAATAATTAAACCAAAATTAGCTTAAGGTGGCCGAAAGTATTGATCCTATTCATGCTCATATTTTCGGACTTCATTGTTTAGTTTTAGGAAATATTTTGTTAGATTTCAAGGATTAATAATGATTGTGTAAATAATATATTTTGTAGAAAATAATTAATTAGAAAAATACCAACTTTAAACTAATTAATTAATCATGAAAAATCAGATTTTCTATGCTTAGAAAATCCAAAATTCCTAGCTTAATTAAATATATTTTCGGCCCTTTAAAAATAAATAAGAAAGATATAATTTTTAATTAAAATATCCGAAATATATATATATAATCCGGTTTTTGAAAAAAAAAATGGATAATAAATCTTATCTAAAATCCAAAATAATAATCAAGTTTTAAAAATATTTTTGGCGCCAAAATTCAAATATCATTTTGGCTCCAAAATTCAAATAGAAAATAATTTACTGAAATACCCTTTTTAGAAAATTATTAATAATTAATTAATTAGAAAATACGTCTCAAAAATACGGGGTATTACATTACCCTTGTTCTTCTCAGAGTTCCCCTTGCCAGCACAATTGTATGCCTATTTCCTATCATAGTCAAAATTAAATTCTACCAGATTTGCTTTCACAAATAGTTCATTTTTCGGCTTGGAGTTTAAGTCCTTAATAATTTGATTAGCCTCCTCAATTTTCACGTGGCTCACTAGTTCTTCAATTCAAGGGTTAAATCCCTTTTCTTATGCTTGAGATGATTTCGATAATCAGACCAGGATTTAAGTAAATTCTCAATCAAAACATTAGCCTATAGAACCTCATACATCTTCATACCTTCAACAAGAATTTCAACAACATTTTCATAAACATGGACTTGATCCATGATAGGCTTGGAATCAACCATCTTAAAGTTCAACCAATTACCAGTCACATACTTCTTTTTCCCAACGTCATCAGCACCATACTTCTTTTCTAAAGATTCCCACATAGCCTTAGCAGATTTGATTTTAACATACAAATCAAATACTTCCTCCGTTCTATTAATATTACAACAAGGATGAAATTACGCATGCCAAAGCACATTTTATATGCTAAATATCAATAATTGTGTAAGAGTAAAAATTATAAAAAGTTGATATTGTGAAAGTATTTTATGAGACGAATCCAACAAGAACCCACATGACTATATTTTGCTTAACGTATAAATCATATTATATGGTCAAACAAGAGTGATGAATAGTGTAAAAAGTCCATTTTTGCAATATTAATAGAACGGGGGAAGTATATTGTTTTTCATAAGGTTCAACAAATGACCCCTAATGAACTTGTTATCACGATCATATTTCTTGATTTCAGATTTATAACAACGATAGTAGTTATATTCTGGGTAGTATCAGATTCTTTACCCACACCAACAGGAGTACTAGGAATTTCAATCATAGCATTGGTTTGTTCAATAGGTTTAGGAGCATCCTTAAACAAAACATAATCAACCTCTATTTGTTCAAAAAAAATCAACATTCTTTGTGACCATCTCTTATGATTAGTACCATAAAGTGACTCAACTTTAGATAGATCTAAGTATAAACGATTTTGAGAATCGCTAGCTGTAGACACCTAATCGTGTCTCCCCAAACACCAAACCCAGTGATGAGTACCTTCACGTTTTGATTGACGAGTTCGGCAAAGAGTTGAAAAGTCGCGCAAAGTTTCCTTAAGATTATACCATATTTCTAACCTTATTCAAAATGTTTTTATCCAAATCATTCATTTTCGTGTCCTTAAACCCAAAATCATTCATTTCGTGTCCTTAAAATCATTCATTTTGTGCCCAAATTATAAAAACATCCAATCTGATTATTTTAGTCCATTTTCCCAGTCCCATTATTGTTTAGTTGGATGGGGCTTGAAAAGAGATTTCCAATGATATATTATAAGCCCAAATCCGACTTAAAACGAATGATTTATGGCCAAAACCGAGCCCAAATCGAGCCTAAGTCAACCTTTAATACGACCCAATGAATATATGGAGTCCAAATGTTTTATTTAGGCCCCATATGATCATATTCCTAATCCTAAACAAGCTAGGAACTCCTAAAACTTCTAAAAGGTTTTAATCCATCCTTCCCAAAAAGATTAAGATCGATAGTTTGAGATTGAATAGAATTCTTATGGTAACCCTTGATATATCAGAAGACGTCTGGATATATTTTGCATAGAAAACCCATCAGAAACCGAACTCTGTACGAGCTTTTCTATCTTCAGGAACCATCGCACAGCGACAAGACCATCGAGCCGCGATAGCCCTGTTTCAACGCGACAAAGTCCAACGCCCCACGTCAAAGAGTTCTATCACAGATAAAACTTTTGATCTTTTTCAGATTGTTTCGACTCTCTTTTTTCCTTATAGATAGAGGTCGTTTTCCCCATTTTCAGATCATCAACAATCATCAATCATCATCTGCACACAAATTCCTAAATTCTTATGGTCTTAGCCTTAGCCTAAACATATCCTTGATACATCCCAATCATACACCATACTTCCTTTCCGTGATTCGAATACTCCAAACCATACTCGACGTTGTCTTCGACCTCGACGTAAAAGGTTGATATTTCTGAGGATTTGGTCCCAAATCTATATTTTAATTCTTAATTAATTTAGTTTATTACTTACTTTATTGATTTTTCTTGAAGTTTACTAACGTGTGTATTGTTTTAATAGCAAGACGGTTGAGGTATCAAAGTAAGTAATTTAATTACTTCTTTTTGAATGGAAATCATGTTTAGGATAATACTTCGATTTTGATTATTAGTATCATGTTTAGGATAATGTGTTGATTTTGTTATTAGTGACATTGTAGGATTGTTATTAATCTGTTTAGTACCATGCCTTGGATCTTACTTCTAATGATGTTCTAACGATGTTTTTATGATGATGATTATTATGTTAATTACATGTCTGTTACTTGGTTATCAATGATTTGTTGCTATTGCTTGATCACGACCCTTTTTACAGGTTTAAAGGGAATTTGTAATTGAAATCACACCTAATAAGATAATTAATAATTGGATTTAGGTTTAATATGATTTTAATTCAAGAGATCACCAATATTAGATTTAATTGTGCATTAATAATCAACCAACGTAGATTAAACAGGTTTAGAAATAATTTGATGTACATATGTTGATCGAAAAGCGCGCATGAATATCAATAAGAATCAAGTAGAGGCCTATTTTAGGGCGGGTTTGACCTCTTTGAAGGTTGAATTTGTACCATTATCCCCGAACATCCAATCATGGTTCCGGAACACTATGGAGTTAGTAATCTCTGTGATTGTGAATGGGGTGTGACCTTCATAATCATGAATGGTTTACAAGTTCCAAAAACTTGGTGGCGACTCTTTTTCTCTAGCTTCTTTTCCTTGGAGCGCCGCCATGCTTTAAAACATGACCCAAAGTAGAGCGACGTAAAATTCCCTACAGTTTTTGGAGACTCTGCTGGGGAGGATTTTCTAAATTATTTCCTTATTTGTTTAGAAATTAATTAGAATGAGTGGATGAGACTTGAAAGATTCTTGTTGTTCATGCATGTAATTTTGATTAACATTGTGGCATAAGCATAAAAAGTTACGCATTGGAAAGACCATTTGTAATGCGTCAAAACATAGGAATACACGTAGGAAAGGTGATATGTTCGTTTTATATAGTGATTTACCCCCATCCCTTGGTCATTTTTAGGAGTATTATTGGCTCTTCGGAGTCACTTTTATTACTAATATGCGTTTTCTAGTGTTTTCGTAGTTTTGGTACTATTTTATAGGAAATTGCAGATTTGGAGCACTTTCCCGGACTTATGATAAGCCACTACGAGCATTAGAGAATTATGACCATATTTCATAGCCCAAGACCGGTTGGAGTTATCAAATCGGTGATTAAGGGCCCGTCATAGAAGAGATCGAGGCAATGGACCAAGTATTCGAGATCCAAGAGGAAATTCGGAATTGGGCCAAGAGAACTAGCCCACAAGTGAAAAGGTTCAGCTTGCCCGAACACTTGCCCGACCGGGCAAGCCCTCGCCCTGAGGCGCGCCCGGCCGGGCGAGACATATAGAAGAAAAAGAAGCCTTCGCCCTGAGTCGCGCCCGACCGAGCGCGAGTGAAGACTAGAAGATCAAAAAGGCGCGCCCGATCGGGCGCGTGTTTCTAAAGAGTTTAATGATTTAATTTGTTTTATCTTTTTAGCCTAAGTATAAATACGTTTTGTTTTAGGAAGTTAAGCACGTTTTTACACTCTTTACTTAATTTTCGGATTTAGTTTAAGCTTTTGTTAATACTCTTAATTTCACTCTCTACACTCTTGAGATTTATACAATTCATCATTTCCGTTTATTTTGGTAACGATTTCTTCCCTTTTATTTTCAGTAATTTTATTGCTTAGATTAATTATGTATTGCTTAATTGTTTTGATTAGTTTAGATTTAATTATGTGTGACTAGTTTAATTCTAGGGTTATGGGGATCCATAAATAATATGAAGGGGTAGTTTATTATTGTTGATTGTCAATGCATGATTGATTTCCTATTGATTGATTTAATGCTATGCAATTAGATTAGGCCTGGTTTAATTGTATGAGTCATGCAATATTGATTCGAGATTCGAGAGATGAGAATTGATGTTTAGACTTAGTTTCAATAGGCAGGTTAATTTATAAATGGTTAAGTCAAGATTCGAGAGATGCGATTAATACCGGTATATTAATGCTATGATTGTAATACGTAGCGAAAGCCCTTTATAATCTGATTAACTGATGCATTGGTAATTGATTGTTGTGTTTTACCCTAGAATATTATTTATTGGTGAACCTATACCCTAGAACTTTTATTATTGATTTCCTCCCTTAGTTTAATTATTTTCCATTAGTTTAATTCTCATTAAAGAACAATTTGGTTACTTGATAATTTAGATTATATTAATTAATTAGGAATAGAAAGAATTGTTTCCCTGTGGATTCGACCCTACTTCCCTATCTATTTTAGTTAGTAGTTTTAGGAACTACTTTTGATTAGGTGATACGACTTTAGCCTGTCAAAAGGCCGGAAATAGTTTTCACAACTAAAATCATAAAGACGCTGCGAAAAACGAAAAAAACATCGAAAATTGAGCATGCCGCAAAGCGTCGACCTATCACATGGCGATAGTGACCAACGCCAGAAGACAACTTTGTCGCTTCTCGGCAGAGATGTCGCCGGACGATGGTCCCTGCCGACCAGCGACGGAACCTGACGATTCTGCGCCAGTATTCTGTCTTCGTGTTTCGCCTGATTCAAGGACTGTCTCGATGATTTTACTTCCTGATTAAGTTTTTTTTACCTTTCTGAACCCTTATGTGTTTTACATGTGGTTTTAGCCCTTTGGAATTCACGCTCCATCTACCCTAAAAAATGCTACGTGCAAAAAAGGGTACATCCGAGTTTGTTGAATTCACCAAACCATGGAGTTGAGTTTAACTCGCGGGGTCCTGTCCTTCGCGCCAACCCTTCTAAGGTAAGGCTTCCGTGCGATGCATCTGGACTCTTAATCATGGACCCTCTTGGACACCAAAATCCTTGACCTTAGAGAACTAGAGCCATGGTTAGGTAGCAAACTTATTGCATCATATTGTGATTATTTGTGGATACTTTGTATATGATTAAACTAACCCTTTGTATTGACTTGTTTCTTGTACGTATGACTATACATAATAACCCAAAGACTAAAAGGACTTTGCTTAATTAATTCGGTTAATTAAAATGAACCCATGAAACATGAATATGCTCGACCTGGAAGACTTTAGGCTTAAACCTTTGAGAGAATGATTAAAAACAGATCGCAGTGATGTCCCGGTATTAGCGCATCACTTCTGATTCGTGATGCATGACGATGGTAACCATCACGTCGCGACAATCCTGTCGCTTCATGATGCAGCCATCGTCCCGCGATAGTCCCATCGCCACGCGATGGTTCAGTCTCCTTTCCATGTCTTCACGTCGAGTCCCACTGCTACATTTAACCAGTTTAATGTCAATATACAATCTTTTCTTGGTCTTGTATGAGTTTTACCACATGTCTAGTCACTTGGTCATGACATGAGCCTTATAAATATCACTTACATCCACAAGTCTTCGCACACGCTTTGTACATATTGTCAACCATGACCATGTCTTAGGTCCATGTATGTGTCATCCTTTTCTGTCATTTGAGTTGAGGGTCCATCCTATTCCCGGAAAATCCCATGTCTTTCTACAAATATATCCTTTCCCTTTACATAACTTTCCACACATTACACACCTTACCATAAATATACTATCCTTCTCAAACACTTTCCACATTCAAATACTTTCCCTATATGCATATACCTTCCTGCATTTTTTCCTCCTACATACTTTCCCCATCCACATCATTCTCCCTCATACACTATGCTCTTTTGGGAATTTTCTTATCTATGCATGTTGAATTGAGTTCGAGTCATGTGATTTACAATAAGTAACCATGGTTTCCTTTAGCGTTGGTCAAGGAAAGAGGGTCGGTTAGTTCAAGACAACTCCTACATACAAGAGATCTTCTTTAGAAACACGGTTTGAAGGAAGAATAAACCAATGGTGGCCACTAAGGAAGACGTTGAAGCTCTTCAAAAAACCATGGAGAAACTTGCCGAGCTTGTTAAGGGACTCATTACTCGAATGGAGAAAGTGGAAGATACTGATAAACGAGTTCTACCTGAGACAATCAAACGAATCCAAGAGAAGCTAAGCCAAGTTTCCAATGATTATAAGTATCTTGATATTAGTATTAAGGGAATCTCACTGGATAAGGAACTTCTTCCGAACAAGTTCTCTACCACTAACATTCCTAAGTTCAAGCCCAAAAATAACCCTTACTTTCACTTGAGAGCTTTCGAAACAGTCATGGAAATCAAGGGGATTGACAAGCAACTCTTCCCTCCGATTTTCTCTCTTTCATTAGAACCGTGTCAACAGTGGTTCTTTACCGTAGACTTTAAGAGGACTTCCACTTATGACGATATTATGCATGCCTTCATAGACAAATACAAAAGTGTTATCCAAGTCGAAACCGATCAAAGAGAGCTCAAGATCTTGAAGCAAAAGCACAGTGAAGTTTTTACTGAATTCTATACTAGGTGAAAGGAAGCTTCTGCTAAGATAATCAAAGCTTCGGATGAACGTGATGTTGTTCGAATGTTCATAAAAAAATCTCTAGCCTAAATACAAGCAACACCTGAGATTCTTGGGTTAAACTACTTTCAAGTCAATCTAAGACATGGGTATTGAGATCGAGGATGAATTGGCTAGCAACAACAACAACAACAATGCGAAAGGAAAGAAGAACGACTTTCCTTCTTCTTCCTCTCCCATTAATGAAGCACTTGCTACAAACACTCCTAAGAGACGAATCTAAAGGTCGAATTGAAAAGGGTGTTTACTCCTCATGGCATGAGCTACGAAATAGCCTTCGATCGACTACACCACAAAGGACTGGTCATACCCATATGACCCATCAAAGATATTGTCCCGAAGGCCAAACCACCGAAGTGGGATCCTAATAAACACTACAAGTACCACCAAGGAAGAGGCCATGATACCGAGGAATGTTGGAAACTCAAAGAAGCTATCCAGGATTTGATCGATGATAACAAACTTTCTGAGGTTCTAGCCATCACAAAAGATCGGATAATCTTTAATCCTTCTCTCCTCATTACACCTATTAATGAGCCCATGATTGAAGAACTCTATATAACCTCCATTAAGGAAGTGACCATGATGGAGGAGGATGAAGAAGTTTTCTTAGATACCACCAAGGAAAGCTCAACAAATCTAAAAGAAGACGTCGATTAGCTCCGAGATTCCATTGCCAATATTATGAGTATGGTGAAAGACCTTGTGAATCGGATATCGGTCATTGAACATCGCCAGGATTGGAAGAGTGAAAAGAATGACCATCCTCCATCTCCTTCTTCCCATCAAAGATTAAAGAGAAAACTCAATGCTCCTAAGTCGCGGGTAAAAAGGACCATAAATGAATATACACCAATAGGAATGACTTATAAAGAAGCTTTCGACTACCTCCATGACCAAGGCTTCATTCATCCCATTGGTCCAATCCAAGATCCAGTACATGAAAGACGGTCTCCTGATTGGAATCCAAACTCCTATTGCAAATACCATCGAGGCAATGGTCACACTACTAAAGAATGCTTCACCCTTAAGGATTGCATTCAAGACCTCGATGATTCGTATTGGCTTCATGTTCCTCCGAGCAGCAAGAAGGCCAAGTGATGATAAACACAAAGCACGAGGCGGGCTTTAACGACAAGATTTCATGATTCTTTCCTTATTCTTGTTTTTCCCTTCCCCAATAAGTCTAGCATAGGCATCCCCAAAACATTTATCCTTATAAGTTTACGTTATCCTTTCCATTTCAATAAAATGAGCATTTATTTCCTTGCATATATCATTGCATTGCATTTAACAAAAAAAAATGTCGAACCAAACACAAGGTATACCAATGATTTGAGGCACCTTTGCAACCCATTATTCCCCTTTTACCATTCAAACATATATTCCACTTCTTCATTAACCACTTTAAGCCTCGTCTAACATTTAACCTTTATTTATTCAACCCACATTTACCTAACCTTGGGATGGGATTGTGTGCAACTTATGAAATTTTCAAAGCAAAGTACAAAAACTTGAGTGATTTTTACCAAAAGTCCCAAAATTTCAAAAAGCAATAAAAGTGTGCAGAAGGGCAAGTGTTTCAATGTCTTTTATATGAACATGTCTCGGATTACGTCTCTTATTGAGTGCTCGGCACCATGCCTGAGAAACATGAATGCCAAGTGAGTGATAGACCGCATGGATCGAGATTACCCACACTTATCCAAAAAAGATTCAAATACAAATCTAAAATGCAAAAAACAAAAACAAGTTCAAAAGTGAGAAATCTCAAGCATACAAATACCAGGATTCAAATGCAAGGTTGCACACCTTGGGGGCTTATTTTGGGTCTTGAGCGTTTATCCCTTCTTCTTCAACCTATAGCCTAACCCCGCATAACCCTTGAAATACCTCCTTGAGGTATACACACACTTGTGTGAGGTTCGACTAGAGCTACATTCGACCTGATTCCTAACGGATACATAGGCAACCTCACATCGAGGTGCGGCCGTAATAATTATTCATCACATTCATGCATAATCATATCAAGGGATCTCCAATGCTCATCCTTATCCATTTAGAGCTAGACTTGGGGGCTTAATCCCTACTTCATTAGCCTACCCAGCCTAAGAGTCACCATCATTCAGCTCTTCTTAAAATATTTTTCCATACCCTTAGCCTTTGCAGCCTGACCTTAGTACCACTCTCACACACATCACAATTACGTAGCCAAATAATCCTTCCCTTAGGAATCCTTTGTCTTGAAATCTTGATACGACTCTGAAGCATGCCTTGTCATCTTTGAATCACTCATTATCATAATCATCATTGCATCACAAAGTATGAGGTACTTAGCCTCCGAGCCTAAGTTACCCAAATACTTTCATTATTGGATCATCAATTGAGATAGTATAGGATGCTACAATCCTTTCACCATTTAATACAACGATTAATGCATACACTTGATTAAGTTCATTCAACATGCATCATTATT